>NC_133576.1:110062353-110662353 GCF_964106895.1 Numenius arquata | reverse complement strand
CTATGAACTGTTGCAATCCATGCTCCAGTCTTATTTTAGAGTTTTCTGTGTTTTTACCCACAGATTAGTTCCTTGTTATGATAAATAAATATTTCTTCTGCATAAAGATCAAGCATGGGAATGGCAGGCTGTAAGAGACTTCCCTAGATCATCAAGTGCAGTCTCTTGCTATCACAGGCAGTGATCTCTCAACCCATTCAGATACTTCAATCCATTTAACTTAATTTTTCATTCCTTTTCTCCCATTGGAAGTCACTCCAGAACTGTGCTTATCTGGGGCTTAAAATACTCTTCCTAGGTTAAAGATATGGTCAAGCGTTTTGCCAACACTTATTCCTCACTGGAGCTGACCTTTCTTAAGTGTTCTGAAATCATAAGTTTTTATATCACCTTGACTGGTTTTGTCTATAAAAAAAAAACAATTGAGCAGACTAACATACAAAAGCAAGTCCCACCATTCAAGATACCTAGTTATAAGCAAGTGTCAGTCTAGAGACCATAGAGTTGTTAGCACATGTTGTACCTGAGCTAATAAGCTCTACCATGGAGGAAGGTTTCTTAACCTTAACAAAGTCATGTGATAATGGAAATATATAGCTTCCAAAATAAGACTCAAGCATGGCTAGACAGCTTGGCAGCTCTTTGGTGATATTCTTTCACAAGACACATTTTCTGCTTCATAGTCCTTACAATCTCTTCTCTGCACCAGTTCTACACCTTCACCTCCACCTCTAAAACACATTCATAACCAGGGCTGCACAAAAATATTCTGGGTGAAGGCTTACTACCTTTTACAGTGTTAATGATGCTGTTGGAAGAAAAGAAAAACAATAAAAAATTCAAGTTTCCTTACCTGTTGTGCTCCATCCCCACTAACAATAGGGGAAGTTAGAAGAGGGATTTCACTACTTATAATCGGAGTGCTATCCAGTAACGGTGGATGTTCTGCCATCATTGATGGTGCACTAATTCACAAGGTCACCTGCAAAGAAAAGTTATGCAAACAGTTAAACTATATTAATATTTCTGAATAATATTCCTTAAAAACAGCCTCACTTTAAAAAAAAAAAAGATTATTAAATTAGACCCCTTTAGAAAGCATGTTTCCACAACATTCCAGCAATCATATAAACTTGATGTGTTTTGCCAGCTAGTATAAGCCTTATTTATACAGAGGGTAGGTTCAGACCCCCTCTAGCGGCTGAACTTTAGAAGATACATCACAGCCTTGGAGCTAGCAAACCTGAATCTTTAACTTTGGTTATAAACCAAAATATTTTGTTTAAGTTCGACTGGCACTTCTGAAAAAATGCCTACTAAAAAAAATGGGAAAAAAAAGTACAGTTGCCTTAAAAGTTTCATATAAACAGGAACACTATACATGTAACTGGTAAAAAATTTAAATCTATGAACAGGGACACTGTTTCCCCTACCACACCCCCTCCTTTTCTTTTTTTTTAAATCACCAACCCACTTTTTCTACTGTTATAATGACTTAGACACTTATTTTTGGAACAACTAGTTACTAGGAAATATTCAAGTGAGATACAAATGAATTAAAAAAAATAATCTTCTGCACAATCTGACATTTCTTTAAAAATATATTAGACCCAGAATTAAAGCTGTGTCATTTTGATAACCTGTGGCTCTTTAGTAGTTTTACTAGCAGCTAAAACTTGGGGAATGGGGAAAAGAGGTAATACTTGTACACAAAATTATAATCCTCATAACTATACTATGAAAAAGCCCTTGTTAGCACACACTGTAAAGGCACATGAAATCCGATGACAAGAAAAAAAGCCACCCAGGCAAGAGCAGTGATCCACTTCAACTCTGATGATTGTCAAGTAACAGCATAACAGAAAGCAAGATTCGGCAGAGAGTTCCTTTCAATTATATTAACAAGTCGTAAGTAATGTGTTTTCTGATATTTCGTGTGTTAGCACTATATGAAGACTGGATGGAAGAACTAAGACCAGAAAAGCTGAAGATTGCCACTTTTCCATGCTGGAAAAAACATATTACAAGTCTAACAAGCTGCTTTTGGAATGTATTTCATTTTGTTTAAAAAAAAAAAAAATCACTAAGTTATGCTGGTTTAGTGTACTGGTCTTAACTCCATCCCAACCAGACTTAGTACACTTAACTTTTGGGAAAAGAAAAAATAAATAAAATAATTAGATCAACAATAATTGAGAAATCGATATTTCTTAACAAAACAAAAAGACAGATGGAAAGAATTCACTAGAAGTGAATGGTACGTTCAGAATTCCCACAAGTTAATCACATTTTGCATCTGAAAACAGTGCTTGTAACATCAATCATAGACATAAAGATTAAGCTGAGAATAAGCTTGTACAGTATTTCTAAAGCAGAACTGCCCCTCTCTTAGCCAGTACTTACAATAGGCTGGTGAAAGTAAGTGGGTACAATTTTAAAGTTACACAGCCTGACAGTCAGTGATGCTTCAGATTTTTAAAAGTTCTGCCTTGATACCATTTGGCTAATGAAACTCTACAAACACTTTTAAACTTGCAACATAGATATACTGTCTGCTCATAAACAGAAATGTTTACTAGTTACAGCATATAAAACTTATTTTAAATTAAGAGATACCTGATAAAATTCAGGGAGCGATAAAGTCAGCTTAATGACACTGACCTCAGTACCAAGTTCTAGAGACAATATTTGGTTAAAGAGCTGCTATTGGTAAGCTGAGTAGCTTACTACTCAGAAGCATTCTCCAAAACTATCTCCATCCCACCCAACTGACTGCTTTTACTGGTTTGCCCCTCTAAGGCATATGTTGTTGTACATCTGCTGTGGGTTGAAATCTGTAATACAGTGCTGTCAGTACAAGAAGACTCACATAGAACAAAAACTTCACATTTTCTAGAAAATGCATTAACAAAGCACTATAAGTCCTTCATACAGCTATACATATACAGTATGATTTAGCTATTCCCATGCTGAAGGTTGTCCTATATAACTATAAAATCATGAACTTGGGAAAAAAAAAAAAAGTATTCTGAAATTATTTTAGAGGTTTCATTTACTTTCCTGGTCTACTCTGCAAAGATTAAAGTTGGGGGAAAAAAATCCCTCTAGGTTAAAAGACTTTGAAATCTAACTGTGATTACTTAAGAATTCATCACTGCTTATGCCAAGTCATTTATACCTGCTTAGCCAGACTAATTAGTCTCCCAAGCAATGAGGACAGAGTTTTATATTCCTACCTTACTTTAAAAGCTTTTCCACTTATCAAAAAGTCCTCCAAGCTACAGTCAGTCCCTGCCACTTCTGCAGGTGGTAGAGGGATCATCTTTCAAGCTAGCAAGTTTGATGGTAAGCTTCCCAGGATATCATCCAATGATCGTTTAATGTAAAATGAATGCACAGTCTGGAAGCATGGGTTAGAATCAAAGTATCCCTCCTCCCACGATAGCTACAACCAGGCTTGCTCTTCTGCCATCTCTTGATCTTACAGCTCCAAATAATTTGTGCTCCTATCTATACTGTCACAGACAGAAAGGTAATTCCAATACTCCAAGCTGTAACACAGCATGCTCCCAGATTAAGCTGGCTTGAATTTCCCCAGGTTTAAGTTGAACCC
Organism: Numenius arquata; assembly: GCF_964106895.1. Lineage (NCBI taxonomy): Eukaryota > Metazoa > Chordata > Aves > Charadriiformes > Scolopacidae > Numenius > Numenius arquata. The sequence continues at coordinate 110,658,740 of NC_133576.1, read as the reverse complement.
AGCTCACGACTCCCAAGCCACCATGCTAACGACTAGCCTCATATATAAGAAAGCCCTAACCTCCTTTACAACACAACTACTTTTCAGTGAATACATGACTTATGATGCAGTCAGTGCTATCACCGTTTATTAGGCGTAAATCAAAACATGTCTATCAAATTGGACACCAGTGAGAATTAAACATAACCCAAACTGACTCAAATACCACTGTCAGGACAACTTGTTCAGCCTTTCCAAGATAGGAATGGCTCTGAACATACATAACATTTGGTCTCAAGTTCATTCATTCTCTCACACAGGTGTTTAATGATTTGATTTGTATGAAAATTAGGTCCCAACAAGCACCTGAGTGCTTAGGTGGGTAGTCACCTTTGCACACAGTCTTCAGTGCCTTAACTGGGACACGGCTAAATTCCATGTCTGGATCCAAGGGTTTGATTTATTCTGGAGACAAAGCACGCTGGTCATCAATAAACCCTGACAGAAGGTACCAGGTATAGTGTTATTCCTGACACCCTCTGTAACAATAATAGAAGTGCTACCTGTCAGACTGTGTAATCAATCTAAGGGAAAAAAATAAATCAATGCTTTCTTGACAATACAATATTAGATTTCTCTGCAATGCCACTGAAATAGTCTTGAAGACTAAAGGTTTAAACTTCACACCAACGTGGGTCTATGCTACACATCATCAAAAGCCTTCTCCCTATCAGTACTCAAGAGGCAGCAATCTGTACAAGTCAGTGCACATGATCTGGACAGACAGTAAGACATGGTATGTCCACCAGCTGCATGTGGCTTTTCTTTTTCGCTATGAGGACAAATAAAGATGGACAGGAATTTGAAAAGGGAGAAGTACTGTGTGGCAGAAGGAAGGGAAGTCAGATAAAATCGACAAAAGGTTGACATTAAAATAAGCAGAAGAGCTCAATAAACATATCTTGGAAATAAATGTCATTATATCACATTTGATGCAACGATATCAAATGGCCACAGACAGAGTTTTTAAGATCAGCAGGCCCAGACAGCTTGCATTCTAGATTTCTGGAAGAAGAGATCTACCTAGATCTTTGAAAAAGACTTGCAAATAACTTGAGTCCTGGGAAAGTCTCGGAGGTCTGGAAGAAAACTTTAAGTCTTGCATTAAATGCAAGGGCAAAAGCAAATGGGACAATCGAGGCCTGTTGGCCAACAGTGATCTGAGACCAAATGAAAGCTAATAGTTGACACTGGATGTTATTTGTAAAGAATTAAAAGACAAGTATAATTGATGGAAAAAGCTTATACAGTTAACTTGATGAGAATCTTCTGGTGACGGGTTTTGCTGATAAAGGTACTAATAAGAGAACTGGAAAAACAATCTTAAACTTTATTTGACATTACACAACATTTCTCTTCAACAAAAAGAACAAATATTACATAACTAAAACTGGACACAGCCCTTACATATTAACAGTAAAAATACAGAGTTGTTGAACACGGGAGTTTCCAATAGGAAGGGAAGGTATCAGTTCTTGGCTTCTCATTACAGAACATGTTTTTAATTCAACTATCAGGAAAAAAAAAATAAAAGAAGAAAAAAAATAAAAAAGAGGAAGTCAGAAGGAAGTCTGGAAATGACAAACCATGACTGTGATAAGAAACTGAGTCATTTTACTCTACTAAAATGGCATGAATAGCTTAAAAAGCTAGGCATAACAAAAGGTTTTAATACATAAAGGTAAAGCTATTCTTTCTAAAACAAGAGTGAAGTCAATCCTGTGAATACTTGATTCTGAAAAGAATAGGATAATAGAGGCGGACAGCCAAACACAAGCTTTCCAAAAGGCTGTATCAGTTGTATCAACAGGTGTACCTCACTTAGTAACAAGGAGGGTATATTCCGCTGCCTCTGGCTGCACATGGCTACAATCTCTACTGGAATAACGTAACAAGCTTTGTCTCCAATTTGCTGACTTAAAATTGTCAATACCTGTGCAAGAGTAGTAATGATTGACTAAAACTTCTCAAAAATATTGTTGCACATTGAAAATACTTGAAAGCAAAGGATGTGCATACCATAATTTCAGCCTTACTCCACATAAAACTGTTCTGGATGATAAAACTGTCTTCCACCTCCAGCTAGCCTCCCAATGTACTCAGGATTTAGTGAGGTCTTGAAAAGGACATAAGAAAAGCAGCTTGCATTTGGACAACAGGTAAAGGCTCAGCCTGCAGAGCCACTACAAACAACTCACTAGCCAGATTTCCTGCACCACTGAAAACTAATGGATGCAGCAGCCTTCAGAAGGGGTAAAATAACACGTGGAGTAAACCAAAGGATTTATTTAAGGCCAACTCACTACACCCTTCTTGTGGGCATATTAAAAGGGACCAGACAAGGAAAATGACACATTAGATGAATAGATAGGTAATACACTGTTGCTAAGCACAGAAACAGCCAAGAAGTAATTTTCTACTGGTGGCACGTTAAAGGCATGGTTATTTAGAAATCTATACTGACTCGTGCACAGCAACAACTGCTGCATGAACAGTTATCTCACTTCTTGTCTTGTTACCGAATATACTGAACTAGTAGTATATATTCAAAGTGTAGTTCGGGATCACTAACTCAGCTGACACTGTTCTTTCAGAATCTGTCTGTTCTGGGATGCAAGGAAAGTATGAGGTCTCCTGAGATTTCAGCCAAGTTGTGTAGGTTAATGCTTTTCATGAGACTTAGGTAGCAAACTATCTATTCCTCACTACCCCCAAATGAACTACTATTCATTTCCCTTATCACAAGAATTTGAAAGATTTTGAAAGATTTTCCTGAAGGCTATCAAAGGTGAAACAAAGGGAAGGCATCTAAATTTACTAGACGTGATTTGTTTAGAGACTCCAGACTTATGCCTGAGGAACCATTAAGGAATGGATTACACTAACAAGCCAAAAAGCTAAATGATGTTAAGGCTCAAAGACCGAGTTCCACTCAACAGTTCAGTAAGCAAGTTTGCCTTCCTGAACTGTAATGACAACTTAACTCAACCCTTAAATGCCTTCAGATTTGGTCCTTTAAATGTTTCTGTGGCATTACTCTCATGTTCAAAGACATACACAACTCTGCTTTTTCTCAGTCAATTGTTCATTAAGGGTTAAGGAATATTGTAAGGCTGAGATCATTGGGCAGTACATTTCCTCTGCACATGCAAAGGATCAGCGTTTCCATCTCCAAGAGACTAGCAGCTGATCTTAACAACAATCTCTGAAAAACACATCAGCGTTAAATCAGCTGGATCACCAAGGTAAAACAACATGAGTCAGCAGCATGCGTCCTTGCAGCAACGAAGGCTAACAGCATACTGGGCTGTATTAGCAGAGAAGCACAGCCAATGGGCTGTCCCCACTACTCAGCATTTATAAGGTAGCATCTGGAATAGCACCTCCAGTTTTGCTCTTCCCAGCCACCTCCTCCTCCCCAGTACAAGAGAGATGTCACAAAGACTGTTACTGGGCTTAGGCCCATGAGAGACAATGAGAAGCTAAGAGCACTAGAGTAGTCAGGGCATCACCTACTGGCTAGATCCCACTACCTGAAGGATGCTTGCTGAGAGCTTAAATCAAACTCTTCTTGGAGGCATGCAGCAGAAGTACAAGAAGTGATAAGACACTTGCTGCACTACTGGAAATTCTGTCTGGCCATAAGGGAAAAAAGGCATCTTCACAATGAGAGTGCTTCACAACCTAGCACTCGCATATTGCTGCCTTTCAGGGCAACCTAATCTCAGTCCCGTAGATCAGTGGTCTCTAAAGTGGGGTACACGCACCCCAGGGGGTACACAAGTCAACCCTTTGGGGTGTGGGAAGAAAATATTTTTTGTCATTGATAAATAAAAAGATATTTTTAAATAGTGTTTTTCATCTTTATCTCATCCTTTCTTTTTCTGTTTAAGCTTTATAGTGTACACACTTTATTACAGGAGCATATGCATATAATTAAAAAAGGTACACATACTGGAGCTGGGCACTTAAAACATCTTTACTGATTGGGTGCACGATCAAAAGAGTCTGGAGACCACTGCTGTAGAAAGCCAAAACCTGACCATGCAAGGTCCTGACAAAAGACTGAAGAGGGCAATCTTCAAAGGCCACTTCTGCACGGAATTCTGTGAATTCCAGAGTGTTAGTCAATCAAAATACTATATGCAATGCTAAAGTTTTGCTAAATGGTTTTCAGTAGAGCAGAACCCAGAGAGGGGACAGTAGTTTGTCTCCCAAGCTCTTAAAAGCTGTCAGACTCTTAATTCAGAATTTCAAAGTAACAACGATAGTGCTAATCAAAACTCAAACTCACAGACTTAAGGTTCAAACTTTGGAAGACACACCAACAGCATTATCCACAACAGAATTACTTTATACTCTGGCCTTTCTCCCAAGAAAAGGAGGAAAGCTGTATTCAAGGATAATTACAAATTAAAAAGTTATACTTCTGTATGAAGCACACAACACAAACAGGCTTTCCATTTCAGTTGGGCTATAGGCACTACTATGATAAATGTAGTGATAGCTAATAATGCTGTCTACAAAAAAAACCCACAAAACAAAACCACCACCAACAACTAAGGAGGACTCCTTTCCTTGAGATTCACTGCTTCTGGTTATTGAGTTTGATACAAAACACAACTAATTGTTTTTCCCCCACAGCTGGAGGACTTAATAAGGCCACATTCCACAGTGGTACTCCTGGCACCTACTGAAGGAGAAATTTGCATTGCTGCTTTTTCCGCAGTTTTTGCAATTTACAGAGTGCTTTTTTTCTACCTACCTAATTATTATCATAATACTTAGGGCAACTTAATACTCTTTCACATCCTAATTCTGTCAAATCTGGTGACCAACAGATACAAATAGATTTATCATTACAGAGGGGTGTTCACAATAGCCTTGATACTACACAACACAATGACGGAAGTTTAAGCAGTGACAAGACAAAAGGGCCTAACAAAGAAAGGCACAGCACAAGGAACAGGCTCAATGAAATCAAATGTTTCCACACTGCATGTTCCTGTTAGATGAGAAGTGACAAAGACAGGGCTATTCCATGACTTTTTTGTCAGTAGTTCAGTTTCATACATGCTTCAGCCTGTAGCACGTTACAGCTGCCAATTCGAGCTTGCCATAAGGTGTATTTTCCCAGTGGGCTCAGTACAGCGGAGCAGGTGTGCATTCCTCCTTCACCCAGGTCCTCCTGCAGCTCTGCTTCCCCAGGAACCAAGGGCAAGGCTCATCCTCAGGTCCAAAAACCTTCCAGTAAGAAGGAAAAGCTTCCCTGAACAGGAGACAACACTTTCTAGGTTTTGCCAAAGACTAAAGAATGAACTTACAGAACCAAAAAGACCAGAAAACCATCACCCAATCCTAACGCATGAAATGGTTTGATTTTGCCTTTTCCAACATGAAGACAGCAGGTAAGCATCTTTCAAACAGCTGAAGTAATAAAGCCCTATTTTATTTAGATTAGAGCCTCACATCGGAGTGACTCTTCAAGAAGATGCAAGCTAATATTTAAACTTTTCCCGCGATTGAGGTGTTTAGAAGTACTCATCACATCCATTCTTTAGTGCCTACTGCAAGATAATTTTATTCTTAATTTCCTACAGTCCTTAAAACACGTCCTGCCTGCCAATTTGAGACTTGTAAAGATTACTACCGCAATTCCTTGCAATCTGTCAAATCAACCATCCAGTGCAGAAGTCATAAGAGTGGACAAATAGAAGTGCCCAAGTTGTATAAATATGCTAAAATGAGGAAAATTCTAGAAACAAAATACATCAATGCATCCCTAGGGTGAAGAGGAAAGAACAAAGTATATACAACAGATGTTAGTCATGTCACTTAATGCACTACTGGAAAAAGCTTGGATGCAGTGATGTAGCTGGTGGAAAAATGTATTAGAATATAATTACCCAGAGATCCATAAGGTTGCAGCTGAGCTATTAAGAAGCATACTGAAGAGTTTTGTGTTTGTTATTAAGAATCAGAATTGAGCAGAATGATTTTAATTTTTTCTCCATACAGTTACCACGATTTCTAGTCTTTCAGATGTAGCATTTATTGTATAGCAGCTTTTCTTTTTCAGTTCTGCACTAATTATTTCAATTAATATGCAATTTATTTAAAAGATTTAAAAGTGTTTTTCCTGTTTTAGGAAAGTGTTTCCTGGAAAATTTGATAAAACGTTTTCCAACAGAACAGTGTTATTTTTTTTTCTTATTAGAAGAAAGATGCTCCGTGGAACATTTCTATTTCACTAACTGCACAATCTCCTTTTAAGTAAAGTGAAACTGAAATGGCTATTCCCTTCAGTCCTGGCATTCGTAATACTAAAGCTGCAGATAGGCAATAGAGGAAAATTATAAAAAAGTATAGTTTCATAAAGTAAATCAACAAAGTCTGACACTCACTAGAAACTATAAATCTAAATAGTTAAAAATGAAGATACGCAAAATGTTTTAATAAACACCAGAACTCCCTATAGGAAAAAAGAATCTACAACCTCTACCATAAATATGGAAATATTTCAACTAGCTCTCAAGTGGTGTCACAGACACTCACTAAACACAATTCTCAAGTCTGAGAAACGTGATACACATGTCTGTTCATAGTATGTTACCACTGGGAGGAAAATACTAGAAGCTGGAAAATGAATGCAATACTGTTATGAAGAAAATACTGACTGATGAGCAAATGCAAGTTGCACTTGAACAGCCAAAACAATTCCTGGATCCAACTCACTCCCAATAGCTCCTGCCTGTTTTCTCAAAGCAAGAATGGCCAAGCCATGCAACAGCAGACCTTAGCATTGCAGGAGTTAAGCATTAGCATTGCAGGAGTTAAGCATATTATAGTAAATCAATACTTACTTCAGGTTACCTTCATACTCCAGGTCGTGAACTGCAGTGATTTAGGAGCAGTTTCAAATGCAGTTCACGCATTCATGTTATGGGTACTATAACCTATACGAGAATGCATAGTAGATAACTGGAAACACTCCAGCTGTTCAAGTTTAATGCATTTGCATTTATGAGCCAGCAGGTTTTGAATCTGAGCCAAAGAGGCTTAGCTCTTACTAGTAGCTGATGTAGAAAATTAAACTTTTGAAGGTGAAGACTACATAGAGAAGAACTAGACACTGACAAACTAGTCATCCAGAAAGGCACAATATGTTTATGGACACCTAATCTTGTCCAGCACGACCATTAAATGCCTGATTGTACATAACAGCAGTGCAACAGAGACTAACTGAAAACACCACATTCTGGTTTTAAATATTGTAATTAGATTCTTAAAACACCATCCACAGTCCTTATCTGGATCAAGTACATATCACTTCAAGTTGTTGCATAAGAAGAATTCAGTACTTCTCAACTATTTGCCCCTCCCTCTTATACCTTCAAAGAAAAGAAGCCTAAACTGGTTTTGTAACTTTTAGGAAGCAATATGTGCAATCATATCACAAATCAGAATTAATCTGTTCATTTTACTCAGAACTAATTTGATAGTGTGCATTTTAAAATCAGTGAGTAAACTGTCAGCACCTGGGTGCAAACTTATGCCTAGTCTTTAGCAGGTACATCAATCTGATTCACCGATTCACACATCATTTGGGACCTACACTGAGGTCTCCTTTGTTTTACAGGAACAACTTCCTTTTAGATGCTCTTGAGAACCATCCTCAAAGAGAAATGAGGAAAGTGAACTGCATAGTGTATTTTTTGCACCACTCCAACGCAATTCCACTTAATTTATGTTACGTTGATTTGAACTATGGGACTATGTTGTTTTATATTCTTGTTACTCTCAAGAACTTCCTTAAATCCTGCTAGTTTTATACCAGCTAAATTAGGTTCTTCTAAGCTTCTGCCAGGACTGGATTTCCTTCAGTTTATTTTCTGAAAATCACATGGGTTCAAAAACAACTTAGCCTTTCCCAGTTAACCATTACTCTTGCCTTCACTTCTGTTTAAGAACAAGCTTATTTTTTGAGAAAACAAGCAAATTCAATGCCAAGAATCAAGCTACTTTCTCATTTGATATCCACTCCCTCTTTTCGGTAGCTATTGAGTAGCAAGGACAAATTTTCAAAATAATTTTTCATATGATTCCTTTAAGGCAAACTAAAAACATGGATATATTTTTATTAATGTGATGCAACTGGTCAGTGAGATAAATTTATTGCAGAGGCAGCTGCCCGTGTTGGAGCTACAAAGAGTGCATGATTCAAGCAGAACAAGTAGCTTTGAAAGAACTCTTATGAAACAGCTTTTTCCTGCTCATTCCGAAAAATTAAAAGTATGCTATCCAAATGCAAAATGACATAGGATCGATAAGGCTACAAGTCTAACAGATTTTAAAATTTCTCTCCACTGATTCTCTTTGGAAAACCTGTGGATCTCTGCTCCATAAGGAACATATAATAGCACAGAAAGCAACACATCAAGACAGCCTTATGGAAACTACTTTCCAAGAGTAAAAATCCACCAAAAAAGAAGGTGTTTTGAGGCCTAATAAACACATTTGAAAGATGTTCTTTTACCAAGACTTCAAAAAGCTGTCAAGTCAGTTCTGCTAAATCATACTAGCCGCCCCCACTTGCACCACTGTAAGCAACTGGTCAACAATACAGCGAATTAAGCCGGAGGACAGATGTAGTTTAAAATTAGCCTTATAAAAAATTGGTCAGTTTTAACATAAAACAGTTGCCTGATTCATTTATGTATTTGCATAAGTGAAATGTATGCCAAGGATAGGCATAAGCAGAGGGGAACTGCTTCTTCCAGTGTCAATGCACAGCATTCATGAAGCTACTGACCATGGTAGTAAAAAAGGTCGAGACAGTCACCCTGGCAGGTGCTTCACTTCCCTAATATTGAACTTAGTCACAATGGTACTGAAGCAGTTACTTGCACACTATATAAAAAAAAAACTAAAGCGGGGTAAGTCAAACAGCATCTCAAGCTGAATGCAACTCTTGAAAACTAAATATGCTAGTCATGCAAGAGCTCTCAAATGGAAGAGACTCTGCAACTGCAGAAGCAGAAGACAGCAGAACAAGAGCAGGTTTCTCAGATGATACCAGCACTCCCTTCTCCCAGGTTCCACCCCATCCTCCAAAAGTTTTAGTCAGTTAAAACACCGTGAGACCAACTAGTTTGATTGCCCAATCTAGTCAAGAGGACAAAGCTGCTCTCAGCTTCCTATTCTACATATGAAGTTGCAACACTGAATAGTTGTCAATTCATTAACAAAAATAACGCCACAAAATCTGAAATTAATCTGTTTGGAGCTGTGTTGCCATGATGTACGTAATTAAAAGTACTGGAGTACTTTTAAGATGTATTAGTTGAATTATGGTCATTTACCCTCACCATTGAAAAGGCATCGAGTGGAATGTGCACGTGTACTAATAGTTATACATGGGTAGTCAAGTTATTAGCAAGCCTGAAGAAATTAAAACAAATTACATTTCAGCTGCATCTAAGTGATCTTTGTCATCAGCCACTACTCACTTCCACAGCTTCTTCTAGTCCTCATCTCTTAGTACTTTGTTTCAACATCTACCTTCATACTAGACTAAATGGGTAAAGAAATAATTTTCTTCAAGTGTGGTCTTCCCCATTTACATTTTTAATAGAGCCTGTAAGATTTGCAGAGGCATGGTAACTCTTGTGGCTTATGATGTTTGCTCTTACTGTAGAAAGTCCCCTATCAGCCTATCAATAGATATATTGAAATATTAGTGAATAGTTACAGTCATGTTTCTCTCTCATCACCAAGACACTGCAAGTCACCAAATTTTTTGCGTTGGACCTTCTTATCCATTCAATTTTTGTTTACAGATTAGTTTTCAGCTACATGCAATTTTTTTGCAGATCATTGCTACTTGATTTGCTACCACCATCTAAAACATGTTCCTCTGTCCCAAAGTAAAACTAATCTAATTGAGGTTCTGTTGCTTATGTCTCAGTTTCCTTTTGTCAAGTCATCCAGTTCTTCCAGTTAAAAGAACAACAAACTCTGAACAACAAAACCCTGCAGTCTGAAAACTGGGACTTAGAGAAGAAGGATTTATTTTGTAATCAAAGGAGTAAGACATGGTATTGAGTATAGTCCATGATCAAGGGGAAGAGACAGCAGCTCGGTAGTAGCCAATGCTTGTAGGATCTTGGGCTTTGTTTACCATAGACATTGGATTTGTACAGTTGGGAAACTCAATAGAATTTACAAGGAAGTATTTACACTTGTGAACTACAGGGTTTTTTTACCCTATACTGCATGTAAAGTTCTAGGTTTAAGTCCATTTTCACCTCAAGTTATTCAAGATCAAAAGACATTAAGACCTGAGCTTCACAGATTTAAATGCAACCAACATACAAAAAACCCAAAGCAATTCAAAAAGAACTGTCATACAGAAGGTGAAGTTAATATTTGTGTGCCACACATTCCTTTTCACTCCCAGTTACTAAATTGAGTCCGTACCTGTCTCAGCATAAATCCTTTTGGACCTTGTCACCTTCCCTGCAGACAATTTCCCAGACTTTGATAGTTTTTTTCAAATCATGGAGTGCATTGGTTCAATTTTGTAAATTTTCATAGTTGTGAAACAGTTTTTTCGACACTACATTACAGAAGCCTGTATGTTGCCAGGAAGTAGAAAGACTTGTTTTAGTGCTTCTGGAAAGCAGAAGACGCTTATCACACCTTAGAAAGAAAGTGTTGTGCTTCTCTCTTACTAATGGATGATAAAAATGAGGTCTACCAGTTAAACTGGGATTAAAAACTCATAGGTATTTTCATTTTTGACAACTCTTTATGCCCAAAGAAAATAAATATATAATAAGGTAGAACATTTTCCATTGCCTATAAACAAAGAGGTTTTCCAGCATATCTTTTTAACTGTCCTAAACGTTTTGATACAAATCTGGAAGCAAAGCCAGGGGGGGAGGCACACGACAGGCATATTCAGCACTCCTATTTAACTCCTGCAAACTGCTGTTGGGATGGTGTTTGGCACCCAAGATACTAAACTGAAAGAGAGGGCACCACTGTTAATCTAGGTCATGCTTTGACTGTGGAACAGTATGACCAGAAGAGGGTCCAGGCATTCTGAAAAAGCAAAAACTTACATGGAGACAAAAATGAATTCAGTTAAGCAAACCGGTAGATACACAAGTAGGTCTGGTGGGACTGAGACCAAAAAAAATGTGCCTGCCTAGACATAAACGCTGAAAGTTTATTTAGAGCCATGAACATGAAGAGGGCAAAGTATGTCCAGGCTAACTCAGTTTGAGAGGTGCTGTGAAGACACCGCCATGAACATGGTGTTAACTTTTTAATAAAGGGTTTGGAAAACATAAGAGTATTCCAGTCCTAAGGTACTACAACTGTAAACAGAAAAGCATTCTAAACCAACACATCCAAGAAGAGTAGTAGCACAGTCCTCTGCACAGCTGTGCCATCAAAATGAAGACCAGTTTCTGCAGCACATATTCTAACCAAAACAGATGATTAATACGTGGTACGTGACCCAGCAGGTGAGTATAAAAAAAACTTCTCATTATACAGGGTAGTCCAGCATCAAAACAACAGCTAAAAAATCTATTAAATTATTGACAAAAGGGCATAGCAAATTCTACTTCCATTTACATTTTTTAAAGTCACCTATGACAGCTTAGCAAAAAAGGCTGAAGATTTTCACTGGTTACACACTCAAGAGCACGTGAGCAGCTGGAATAGGACCTGATCTCTCGGGGGCGGATGGAACAACAACGACTTCAAAAATATTTGTTCCATCTGAAACTAAATGTAAATTAATTGGAACAATTAAAGACGACAACCTACAAGAAATATGTAATACTATTAAGTGTTACAGACACTTTCTAAACATCCCTCTACCCCATCAGCCCTACAAAATACAGACCCCAAGATGACAATCCAAAATATTACTGGACATAAAAAAACAACTAAGCTTTATTAACCTTTTTCTTAAACTTGTCTATCCATAGTGTTTCTCTACTGGCATCAAGTGAACATCAGCATTAAGGAAGCTCAAAGTTTACTGTATATGGCAAAGAACGAGCCAAAAAATAGTCATTTCTGTAGCTCAGGAAACATTGGCCCCAGGAGCAAAATAAACATTGTTTGTGTTTGCTGAACAGAAAAAGCAGCAATGTACTCGTTCCAAACTATTATCGCTTTCCTGAGATACAGACAGTATCTTTTAGTTAAACTAAAGAGTTGACAGTCCAAGTCAAATCTATTTTTACTAGATCTGGTCCTACAGGAAAAGCAATGCCTCATGATTCAATGCGTGCACCATAAACTGCAGCCAAGCTGAATTTTGCTACAAATTGCCTGGGAATTTCCCCAAGCCAAGTCTTAAAGAAATGGATGATAAAACATAGAGGCGTTATTGACAGATACAACAGAGAGAATCCAATTCATATTTTAGATTACAGAAACGCACCGTTGAAACACAACATGTTACCTGTAGACATTTTAGCAGAGATTGAACTAGAAATCCCGTAAAAGCTAGAAGCCGGAGGTCATAAAAAGGTACAGAGTTGCTTGATGCTGGAGGAAGACAAGAATTCCTCAGGTTCCAGGAGGCACTGACAATGATCATCAATGGCTGCAGACAACAACACTGTCTGGGAAGCAGACCTGCAGCCTCACAAAAGCTGTCTTCTCTAGTGTCTGTGAATGAACAAGACTGCATCTTTCCCAGTTCCCTCCACCCACTCAAAAAGGGGCACTGGGCTAGGATTTAGGATTTGCCACTTTGACAGAGGTATCAATAGACAATCAGAACAACAGCACTTAACACCTTCCAAGCATTCAATATTTCTAGAGATCAAGACATTTACAATAACATACAATATTTCAGAAGTGACCTGCCAACAAGGTAAATTAGCGCATTGCCTAAAGCATCTAGAAGTTACAAACATTTAAAAGAAAGTAATGACAAAGATGAAAAATTGTACCTCTCCTGAAGTCAGGCTTTAAGGGTTTTGCTTCCCAGTAAATCCTAAGACAGAACATTGCAGTAGCATGTTCATTGTTAAGTAGTTAAAGTTGCAATAACAATTATGAAGGATCTCTTTGAGATATCTTGAGCCAAAATGATCATCAGCATAACACTGAGTTAGCTGATAAAGGTCCAAATTTGAGTAAAATTAAATGGCCACAGGGCAAAGAATAAACAAAAGCATCCCAAGATCCACAGGACTCACAGCCCAAAGCAAATGAGTTATTAGTCTGAATCATAATTCAAGTTTCTGCAATTCCATTACATTATTGCCTATAAAAAACAAAAGCTTTTGATTTTTAAAGTTCACAGTTAGTAGAAACCCCAACTTGAAAAAGGTAGAAATGCCACTAATGGACTAAAGGCAGATAACCTAAGCATTGTGTGTAATGACCCAAGCCTCATGTAACTCATACACCTAGAGCTTGTCATACCACAGAAAGCCTCAGAAGATCTCCATCTGCCCTGAAAAACCCGAGACACTCATCTAATTCTGTTTTAACATTATAATCTACAGTAGTCAGCCTGTGACTCTCCTGAAAGCAGATTGCTCTCATCCTGACTGAGTGAAATAAGCAACTGATCACCGAGTCCTGGCCCTTCTGAGGACAAGGATCTGCAACTCTCCTAACTAAGTATGCATCTGCCAAAATCAGTGTTTGATGCTCCAATGTAACCAATTCAGCACATCAGTTTCCCCCCCTAAAGTCACCAGAAAAACCATTCCGGTGTAGTTTGCCAAAACAAGTCCCAGATTCAATCCCTATGGGTCAAGATGACTTGCGTACATTCTGTATACACAGACTGAATCTAGAACTAGATGGTGTGTTTGCAAACTTGATCAGCACCCTTCCTGCTCCCCCACGCTTGGTAGGAACGCCAGCTATTAAGAACTCTATCCCACGTGCAACATTGAGCACTATAGATACTGAGATATTTCCAACTTTGACATGTGCACAGCCCTCTCCTTACCTGAAAGCTTGCTACTTCCCCATTCATCGTGTGATTAAATTTCATAAATATTTAGGACCATTTCCTTAAAAAAAAAAAGGCAGAAAAAATTTAACTGATTCTACTTTCTGAATTTTAAGGACTGACGAGTTGCTGTGATTCATACTATTTCACGATACAGAACATAAACACATGTATGGATGCAGATTCACATCATGGCTACAGTTAAATTTCTATGCTGCGTAAAGCAGAAAGTTACCCATTGCCATAACAACCAAACAGCTTCTTTTAAGCTCAAAGCTTAGAAGCTATAGGTCCCAGTCCTGCTAAGATAGAAGCTACCATGTACTGAGCAGGAAACAATTAAGAGATTTTAAGTCTTCATGATAATTTAAGACATTCACAACTAGGTAAGTATTTGATCAAATGCAGACTCAAATTCTAAAACCAAAGAACATTTCACAGAAATTACTTCATGACGCGAGATGTTCTGGAGTAACACCTGACATCCAAGATAGCTAATAAATTTCCTTTAAGAAGGTTAAACAAATTACCAGCACGTCTTGATATGACACTCATAAAGCACTATTTGCTCCTACCAAACATATTTTCCCTTGTTTCTACTGCTTATTTTCTTTACTCCACACAACAAAAATCAGCTCAAAAGTTTCATTTTTGCTTCTGGTTGGTTTCACTTTCTAGTTGCCTGGAAGCAACAAAAAGTTAAACCAATCTTGGGTATTACTCAGGAAAGGGAGAATCGGGCATGAATCTAGCTTGAAAGAATGCCTCTGCTTAGCACTCGGCAAGACGGTGGTAGTGTTTTCAGGGAGATTTTTTATCTACGTACAGAAACCACACGCTCAATCCCTTTAGCCAGGAGTTCCGAGGGAACCTTCATGGCTTAGCAGGAGTACAACAACAACAACAGCAGCAATAAAAAAGAAAGAGGTGTTGAAAACCACCACTTCCTTCTCCTCCCCGCCTGTCACAGCCGGCTCTCAGCTGTTCGGGTCGCGCTTCGCATCTGCTTCTTTCTCCTCCCCGAACAACCGCCCTCCTCCTCCTCCTCCCGCGGCAGCCGCCCAGCAGCCCTGCCCCGGGGAGCCCCGCTGACAGCGGGAGGATCCCCCCCACACCCCCCAGCCCCGGCCGGCAGAGGCACCTCCGAGCGGCGAAGAAGGAAGCCCGAGAAGGAAAACGGAAAGTTTCTTCAGCGGGGTTTCGGTCGGAGGCGCCGATTCCCCGGCCCTCCTCGGGCAGGTGGGGGGTACCGCTGTCTCCTCAGGGGCCCGGCACCGCGGGCAGGTAGAGGGGCTGCCCCCGTTCCCTCGCACCCCTCTCCCCGCCCTGCTGAGGGGAAAGCGGGGATGCGGTTTGCCACCCCGCCTCCGGGAGGCCAGCGAGCCTACTCACCGCCATGGCTCCGCCGGCTCTCCCGGCTAACGGTTCGGTCTCCGCCACCGGCGGGCAGCGGCACCAGGGCGGAGAGCGGAGAGGAGTTCCCCGATGGCGCAGCTCGGGCAGGGGCGGCGCCGCGCCGGCCGCTTCCCCCACCCCTTTGCCCGCCCACTCGAGGTACCTGCGCTTCGGCCGCCGCCGCTCCACCGCCTTTTCCTTCCTTCCCCGCACCTGTCACTGCCTCCCGCGGCCGCCGCCACCGCTGCTGCTGCTGCCGCCGCCACATTCGCCTCGCCGCCTCAGCGCTCCTCGCAGCCTCGCCCGCCGCCGCGCGGCCGCCATCTTTGTGGAAGGCTGGGAGGGGCCGCGAGGGGGCAGTTGACTCCGGCGCTCAGTGCGCCTGCGCAGAACGCTCTCTCTGTGAGGGAGGGGGTGTGTGTTGGAGGGAAGGGCGGGGTCAGAGCTATGGGCGGGGCTGACGGGGGCTGAGGGGCGGGGCCTGCAGTGAGGGCGGGGCTGTGTCGGTGGGGCAGAGGAAGGTGTGGGGTTGGGGCCTTGGCCTGGCCTTGGACCAGGCTTTGAGCTGGATCTTGGCCCTGGCCCTGGCCCTGGGCTGGGCTTGGCTTTGGCTTGGAGCTGGACCTTGGCCTTGGCTCTGGTGCCTGGCCCTGGCCCTGGGCTGGGCTTTGGCTTGGAGCTGGACCTTGGCCTTGGCTCTGGTGCCTGGGCCTGGCCCTGGTCTTTGGCCTGGGGATTGATCTTAGCCTTGGCCCTGGTGCCTGGGCCTGGCCTTGGCCAGGGGCTGGGTCGGGGACCTGGCCCAGGCTGGGCCCTTGCTGGGCAGAGAGAAAGGTAAGGAAGGGCTGCCCCTTCCCTATGTGCTGAGGCAGCCGTTAGCACAGCAAAAGTCAAAGGGCTTTCAGCCTGCCTGCCCTGAGGCCAAGCAGAGCCTCACTGCCTGTGAGCACCACAGGTGTTCCCCGACCAGTGCCCAGGCTCATAGCATCTGACATCTGAGGGCAAAGGGGAAGAAATGAGCTTTTCCAGGCACTTACGCAGGAAAGAACTATCATCCCTCAACACCTGCAATGTTCGGCTGATGTCCTGAATGCTAATCTGTGATTATCCTTTGCTTAATGTTTGTCCTTTCAACCGTTATGGATTGAAATGATTTTACTACAATGTTTGGCTTAATGACCTTCTGCAGCAGTGGACTGAACAGGATGAAATGTTTCATAAAGTGATTTTGTTAATTTGCCTTTAAGTTTTCTGTTATTAAGTCGATAAGTTGCTATCTCTCTTGCATTTTAGCCATGTTCATATCATTTTTATAGCTTAATGTTGGGCAGAAGGTAGCTCCTATCAACAAAGGATGCACCAACTGATATTTTGCCATCTTGGTTGCTCACCGTAGGCCCCCTTGCAAAACTCTGGTGTTGACTGGTAGTGTCCTAGACTATGGTATGTCAGATCTCAAAAACTAGAGAGACTTGGGCCTGATCAATATTTGGATGAGCTACCTCATTAGGTACTGCGGGAAGTGCTGCTGGTGATTCATTCAGTGGCATTCATCTGTCTATGAGTCAGGGCTGAACAAATGCCACTGCACAGCATTTGTGGCATTATCTGGGGGCATAAAACTGGAGATCTCTGCCAGTTGCAGCTGTTAGAAGATCACTGATTTTCCTACCTTACTCCAGTTTCAATATGGGTTTCCAGAACTAGCCAACAGTTTTGGTGGAATACAGCAAAGGGTTTCCACAGTTGCTTTTGTCAGTCACCACTTTTTAATGGTGGTGGGGCCAGGAACAGCAATGGCGATGATGGCCTTACTGTAGGCAGCCACAGATGCTGGCTTTGTGTCAGACCATATGGTTTTGAATTGGTGCATGCAGCACTGATTGTACGTGCCCTGCTGCCTTGAGAGCTCTGGGAGAGAGCATCCCTTAACGCGTGCTCCTTGCTTCCCAGGGGTGCTGCTCCCTCATGTCCCTTGCAGGTGAAATTAAGAAATCTGTGCAATGTTTTGGGTGTATGGGTGCAGACATACAGCTGGAACAAGGAAAAGTCGAGTGTTTTGGACTCTTCTCCCTATCCAGACACTGGTCCTGGTGGTATGTAAGTCTGCATTGCATGACACAGTCATTTGTCTCCTTCCTTCCTTTTCAGGTCAGATGTATATATAAATACGTGTATATAAAATTACATTTTCTGCTGGAAGACCAATTAAAGTCACCTGAAAATCATTCCAAGTAATATTAAAAGTGGGTGGAAGGCATGGGAGAACCAATATAGCGACGTCCTTATCTCTTTTTAGGGATTCATGCATAAATGGATTTTTCTAAAACAAAACTAAATTAGATTGGGATTATTTATGAGTCTAAATTATCTATACAGATCTCAGCTGCTTCTAGATGATTAATCAAATGCTCTTGCTTTCATCCATTGCAGAACTTCCTGGGAGGACCCATGGAGACAGAATTTCTTTACAGTATCATACCAGATATACATCCAAGTGCTGATGATGAACATTATGAAATTGATGTTGTAGCTAAAGCCAATAGAGGAGAGGAGATAAATTCATCAGGGAAACATTTTCAAGAGTACCCTCTTAAGATGGTAGAAATGTAGAAATATATGTAGAAATATGTAATATTGTGTAATATATGTAGTAGTAATATATGTAGAAATAGAACACCTGGGATCAGAATTGGACAACTCATGCTAATTTTAAAATTTACATCACTTGATCCAGTTCTCTCCATCCTTGCAGGAAACGGGGAGAGCCTCCACTTCTAAAGTTAAAATAATGTGGCTTAAGTTGGAGGGTTCAACAAGTCTTCTACACACAGTGTCCCCCTCCATAGCGAGTGACCTGTCTTTACACCTCCAGCCAAATTTGTGGGTCACCTGTGCCAGAAGGGAGAAAGGTGACCACTCTTGGTAGTGGCAGCTCTGCTGTTGTCACGTGGAGCTCCTCGAGCCTGTAAAGGCACTGGTTGCCAAATGCAGATCAGCAGACCCACAGTCAAGCTTTACGATATCTTGTATACCACCAGGTTTATCATCCAAACTTCAGTTGAAAACTCTAATAGGGACATTTACCGTGGTCTCATTGACCAGAAGGGCAGCAGATTGGATTGTGGACTATGAAAGCCATGAGGTCAGTAGCACTGCTGTCTTCTACCAGACAAGTAGAGTGTGTGTAATACAAAACAATTAAAGAAGTACAGCCAGTGTTTATTTTCTAAAACAGGTAACTAATGCATGAATATAGCTCCCCTAAAATAAACAAGATATAAGATGATAGCAGGTTTATAAGGTGAGTGAGGTTTAATTCTGATGTATTGGTAAAAAATTGCTGAAAGCTCAATTATCACAAAATTGAGTGATTCCTCTGTGCCATCTTAGGTATACTGCATCTTCACCTGAGCTGCATAACACTCATCGTGTTTGTCCAGATAGCTTTCAAAGAGGCGGCTGAACAGTATAAATTATTTTCTAGTTTCTGATTTGTATGAAAGGATTTGAACTGTAAAAATCCCACTTTAATATCAGAATGATGTATCAAAATCAAAGTTTGATTAATGCTGGGCATGATTCATTTCAATGGTAAAATACGTGTTTGTGAGAAAAAGGAGTCTGAAATTTAATGGATATGATCAGATGTGTTTTCACATAATTTGGCAAACTAGTAGAATTCAAAACACATTGAGAAATGGCATATAATAAAATGTTTATCTTGTCTATAACTGTTTTTTGACACTTGTTAAAGAATAAATATCGTATGATATATTTTAGCATACCTTTGTCAAAATGCTGATGGACACCTTAAATAGACACAAATCCACAGCTCTTTGGCTTCTTTACCTGCTTTTCAGGACATGGCTGATGAAGTAAGTCATTCTCTGACAGGATTAAACCAGCTGAAATTTTAGAATGATGGTACCAAAATGAATATGAGGATTAAATAGATGAAAATGCTAATCTAGTCAGAGAGAACAAAATTCAACCATTCAACTGCTGCCTTAGAGAGGTAACGCTAACACAGTATGAAGAATTTGGGGGAAGTTGCAGTTTGTTAAATTCAGAGAATAGCTGGAAGTTGCCATTTCACCGCTTACTGATTTATCTCATTTTCTGGAAGAAATTCCACTGATTTCAATGGGATTACTTACAGAATCAGATGTTGCTTAACAACAACAGGCATGGCAGATTGTTCGCTTAAGATGTTCAGGTGCTAAATCAAACCAAACTCTTATGAGAAAAAATTAATTAGTCAAAAATCTTCAAACTTGGTTCCAAGATTTAGACTTTGAAAACATTAGCTGGAGCCTGGCTGACAGAGCATTCTAATCGTGTGGCATTTAGTTTCTAATAAGTTTATTTGCCAAACAGAATGTTAGGGATTACATGCACAGGAAAAGGAACTACATGGTTTGGACCCCAAGTTCATTTATCTCACTTTTTAAAATGGAAATATATGTATATATGGCACAACACTACTTGATATCATATTACTTCTAAATCTCAAGTCAAGAACCCCACATACAAATGGTGAAAAATTCCAGACAATGGTGTTCACCTTGGCATTCTCGAAACTGATCATTTTGTACTTTGTAAATCTTTATTTGTGGAAAACAGTGACTAGTTGAACAGTGATTTCCCCATCATGAATTAAAGCTATGATTTCATATTATCTACTGCCTTGAAACGATACTTAAAGCAGTGGTTGTAGACACCAACAAAGCAGTATTTATTGACCTCATCACTTTTAAAAAAATGCTGATGTTTGTTTTGGCTTTGTGAGCTGAGATATTTCTGAACTGTCCTTAGTGATCTCCTAGTTAACAGTTGGCTTGCTATAGATAAAGCTGAGTAATCAGTTGGCCCTGGTTGTAATCAAAATGTTTACCAGAAGCATACTTTGAATTTGTGCTTCCTGCTTGGAGTTGGTTTGAAATAATTTTGTAGCCTTCCTTTTTAAACCATGGTGAAAAGTTAGATGTTAAAAGATCAATTGTATACAAAACTCATGTGCAGAATTTAAGTGGCTAGGTTACTGGTACATACTAATTTAGAAGCTTTTTCCTTCTTGAATATTCAGGAATTTCATACCACAGTTTAGATTTTTTCCAGGTTTGCTGTCAGGATAAATGGTAGCTTTCATCTGATGGATCCCTTGAGTGTCAGGTGTGAATTGTCTGGAAGACTGGCTTTCTTCTGGTGAAAGAGCTGTACCTGGCAGAGTTTAGGGTGGGCTGACCATGTTTAGGACTTTTTGACTGAGTTTAGCAGCAAGGAAGTTACCTTTCCCATTGGAGCAGCTCTGCCTCTAACTTGAGGAGTTTTGAGAAACACAAGATTTCCATTATCTCATCCTGAAATGCTGGGTTTGGGGTTTCTGCTGTGACTCTTTTTTTCCAGCCCTTTGAAATACCAGGCTCATGTTGTGCTTGCAAACAAAGAAGTTGAAGAAAGTTTTCATCAACCTCTTCACATAAGGGTGTATTTCAAGCTTGTTCAGTAAAAAGGCCTCGCAGTGCAAGTCCTTGTCTGGCAAGATAACAGCCTGAGTTCAATGTGCTTGTGGAATACTAATTAGTCTCTTCATTCAGATTTTCCTGGTTTCTTTTTTTTTCTTTTTTTCTTCCCCCCCCCGCCCCCTCCCCAAAGGATTGAATATTTTGCATGTCGCCAACATTCTCTGTGGTTTTCTGGAAGAATTTAACTGCTTCATGGTGGCTTGAAGAAAGCTGGTTCCTCTCATATTTATTTCAAGTCTTTTCTTCCAAATGAAGTATCCAGAAGGTGTGAAAGCATCATCTGTATGTTTAGACAAGCACTGTTCACACCTAAAAACTCTGTGACAGTGGAAATCAAGTATACTTCACTAGTTTCAGAATAATGGAGCCATTGAAAAAATCTTCAAACCAAGGATGAGCACAAAGAACAGTCTTGTTTTCTGAAGTTCTGTGCAAGGAAAAAGCTCAAGTCATGGTTGATGAGGTGTCTCAGAAATGTTAACAGTGTCAAGCAACTGGCAATTGGTTCCTGTGGCAGGAAATAGCAAAGGCAGCTCAGTGCTACAAGCAGTAGAAGCTGGCCTTATTGTTGTTGGAATTGTAGTTTCCTCCTTTTTAATCATCATGTGTTGTAAGTGAATTTATTTTAGCTTTTGTGTGGTCACTGCTCATTTGGTAGGAATGGCACTGGCCATTTGTACACTGGCCAGTTGTACACACAATTCTTGGGCAAACTGAAATATATTAGCTGGTCATTTGGTTTATGCAATTGAATTTATTGCAGAAAAGTTTGGAGCACAGCAGGATGAAGAAGGGGAGTAGTCTATACCGTGAAGGGCTGTTAAAAACAAAGCCGCCACCTCTGGCTTCGGACTCTCTGAACCACAAATTGGAAAATATCAGGGAGAAGTATTACTGCGCATTTGCCCATTGCATTGCTGTTGGCCATTGCTGGAGAGAGGTTGCTGGGCTTTTCCAAAGAACTGCTCTTTGGTCTGACCCACTATGCCTGTTCTCATCAACATCTGCTTTTATATTTTGTCCGTGGAAAAAAAAAAAAAAAGTAACAAAGGCTTAAAGAAATTAAATTTTGTTGTGTTAGTCTGTAAGGAAAAACTACCCCTTTGAAATCAAAGGCGCCAGCCAAGGTTTTGTCCAGTTCTGTATGTGGATATAGTTGGTGATGAACATTAGTCTACATGAGGCATAAGCAGAAGACATAAGTACCTGTTTTGGTCTTATATTCTTGCCAGGAAAAATTGCTCAATGAAGTGAAATCCTTTTGTTTTCCTTGAAGCATCTCTTTCGTTCTAGCTGGCTCTGTTTTAACACTGAAAACTATTTAATTCCGCTTTAATTTTCTTCCAAGGAACCTGTAGTCTTTCGACACACTTCAAACAGGAACAGTAGGTAGTTAAACCTCGTGTGTGGCTGATTCTGAGTACCACTGCAGATACTTCTGTGCAACCCAGGAGACTCCACTGACTATAGAAGTGAGCAGCTTCTGTTTATTTTTGCATGTTCCTACAAACAAATATACAACTGACAAATGCTCCCTAATGGAGTATTAAAAATAAAAAACAAAAAGGAATAAAAATAAATAGTCTGAACTTTTATTTGATATTTTTTAACTTAAAGTGTTATTTGAATCCAAGCAATGGGTATGTTCAGTGATCATAACTCGAGCAGATTTCTTGTGCGCTGACCTCCCAAATGATAGCAGCCTTGCATTTCTTGGAGGGACCTATCTTTGGAAATGAGGTCCCACAGCTTGAAATGTTGCTGATGGTTTAAAAAGAGAGAATTTTATTTCTTCTGCATGGTCTTTGGTCTTCTAGAAATCACTCCCTTTTTGTCCCAGGGTAGAAGAGCACCACTTCAAAGGCTCCAGCAAGTGAGAAGAGTCAGAGGGACACAATCTGCATAGTCAGCATGACCCTCTTGCCTCAGTAGACAGCCCTGGAGCTCTGTGTCATGCTGGGAAGTTCCACCACTGTCTCACCGTGGATTGTACAAGAAATACCTGTCGATGTTTGCAGATGAGATTCTCTTTTGGAAAGATGAAATCAGGGATGTAGCGGAGCTCTCTGTGAGCAAAGCTGTGGTTTGAAACTTTTGTCTGAGAAATAGGCATCAAACCCACAAGAAACAGCAATTATCTTTTACACATTTTCTTCATGACTGTTTTCTTTCTGTGGTAAGTACTTCAATGTTCTGTGCATTTATTAAAATAATAAATAGGAACTTCAGAACTATAGGAACTTCATCATTATTATAATGCTTCTTAAGTAATTCTCTCCCTCTCTGTAATTTTTAAGTTTTAAGTGTAAATCTGTGTTCTTCATACCAGTAACTGATGTGGAGCATCAATGTCACACTTAAAATGAAAAAAAAAAAAAAAAGAGATAGTTTGCTTCAGACCTCTTTTCATGTAGTGTTTTGGGTTTTCATCTTGCTGAGGGTATTAAAGCATGGTCCTTACTACAGAAACAGTATTCTGGAGTGAGCAATTTGTTGCATGCAAAATTTGAGATGCGTCTGGGGAAATATTAATTTTGGGTTTCCTGGTAAAAGGCACAAGATTTATGGGGGTTTTCCCCATTTCAGATTCTAGTCACAGTGTGGCCTGTCATTGAAGACTTGGTTAACTCTTTCTCCTCTTTTCTTCCAGGATTTTGTGTCTTCAGTCTTAGATCAGTCACAGATCCTTCCATTTTGGTATAATTTTTTGTACCTTTGGTTTAGGCACTATTCTTATGTTTTATTTTCAGTGTGGTGCAGCCCACCTCATTTTTTTTTCCTATTCCATGTTTTTTTCTTCCCTCTGACTTTAAACGAGAATGGATAAAGACCAAGTCTGTTCAGCTTGGCTAGTGTCAGACATAGAAGTCTTAAAATCTTTCTTTCCACTGGCACTTACTGACTGAAGATATAGAATGATGCAATGTATAAATCTTTTTTTGTTGCCTTCAGTATATCTGCAGGGATTCAGCTCCTCTGAGACTTTTACTTGTTCCACTCTCCAATTTAAGATTATTTTCTTTAATTTCTTTCTGCTGCTGCCACAATGGCATGTTCATTAATCACTCCAACCCAAGGTGCTTGAAAGAAATTGTCTTTATCTTGGTGACACAGTTCCAACAGCTTTTGGCTAACAGAACATGTGCTTTTACAGAGCTCCTCCCCTGGATATTTTTGTGTGTCTGGAGAGAGAGCCCACTGAAAGGTATAACCGACTGCTACAGGGAGAACAGTTTGGCTGCAAGATAAGGAAAGCAGTCTAGACAGATCTGTCTCAGCACACGGGATAAGATTATTTTGCCTATCTAAAGTTATGTTCCAATCGTTTAATGCATGTTTATATTTTTAGTGATGACATCCTATTTCTTCAAGGATTCTTATGAGAAACAATCAGACTCCTCCAGCCTCACAACCTCCTACAAATCATGGGTTGTTTGGGATTTTAGGTCTTGTTCTCAGGGCTGCTGGCCTTGCTGAAGACATTTTCTTTCAGTGGAGGAAGAATTTCCATATTCCCACTAAAGAATTTTAATGTGAAATAGCTGAAAAATTTATGTTTATTCTAGTATCAGGTGTTTTGACATTTCAGCCTGCAGGGGCATTTGATGCAGAGTGTGTGTCAAAAAGATGTGGGGCTACGTCAGGAATGCTAAAGGCTAATGTGGACCATGTTATGATACTACGTTGTTACAGAATCAGTCAGTGTCTCTCCTGGGATAGATTTGTTCATACCACGAGAGTAACCCCCAGAAACCCACAAGACTAGGCTGTTAGAGAACTTGCAATATAGTCTTACACACACCTCTTAGACCACTTTTTCTCTTTCCTAGGCACATTTCTCTTGCCTGCAGACAGTCTGCCAAGGAGTCTTATGTTAGTGGAAGGGGAGACTATGTCCAGCAGCATTTCAGAGAATGTTGTTGGAAAGTGATATAGCTGGAGTCACCACATTGAACTCTGATCATCTCTGAAATAAGAATACAGAAGAAAAAGGTTTAGAGGAAGCAATAAAAATAGGCTGCTGTGTCAGGCAGAGACAGAAAGGTCAGGCTATTAGATGCTGTGAAGAAACAAACAAGGGATGATAGAGTAGGTATATGCAAAATTTTCCTCAGGTTCTGCAAAAGCATGAGCTCAGGGGAGTTCCCAGTGAGGTTAAAATGGCAATACACCTCAAACTGATTAAATGTGTCTCTCCAAAAAGCACACAGACTTTCAGAACTCGTTACTGAGGCAAAAGTTTTAGGAGTCATCAAATAAGAATTTCGGCTGCTACCTTAAATAGAAAATAACATGGAAGAGGTTATAAAACTTCAAGTTGCAGGATGAAAGTCATCCACTTCCTACTTTTGAGTTAGGAAGACACTTCCCCTGGAAGTACACTATTAAGGATTGTCCATTACAGGATTTTTTAGCTTTATATCTCAGTCCAGATAACTGTCAGTGACAGTGTTTCCCCGGATGAACCACTGTTTGGTAACTGCTGGTCTATTCTGTTCTAAATTTAGACCCCCTTTTCAGATGTCTCAGTCCATGCTGCCTTAAAATTATTATTTTTTCTTTGTCATACATGAGCATAAGAAGAGGAAATAGTTTCCCTGCTGATCTGAATATGTATCTACTAACTTGTTTAATTAGAGTTTTTGTGTGTAGAGGAGACAGTTTTCTGGTAGTTTCTTTTCTCTAAAATACTGTAGGCTAAATTCTGCCCACCCAGGGTAACGAAAGCCAAATTGAAGCAATGGTCCCTAATTTAGTACCAGTGTATTTGTACACTGAGAGCAATAAAACACTCCTACATTTTTTGCTATGGCACTTATCGTGAGTGAGCAAGCTGCTAGTTAATGGTAATGGCGTTACTGACTCACCTTCCTGTCCGCCCTGACTTGGGGAGATAGAAAGTGGATGGGACCTTGTCAGAATGGACAACTGCAAGCGAACGCCTCCTGATAACCCACTAACGGGGCATCGAGAAGTCATCAGTGCAGAAAGCGGAAAAACGCAATTAATCCTTTAAATGTGAGAAAATCTGCTGTCATTTTCCACAAAATAACCTCGATGGACTGAAAATTGCTTCAGCCATTTTTTTAAGCAGTAAAATATTAAGTGAGTGCAGTATTTCAGAGATACTAATTTCTGATCTGCTTTAAAGGGTAAAAATGAAGGCTATGTTGGACACCCTCCCTGGAATACTTGGAAGGAAGGATCTTGTTCATGAGGAAAGCATCCTCTTTTCCTTGATCCTCTACATCAGATGATCTCTGTTTGCCATCGCTATGTTAGCAATGGCACACACATTTTGGACTGTATAGCAAAGCTTGAGTCATGAAAGTTGAAGTATGTGGTACAGAAAAAGGCTTTGGTACACCAATAAAGCTATATCTCTGGGTGGTAAAAGTATATGGGATTTTATCTCTTATTTTATTAGGTAGATTAATTACAGGGTTGTAGTTGTCACCCCACAGTTAAATCACAGGAGTCTTTCTTATTTTTTCGCTCTCTTGCTTAGTCCTCTCCATACTTAAATCTCCTTCTCAGAGTGAATTTATTTTCCATGTGGAACATTAAAATGAACTCTCCTGAACCATTATGCTACTTGGATATGTGACATCTATTTAAAATATAGATATATTCCTCTGGGTTTGTGCAGTCAATAACTCAAAATAGCTTGTGTTTACCACAGCCCAGCTATCATGGACTTAGTCATTCCCACAGAGGGTCTTTGTTACGTTTGAAAAATACCGATTTTGAAATCAAAGGGTCTTCTGGTTCTTATTTACACGACTGTGCCAAGAGGCCTTGTAGTGGTTGCAGATGACATTGCACAGACCTCCTGGTCTCAAGTGCTGAGGCATGAGACTTTCACACCATCACCCTGCTCCGACTTCCCACAGCATATGACCCTTCTTCTGGCCTGGGTGCAGCAGAGCCCTGTGGTCCATCCCCTGGAGTGCAGGGTGGAGCCCACCCATGGTCTATGGGCCCTTTTATGAAATATTTCAGCTAATTTCCCCTGATAGTGCCATGTCAATTTCTTTACATTCTTAATATAGTCTCAGCTCCTTGTTAGTGTCGGATTGATTTTTTTTTTGCCGTGTCTCGCTATGCCGTGATTTCATATGTGTATTTGTATTACTTCATCACTTGAAATGCTGAATAAAGTTACATTTTTCACAGTCAGAGAAGCAGTTGCTTACCCGGTTTGTATGTGTTGGGTTCCCACTCATTTCTCAGCAATATCTCTTCAGTGTGGAGTAGCACTTCTCCAAAAAGTGTTGAGCCAGGTCATTAGCTGTAACAGCAACTTTTGTTTCTCAATGGAGGTATTCACTGATAAGTTCCTAGGTTCCATAATTTAGGAATAGAGATGCCTCTAATCTGCAGCCTCCTTGGAGCATCCTTTACCTCTGATACCTACTTAGGACTACTTGAGCTCAGCAAGCTCTAAGCAGAGCATGGATATCACTAACAAACATTTTTAGGTCATTAGTCCACATGTTAACATGATGTTTGTTGTGGAGTGCAGCCTGCTTCTGTCCCAGCATTTGCCACCTGGCTATTGCTATATCAGGATACGCTCAAAAAATGCCTATTTCCTCACTGACTCTAAAGGGCACTTAGAACAATTGGCTGATTTGTAGAATCAGATGATTTGCAGTCAGATGAATTACAATTGAAATGGCAACAGGTACACAAATGGACCCTGTGAAGGGTCCACACAGGGACCACAAGACCTGCCTGCACTTGGTGGTCTTCTTCCTCTTCTTTGGAGGACGTAAACACACACAAATATTGCTGGAGACCAAAAGAAAACTTTTGGTTTCGTATATTAAGTACTCCCTGTTATAAAAAAAAATAAAAATTCATAGGATAAATGATTTAATTTGGCTTTCAGGTTAATATCTGTTTATATGGTGACAATTCCCATTTCCACTATATTGTCTTTCAGCTGTAATATTTTCTTCACTTTGCAGCCAACTTATTGAAGTCATTTGCCACAGAAGGTTTTGAAACATGTTATTTATGGCTCCAGTCTGTCACCCTCAGACAATATTCTGAGATGATGTAATACAGCTGTACACAGCATTTCTATATTTTTCTATGCTTTGTTAGTTTTTTCTGTACTTTGTCCTTTAAAAAAATATGGAATATAGTATTTATTTTATCTTGTTCTACAATTCTATAAGAAGATACATAAAAAATTATCTTCTCTGTTTCATTTTTGAAGTTTTTAGATTAATTCCTGTAGTGCGAAAGGGCTAAATAAGTTCCGATCAATTCAGCTGAGTGTATAAGCAAACTCCTTACTTCTTTCTCTTTGTTATATCTGGATTTGGGATTTCAAAGTGCTTTTGAGACTATTTTCCTTCTTAGGAAGGGAAGTGACATTTTTTTAGAATTCTTCAATGAATGAGTTCACAGTCCGCATGACATATGAGACTCATTTCCTCATTTGTTACTATTTTAAACATATACTTATCCTCCCACTGTTCCTGAAAGAGTTCTGTTTCTTGTAGATTCTCCACCCAACAAAACCCTATAAAAACTAATGTATCTCCTTAACTGGGCAGACAGTGGGCAGACCCTTTGAATAATGAATAGGAATGTTGATGCTGATGAAGGTCATGTCTCCATGGACATTTTGATAGGGGTCCCTTTGGCAATGCTGTGCATGGTCTATGTACCAGCCAGGCACTCTGGGTTTCCTTATAGTCAGTGGAGAGGAATGGGCACTTCTGGGGTGTATTTCATCTGCATTGAAGACAGAAGCGTAGAAGAGGTGAATGGGTTGCACTCTAACTACAAAAGGAAAGTCAAGAATCCTCTGTCTTGGAGTTTGTCTCATTCCTTGGTCCTGAAGTCAATCCCTGCCTGGTTCCTGGCGTAGCTCAAAACTTCTCAGAGCTGCAGTGCCTACCTACAGCTTTGGTGCAGCATCCCAAAGTGACTGGGGTGCAAATGTCCAGACATCCTACTTGGTGGGAATAGACGTTGTTCACTTTGCAAGGAATCGTTACAGGGCTGCATTCACTGGTTTCGTGGCTTCCTCCTTCACCCCAAGCTTTGCACTGCAGGTGTGCTCAAATGTAGAGATGGTCTTGCGCTTAGACTATTTGTAAATGCTTGCATGCATTACACTGGTTGGAAGTACAGTGTTTTTCATCCCACCTGCCTCTGCTTTTTCATGTCATTGCTATTGTGTGATCTGGACTTCAGAGATTTACGTATGTAAAAACTCTTACTCTGGGTTTAGTCATTCTCATAAAACTGTGAGTAGTCGCAGTATATGAAGAATAAGAAGTAATGAAGTAATGAAGAATAAAAATACTGATTTGCAGAGTGCTATTTAATGCAGACTTGTCAAGTGTATCTTATTCTAGAGATTTAATGAAGACCAAAGTTATTTGTGATGACCATATAATTAAAACGAAAACATTCTCTTCTCTCATGGTCACTGATGTATTGATATGGTCGGTTGTAGCAAATTAAGTTGCATCTGAAATTCTGTTTCCTTCATCATGTTTGCTGGGAGACCAGCACAGAGTGTTTTAAATGTGATTCCTCATTTTAACTTTAGCTAGATTCCTTTGACTTCTGTTACTTGTGGTTTGTAAAATCATTCTGGTTAGGTTTTTTTTATTTGCTTTGAATCTCTGGAATACTCCCAACCTAAATTAAATCCACGACATTTTATTCATCTTACTTTATATGTAAATCATTGTTTTCTCCAATTGTCCTTTTAGGAAAATATCAGGAAAATAACGCTTGACCTCTGTAGAAAACCATCTCCTAAACAGAGAACTATTTTCTGTCTTGCAGACAAAATAGCTGCTCTCGAGTTGCTTTAGAGCAGATGTAGTTATACAGTCCTTCTAGCAATTTTTTTCTGACAGCATCATAGGTAAAATAGTGGGTTTGGTTCCCAGGAATTTCTAAAATGGGACAGTGATATCTTTCTTTCTCCTTCATAACTTTTATGGAGAGGGAGAAAAAAATCAAGATTTCAATGCCCCTTTTATACTTTTGAAGCAATGCTTCCCCTCATGGTCTCCCATATTGATTTTACAGTCCAGACTCTCTCAGTGATAAATACACTTGATAGAGTTATTTGGCTAAAGTATAGCAATTAACCGGCAAGATGGTGTTCTTAAGATTTAGCAACTGGTTCATTAAATACAGCTGTCCAATAGTTAACTCATATATGATTTTACCACAAACTCTGTTTTTTTCTAATTTGTCTTTTCCTTGTTCTATCTGAATGTTTAGTTAAAACAGTCTGTTTTGGGTACAAACGGGAGATACAGGCAAGTTATGAGGAATGCACAAGTCCAAGCTAAGCTCAGCTGCACCATGTTGATTGCATAGAGCATGGTCAAGACTCTGCCGTGATTCTCCTGTCTTACAAAGGGAAGGTTTGGGGATTTTTTCAGACCTCAGCAGTTTGGTGGTTTGCTGGTCTGCAGGAGAGCTGCTAAAGATGTCAAAGGAAGCATCAATACTGACAACAGTTTTAGCTTTAACTGTAAAATAGTCTTGCCTTTTTAAAATTATTTTTTGGCCCCGGTGGTTTAGAACTGTCAGGTTGTCAGGTTATTGGTGTTGCAGAGACTTCTTCTCCAGATAAGAAATTAGAAGCAGAGGCAAGAGACGTACAGAAGCTAAGTGTGGACATCTGAACAAGAGCTTCATCTTCCTATACAATTAACGGAGGAGAACACACTCAAGTAGTAGTTTCTTACTGTGAGTTGTCTTTAGGAGTGGCTTTCCCCTTTCCATTGACTGCCAAGGGAGCTAGGAAGGCTGTTTTTCTGATTTAGGCACCTAAGTCATGTTCCGAAAATTGGTAAGACAGGAATGGCAACACAGTAGTGGGCTTTTCCTTGTGAATTTGCCTGTGAGAGGTGCTGACCGGTAAATACTTACTGACAGTGGTGTTGATGAGGAATCATCGAACTTCAAGCAGGAAATTAGAGCTGACATCCCGGTGCCACCAAACTCTTGGATACTGAATTCATTGGAATTGGTATTTCACCCCTGTGGAGATATGCAGCAGGATAAATACCCATCCCATCCTGACTGGGTGCGCTCTGCCAGCACTTTGGGCCGTGTAGAGAAAAGATGCTCCGATACGCAACTTCAGTTTACCCAACTCACACAGAGGGAATTCAATTATCTCCATTATTTCAGGGAAACACAGAGGTGGATGGAAGACGTTACTAAGAAATGAACATGGAAAGCAATTTGTTGTTTTTGTGTCCAAATCTGTATGGCAGTGGTACTCTTTTAATTGAAAGCTGTGTTTTCCTGCAAAAGAAAGAGAAAGTCTGTCTTTTCTACCCTGCAAAGTTCATTGTGGTTGCTAGAGAAAACAGTCTGTGAAGAGACTTCAATGAATATTAAAGTCTGCTTTTACTGAGAGTTTCCCCTGAATCTTTCACAATATAATTAAATGGTGTTCTGTGTAACTGATTACTGTTAGCTATTACTGGACGTATCCTGATATTTTCCTTAAGATCAGAGGTCACACACAGAGATTTACCAGAATTTTCAGCTAAGAGGAAGAGAGCTTGCCAAGGGGTTTGGATACATCTGAGGGCATGTCTGGGCTGCGCATGGTGTTAAAAATCCCTGCCTTAAGTCTGTGTAGCTGGATACACACACAGCGACCAGTGCAATGCCAGGGGGAGACACTGGCTTGAGTCCCAGAAGCAGAGTGCCTGCAGCACTACCTCCAAGGTGTCTTGTCCATCTTTTGGAAGCAATGTTGGAGGTGCAGCCACCTGCTCCAGATCTGGTGTTTTCAGGGTTGGCTGGGTGATCCCAACACCAGAATCCTCTGTGCATGTACCTGCATTGTGCAGAAATATTTTCCCTGGGTTTTTAATGTAAAACCATTGGGTAGGAGCTAACAGAAAGTGGCTTATCAGGTTCAAAGGGATGCCTTGTTCCTTAAGAGAAGGAAACAAATTTTAATGGAGTTATCCAGCAATTTAAAGGTCACCAGAGACCTTACTAATGCTTATAAGTATCTAAAGGGTGGGTTGAAGGAGGATGGAGCTGGACACTTTTCAGTGGTTCCCAGTGACAGGATGAGGGACAATGGGCACAAGCTGGAACATAGGAAGTTCCATTCAAATATGAGAAAAAACTTCTTTACGGTGAGGGTGACAGAGCCCTGGAACAGGTTGCGCAGGGAGGTTGTGGAGTTCCCTTTTCTGGACATCTTCAAGATCTGCCTAGATGCAGTCCTGGGTAATGTGCTCTAGTCAATCCTGCTTTGGCAGGGGAGTTGGACTATATGATCTCTAGAGGTCCCTTCCAACTCCGACAATTCCGTGATTCTGCAAAATGTTCACACTTGGCATAAGGGAACTTGCTCACAGATCCAGGCACAAATATACATTGGGCGGAGAATGGCTGGAGAGCAGCCCTGAGGAGAAGGACTTGGGGCTGTTGGTGGATGAGAAGCTCAACATGAGCCGGCAGTGCGCACTGGCAGCCCAGAGAGCCAACCACACCCTGGGCTGCATCAAGAGAAGTGTGGCCAGCAGATTGCGGGAGGTGATTCTGCCCCTCTATTCCGCTCTGGTGAGACCCCACCTGGAGTACCGCGTCCAGCTCCAGGGCCCCCAACATAAGAAGGACATGGACCTGTTGGAACAGGTCCAGCGGAGGGCCACGAAGATGATCAGAAGGATGGAGCAATTCCCCTATGAAGACAGGCTGAGAGAGCTGGGTTTGTTCAGCCTGGAGAAGAGAAGTCTCCGGGGAGACCTCATAGCAGCCTTCCAATATCTGAAGGGAGCCTACAGGAGAGCCAGAGAGGGACTCTTTGTCAGGAGATGTAGTGACAGGACAAGGGGTAATGGTTTTAAATTGGAAGAGGGGAGATTTAGATTAGATATTAGGAAGAAATTCTTTACTGTGAGGGTGGTGAAGCACTGGAACAGGTTGCCCAGGGAAGTTGTGGCTGCCCCATCCCTGGAAGTGTTTAAGGCCAGGCTGGATGGGGCTTTGAGCAACCTGCTCTAGTGGAGGTGTCCCTGGCCATGGCAGGGGGGTTGGAACTAGATGATCTTTAAGGTCCCTTCCAACTCTAACCATTCTATGATTCTATGATTCTATGATCTTGCCAGAGCAGGTAAAGAAGAAGACAGCTGACATAAAAAGGTACACAGCAGATGGTCTACAAACTCCCCTGAACCTTTCCTCCTGGGTCACCCTCTAATACTACTGCAACTGCTGAACCCTGACTGCTGTGTTGTAACAAATACACCTGAGGAAGAGGGATCAGCTGCTGAGCGAGGCTTGCTTTCCCTAATTCTGCATTTGTACCTGCCAGTGCTGTTTTGGCTGTCCTAACAAGGTGAGATCAAAGAAGCACCTTCCCTATATCCACGGGAGATTAGTTGCTGGGGGAATGTGCTTTTTTAAAGTAATTTTTTTTCCCTGAAGTTGACTTGTGTGAGTCAGCTATACCCAGAAAAGGGAGAGTGCGTGGGTGTGAGAGGTTTGCACAAGATTATTACACTCTCTCAATATTCTGTGTTTCTTGTCATCCGTCTGTAGTTTCAGAGAATCCAAAAATTAACCTTGGACGGGAAGCAAAGCACAGCTCTTAAACGCTTATTTTTCTGGTGTCTTTTCTTTCATGTTCAGAGGTGCTTTTCTGGAAATATACTTAAGTGACTGGCTACAAAAAGCCATTTGAGATGTGATTTATATGGAGAGGATGGTGTGAGCCACTCCCTCGGAGCACTGTGAGCAGAAGAGTGTTGTGTTTGGCTTGTCCTGCAGGGAAACAGAGAAATGGGTGTTTTCATCTTCTGTCTGGGGAAACCCACCTCAAGATGTTTTTACTGTAGGGAGGGAGAACTGTGTGATGTGCTCAGGAGTCTTTGGGAAAGATTTTAATAATATTAATAATTATTTAAAGGTATCCACTGAGAACATGGTGAGAAGCTGCGTCTGAAAGGAGGAGACAGATGGAGATGCCATCTTACTAGGTTATCTGGCAAGATCAGTGTAGATAGAAGGAGAAAAATAATGTTGGAGTGGAGACATAGCAGCGTTCCCTGAAGGGGAAGGATCTCTGGGATGTCTTTTCAACTTCATTCACAATTTAGAAGTATTGTGGTGGCAAAAGAATAATGTGATAGAATCATAGAATGGTTTAGGTTGGAAGCTTCCATAAAGATCATCGAGATCCAACCCCCTGCCATGGCCAGGGACACCTTCCACTAGAGCAGGTTGCTCAAAGCCCCATCCAACCTGGCCTTAAACACTTCCATGGATGGGGCATCCACAGCTTCTCTGGGCAACCTGTTCCAGTGCCTCGCCACCCTCACAGTAAAGAATTTCTTCCTAATATCTAATCTAAATCTACCCTCTTTCAGTTTGAAGCCATTACCCCTCATCCTATCACTACATAGCCTTGTAAAAAGTCTCTCTACAGCTTCCTTGTAGGCCCCCTTCAGATACCGGAAAGCTGCTAAAAGGTCTCCCTGGAGATATCTCTTCTGCAGGCTGAACAACCCCAAATCTCTCAGCCTTTCCTCATAGGAGAGGTGCTCCCTCCAGCCCTCTGATCACCTTCATGACATCCTCTGGACTCACTCCAACAGGTCCATGTCCTTCTTATGTTGGGGGCCCCGGAGCTGGACGCGGTACTCCAGGTGGGGTCTCACCAGAGTAGAATAGAGGGGCAGAATCACCTCCCTCAACCTGCTGGCTATGCTTTTTTTGATGCAGCCCAGGATATAGTTGGCTTTCTGGGCTGCACACGGCCAATACCAACTGGTGGGACAAAGGAGAGATTTTTCTCTGCACGCTTTTCCATGGAGGAAGAAAGAGGAAATGCTTCAAACTCTTGGCCAGTTATTTAGGGACACAGTGAACGACAGGGCAAATAAACTGGGAAGCAATGGTGGAGAAACAGCCTGGAGTATGGACTGATGAGGAAGCCACGTGAAAGAAAAAAAGGTTTAGGGCACAAAAGGTGACAGGAGACACAGATGAGAAAATATGAGAAAATGCGGAAGATAGGAAAATGAACTTAAGAGGTGGTTATTTATTTTCAAAGAGGGAGAAGAGAAGAAAGAATAAGAGCAGAAATGGTAAGAGTGAAGAAAGAGGCTAAAATCAGGTACAGAGATAGAAGAAAAGGGATTTTGTAAGAAAAGTAGGGTTAAAGAAATGTTCTTGGAGATCAAACAGTAAGTAAATTTAGTAAACTCTTAAAAAGAAAAATGGGAGAGTCAAAAAGAAAGTTGCAGAAGGAAGAATTAATAAGTAAAGGAGGGTAAAGCAGAAAAGGAGAGCAAAGTCAAGAGAGAAAATTTTTATGCTCTAGAAAGCTTGATTGTGGCCTGTTTTGATATTAAATTTCTTTAATACAAATTGGACAGGCAATACCAGGGGAACTTTGGGGGACTGGGGGAATCAACCTGCCTGACCCTAGAAGACAGTGATGCTGGCTGAAGCTCTGAAATGGGAAGGGGAGATGGTGTCTCTGAATTGGCAATCCCAGCCAGTGACCCTCACTGACCTTTAAAAACTTCTGTAGGGCCTTTTACCAGGCCCCTCTTTGCCAACAGAGGGGCCAGGCTTCAGTTTTTAATGTGCAAAAACACTGTCTAAAACCACGCCTAGAAATCTGGTGAAGTCAAATCACTGTCTGGGCTATATGTCCTTATTTGCAAAAGTGGGATGAAGTCAATAGGATGCTACGTACTGGCCACAGAGAAGGAAAATGAAGGGGAAAAGGATAGAATAATAAAATAATTTAAATGGAAAGAGGCATCTGCACACCTCCAAAACACAACCGGTGCTCCAACCCCAGGCACCTTGGTGGTGTTCTGCAGGACTTGCACAGAATCACAGAATGATAAGGGGTTGGAAGGGACGTCTGGAGATCATCTAGACCAACCCCCCTACCGAAGCAGGTCCACCTAGAGCAGGTTGCACAGGAACGTGTCCAGGTGGGTTTTGAATGTCTCCAGAGAAGGAGACTCCACCACTTCTCTGGGCAGCCTGTTCCAGTGCTCTGCCACCCTCAAAGTAAAAAAGTTCCTCCTCATGTTTAGATGGAACTTCTAATGTTCAAGTTTGTGCCTGTTTCCTCTTGTCCTGTCACTGGGCACCACTGAAAAAAGACTGGCCGGTGGTGCCCAGTGATACACCAGTACATCAGTGTCTGTCTTGTTCCGGGCAGCCTGAAATCACACAGAATACTCCATGTGAGGTTCTGCAGCAGAGGCACAGGGCTTGGGGCTTATGTGTGTAATAGCAAATAAAAACCCCTGAAGGTTACAAAGACAGTGCAAATGTTCAAAAATCTCTGTAGCTACTCTGTTACTGAACTTTCAAAAACTAGGCATTTCCATTTTAGCATAACTGTGTTCAGTGTTGTAACTCTGGTCCAAGAAAAACACTCTTCTAAGAGTCTAAAAGCATGCAGTTTAAAAATGATGCCCACTTAAGAAGTAATTTCTGTCATTTAATATTTAACTGCTTCCTTTTTCTCAAATTCCAGAGGGCTGTTCAGAGGGAAAGGAAGTTTTGCCATATCACATGGCTGATACTGTGGACATTGAAAATAGCAAAGCACACCAGCTAAATTTAGCATTACCTTGCGCTTAAATATTCTGCTGCTTATCTACTCTTTTACTATGAAATAATACAGTTTAGTGTCATATATTTATGGTTCACCCACTTTTGATCAAATGAAACACTCTTACTTGAGGCAAGAGTAAGATCTATTAAACACAGACACAGACACCAGATGGCTGAGGATATTTGTCTTTTTCGAGGATAATGTTAGAGTGTGGAGCCAAAACTTGGTTCAGAGGCTGCCCTGAGGCCCCTTGGGGTTACATTTTTTTAAAAAGCAGCCCAAACCCCTTGTGTCCAGAACAACAAAACTCACTTCACTGACTCATCTTTCCAATAACAGTCACATCATCATTTTGAGAACTAGCAAACCCAATGACCAAATCCAGACAATTTCCTTGAATGCAGTGGCAGCAAGAGGCTGAGCTTTTATTTTACCTACTAGCTCTATAGTGACAGTCAGATGTGCTGGGGGGGCACCTCAGAGGGTGGGGGAGTGCACACAAAATAAAATTGTGGCAGGTTCTACCTTATGGAACGAGTATCCCTATACCCTTAAGTAAACTCTGCTGTTATCACAGGGAACTTTTGCACTGCGTTACCCAATTTGCATTCCAAATACCCATTACATAAATATTTGTCATCCTCGCTTGTTTTGCTACGAGCTGTGTAAGCTCTTTAGGGCTGCGCCTCGTGATCTGGACACCGAGTTCATTTAGTCATGTTCGGTTCCACTTCCCTATGACTTCTGCCATGACTTTTGACCGTTACCAAAGTTTCTCTGTACTTCAGCTCGCAACTCATAAAATAGGAGCCAGGGCTCTTGCTGGCCAAAGAAGAAGCCATTAACCCTTTTGAGGGTCTTGCACACCCAGGTAACAAGGCTGTATCCAGAGGATGTAGGAGGACCATTAGATTAAAGAGCTGATATATTGCATAAGGCCAGACACAGCCCTCTCTGACTGGGGATGTCCCTTTCACCAGGCACATACATACCTGCCAAACAATGAGATAAGAGGTCTTCAGTTTCTCCCTATGAAAATAATTAGATGAATTTATCAGGCTCTTTCAAAAAGTTATAGAAACAGCCATTTTCTATGTCTCCTCGGGTCCAATTAATACATTTCTGAACACTGTAAAATGCTCACCATAGAGATAATGCAAGGTAGACATAGGGGAATACAGCTATGAGATTGCACGCAATCTTTTGCATAGTCCAGTGTACCCAAAAGATCTTCTTTAACCAAAGGAAAAGATCAGATTTACTACAGGTAGATCAGTAGATGTGCTGCTGGCACGTACACCTAAGGATGAGCCGCGACATCACAGGAAAGATTTAAGACTCTTTGTAATCTGGTAGTGTTAGTATGATTTGCTCTTGGCCTTGTAGGAACTGGATAATAACCTGTCTTACAGAAAGGATGCTGTGAAGAGACACTGGTTTTTTAACTACATTCACTAAAGCATATAAAAGATAAGATGGTATCTCACACCATCAGTGTAGCAGAAATCAATGAGTTTACGTTTCTTCACTGTGATATGTGCCAGCATCAAAACACAGGACACAATTGTTACCTTCTTCTTCTGAGCTGACATCAGTGTGGCCATTTTCACAGTGATGTTTCTTGAAGAGCAGAGTGATGATTCTCAGGGTATTGAGGTCTTCATCATAATTTTTCTTTTCTTACTGATCTTTCTTTGAATTTGGAGCTTACAAAGTGAGGGACAAGAAGCACCACCGGCACACGGTGAGAGCAAAGGCATTACTTTTTCAGTGTCAGGGTCTTTCTCAAGATATTTTCAACACATGGCAAAATAATTGGAGGTGACATTTTTCCTTTTTAGAAATTTTCAGTAGCACCTGGCTATTTCCATAGTGCTTACTTTAAAACCCGGCCAGTTCCACACAGAAGGAAATCTAAAAGAAAAGTTTGCCTCTCT
Organism: Numenius arquata; assembly: GCF_964106895.1. Taxonomy (NCBI): domain Eukaryota; kingdom Metazoa; phylum Chordata; class Aves; order Charadriiformes; family Scolopacidae; genus Numenius; species Numenius arquata. Next base: position 110,620,223 of record NC_133576.1, on the reverse strand, counting down.
GCTCAGTGCCTAATCTTTTCTAGGCTTCAGGAGGGGTTGCTTGGAACACAATGATTTTACAGACAGCATGAGCATTATGTCAGTGTGGGCAACAAGATATGATATCATTATTCCTTGGAAGCTGTTTTTTTTTAGGCTGTTTGTGTTCCCTTGTGGTGCACCTTCAGTCCCCACCCACACCTGCTGCTGTGTCTGCTCTGAGGGATGGAAAGATTGATTTTGTCTAATTTTACCACCCACTCTGAAGTTGTTGGTTCATAACCTCTGCTGAGACTTTTCACTTCGCACCAGATTTTGTGAATGGCAAAGCTGCCTAAAAGCCAGCTTCTTAAATGTTGAGCTCCTGCTTTATAGAAAATTTCTTACAGAAAACTAAACCCATCACCCTCTGAACTCACTGTAAATATAGTGGTGGCCTATATGGTTTATTTAATTTTCACCTCTTTTTCTGTCCCTACTCACACATTTGCACACACGCATACACTCACATTTTTAGGACTAGCAGAGCAATTAAATGTTATAATTCTTATCCCTTCTCTGAGCTGTGAAATTGTTAACAATGCTGACAAATCAATATCACAGGCATCTGACCGGGAACCCACAGATACTAAAAATCAAAAATTGTAGTTCCAGGTGCTTTGCAGAATCCAACTATTTCTGCATCAGCTACCCATGTTTCATATTTTCAGGTCATTCCAAAGCCACCACAAAGAGAGACTCTGCTTTTTAGAAAAGAAACAAATACAAGAGGTTTGTTGTTTTGTGTTGGGTTGGTTGTTTTTTTTTTTTAAATATTAAGTTTATTTGCTAATGAAATAAAAAGTCAGAGGCTGGAGAATGTCTATAGGATTTATCTATATCCAGGTCCTGTTCTGTTTCCCTCGGGAAATAGAAGTCCTGTTGTATTTCCCTAGAGGCATGTTCCACGCTGAGCAAAACAACATTTCAGCCTGGTAGGAGCTGCCTATGTGCATCTGTGCAGCCTAGAGGGATTCACAACTACAGCAGCCCTGCTCCCTGGGCTCTGGCTTGTAGGACTCCAGGGTAGGCTGCCTCTGGGTCCCTGCTGCTATCCTACTGACGGCACCACGGGAATCCCCTCTCTGTCAGTTTTTGGGAGCTGCCAGACCTAAGTAACCCTAGAATTGAATGAGAAGGGAACCAAACATGTACTCAAGAGCTTTATGATGTGAGGGCTATTCAGGCTTGCCTTTCCCAAACTGAATTTGCTCAGTACCAGACAAGTTTGTTAGAAGTGTCACAGGATGTTTAAAGGGCAAGCATTAGTCACGCTGGTGCAGAGCAGTGTGGTGAGACTAAATGAGGCTTGATTCATAACCTGGACTAACAGAGGATATGTTTCAATGAGAAGGTAACAGGAAAGAGTACGCAACACTTAGCAACTGTTCCTCTCCTGCAAAGAAATCAATTTGTGGTATATGAAACTGAATTAAGATGACAGTGCCCATCATCATGTGAAATAACATGTGACTCGGTGTTGGCAGTTACCTCCATCATGGACAGAGTCTTCATACAGATGTTTTCTGCTGTACGGAAATCTTAAAGCACATGAAGTTGGGAAAGAGGAATAAAAGGCTCTACAGCACGATTTGCTTTGCAGAGGAAGACTTCATGCTAAAACTGCTGAAAAATAAAAATGGCTTGTTTCAAAGCTCCAGTGTGAAAAATGCAGCAGCTTTGCCTTGTGCTTTGACCAGTTCTACAATGAATGGTGACATTTGACTGGCTTCTCACTGTGAAGGGAAATTTAACACAACTGTGCTGGCGTCTTAAAGGTCAACTGTCCCTCTCTGACATTCCCTTCTTTAGTAAGAGAGCTGGCATCACTGCGTGTGGGAGCAGTCAGGGTCTTCTCCGGGTCTGGCCCTAAATAGCCCTCAGTATTGTGCACAGCTGCACGAGTCCATTAATACGTCCCTCTCAGATGCCCATCATTTTCATTTAAAGATCATTTAAAGATCAAGTATACTTGGTTATATTTTATCCCATGCAAATCTGCATGCCCTCTCATTTCTAGTGTGGAAAATTCTTTGCATCAGAAATATATTGAGGTTGCAGGAAGACCTCACAGGATCACAGAAATGCTGGTTGCAAAGGGCTCTAGTCTGACCTCCCACTTGAAGCGGGAATATCATCAATGCTGGGTCACACCAGATGGAGCTTTGTACAGCCCAGTCTTGGAAACCTTCAAGGCTGGAGATGCCACCGTGTCCCTGGGTCCTTTTTTTAGTGCTGCACTACCCTCCCAAGGAAGAAGGTCTTTATGCCAGAGGCAAGAAATCCCAGAGCAACAGAAGTTTCTTCTATTAATGGGATATTTTCTTTGTCAGGTGTCTGGGGTCCTGCATTTGGGCCACACTCAGCTGACTGGCATGAGTTGGTGTTGCCTTTCAACAGTGTAAATTACAAACCTGGTATGAACTTAGACGGCAAATTTAAAGCCTGCAAGGATTTGTAGCAAACAAATTAGCTGTGCAATGACACCATTAAACCATAGCGAGAACTTCTGTTTGCTTTTCATTGCATAAATAGGTGGGAGTCCTTGAAAGGGAGCACTGAATGACTCATGAAGTCACTTTGTGCAGTGTGGAAAGCTTAGGGCTGTTCCAGTTTCTGTTGCTGGGGAGAGAGAGGCATCTAACTCCCTGCCTCTTTCTCAAACCTTTCACTGGGCCACCGCTTCCCTGCAGAGCAGAAAGGTTGTTCTTACATGAGTATCTAACCAGGACCCTGAATCTAAGCTCCCTCGATGGCTTCATTAGTTACCATGTGTCAGCTGAGCTGGTGTCATCTATATGCGTGATCTTGTCATCTTCAGCCGTCAGGTGATGTGGCCTAGGTGATGTAGCTAATGCTGGGTGGCGTTACGTGCCATGGGGGTGGACCAGGAGCACACTGTGGATTCACAGCTCTCCTGCTGTGCAGTGGTGTGGGGAGATGCTGGTAGCTCTACTGGAGATGCTGGTAGCTCTGCTGGCGGATTTAGAGAAGTGCATTTCATTTCATGTCCGAGGTCGTGGTGAAATGTTGCTTGCGCTCAAGCAGCTGAAATCCTAGAGGGCTGCATTTCAGTGGTAAGTAAAAGGATCTTTTTATGCAGCTAATCTTACAAAGCGCAGTGGAGTTTGTCTTGATGCGTGACCACTACCTAATGCAGACCAGTCACTCAGCATAGTCCTTGGGTGTTTAAATTCAAAAGTTCCATAAATATTTCACCTGGTATGGTGAAAAAAAACAAAAACAAAAAACCAAAAGAAAGTGCATAAAGCAATGCAGATCACTACATGAAATATAAACCTTCCCTGCCTGAGATGCAAAAATCTTAGCAAGCTTTATTTATTGCTTGCTTCTGTTTCTCCATTAGGGGAGGAAGTGCCAAAATGCTTCCTCCGCCTGGGACTGCCTGTGGGGTGTCTGCTGCACCTCTCTTCATAGGAAATGGTGCAAAATTCCTCTTCTTCTGAGATATCAGACTCGGGTTTTTGCACACATAAGATCTGCAAGTCGTACTGTTTGTAAAAAACAGCAAGGCCTTTGATTATTTAGCCATCATGGAGTTCAAACCTTTCAATTTTCTCCATAGCTTGTGCTTTAATGCTCTGTGGACGGGATGTGCCTGCTCCTGGAACCACGTGTGCAATTCCTGTTGACTTTAATAAAAACTGTATGGGGTATCTGAGACAGAAGTAATTTCATTATATCATTTTCCTTTCTGCCCCATATTGCCGTGTTCTGTAGCATCTGTTTAATAAGCTTCTTTTTCCCACTGGAAAATCTCCTCAATCCACAGTGGACTGATGACTGCAAGCCAACTAACTTTCTTCATTTGAAACATTTTAGTTGAATATTTGGGTCACAAACAGTGAGATCCCAGCTATGACTTTGGTTTATAGATGTCCACCTGCCACAAGTGAATTCTTCACAGGACCCGTCTCACAGTGGTCATCTGGAAAGTTCATGCAGTCCTTTTTCTTTTATGGCAGGAGGCACAGTTAAATTCCACTTAAAGCTGAGCCTTAGATGCCTCTGGAGCAAAAGCTGCTGATAGGAAAAAATTCCTTCATGGTCCACACCATGGTTATCAATGTGGACTACAAACATGGGCTGTGTGGAAATAATGAATTTACTTCTCTCTGTTCATGAGTTGGGATCACACCACTGTGGGAGTTGCTGTGACATAGAGGTGCTCAGAGGTAGAAATGACAGCCCCTGAGCCATGATCTCCATGTTAGGCAGGGTGCAATGGGGGCATTGAAATGGCAGGAGGCTTTTGGTCGTGTGGGCACGCTCACTGGAGGTTAGTGCCTCATCATACCATGTGGCTCCTGCTCTGCAGCCCCCTTTGGGTGGGGTTTGTGCTCAAGGCATGGAAGGAGCAATTATTCCAGTATTGAGTGGATAGACCCAGCCAAGACTTCATCCAGAACTTCTTGGTTGGTTTCTGTTTTTGTTTTTGTTTTTGTTTCCTCCGGTTTTGAGCACAGTAGTGCAGATGTCCATTTTCAGTCATACATCAATTTGGGCATCAAGTTTTAAGGGTGTTTGTTTGCATGTTCTGGCTCATTTCTATTTCCCTTTAGTCCAACAATTCATTCAAAAAACCTGCTGTCCTCGGGAACTCCCATGGGTTTTTCTGGACTTCCTCTAGAGGGAATGTGTGCATAAAATTTGGTGGCCTCACAAACTTGGTGACCTTCTACAATGGCGTTACATCGTTGTTGGGTAAGGGAAGAGCAACTGACATCACCTACCTGGACTTGTGCAAAGCATTTGACACTGTCCTGCGTGACATCCTTGTCTCTAAATTGGAGAGATATGGATTTGACAGATGGACCACTTGGTGCGTAAGGATTGGCTGGATGGTTGCACTCAAAGAGTTGTGATCAATGGCTTGATGTTCAAATGGCAACTAGTGATGAGTGGTGCTCCTCAGGGATTGGTACTGGGACCGGTGCTGTTTAACATCTTTGTTGGTGATACGGACAGCGTGATTTGAGCGCACCCTCAGCAAGTTTGCTGATGACACCAAGCTGTGTGGTGCAGTTGACACGCTGGAGGGAAGGGATGCCATCCAGAGGGACCTGGACAGGCTTGAGAGGTGGGCCCGTGTGAACCTCATGAAGTTCAACAAGGCCAAGTGCAAAGCACTGCACGTGGGTCAGGGCAATCCCAAGCACAGACACAGGCTGGGCAGAGAATGGATTGAGAGCAGCCCTGAGGAGAAGGATTTGGGGATGTTGGTAGATGAGAATCTCAACATGAGCTGGCAATGTGTGCTCACAGCCCAGGAGACCAACCGTATCCTGGGCTCCATCCTTGGCCAGCAGGTTGAGGGAGGTGATTCTGCCCCCTACTCTGCTCTCGTGAGACCTCACCTGGAGTACCGTGTCCAGCCCCCAACATGAGAAGGACATGAACCTGTCAGAACAGGTCCAGCAGAGGGCCATGAAGATGACCAGAGCGCTGAAGCACCTCTCCTAGGAGGAAAAGCTGAGAGATTTGGGGTTGTTCGGCTTGCAGAAGAGAAGCCTCTGGGGGGAACTTGTAGTGGATTTCCAGTACTTAAAGGGGGCCTACAGGAAAGGTGCAGAGGGACTCTTTTCAGGGAGTGTAGTGATAGGATGAGGAGTAACGGTTTTGAACTGAAAGAGGGGAGATTTAGATTAGATTTCAGGAAGAAATTCTTTATTGTGAGGGTGGTGAGGCACTGGAACAGGTTGCCCAGGGAAGTTGTGGCTGCCCTATCTCTGGAAGTGTTCAAGGCTAGGTTGGATGGGGCTTTGAGCAACCTGGTCTAGTGGGAGGTGTCCCTGCGTGTGGCAGATTGGAACTCGATGATTTTTGAGATCCCTTCCAACTCTAGCCATTCTATGGTCCTATGATTCTATGGTAAAATTGTAGGAATATAACCATTCCTTGGGACTGACCTCTGCTAGCTCAGCTGTCTCTTCCCTCAGATAACAGTTCTTTCTGGGCTACTGTCAGGGAACCAAGCATTTCCTTCTTTTTTTCCTCTCCCGTGCAGACCTACTCGAAGCAGAAGATGACTACAGGGTATCAGAAACCTTCTCAAAGACAGCTGCTTTCTGCCCTGGACATGAAGCAGGCTGTTTTTCAGGGAAAACTTCACTAATGCTCACAATGAACAAAAGCTCAGTTAGAAGGAGGCTTTCCTTCATATATAAGAAATCAATTGCTTTTTAAATTGAATTTATTTTGTATGGAAATGTCATTTCTAAGGGTGAGTGGCTGACGAAGCCTTTTCATCCTACGTGACTAATCCAAACTCTGCCTACATCTGTTGTGACTGAACATTTTACCAAACCATGGTTGCTCAGTGACTTATGTTAAAAGAGCGTAGGTGATTCAGTTGAAATGCTAGCTACCTCATGGTGAAAGGTTATGCCACGGTTGGCCTCAATGAACTTAATTGTAGTAGGGATGAATGTATCTTCTGGAATGAGCCCTCCAATCAAGGGCTGAAGGTAGCCTGCCAGGAAACGGGGGAGTCAGGTTCTCCTCAGTGGTGCCTGTTGAGAGGACAAGGGGCAACAGACACAAGCTGGAACACAGGAAGTTCCATCTGAACATGACGAAAAACTTCTTTACTTTGAGGGTGACAGAGCATTGGAACAGACTGCCCAGAGAGGTGGTGGAGTCTCCTTCTCTGGAGATAGTCAAAACCCGCCTGGATGCGTTCCTGTCCAGCCTGCTTTAGGTGAACCCGCCCATGGCAGGGGGATTAGACTCGATGATCTCCAAAGGTCCCTTCTAACCCCTACAATTTTGTGATTCTGTGAAGCCAGTGGAACTTGTACTGCCAGTATTAACACCAGATCACCTGTGTAGTCCAGGAGATAGTGGTAATTTAGTGCCTTCTGTGTGCGTTGTGTTCAGGGAAAATGATGAGAAAAAAAAAGCCACTTCAGAATGTCTTACGCTAGGCAGTGCAAGGCCAGGGATTGCACAGGATGAGTCTGTGTCCTCCTTCAGCCCTGTTCCAGCTCGAGGCAGCTGCTAATGCAGGCCCTTTGCACTCTTCCATCAGAGGTGTGGAGCCGTGGGAAACACAGACCTTTCTCATCTTCTGTACCAGCTGCGTGCCAGATAAGTCAGAATACAGAAGGATTTACTTTGCTGTGTAAGTTTGGAGTTTGTCTTTGCTTAGAAAAATAGTCAACTTTAAAAAGGCAGATTTTGCTTTAACCTATGGGACAGATGAGATCTTCATTGAATGCTCCATGATTGGCTCTACTTAGTCATGGATGCTGCTTCAGGTGCTTCACAGAGGCTCTGTCCCCAGCAAGTAGTTTCCAGAGCTTCATCTAGGCTTAACTCATCACTTTAACGCTCACAATGCTTTGATGCTGAGAAGTATCGCTCAGTAGTTCTCCTGGACCTCTTTCTTAAAGGTATTTCAGCCCTAGGGTAGATTACCCCAGATCGTTTATCTGCTTTTATTCTGCGTGCATAGCAAAGGTGTGATCATGCAGCTGAGCATGCGTGACTGTATGTGAGTAAGGAGAGAAAGGAGTTAGGGTTTCCTGGGTTTTCCAGGAAGCAAGGAAAGGCAATTCCATGCATCAGGAGTGTCTGGAGTTCCTGGGATTACACATGGAGTCTCCTCGCCTTGGTTGCACCAGTTTTCTGCTAGTTTAAGTACTCTGGTACTCACACATAAACTTGTGCAGACCTGTCCCGGGGAGAGTCAAAGCAGGCAGTGGCTCCTGTTCTAAGCTGTGTCACCTCCTCTCTATTCCCAGTATTTTCCTCCAGCTTTCATACAGCGTGAGGTGATTTTAATGCACAGTTTAAACTCACAGAGAATGGAGAAATCCTCTCCTGAACAATATACTCAGTGTAATCAATATGTACTGAGGAAGCAGAACAACTAGCACCATTTAATCCCGAAGAGAGGGCAGGAGCCAGAGACAACTTCCCAGGCTTCACTGATGCTAGCAGTGTAGACAAAAATAAATGCTAGCAGGGTCCTGCTACAGAAGGGAGAAGGGAAGGTGTGTTGCAGATATATTCTTGCAGTATAGTAGCAGTTGAAATCAAACAAAGTGAGGAGGAGGAGAAGGAGGGAGAGGAGGAAGAGGATAGGAAGTACTGCTGCATTGCCACCACCATGCCGTGACACCCAAAAAACCAAACCATGGGAGTCCCTGTTCTGGGAAAACCAGAATAACTGCATGTGCTGCTCAAGGTCAAGGTCGATGGGCAGGACTGAACTGTGCCTCAGCCTGAAAAATTATCAATGTCAAAATGCCTGAAAAATTATCAATGTCCACATTCAACTCTGTGGATGACTATGAGCATTTTGGAAGTTAGTGGCATCTTTCTGTCAAGACCATCTGGCCAGTCCTAGCCACAGCCCTGCACTGGGGTGCTTATGGCAAGGGTGCATTGACCCAAGGGAAGTCCCTAATGTGTTTGGTCATAATATTTTAGTGATAAAATAATGACTATAGGACTTTGTCTAAGGTTTGATGCTGCTGAGAAACATGTTTATCTAATTGCTGTCAGGTGAACTCTTGGTATGAAAGGGCAGTGGACTGAAACATCCCTCTGCTGGCACCCCAACTGTTTAGCTATTACCCTGCTATTTTTAAAATTTGGTTTTTAACCAAAGCAAAGCCACTGATTTTCTTAAATCATTTTCCTGACTAAGCAAGGGGCTCTGTTATCTCTGAGCCAGGGAAGCATTCAGTTGGTATTCATTCTGGACCGCGCAATGATTCATAGATGTTACAAAAAAGAAAAAAAGCTCAAAGTAAGCAAATTAAGTTAAATTCACAAGAATCAGGCTGAGCTAGCTGCTTCAGATCACTAAGATGTTGATGTGTTGCTCGGTGTTACTGAATTGATAGAACCCAGCTTTAAACCTTCCACACACTCCTAATTTTTTCGTTCCTCCAAACCAGAACCACAGGTGCCTTCTTTGTAATGGAATCTAGTGGAGTTGCTAGGGAAGAGATGTTCAAAGTGCAGAACTGACTGTACGGCTTAATGCTGCATTTAAGATCTTGCTTTTTAATAAGCTGAACAGAAAATGGATTCTATTTATCTACAGACCCTAAAGGGTTGAAGTCCGCCTTAAAACAAATGTCTCAATTTTGTGGTTCAGGCTACTTCCTGACATGGTGATCTCAAGAATCACTATTTAGTAATTATATTGCATAAGCAGCATAACGGGGTTTCTTTATTATCATAAACATCTAGGATCAGATGTGTTCCTTGGGTTACTTGATTTTAATTGACTTCGCATTAGGAATAGGGCTCATATGAATTTGCCCCAGGCACTCATAATCTAACTTGGATGTCACTGCTGTGACACTTAAAGGATGTGGCAGGAGCATAACATTGATTTACATGAGACACTCCAGGGGAAAGAAGTGGAAGAGGTGAAGGGACACCTTCATGGTGCCCAGCAGGGAAAGGCAGTGTCTTCACGTTATCTCAGGCTCCGTGGGCAGCACAGAGCCCTCTCCTCAAGTTGTCTCTCACCGGGTGCTGGCAGGATGTGCTCACCAGCTTTCGTGACAGAAATTAATTCCCATATTGCTTCAGATGAGCCAACTACAACTCCCCTCTTTGTCTTAAAGGTCACCAGGATGCTGGAAGCTGGCTATAATTCTCAGAGAAGTGCGTGGTAGCCTCACATCTTTGAATGCCCACTTGTTTCCTGCATATCCCTCGGCAGAGGCTGTATCCTGAGATCTGTATCCACTTAGGACGCCCACAGGCTAGGTGTCAAACCTCTGCCTGCCTCTGTGCCACCTCTACAGCTGAATCATTACAGGGCACATAGACAGAAGTTTGTAATAGGTCAAGGCGGTAACTAAAGATTTCTGCCATTTCTAATACACTTGCTGTTTCATTTGAGGAAAGGTAAAACAGAGATTTCAGCTTCCAGGGGAGAAGATATACAGCGTTATCCAGACTTTTCCTCCTATTTTCCAGGAGCAGCTTCAGCCACAGCTAGTCCCAGGGTCACTTTCAGGAGCCCACCTAGAGTGAGGAGCCAGTCAGAGCAGTAAAACAGGAAAATTTTGATCCAGTTGACCTATTGTCCCCTCTCTTGTGATCACGGGTCAAATATGTCTCCGTTCGCCAGACCGAGCCTTGTATTTCGGTGCCCCTGTGCCCTGCTTAGTAATGGCAGAGAGGAGCAGCTTTGAGTCTCCGTACCCACCACAGGCAGCTCATGATGATGAGCCTTGCTTTGTGTGCAGTTCTGTGCACATTGCAGCTTATCTAGAGAGCTGAGCATATGCAGCACTTTTCAAGGTTAGTGGGCCTACAGTGTTCAGTATTGCTGAGATGGTTGTTTAATGCAGATTTAGAAGAACTAACTTTAAATCTGGGATATATTTTCTCACTGCATCTATACATTGTCATTGTGCTGTTGCATGACAATAATAATTCACTATAGTTTGCTGAATAGCTTTTTACACAGTAAGAATCTCAGGAATGTCCCTGAAAAACGTGGACAGAACTTGCCCAGATTTGTGTAAGCCCAGGGGAGAATGAGTCCCCCTCTTAGGGGGAAGAGCCGATCTGGGATGGAGTCCCAGTAGGTGAGCCCTGGAGAGCTGGACTTGCTCTTCCTGCTGCTACCAGGCATATGGGAGACGAGGTAACAGTGATAGCTTTATAGGAGTCCCGTCTTTCCTAGCAATAGCCAGACATCCACACATCTGTATATAGAATCATAGAATGGTTAGAGTTAGAAGGGACCTTAAAGATCATCTAGTTCCAACCCCCATGGCGTGGGCAGGGACACCTCCCACTAGATCAGGTTGCTGCTCTATGTCTCTGTATGTCTCAAACCTCAGCAGCAGTGACCCTGGGTTTCCACAGCTTTTTGAGTAAAAGCAAAATGTGCAGCAGGATCATGAGCCTTTGCTACTCCTTGAAGTCTGCTGTCCTGGACAACTGCTTCCCTTGTCTGCCAAAAGCTTGCTGACTATGGACTACCTCTGACCCATGCAGTAAGCATATTTGTAAACACAGATTTACTCCTGATGCTTTTGCACCTGGGACAGAAAAACCCGTATGACTGTTCCAGCTGAGGGCTGACTGGCTAGATAGCAGCTCTTCAGAAGATGTTCTGGGGTCTTAGTGCACCTCAAGTTGAATATGTAAGCAGCATGCCCTTGCAGAGATGGATGCATACTGGACTATGTAGCAAGAGAAGAGCATAGCCAGCAGACCAAGGTGCCACCAGACTAGTCCCCTTTACTTGGCACTGGTGAGATTGCATATCAATTCCTGTGGCCAGTTTAGGGATGCCAGTGCAAGAAAGATATTGAAAATTATTGAAAATCTGGAGTAAGTCCAGCCAAGGGCCACTAAGATAGCCAGGGGACTGGAATTAGACTGGTGAAGAAAAAACTAAGGAATGTTTTCCCAGCCTAAAAGGGAATTACACAGAACACGGAACCAGGCAGTTCTCTGGGTACACAGAGAAAGATGAAAACCAAGCTGCAGCAAAGGAAATTCTGTTTAGACATAAGGAAAAAATTTTCAGTGCGGGTGGTCAAATACTAAAGCAGGTTGCTCAAAAAGCCCACAAAATCTTTGTCTTTGAAGATATTCAAAACTTGACTAGATGAAGCCCTGAGCCAGCTGATTTAACTTTGAAGATAGCCCTGAGGGGTGAGGAGATAAGAGGTCAACCTGGGTGATGTCCAAAGGCCACTTCAGCCTCCGTTCTTGCATGATTCTATGTGTTTTTTCATCTTTCCGATGTCCCGGACACACTCGTGTGCTCTGTGTTGTGGACCAGTGTATATTTAGGCAAGCTGAGTGCAAATGCCTTGGAAAGTAGCAATTCCCACAGTGTGAGAGAGAAAAGGCCCCATTCATTTCTACAAGAAGCTCCCCTGTGTGCTGAGGAAGGGGGGGGCTTATGTCATCCTCTCCCCCATCCTCTTCACTGTAGCTCTCTAGCACAGTCTGACACTTATGTGCTGAGTTTAAAGGCAACAGGCAGACTTGTACTTATTTATTCTAGAAAGGTCACTTCAGACGTCGTATCTGGATTCTGGGAGGTCCAGCCATGACTCAGTCTTCCAGCTTAGACGATTTAGGTACCAAGAAGCCAACTGCATTGCTCATGTTCACACATCCAGTGTGAGTCAGTAGCTTGGCTTAAAGTTGTAACTGCAAGCCCCTAGATGTCAGAGCTTAGTCTGTCACCCAATGCCTCCTTTTTGGTATGACTTGACCCCGGACCTAATGGTGCTTTCAGAAACCAGCTGTAGCAGCGTGACCCCCTAGTACCTTAAACCTGCACCATCCCAGCAGCTGAAGAAAATACTGATCTGCAGCAGGCTTCCCAGGCACGTGGGTTTGACCCAGGCAGGGTGTCCGTCCAGTGTGCACTGAAAGGCTGTTGTCCATCGTGCCCTCAGCGCCAGGCTAGCTTGCAGGGAGCGAGGGTGACCTGGGGCCCATCGCTGCTGGGATGCAGCAGGCACCCCCAGCAGAAGAACAGAGTGATCGCCTCACCATCTGGGAGCAGGTCCAGGTAGGTCGGGTAAACTCAGTCCCAACTGCAAGTGCTGGCTCGAAGAGAGCAGTCACATCCTGGATGTGACTCCACTGAAATTTCCAGATAAAGAGTTTATTGGTTTGTCATGTTACAATTCCTCCACTGTGCTTTGTAATGGACCAGTACACCCTGAGCACAACCCTTCAAGACATGCTACTTGCCTGCACATCCCCTGCAGAATGACTTGGGCATGTTGCTTTGGGCTATTATCTGAGGGCATTTCGTTTGTCTATTCAGGAACAGTTTCAGGATGAATTAACGTTTATATCTGTGAAACACAACCTGAAACCCTATGTTTTCATCAAGGCCATCTGCACTTCTCCCGAAGCAGAAGATCATTGTGATTTCATTTGACCAACTTGGAGCTTTTGAAAATGGCTTTTATATATTTAACATTTGTTAAAATTAATATTGTGTGGCCAGACTTTCTTAGGTCCCTTTCTGGTTTTGTTTGAGTGCTCAGGAGGGAGAATTGCCCTGCAGTGCTGACTAGGGATAAGTTCAGGCTTACGTTTCTGGGGAAGCTGCCTGGGGAAGCATAGCATGGATGAGGTTGAGAAGTCATTTGAAGTCACTTGACTGGAGTCATCCCTGTGTTTAGCCACTGGTGATGCTCCATCCACAATGGGCAAATAAGATGATACGTGGTTAGGAAAGCCTTGCTTGAGTTTTGTCTACAATCCAAAGCCACAACAATGGTCACACTGAGTTTCTGTTTCTTCTAGATCAGCAAAGTTTTGGAAAATAAAAAGTTTGCAGGTTGGCACAATGAACATGAAACCAGCAGCTGTATTCCTTCTTCACAGTTTTTGTTTTAAAATAGACTGCCATAAGAGATGACCTTCCACCGTGGCTGCTAAATCTTCCATTTACTAAGTTTAGTTGACTTTTAACCAGATCACGTTCTGCAATCCTCCCTTAAATCATCCACTTTCTGCACAGGCTGCTGTCTCCTTCTCTTATGAATGGCTGGCCCCCCTGATGATTAAACAACAAATATAATTTTCTCATAGACTGTGTAATTGCTGTGCAGCAATGGAAAGAATAGGATAAAATGGAACTATGACTCAGTGCTTGGCAGACTGTGGAGAAGAGGGGTGTACGAGAAGTGATGAATATGCTTGGGATTTCTGTGCAGAAATTCAGTTTTTAAATACACACTTAGCTGATACAATTAATTAAAAGATAAAGTGCTTAAGTACTTGACTAATCTAACTGGGACAAGGGAATAAAGCAGTTTATATTTCTCTAACAGTTTGCAAGTCAAAATAGCAGTATCTACCACTGTAGATAAATGCCTTGGCAGAATTTCTGTGATAACCCTGATTCCTAAGGCTTTCTAAGTCAGCTCTTTTCCTTTCTACAGTACATAGTCAGCTGATCCCTCTGATATTTTTAATCCAAAATCCATTTTTATTTCATTCCTCTCTCATTTCTAAGAACTACCAGTCACATTTTTCCTCAGGTATATATGCATGATTCCCATTGATTTTAATGGCAGCTGGAAATTATGGAGCTGAGAGCAGTTTGGTCCTATTTATTTAAAAAAAAACACAAATGAAGCTTTCCTCTGAGAAGACTTTGTCTCGATGAGGCTTCCCAAAAAGCGCTGTGTTCATGGAATTTCATTCTCAAAATTAAAACTCTTTTTTTTCTAAATAAGGAGATAGCTACTGGCAGAAACACTTACTGGCTGACTTCAATAATAAAGAAATGAGCGCTTGTCTCAGAAATTTTTCCCAGCCTGCATAAAACAAAAATGCTCCAAGGAAGCAGCTGTTGGTCATTTTCCTTTCCACAGAGCCATGGTCAGTGCCTTTGTAGCACTAGATGAGAGCTAAGCCAGAGACAGAGTCCCAGGGCAACAATAACCAAGAAGATGAGGATGATGGATTCAAACCGAGAAAAAACCAATGCTGCTGACAAACTCAGAATGAATCAGATTAAAGCAGAGCTGCTGTGTTAGTCTGTGAGGAGACACATTAAATATCAGTAAAGACTCACCTAGGAAAAAACTAGAATGGTAGACTTCATTTGTTGTCTTAAAGTCATCCACCCATGAAAATCTACTTCTTGTTTGTGTAGCTGGAGCTCTGTGAGATGTCCTCCACCTCTGTCGTTCCCTGGGACACTGTGAGCTTGAGCCTGGAAATTTTTCTGGGAGTGTCTGCTTAGCTCATTCAAATGCCTTATATGTGCCCATACACAAGTCCTAGTGTACCAAGCCAATGGTTTGCAGTGTGGAGCTGAGCACATTGCCCTTCTGGCTTCACTGTGAATCCCAGGCTAAGCTTTGCACAGCTACAGGAGATGAAGAAGATCATCAGTGAAGAGCACAGAGGAGAGATCATTTCAAACAGCTCCTCTTCTGGGATAAGGGACTTATCTTTCCTGGTGACCTTGTGCGTTGGGTCTGCTCCTTCACCCTGGGGGCAGGTGGGTGCACTGGCTCACCACTTTAGTGGTGACTGCAGTCATATTAGTTGACATAATCTGGATGCGCTGCTCTGGAAGTCCCCATACGCTCAATGTACTGCTCTCATGTCTCTTGTATTGTATCACTTTCACATAGTATAGTGACTCTTGCGGGGAGCCAATGCCCTGAATTACCTTTGGAGCCTGTGGTCTCCCCAGGCAGTTTGAGAAACATCTGCAACTCATCTTTTCTGTGAGACTAAGAATAAAAGGAGGGCTGCTGTGCCAAGTGGCTCCTGTTCTCCCACTGTGAACGGAGCTGGAACTAGAATGGGAAGCACAATAAGTCACATGAAATGTAAATTGCCGGGAATGTAAGTAGAGACATTTCAGCCATGCGTGGAAGTAGCAGGGATGAAGCTTGAAATGTCTCATGTTCGTGTAAGTTGCTACATGACATGGAAAGCAAAGACAAGATTGTACTGGGGACCTCAGTTTCAGTCCGTCCAGCAATATCATAGAATCACAGAATGACAGAATGATAGAATCATAGAACAGTTTGGGTTGGAAGGGACCTTTAGAGGTCATCTAGTCCAACCTCCTCTGCAGTGAGCAGGGGCATCTTCAAGTAGATCAGGTTGCTCAGAGCCCTGTCCAACATGGCTTTGAAAGTTTCCAGGGATGGGGCATCTATCACCTCTCTGGGCAACCTGTCCCAGTATTTCATCACCCTCATTGTAAAAAGTTTCTTCCTTATATCTAGTCTAAATTGATCCTCTCCTAGTTTAAAACCATCACCCCTTGTCCTATCACAACAGGCCCTGCTAAAAAGTTTGTCCCCATATTTCTTTTAAGCCTCCTTTAGGTACTGAAAGGCTGCAATAAGGTGTCCCCAGAGCCTTCTTTTCTCCAGGCTGAACAACCCCAACTGTCTCAGCCTGTCCTCACAGGAGAAGTGTTCCAGCCCTCTGAACATTTTTGTGGCCCTCCTCTGGACCTGCTCCAACAGGTCCATGTCTTTCCTGTGCTGAGAGCCCCACAGCTGGACACAGTACTCTGGGTGGGGTCTCACCAGAGCAGAGTAGAGGGGCCTCACTTGACCCCCTGGCCACACTTCTTTTAATGCAGCCCAGGATACGGTCGGCTGGGCTGCATGCACACGTTATTGTCTCACGTCCAGTTTTTCATCCACCAGTACCCTCAAGTCCTTGGCAGGGCTGCTCTCAATGCCTTCATCCCCCAGCCTGTATTGATACCAGGGATTGCCCTCACCCAGATGCAGGACCCTAGACTTGGCCTCGTTAAACCTCATGAGGTTCACACAGGCCCACTTCTCGAGCTCGTCCAGATCTCTCTGGATGGCATCCCATCTCTCAGGTGTGTCAACCACATCACTCAGCTTGGTGCCATTGGCAAACTTGCTAAGGGTGCACTCAATCCCACCGTCTATGTCATTGATGAAGGTATTGAACAGTATTGGTCCCAATACAGAGCCATGAGGGACACCATTGTCACCAATCTCCATCTGGACACTGAGCTATTGACCACTACCCTCTGGATGCAACCATCCAACCAATTCCTTATCCACTGAACTGTCCACCCATCAAATCCATATCTCTCCAATTTAGAGAGAAGGATATTGTGGGGGAAAATGTCAAAGGCCCTACAGAAGTCCAGATAGGCAACATCTGTAACTCTTCCCTTGTCCCCTCATGTAGTCACTCCATCATAGGAGGCCATGAAGTTGGTCAGGCAGGACTTACCCTTGGTGAAGCCATGCTGGCTGTCTCGAATCACCTCCTTGTTCTCCATGTGCCTCAGCATAGCTTCTAGGAGGACCTATTCCATGTTCTTCCCAGTCACAGAAAGGAGGCTGACAGGTTGGTAGTTGCCAGGGTCCTCCTTTCTACCCTTTTTAAAAAAGTATGTGATGTTTCCCTTTTTCCAGTCACCAGGGACTTCACCTGACTGCCATGACTTTTTAAATATTGTGGAGAGTGGCTTGGCAACTACATCAGCCAATTCCCTCAGCACTCTGGGATGCATCTCATCAGGTCCTGTATATTCAGGTTCCTCAGGCGGTCATGAACCTTATCTTCTCTTACAGTGGGAGGGACTTTTCTCCCTCAGTCCCCATCTTGTGGTCCATCCACTTGAGAGGTGTGGGCAGAGAGGGTTGCCAGTGAAGACTGAGGCAAAAACTTTGTTGAGTACCTCAGCCTTCTCCTTGTCCATTGTTACCAGTTTGCCAGTCTTGCTCATTGCGGGGGGTACACTTCATTTTCAGGATGACATACCTATAGAAGCCCTTATTATTATTCTTTGCACCCCTTGCCAAGTTCAGCTTCAGCTGTGCCTTGGTCTTCCTGATTCTATCCCTACACAACTGGGCAGCATCCCTATACTCTTCCCAGGATACCTGTCCCTGCTTCCAGTGCCTGTGCTTTTCCTTCTTGCCTTTTAGTTTGACCAGCAGGTCTCGACTCAGCCATGCTGGTCTCTTGCCCTCCTTTCCTGATTTCTTACACCTGGGGATTGAGAACTCATGTGCTCTGGGGAAAGTGTCCTTAAAGATCTGCCAGATCTTTTTTGCTCCCTTGTCCCTGAGGGCAGTCCTATTGACTAGTTCCTTGAACAGCTGGAATTTTGCTTTCCTCAAATTCGGGGTCCTGGTTTTACTCTTCGCCTGCCTCATATCCCTCAGGACCGTGAACTCCACCTGGACAAGAGCTCATGAGCACGATGTCTTCTGTAGCTGGTGTAAAAAGCTTTTGTCAATAGGCTCCCCTTAATCAGGCGGCCTGCAGTAGACACCAACCACAAGGTTTCCTTTGTTTCCTAATTCTCTAATTCTTACTCATAGGCTTTCAACCTGCTCATGGCTATTCTTCACAGACGGCTCTTCAGATTTTATCCATTTCTCAATGGAGGGCAATGTCTAGCCTCTGCCCCTCATTCCTCACCTGTCTCTTCTGAACAGCCTGTAGCTATTGATAGCTGCACTCCCGTCATGGGATTCTTCCTACCAAATTTCGGTAATGACAACTAGGTCACAGTTTTCTAGCAGCACGGTGGCTTCCTACTCATCTGTTTTGCTGCCCATGCTGCATTCTTTGGTGTAGAGGCACTTCACCTGGGCTGTTGGCTGTGTCACCTTCTTAGAGGAACACACCTTAATTCCTTTGAGGTATTTCATTGGTGTTTTCCTGTTGGCTCATATTACCTTAGGAGCCTTTGGCTGATCTCCAAAAGACTTCAGGTGTGCTGAAGTGTACCCCGCATGTCTCAGAGCAACAGGCTGTGGGCCCTCACTAGCACCCTGTCCCTCTAACCTTGGTGTGCCATCCATCCCACAGCTTGTCACAGGCAAGCCTGATATTATTCCCCTCCCCCTTTAAGTCTAGTTTAAAGCTCTGTCAATGAGCCCTGCTAGCTTGCGAGCAAAGACCCTCTTCCCCCGTTGAGAAAGGTGAATCCCATCTGACGCCAGCAAGCCTGGCGCTATGTAGGCCATCTTATTATTGAAATAGTCTGAGGGCCATACCAGGCTAGGAAATTTCTTAATGATGTCCTTAACCTAGGCACCAGGGAGGCAGCAGATGAACGTATCTAGATCTTTTTTGCTGGGATGGGATGTCTACTTCAAACCACCTTGTGTAGTAGAAGATAGTGTGAAAATGTATTTTTTGTTGTTTATATTGAGGTTTAGTGCTTGGAAAAGGCTTGATATTGCGTTTGCCAACCACTGAATCTATTTGAAGGAGGCAGCCTTTATTGATCTTCCAGCTATGAGAACAATTCTGTAATCGTTTGGCATTGGGTTGGCATTGCTGTTGCTGTAGTATTTGCAAGCACTCTGAATAATATTAAAACACTGACGGGGCATATGCACTCCTTATATTCATAGTGACTTCAATGGGGTGTTCTGCAGGCTGGTTTTGTATTTGTCATTTGTCTCTCATATTGAGAGCTGGGAGTGTGGCATGATGGAGGAAGGCATTTAACTCTGTGATATTGAGAACAGCCTGCTACATACCTTTGTCCTAGGAAACGAGTTAGAAGAAAGGAGTTCTGGTCTAGGGCAATTGCATAATTTATAGTCCTAGCTGTTTAATTTTACTTTGCATAAGCTCTTGTGAGGTGCACGATGAAAAACACAGGGAAAGTCTATTTTTACTGGAGAGTGTTTGGAACAGGACTGCATGTGTGGAAGGAGCAGTTACTAGCATCTGAATAGGCATTGCCAAAGTTTTCTAGGATGTTATGAATTGTCAGTCATTTCGATCTGGGATAAAGGAATAGGAAGGGTGGGTGAGACTGAAATAGAATCATTGCTGTTGACTACAAAGTCCCACCAAAACACATGCTTAAGGGAGTGGCCAAGGCTGCAGAGACATCAAAGGGGCAGGAATCTTTCCCTCTCTATAGTTTTCAATGTTTCCACACTGGCTCATATAAATGCTGGCAGGACTGCAGACTTTGACAGTGCTACAGTGGCATCTTTTATTTTTTCATTACAAGCCTGAACATTACCAGCAAATGTATAGTGACTAGAGAACTTCTCAGTGTAGAAAAAGGTTTATCTGTCCTCTTACTGAATGATGCACGCTTATCTTTTAATCATAGAATCATAGAATCATCGAATGGTTAGAGTTGGAAGGGACCTTAAGGATCATCGAGTTCCAACCCCCCTGCCATGGGCAGGGACACCTCCCACTAGAGCAGGTTGCTCAAAGCCCCGTCCAGCCTGGTCTTGAACACTTCCAGGGATGGGGCATCCACAACTTCCCTGGGCAACCTGTTCCAGTGCCTCACCACCCTCACAGTAAAGAATTTTCTCCTAATATCTGATCTAAATCTCCCCTCTTCCAATTTAAAACCATCACCACAATTTAAACTTCCAATTTAAACTTTTCCAATTACTTCCAATTTAAAACCATTATAATTTCACTATAGTGTATTACAAACTATGTTTTAATTGTACTGATATACTGATCAATCCAGATTGATCTCTATGGCAAGCTTTGTCTTCCTCATTACTTACTTGTTTTCCTTATTACTTACCTGTTAGACAGTGCTTGGCTTAGTCACAATTTTTGTCAACAGTGATTTTAGGTACCTCCAAATCACTGATAAAGATTCAGAGAAAAAAAACCCCACTCCTGTGCACAGAAATTTGTATCTGTGCTCTCTCTCCAAGATTGTTTCTTTTCCATCTTTCTGGAGGAAGATCCTAAGAAGCTTTAAAATGGGATAGAAACATACTTATCAGTCCTGGTCCTGAATTAATTTTCCAGGATCCGATTCTGAAAATGTGAAAGGAAATAGAGAAGCTTCATGTCGTAGCCTAGAGTTTTGCTCTAGGGACCTAGACAAATCAGTATGGACATCTTTAAGCTTGTACATTAGGAAAAAGGGAAAAGCCAAAAGCACTGTTTTTCTTCCCCATGAAAGAGTTTGATCTCCGAGCTATTGTGCAAGAAGGCCAATTCCCATCCAGTCCCTGGGAGGCTCTCACAGAACGTTTTCAAGCCTCTGTGAGATGGGAAAAAAAAAAAAAAAAGAAAAAAGAAAATTAAGTGAGAAACATAGATATTAAAAACGAAAACAAAATTATTTTCTAGGCTGATTTCTTCTGAGATAATACAGGGAGTGATACTTACTGATATTAACACCTACAATTTGGTAATTTCATTTGTTAATCTTGTTAACACTATTTTCCCTCTATTTCAGTTAATTAAAAAAGACAGATCTGACCTGACAATGGTCTCCATGGTGCTTGTAATCACACTTTCCTAAACCCTGGCACACTGCTGTTTGTTATCACATTTTCTTGGGTTTCCCGTTGTTTTTCAAGCCATTTTTCACAATTGAATAAGAGCTGATAGGAGATAACATGCTAAACAAGGTTGTGTGAGTTTCTGCTTTGAAAGCAACAGTAGTGAGAAAACCATCATTTGGTAAGACTGCTGGGCAAAGGGTTCAGATAAGCATTTAACTGACAAAATACAGGCTGATGGAGAATTAAGCTGCCTGCAAATGTAAAGAGCAAGCCAGAGCTGTTATATCTTTCAAAAAGCAGGTAAAATCCTTCCATTCATCTTCTATTCCTTTAATCCAACATAGTAAGAAGTGGCTTTCCAATTTGGGTCCTGATGTATTTGTTTGCGTCACTGTTTATAAAACAAATTGAGCAAAAAGTAAGGGAAAAGACTCCTCTGTTAACCCTCACAGCCTTGCAGTTTTTCCTTGACTGATTACAAAGTTCTTTCCAAACACTAATTAATCATGTTCAAAGGCCACATATACTGATATTCTATCAATTTTCAATGCCAAATATCGTTCCTGCCAACAGGCAAGAAGAAGTTAAGGAATGGAAGAGATTATATACAGAAATAATTCAGCTGGTAAAATGATGAGCAAGGAAAAAATGAGACCCGCTAAGTGGAACTAAAAAGAAAGAAAGAAATGAGTATTTTTAGACAATGTCCAAAAGATTCTAGGTAGCATTATGGCTAAAGTACTTTTATTATACAATAAATAGATCCTCACTTGAAACAAAATTAAACTTCAGTAAACTAGTCAGAAGAGAGAAGAACTCATTATTAATGGTGTGAAAATTACTGGTGTAAAATTTCTTAAGCTACACAGTGAAATGCAACTTAACAGGGTGGCTTTCACTCTTGATGAATATCTGAGACAGCCTGCAAACCATAGGAAAATTTGGGTTGGAGAGGGTCTCTGGAGGTCGTCTTTACCAATCCCCCACTCAAAGCACATCCAGTTACAGCATGTTGTTCAGAGCCTTGTCTGGCTGAATTTAGAATATCTCCAAAAATGGAGATGCCACCACCTCTCCAATACCTGCTCCAATATTTTACCATTATCATGGTGAAAAAATTTTCCTAAAATCTAATTGGAATTTCTGGTTTTGCAGTTTGTGTATGTTGCCTCTTGTCCTATTGCTGTACACCTCTGAGAAGAGTTTGTCTCTGTTTTCTTCACCATACTGTTATGTAGCTGGGGTCAGCAGTGAGATCCTCCACCTTTCTCTTCTTCAGGCTGAACAAGTCCAACTCCCTCTCCTGCTCCTCATATATCCATAGCCGCCTTCTGGGTGTGTGCTTTCTCAGTTGATTATAGCATAACTTGGACTCCTTAATTAGGCGTCTAAACACCAATAGAATGAATCTGGGTCATTCAAGAGAGAGGACAACGTTGATGGTCTTTGACCATAATTTGAGTCTTGTGATCAAAAAGTGTTTCAGAAGCCCCAGGGTAAAAGAAAGAATGACTGATACAGAAGAATGCTGTGTTTTGTGGTGGCAACAGAAGAAGCTCTAGACAAGCTGAAGGGACTCATCCAGACTAAGTTTTTTTGTCAGTGAAGGCTTCTGCCTAATTAGCAGATTTCCACAGTCTTGGATCATTTTGTTTTCTCTGGATGGTTAAGGTGGCCAGCTGTGATGTGGTTAACTCTGAAACAGAAATTCTAGCAAACAGACTTTGTGTTAACAGCATTAAGAGTTCATGACTCCTGGAAAGCTGTTGCTTCTGTCTGTATAAATATGTTGTATCCAGAAGGCTGCACCTACAGCCCTGAGGACAGTGACAGCACAAGCTCCTCAGACACTGGTGAAGTATGAAGCAGCTTTTGGTGGGAGGGACCATGAGATGTCTGTTCTACTGAAGATTAGCAGAATCAAAATGAACTAAACTCAAATAACTTCTGAAAAAGCTGAACTAAAAATTTGTAATGGGAAGAATGTCCTAAGGAAACAAATCACAGTAATTCCTTCTGAACTTGGGAACTTTCTCATAAATAGGAAACAAACTGCAGAACTGAAACCAATGGCTCACCTAGCTGAGATCTGCTCTAACAAATGACCATATCCTTTTCTTTTTGTTACATGACCAGAGGGTCAGACTGGACTTATGGCGGGAGGATTTTGAGAAGAGGAAATTATGACTGTCCAAAATACCCCATGGTCATTGCAACAGAGCTGTGCTCCAGAGAACAAGAGGCTGGTGATCAACCTAGGGGTGAGGTAATGGGGTTAGGCAATAGCAAGATTATGCAGCATATTTTTTTCAAGTGACAACTAATATACAGAGCAGCATGTTTTCTCCCTCTCCATCTTTCAGTCCCTGGAAAATGACTCATGTGATGCATCAAGTGATGAGGCAGTGGGAATGTGACACTAAAGACAGATTTGCCTGTGACTCTGAAGAGCTGCTTAGAGCTCTGCAGAGGGAACCTGGGTTCAGGCATGTGGCCAGCAATCAATAAAAATGGGTATGTGTGTGTAGTTCTGATGGAGGTACCTAGTACAAATTAAAAAGGATCCTCTCAGCAGCAATTTATCCCATTTAAGCTAAGCAGGGATTACTAGTTCATAAAAGCATACAGGTCTCCAGGGACCAAGGTGTTTCAAGGTCCACAATGAACTGAATTCAAAGCTTACTCCCAAAGAAATGATTGACTAAAATTTCCAAGACCCCAGATTCTGAGCTTTGCTGAACAGCAATACTCCATAGGGGACATTTGGGTCCAACAAGATTAAAAGTGCAGTGTCCTTGCTTTTCCAAGAACTTCAGAGGAGCTCAGCAAAGCAGCTAGTTTATTTACATTTTCACTTCTTAAAAATGGTTAACTGAGTTCACTTTAATGCATCTTATCCTGTGCTTTTTTCAATCACAATGAGCAATGACCATTCTCGTGCGCGATGTTTTATCTGGGCTTACAGGGGGACAGCGGAAGGAAGTAATAGGGAAAGAGATTCTCCTTTTTTTGAAGTGGGTGAGATACAGCAAGGGTGATTTAAAAGGAGAAAATCTGGCACAAAGAGAGAACTGCTTGTGCCTCTGTTCTTGGTGGAGTTTTGAGTCATTCATGCAGTGCAGTAGCTAGGGAGCCTGAGTGACTCATACATTGCTAACTATGGAGAAAAAATATATTTTCTGAAACATTCAAGCATTACTCACACTTTCACTTAGTATCAGCTGATTCTAGTAGCCTTATTCCACCTTTCGGGATTTAGTACAATGAGTTATATAAAAGACAGATTGGGCTCAAGCTCCCTTTAAACTGATGTGCTAAATTTGGCATCAGGCACCTTGCCTAGATTATGAAGTGTTTTGAGTGCCCCTCAGTTCAGCATGGAAGTTATTATCTTTAACAGGGAGGAGCTGGGAAAATTGCAAAACTCACATTACAGCTGACTTCAAAAGCTCTTGATAACTATCTTAACTTCTGCGTTGTGACTTTCATCATCTGTGTTGACACTTTCTGTGTTGTGACTTTTGGCTTCTCAAATGTCTGACCGACTGGTAAACAGCATATCCAGGGATATATTACCTACTTCTGAACTGGTGCAATTTCTAGGGTCTTCAGTACTCAAAATCACAGAACCAGAGGAAAAAACCTGAGTCTTCTCCAGGCTCAACAAGCCCAGCTCTCCAGCTTCCCCTTGTACATTGTGTGGTCTCACTACCTGGCCAGCTTGGTGGCCCTCCACTGGGATTGCTCCACTATGCCCATGCCTTTGAGTATGGGGGAGCCCAGAATCAGACACAGCATGTGGTCCGGATGTGGTCCCACAAGTGCTGAGTAAAGGGCAATAATTCCTTCCCTTGACCTATGGGCTACACTCTTGCTAGTGCAGCCTGGTGTTTGCTTGGTCTTTGCCGCAAGGGCCCACACTGCTTAAGAGTACCAAACAGCGACATGATGTGGGTCAGTGCAGATGGCTATGGCTGTGCAGTACAAAGATGGCTATGAGATCTACATATGTTAGGAGACCCACATGTGGTCACACTGTCCATAATTTCATCCACTTTGTGGAAGAGTGTAGACTTATTGCTAGATGCCTGGAGTAAGACCAGAAGTCTGACGTTAAGAACCTGATTTATTGATAAAAATGAGTCATTTCAGTTTTAAAGAAAAGTGAAATGATGTAGACCCTTTTTGCAAATAGTTTTGAGGTCTATGGAAAAGTGCTGTGTAAGAGCTAGACGTCATTTTGCGTAGGCTTTTTGTGAATGTTTGTGTGAGGTAGGTCCCTGCTACAAAATTCTACCCCAGAGAAAATTTCAACATTTGCGCTGCATTATTCTAGGAACTTTAATATATCACTGTGGCCAAGAGTTTAGTATGAATCAAAAGAAAACTGGATATCTTTCTGGATAATGAGAATAACCAGTTTTATTAGCAAAGATTACAAAATAAATAAAACCTCTGTGAGTTTTGGAAAGGTTGAGGATCCTCAGTACCGGGCATGTTTGTGTTCCAATAAATATGAGCCATTTCTGTTAGCCGTTTCCACAACAGTCTGATGTGATTTCCTGCTGCTTCTTCTGAAGTCCCTGACAGGCCTTCTCAGAGAAAGGGCATTGACCTCAGAATGGGAAGGTCCAAGATTTGTCCAAGATTTCCAGTCATGAGAGACTGAAATATTTCCCCAGAAACCACTGAGAGCCTTCTGGTGCCTCCCCATGACCCCCTCCTGTACCCAGGAAGGCAAAAGCATTTTCCTGCAGTTGGACGGGGAAGGACCAGAGGCGCTCAGCTGCTGCAGCCCAGAACAACATGGATTTATATCTTCTGATGGCCTAGAAGAGCACACAAGGAAATACAGGCACGGATGACACAGCAAGCTTGATCTGGCTCTGCAATGTACTAGGATAAGTCAGATGTCAATCACCAAGTCTAACACTACAATTAAGCCTAATTCCAATTCTTGATGTATTTGCTTAGATGCCATTCTTTTTCCTAATAAATAAATAAATAAATAACTGCATTTATTGCATTTAATGAGTTAATTTCTAATGGATTGGACTCCTTTCAAAGTGTGGCTAACATTTATTGAAGCCAACAGGTGTCTATGGGGTAAAATATTGCTCCATCCTCAATGTGGCGTTCAGGGCCGTCCCATGGGAGATATGGGTAACCCCAGGGCTTAGTCAGGCATTTTCTGGAGTGTGCATATCTCAGTTAGAGACAGATGGTTGTTTGCTTACTAGAAATATGTAGGTTAATTCCCAAGAGGAATGTATATATCTTTATCTGATTGCACTTCAGGGGAAATTTGCGTGAAACAACTTAAATGGGAATTGTGGGAAGCACTGAAAAGTCAGGTCAGAGTTTCCTGTGGACTGAGATGTTTAATATTAGGCAATGCAGTTTGAAACTGTTAGCCAAGAGGTAAGGCAGTGCTATTGCAAAATGGCTTGAAGATTTTGTAAGGTAATAGTTAGGAAATCAATCAAGAATAGGGCAGAAAATGCCATTATGTTACTAAGTAATGAGTAGTGTAACTGTGAATGCAGGACGCAGTTCTGTTTCCCCCATCTCAGAGACAGAAAACATTCAGAGAAGAATAACCATAAGTAGAAAATGGCTACCTAACTAAAAGAATCAAAGTGGACCAGGAGTCTCTACCCTGGGATAGAGGCAGGTCTACAGAGACCTATATATCCCATCAGGGTCCATCAAATTTGGGATGCCATAGAGAAGGTGAAAGAAGTAGATGTTCTTCACTATTTCTCACATTGTAAGAACTAGAGGTTCTTCCAGCCATCAGCAAGTTTGGCACAAGCAAAAGACAGTACCTATAAAATGATGGAACTGATTGCTGTGCTGATTGTGAAGGTGGAAACCACACAGATACTGAAGCCAGACTGAAAAAATTACCTCCAACTGTGATTATTAAGCATGACATTGCAGATACAGTCTCCTGCTCAGGAACTCCCTCAACCCCTCCATTGGCAGAAGTTACCAAGAAGACGGGTCACTTGTAAATGCCCCCATTTCTACTGTTCTTCACATATTTTCCCCACTTACCACTATCATTCATGGGGGAGCTGCCTTTGAGGAAGGCAGAGTTATGCATTTTCTCTGGACATCCATATGTATCTCCTCATCCTGATCCCTTTGTTGGGGATTTCTGTGCTCACAGGACAGCTGTAGAGAGCTGTTTCTCCTGGCTGCATGAGTCTGCCTTTGTGGATAGGGCAGGGAACAGTATCTTTCATAGGAAATGAAAGAAATGACAGGTACAATGACCCTGGGGTAGCTCAGACCAGGTGGTCACATAAAACCTTGATTTTGGTTAGTGAGAGGGGAAATGGTGTCTGGGTAGTCTCACCAGGATCGTTTTCTTAGTGAACCACATCCTTCTCTTCAGGAAAGGAGGCGGAGCCCTGGTTGGGGTCCTTGCTGCCCATAGTGATGGACTCCTTTCATCCACAACATACACAACCTCTCTGTGTATGTGCTCTTCTGCCTCAGATGGATGCTCCAAAGCCATAAGCGAAGGCAAAGATGGGTGTCTCTGCTGGGGCAGAATTGGGAGCGCTGGGATGTAAAAAGCTGGGGCAGGGTGGTTGGTGTGCTGGAGCAGAACAGAGCCTGCTGCCAGCTGGGTGACACCACAGGGCTACTTTAGAGGTGGCCAAGCCTGCCAGGGCTGTGGCCGCACTCTGGGGCCATTGTGTGGAGTCCTGAGGGTGGTGGAACATGCTAAAGGAAGGACAACAGGGAGCCAAGGCTCCTTAGAGCACCGTGGAGAGAGCCAGCCTTGCACGTGTGGGGGGAGACGCCAATCACCCCGCCTCCCATACTGGCCCTCGTCTCCCACTGCCCATAAAGGGAGCTCATATCTCTTTGCATGGCACTGGTGAAAACCAAGTCATCTGCATCTGAGGACATTCAACACCTCATCCTGCTCAGACAACCACATTGGTTTTGTCAGCAGTGGCTCTCCATGCAGATCTCTGGCAGAGGAGACCAGTAGTGCCAGGACCCGCACTGTCCTCCCAGCCTCACATCTTCTCCAAAACCCACTCAATAGCAACGGCGCAAGGTGCATTCTGCTCATGACTGACCCTCTGGGCATCTGTGCCCCACAATGTGACCAAACCTTGTGCCCCAGCCGCCCCACTGATGGGATGTTCCTCAGGCTCTCACAGCTGCATCGGGCAGAACTTCAAAACAGCACATCTCACCTCTTTGTCCATCTCTTCTACCTTCCTCCTGCCTCTGCCCTGCCTCATCCTGCTGCTAAGCAGGGATGGACACAGCCACAGTGCGGACCCCAAAAATGTAGCTGCGTGACAGTCCAGGCTTTGCTTTGTTGAACGTCACCAAGTGTGCACTATGCAGGCTCGTGCGACGGGGGAAGCAGGGCATCCCCTTGTTGCTCCCAGCCTCTCCACCACATTAAGGCTCTGTTTTAGAGTGGAAACTCTGGAGCATACGCTGCCAATTCTAATTACTCTGTGCACGACTTAGCACAATAAGGCCCTCCGTGGTGGGTCTCCAGGAGCTACTGTAACTCTCTGTATGCACCCTATACGTTCAGGAGGAATCACTGGGGAGTTAATACTGCTGGTTTCAGCCTGCCACTGTGCTGCATGAATAATCACGGAAAAAATTTGCATTCATTCAACAGTGTGTGGGAATGTTTAAATTATAAAACCCATTTTCATTTAATTAAGGTGGAAAAAAACAACAAAAAATCATCATTCATGTTAGACAGTGGGAGATCCTTAATTTCCTTTAAATGAAAAGGTTGCTGTAAGTTTAGGTTCAGTCTAAAAAGATGAATAATTTTTTTGATCACCTGAGAAACGGGAGATCATATTGCCCAGTAGTTTGTTATTATATTTCAGCAATAGTGTCCTTCTCATCTGAGGTTAACTAGAGTTACAGAACTGACAAAGCACCGTGCTGCTGTGTCTCTGGTTTTATATGCTTTGATAGCTACGGCTGAAGTACAAGACATCCTCACAATGAGACACAAAAATATGCAGGAACCACTAAGAAAAGAACTTTCTCTTGAACCTCTATAAATCCAATTTACATCTAAGTGAATCAGCTGTATTTCTTATTAAGAAAAAAAAAAAAGGAAAAACTTAAGAACTCGCAGTGGCTAATTATTTTTGGAATCACAGCATTTTGACCAAAGAAAGGCCTTCAGGGGGTATTTCCATTTTTGTGTTCACAGTGGAATAGAATCTCGCTAATATAGAGACTGTTTCTTCCCCTTGCCTTACTAAACTCTACAGCATAGACAAAGTGTGACATAGACATAGACATGTGACTGACAAAGTCAGTCACTTTCCCAGCCTCAAGTGGACGGTGCCTTAATTAGAGGAAGATCCCAGATGAAGGGTTTCTGGGTTCCTCAGACATAAGGGTCTGCAGTGAAGCGACAGATGTGCAGGTCTGTGCCAGCCTACCTGCTCGTGGAGAAAGATGTGTCAAAGCCGTGGGACATCAGTGGGGATGGTGCTGTGGGGGTGGATGGTGATGAGGGACACTAGTGGTGCCTGTGGATGAAGCCTACCTCTCTCCTTGCACCTGCCCTGAGCAGGATTTGCCTGTCAGGTCCCTTCACTTTAGGCACAAATGCAATTGCAGGCTGCAGATCTTCTCCTCCTAAGGTAACCCTCTAAATGCATTTCACTGAATTTCACTGAATTTTTTTAGAGTTGGAAGGGACCACAGAGATCATTTAGTCCAACTCCCCTGCCAAAGCAGGATTGCCTAGAGCATGTCAGAGCATGTTACTCAGGATTGCATCCAGGCGGGTCTTGAAAATCTCCAAAGAAGGGGACTCCACAACCTCCCTGGGCAGCCTGTTCCAGGGCTCTGTCACCCTCACCATGAAGAAGTTTTTTCTCATATTTGAGTGGAACCTCCTATGTTCCAACTTGTGCCCGTTGCCCCTCGTCCTGTCACTGGCAACCACTGAAAAGAGTCTGGCTCCCTCCTCCTTCAACCCACCCTTTAGATACTTATAAGCATTGATAAGGTCTCCCCTCAGCCTTCTCTTCTCCAGGCTAAAGAGTCCCAGCTCTCTCAGCCTTTCTTCATAAGGGAGATGCTCCAATCCTTGAATCATCTTAGTTGCCCTAGGTTGGACTCTTTCCAGTAGTTCCCTATCCCTCTTGAATTGGGGAGCCCAGAACTGGATGCAGTATTCCGGTTGTGGCCTCACCAGTGCAGAGTAGAGGGGGAGAATGACTTCCCTCGACCTACTAGCCACACTCTTCCCTATGCAGCCCAGGATTCCGTTGGCCTTCCTGGCCACAAGAGCACACTGCTTGCTCATTGTCATTTTGCTGCCTACCCAGACCCCCAGATCTTTCTCTTCGGAACTTGTCTCCAGCAGGTCCACACCTAACCTGTATTGGTGCCTAACA
Source organism: Numenius arquata (assembly GCF_964106895.1). NCBI lineage: Eukaryota > Metazoa > Chordata > Aves > Charadriiformes > Scolopacidae > Numenius > Numenius arquata. The sequence continues at coordinate 110,590,018 of NC_133576.1, read as the reverse complement.
TTCTTCTTCCCCAGGTGCAGGAACCTACACTTTTCCCTGGACCTGTTTTGCATTTGGACCTGTTCCACCCCAAAAACACTGCCTGACTCCTGAAAGAGCTAGGGGTGACCACCCCATGCCCTGTCTGCAAGCAAGGAGTCCAGGGAGGGTGCCCAGTCCTGCTTGGCAGGTTGTGTGCTGGAGGTAGATGTAACGTGTCCTGATTTGGGGTGAAACAGTCTTTTCCCTGCATATTGCCTGGCCAGCTTGGCATTTACAGCTGGGGAGTGGCAACAATGCCAAAGGCCTACAAAATACGGGCAAACCCGGACATTGACCTGCCCTTGCTGGCAAAGCATCCTGTTGGCCTTTCTGAGGGCCCTTCACACCTAGGTGATAACAAACCGAGACGTCACCATAGCCTCGCCCCGTCTCCTCCATCCCGTCACGCAAACAAATGTCAGTCTGGGAAAGGTCACAGGTTTCTCCTGTGTCTCCCAACGATCTGCACTCAGTTGCTCTCTCCACCCCAACTCCTGCTGCTGGTGCTGCTGCTGCTCCCCATGTACATGCCAATGGAACGTTGAAACAAAAAGGTGGGTCTTTTGTTTCTGATGGGAACCACCAGTTTCCAGGAAGCTCATGCAATGCCCTTCTTGATCACAAGCAGTAATGGTGGCTTGGGGAGGGACTGCTGCTTCAGTCCTGGGCATTTTATTAACTAGAAGAGAATTTGTATGAAAACCTCAGACTCTGGGCAAACCTGGGTTTGTATCCACTGCCAGGTATCTGCTGTATCCAGTGTAGCAGGCCCAGACCAGCGTTGCTGATGTGGGCATAGGCTCATGAGGCTCCATCAGGGCTTCCCCCACCATGTTCTCCTTCGTGGCACATCCTCTTCAGTCTCCTCAGGTGGCTCTGCTCCACCATGGGAAAGTCCTCAACTAACACAGTACCTGCTTGTTATACCTAAACACTAGACCAGGAATTTGTCATGGGACTGTGAAATCCTTTGTTTGTAATTTTTTTTTTTTATAAAATAATCCACCTCAAATCCCACAAGACTGAAACCACCACACCGTGCCCCAGCTAAAACGTTTGGCTTCTCTGGTGCAGTTCATCATACCTAATTCAGACAGATGCCTGGCATCCCGAGCTCCTTTTAGAGCTGGCTGGTATCAACAGGCCCGTCTAATAGAGTGCTCCCTGCCACATGTTGCATGTCATACCTTAGGGTGTGAGGACTACTCTGGAGGTATCTATTTCTCCTTGTCCGAGTGCTTTAATTAGACTAAATTAATCCCTCTGCTCCTGCTCCTATACTGTCTCTTCACCATTTTCTTTTCCTTTTCATTGTATTTCATCCATCTGTAGTGCCCTGACATGTTAACTGGTGAGTTTTTCACAGCACAGACTTTATTTGTGTTTTCACAAGCACCTGCTAGAGACGCACCTTCAACCTGACCATTTCTTCCGGAGGCTGCTACAAAACAAACTGCTGCAGAATGTAAGGGGGAAGGAAAGGTCCAGCTGCTGCTGTTTGTGGTCCAAAGGTGCCTTACTTCATCCACACCAAAATACCAGCTGGCAAAGCTTGTGCGTTCACTATATAGCATGCAACTGACAGGGAGTAATAGCTGTTTTCTGACAGTCTGCAGTCCGATCCTGGGGCTGTCTCCTCCAAGCAGCGATGTCAGGACTGTTACGCAGCACTAACACATCAGCCCTGTTGTTGCTGTGGCTTTCAGGCGAGGTGGTGACTGTTGCGTGAAAAACCGCCTCTCCTTCTCAAGGAGGCAAGTGAGGGCTGATGAGAAAAGTCATTGCACAAGCTAGTACTTCCTAGCATATACGAAATGTTTTCTGGTTCTCTGCTCACTGCTATTTCACCCTCAGTCTCATTTTTCATTTAAGCCACTTTGCATCAACTGAGGATTTTTGACCAGTGAAGTGGTCTTTCTCTTTTTCTAACCCCAGCACCATGCAGAACAGGACCTCACTTCAGAGCATGGGGTTTGTGAACCATTACAGTAGACACAACATCAATAGCAGGGATAATGAAAGGGTGAAAACCCCTGACTCAATGTCTGTGAGACTGGGCTTCAGCCACCTTATGGGCTTCGTGGGTAGTAGTCCAGCCTTGGTTTCCTGAGCATGTTGTCCAAGAGGCGTTACACAGATACAAAGAAGCATCATTCACACACATTCAGACCAACAGGCGTTTTGCAATCTGTGTTTCCCAAATGTTAGTCTCGGCTCTTCTACATCTGGCATCATTTTACCCAACTTCATACTTTTCCTTTGAACTTAAAATTCATTGGGCGCAGTCTAAGTTCTTGTTTCAGTGAAGTCATCCAAAAGTAACAAAAATTCAGGCTGGAAGTTAGGAATATGTGTTCAATGACCAGGTGAATAAAGGGTAACTCAAGCTTTCCATTGAGGAGGTGGAGTGAAAGAGCAAACCATCCTTGAAAATGGTGTCTGAAAGGAATAACACAATGCAGTTGCCTGACATGGCCCAGGCATCGTTTTAGGGCCTATGATTCACATGACATTTGTGCCTTATTCACAGCTTCTCAGATGTCTATCTCCTACTGTTATTATTTTTAGCTTGGTTTGCTAAAGAAACAAGGCCGATGTGATGAGGCTGCCCATCCGCCTTGACTGTCTATTGGTCCCATCCTTCCCTTCTCCCAAAACACTGTGAACCCGCTGGTCTGTTTCAGCCTGGTCTGATGGTGGGATGGAGGTCTCAGGGTGAATTATCTTACATGTGCCATGAAAATTGGCTGCACCTGAGGGAAGGACTAACACAGCTCTTGGTGGAGGGAAGGGCAGGGCGAATCCAGCTGTTGGTGCCCTGTCTGTGGCAGCAGCCGGGTGGGTGGTGGACGTGCATGTACTCACCAGGCAATTGGGACACAGAACACTTGAAACCTGAAACATGTGCTGTCTCTTGCCTGCGGGATGGTGTCCTAAAGGAGATGGCGTATTTGGGCTATCGCCATGCAAAAGGCAAGGGGATGAAGGACACATTTTTCTGGATAAACCAGGCTTCCCCATGTCTGCAGCTCACTGAGAAGCACCTGCATCCGTAACCCTGGGTAACTCTCCAGGTAAAGGATTCAGCTCTCGGTATGTGGCTGATTTTCGTGTTAACTACCTCCTGATTTGAACTACTTCAGGCATGGATTTGATTTTACTCCTGAAGCTGTGCATGCCTGTGCTTACACTGCATACCTACCTGAGTGTGAGAGGACACCAAGACCTCTTTGGGGACCTTTGCCATCCGTGCAGGAGCACAGAGTCATCAGTCCCAATCCTGGATTTCCAGAGGTGCTGACTTGGTCCTTTGTCCATCTTTCCCTATTGCCGAGGCAACATTTAAGCACATAAACAGATGCTGTAGCCTGTAAGGAAATATAAATGCGTGCTTAGGTTTGTCTGCTGGGGTTGCTCAACCTCTAACTGTTAACTGCCCATTTTTGCAGGAATGAGACTGCTCTGTGCAATAGTGTTGTGGCTCTGAAAGCTTTCGAGACTGTCTGTGTGTCCTCCAGATTCTCTTACTCTTCATTTTTTATAAACTGAATAATCAGGACAAAGCTGCATTTCTTTCCCTGCAAGACATTTCCTTCCTTCTCAGATCTTTCCGTCGCGCATCACGCACGCTGCGTCTTTTTCCAGGTACGAAGGATGCAATCCCGCTCAGGTGCTCCCAGGATCCCCCTGCGACTGGCAGCCGATGAGCGGTCCTCTCTTTTCTTTTTCATGCTTCCTTTCTTCAAAGTGACTCAACAGCCTCCGCAGATCCTCAGCTTCCCTCCCAAATGGAGTGCATCTCGTTTCCACGCCTTTTTAAATTTCCCAAAACAAAGTCCATGTGTTTAAGAAGGAAAGCAGCGCAGGGTTACATGTCCTGGCAAGGACGCTGGTGGCAAAGGCAGGGCCCGGGCAAGGAGCTGCCAGAGGGGGACAGCTCGTGCCCTGCTCCTTTTTCGCCACTTCTGTTAGGATGATGCCCTGCAAATGTCATGCTTAGTGTTTTGATGCCTAAATTTCAATTGCAACCACATGATCTGCTTGGCTATAAGCAAAAGACTTGCCCTGTTTCGGAATATGAATTACAGCCATGAATTCACCCTTGGCTAAATTGCATGTTTATTCCTGGTATGAAGCTACGAACTCTGCTCCTGCAGAGAGGAAATCATTACCCACGTCAATGCCCTGACAAGGGGAGGGACTGAGGAGGGAGAAGCACAAACATCACAGAAAAAAGCCTAACGTGCTTGTTATGAATAAAATATGCAGCCCGGCTTTAATCATGGAACAGAAAGGCTCCAAACTGCATCAGAGGACTGGTTTACAAGGCATAGGACTGATACTTCTCCTCCCCCCCCACCACAAGAGTTTTATTTTAGGTGATAAAAACAAGAAGAAAACACTGAAAAGTCAGGAGAAAGTGGAAGGCTCCTTTGCAGCATAAGTGTTAGTCTGTATCTGTGCAGCGTGGAGTAAAAAAGCAGTTTTGCCGCAGCCTGACCTCACTAAATCTTCACTTCCATTCCCAAACACGGGCTTTGCTGGCTGTCAGAAATGAGCTGCTCGGAGGGGCAAGGGCAGGCGGAGGGCTGGCTGGGGACACTGCTGCTTCCTGCCCCTTGGTCGCACCCTGCGCGAAGCAGGGGGAGTCATCGGAAGGTGCCCGCCTGCCACATGGCCGAGGATTCCCCTCCACTGGGGAAATCTTCAGCAGTTTTCTTCCTGGCACTGCTAGAGGACATGTAGCTACCATGTGTGACCTCCACGGTGATGCTAAAGTCCTCTTCTTTACATGAAAGGCTGAAGGGGAACGCGTAAGCAGTTAGGGAGCAGCCTGACAGAGGCGAAGCTGCCGCGGCTCCAAGGTCCAGCTAGCAGCAAGGCTGAGAGTGTATTCCCCATAGGCGCACGCACCAGCACACGTATACCCCATATATACACACGGCCAGACACACTGACCTACACAGGCAGATGTGGCCAGCGCTCACTTAAACACGAGCAGCGCCAGCGCCTTCATCCTCTTCCCCTCTGGCTGAGCAGGATGACAGTCCATCAGTGGAAATTATACATATACATATGTAGGGTGTGAATCCCTGCAGTAGCCAGGCTCAGACGCTTAGCCCACCCAGTGGCTGCCCCTGAATCCCAGTCTGCCCAGTGGCCAACAACTGGGCATGCAAGCTCTGGATGATGCAGCTCCCGTGGTGGCACTCCGAACATACAGCCCTCTGACCCTGCTCCTGCTCCAGCTGCTGTGCTCAGACCCCACATGTACCCATGGACACTGAATGGGGTCCCTCTCCCAGGAGAAGTTAGAAACGGCATTTAATGAGGAGACAGGACAGACTGCGTTGGGCAGGGCCAGGGCATGGCCAGACAAGCACAGTGACCAGCCCTGGCTTATCCTCTTATCCCTCTGTTTTCCCATGTTTGTTCCTCCCCAAGTGACCTTGATCCCTCCCTCTCCCACTTTTGGTTCCTCCTTACTTCTGGGCTCCCCTAGCTGCTGCAGTGCCTGCAGGTTCCCTGTGTGCGTGCAGACAGTCCTTCGATGGGCTGACAGCTCCGATGGGCAGCTTGGGAGGAGCAGGGCAGAGGGGGACTCACCAGAAATCACCTCATATTGCTGGGCTCTTGCAAAGGAATGTGTGTCCTGGTGCAACAGCACTGGATGTGATTTTCTTGTCCAATGTAAGATCCTCAGGTTAATAAAAACTGCCATGGACATTATGGCTGGCATAAGGGATACTGAACCCTCTCTTCCCTTTCCAAGGGTCATTTTTATTTTGCTGGGAAAGGTTTTTAAAATACTCCTGAGCTGTCTCTGCTGCACAAAAATCTCTGTGCACCAGTCTGAGCACTGTCCCAGCACTAAGCAGCATTTGTGCCCTGCCTCGGAGCTGTGCTGTTTGTGGTGTCTCTTCCCAAAAGCAATCGCATCTGGGTGATGGTGAAGGCTGGGGGCACCTCCAGATAGCCGATTCACCCCCGCCATTCCTCAAAGGACAACCAAGAGGGAGCCTTTCCATTTTTTCTTCCAAATTGGCAATTGTTTTATGGTAATCTCCTTTATTGTGTATCAAACAATAACAGGCTTTGGTAAATTACTTTAGTAATCAAGCCCTTGTTTTGGTTTATGGTTTAATGTAGCAACTATTAATTGCCTTGTGTACAAAAAGAGATTTTCCCCTAATTGTTTAATAGCATGAAGGACAAACAGTTTTACATTTCCAGTGCATTATTTGGTAGGTTTCTGGTGAGCAGGATTTTCCTCTGAGACACCACTGGGTTGTGGTGAGATAACAGAGAGCTGGAGCCTTGGGTCAGTGGTGGCCAAATAGCAATGTCCTTCAGTGTTCACTTGGCAGTACTGGCTGGCCCTGGGTCCTTTCTTATCACCAGAGAGAGCTGTAGAACACTTTGAGAAGTGTCTGAAATCAAAACTTACAGGTGAAATAAAAGCCAGCACTACTGGCCTCTGTGTAACACCATTAACTTGCCTGGTTTCCGACAGTAAAACTCTGCTACAGCTTTTTCCCAAGCCTGAGGAAATCTATTGCTGTTTTGTTCTTTTTGCTGTCCTCAGGTCAAGACTAGTCAAATACAGCTTTTGCGTGGAGTTGAAAGCCCATAAGGACTTTTGTACCTGGGACACCTTTGCCTTGGCTATACGGTCCTGGTGCTGCCTGTGGGGAGACAGCTCTGTCTTTTTCCCAGACAATCTCTGGATGCTCTGGTTGAGCTCCAATTTCTGATACCTGTGTGATTCCACAGGCAGGTCAGTTTGGGAGCAAGGGGAAAGGCAGGAAAGCTTTCCTTGGAGCACACCACACAGCTTGCTGGCCACGTGCTCCCAGCTGTGTACCTTCAGCAGCACACTGTACTGTCTGGAGCAGCATCCCCAGTCTTCATTAGTTCATGAAGCCAGCAGCAGTGGCACACTGGCCTCCTACAGACCTAGGAGGGACCAAAGAACTTTTTCTCCCTCCATGTTTACCTGACCCCAGACCGCACACCCAGCTGCTGGCTGGAAGGACACAGTCTCAGCTGTTAGTTCAAACATGCCCAGTTATGCTAGCAACTTTCCTCATGGATTTAACACATCCACAAATGCTTTCACCTCTTTGGATGAACACGTCATCCACAGCTGTAAGCAGGCTAGAAGTGTATCACCTCACTGGTTTGATATCCATTACTTGTTGGCAATAGCAGTGATGAGACCTGGTCAAAACCCCACTGAATTTCTCAATCAAATCTGGTAGACTTCAGATCAAGGGATAGGGACCCAGTGATCCGCAGCCAACTTTGCCACTAAGGGAGATCATTTCACTGTCCCAACAGTGCCACTAGGCACCTTGAATCTGTACAAGGGCTTAGATTTATTAAAGGTGCTTAGTACTGAGAGGTCTGACAGGGATTAAGTGAGTAGCAAGCATCTCTGGCAGTAAGAAAACTCTTGATCAGTTGTCTAAATTTAAATTTTGGCAACCATGGAGACAGGGTCCTCTTTCACCATGCCTTCCATACCACATGGGAAGGTAGAGCACCAGCAGGGCACTCTGACACCATGCAGTGACCACAGGGATGGTGCTACAATGCAGACAGGGATCTCTGGCTCTCCCATAGGTATTGCTGTGAAGAGCTCATGGGTACTCACCTCACTGTTGGTACTGGTCCCCATGAGAGTTGTTGCAGGTGCTACACAGATCAGCAGTCCACCTGCATGCCAGTACCCTGCCTCACCTTCTCGGCATTATGCCTTGCTGTCATGGTCAAAAGCAGAGTGATTGGGTTTTTTACCTCTCAAATAGCTGGTGAAAATTCATAGAATCATAGAATGGTTAGAGTTGGAAGGGATCTTAAAGATCATCAAGTTCCAACCACCCTGGCATGGGCAGGGACACCTCCACTAGAGCAGGTTGCTCAAAGCCCCGTCCAGCCTGGCCTTAAACACCTCCAGGGATGGGGCATCCACAACTTCTCTGGGCAACCTGTTCCAATATGAACATTAATTTCTTCAAAATTCTGGTACTAACATTGCCTTTATTTACATTCACATCCATTTCTGGCCTTATTTCAGAAATTGATCATTGCATGTACAGCATCCTTCTCCTTCAGCTTAACATGCAGGGAAATTCTGTCCTATATGGTCAAGGTTTCCTGTGCTTGCACTTCGTCTTTTTTATAAGGCAAGTTTGTGCCTGGATTACTGAAATGATTTCTTACAATTTCCAGCGCTGGGAGATGAAACAGGTGAGTAGGTTCAGGACTCTGCTTCCCACCTCCTGCCCTCATGTAAGGCGACTTCCTCATGTACATGCCCAGGTTGCCAAAGCAACTCCCGGGGATGATGATTCCTGACACTTGGCACAGAGTATTTGTTGAAGCCTTTCTTAACAACATGTAAAGAAAACTCACTCCTGTCTGGCACGGTGTGGGTGAGGAGCACTGCTGTGAGAGAGGGGGCTGCACATTCGAGGTGCTGATACCCACCAAAGGCAGGGTGCTGCATCAGACCGTGCAGGGGCAGAGATGTCCCCCACCACTCTCCTGGCTCAGGGAGTGCCTTGCCATTTTCCCTTGAGAAATTGCTTTTCAAGTAAGCTATCTGTAAAATGGGGGTAATCCTGCCTCCTATGGCCATGCCCAAAAGATCCAGTAATGTTTTCCCCAGTACTTTCAATCTCTGGAAGTCCCTGAGGATACCCCAGGGCCTTGCTTGTGGTCTCAGCACCCATCTCTCCCAGCAAGACCTTCATCTCTCACTCGTTGTGACCATCGGTGACTCAGCTCAGAAATACAGTGTTTTTCCACTGAAGCTCTGAAATACAGTGTTTTTCCATTGATAATTTTGATAAGTATAACCTTAAACTGGGCTACATTACAGATGAGAACCCAAGAACACTTTTAATCTCCTGTTATTTACTTGTAATATCATGAATCGCGGTGTTTCAAGGTGTACATGATATTCCCTGATGATATAATTACAGTGCTCTCTATATACTGTGCTTTCTTAATTCATTGTATTCTACATTCACCTTATAGCAAGGCGTGCTCCAATTTTCACATGCACGTTACTCAGTTTGAGACTAAACATGGGAATTGAAAAGAAGACTCCTGATATAACAGCCACATCATGCTGGCTGTGTATCTGCTGTGTTTACCAACCTCCCACTGTAGCTTTTGCTCCCATCCCACACGTGAGCAGCACTGGGTGGCTACAGGATGGGTACAGCGAGCTGGATTCTTTGAGCTGGACTTTATAATGTGTAACTGGAGCTCATTCCCAGCCTTATCAACTGGGGTATGCTTACATGATGAGAAATATCTCTGGGCAAGGTGGGAGTTTGGCTGACAGACCAGCACCCTCACCAGTGCCCTCAGCTCTCTCCTCAAAGGCCGATTAGGCTAAAAATTGTGGAGAGGAGAGTACTAAGAAACACTTTTACCCCCAGTGTCTCCACGCAGTGTGTCCACTAGGGACAAGCAGGGGAGGGGAGGGGAGTGCAGGGGCTCCACAGATCCAGGGGGCTGGAGCTTCAGGTGTCCAGGACAGGGAGAAACCTGTGACCACATCCCCAGGCTCCAGCAGGATAAGCAGGGCTTATTCCCACATGGACAAACTCCCCTCCTTCCCCCAAGGACTGCTGCTCTCAGGCCATTATAACTGGTCCAGGATGCTGGTAACTGTGTGCACCCCATGCTGACCCCAGGTTCCTTCACCATTTCCCCCACCATTTTCTCCAGGACAGTCCCAAATCACATTTGTACTGTGAAGCTTCCAGGAAGGAGGAGGAAAGCAGACTTTCCAGGTCCAGGCTGCATGGTCCCTCATCTGCTGCTAGTTCAAGAAAGGCTGAAGCTGCTTGTTGGGACTCAGTGTCAGATTTGAGAGGCTTCAGTTACTGACCTGCAGCAGATCTGCCTAGAGAAATGGCAAGCAGCATCACCTCCAGAGACTCCTCCGACAGTGCAAGTGGGGCTGTCTGAGTCCGGGTTGAGCAGAGAGCTGATCACAGAATCACAGAATCACAGAATGATATGGGGTTGGAAGGGACCTCTGGAGATCATCTAGACCAATTCCCCTACCAAAGCAGGTCCACCTACAGCAGGTTGCACAGGAACGTGTCCAGGCGGGTTTGGAACGTTTCCAGAGAAGGAGACTCCACCACCTCTCTAGGCAGCACCTTCAAAGCAAAGAAGTTCCTCCTCGTGTTTCGATGGAACTTCCCATGTTCAAGTTTGTGCCCTTTACCTCGTCTTGTCACTGGGCACCACTGAAAAAAGACTGGCCCCATCTTCTTGACACCCACCCTTTAAGTATTTATAGGCATGGATCAGATCACCCCTCAGCCTTCTCTTCTCCAGAATAAAAAGACCCACGTCCCTCAGCCTTTCCTCATAAGAGAGATGCTCCAGATCCCTAATCATCTTTGTAGCCCTTTGCTGTACCCTCTCCAGCAGTTGCCTGTCCTTCTTGAACTGGGGAGCCCAGAACTGGACACAGTACTCCAGATGGGACCTCATCAGGGCAGAGTAGAGAGAGAGGATGACCTCCCTCGACCTGCTGGCCACACTCTTCTTGATGCACCCCAGGATGCCATTGGCCTTCTTGGCCACAAGGGCACATTGCTGGTTCATGATCATCCTGTTGTCCACCAGGACTCCCAGGTCTTTTTCCTCAGACCTGCTCTCCAGCAGGTTTGCTTGATGCAAATTCCAGGGAAATGACCTCTGCTGAGGTGACCACTGCTGAACCGAGCATCACTGAATCATAGGATCATGGAATGGTTAGAGTTGGAAGGGACCTTATCTAGTTCTCTCCCCCCTGCCATGGGCAGGGACACCTAAACAGCACTCCCACACCCAAACTTTTTACTCCCGACTTTCTTAAAATTTTAAATTCATTATCCCAGGCCCGCCTTAGCTCTCCCTTGGCAGTTACCAATACAAAGATTTGTCCGTAATCTATTTCTCGCTGTGCCACCAAACCTTGCAGGGAGGATGTCAGTAATTTTCCAGATTTGTCCATCCCCCCCCAGCCCTGTTCAGCTGTGACACCAGCTGCTGCTGCGTCACTGAGGGGGCCACAGACATGACAAAGGTGAGTAAACAAAGCACAGGCTGATCAGCAAACAGCCTTACAGGTGCCTTCCCATCACAGAGCACATCCTACAAAGCCTTGGATTTTCTTTTGTTTCCTTTCCTTCTCCCACGTCTGATTTTCATACTTATGAACATGCAAATGCAACAGGGAAATTTAGGAAATCTGTTACTAAGGCAACTGATTAGGTGATGATGCAAGTTACCTTATGATTTGAAAGTCAAGGTGCCCTGTGCTGCAATAAGCTCCTACCAAAGGGGAGAATGAAAGTTTTCATAATACTTATCCACTCAAAGGCAGCACGGTCCCAAAAATCACTTGCCTTGAGAATACTCTGAGAGTGCCAGAAGCCAACAAAATCTGGTGCAAAGTGAGCGGAGGCAAAACCTCCTCCTCGCTCCCATGCTGATAGGATTGGGGAGGGGGCAGCTTGCTGTCAGCCATAGATGTCATGCAGTCTGTGGGAAAAATCTCTCATATAATTACACCTATATTACACCTATAATTACATTTAATTATAAATAAGAGAAATCAGAGCAGCAAAGATGCAGGTCCTTGGACCTAAATGTTGTACCTAAATGCAATGATACAGATGATGTTGGACTGAGGACTGTGGCTCCCCAGAGCAGTTAACTTGTTTGTTTTCAAGTGATCATTTTCCCACAGTTGATCCTGGACCAGTTCTGCTGTTGCAGACCCTGCCTTTCCCCAGTTTGGTCTCCCGCAGCTCAACCATGAGCTTTTCTTCTGCATTTTCCTTCTCCCTTCATGGTGTCTCATTATTTCCAGTCTTCGCACATGTTGCCATCCATCCTTCTACACAAACTTGGGCCCATGCAGCATTTCTTTCACTTGGATGGTGCCCAAAGACTAGGTCTCTGCATCAGAACTTTGCCTTTGACATCAGAACCTACTGAGCTGGAGAAGGAAGGGGCAGGAGCCAGCACAAATGATGGGGACCTGATCAACCCCCATTGAGGGTATACAGACCACAGCCCCAGACTTTTGCAGTCCAGGTACCTACTGCCCACACTTCATGCAGACCTCCCTCACTGGAGGAGTCACCTCAGGTCTGCTGGTGGCTCTGGGATGCTTGCAACTCAACTGCCTTTGCTACCTCCCACTGTGACTTGCCATGTGTCTCCACACAGCCCTGGCTCTTTCCTGCATGCCATGAGATAAGTCCTGGGCTTTGTTTTTTTTTTTTTCTGCCAGTATTTTTAGTGTTAATCTTAGTAAATCCTCATACTGCTCCTTTGCTCACGGACAAGTCCCAATTATTATTACTGGGGCCCTGGGAATAGTGGTGAAAGAATCAACAAAAGTCAGTAGATCTGGATCTGGAGTGTCAGGAGATGCCAGTCGTGGTTGTTGGCGCTTCCTGAGGGCTGTCAGGGTAGCCAGAGGCAGGGACAGTTCATGCTAAAGGGAAAAAAAATGGGGGAGAAAGCAATGCAGAAAGCAATAGCCTGCTGCTTTTGGTCCAACATACCAGGAGCCTTGTAAAGGAGCAGGAGATGTCAATCTGCTGTCCTGGAGTTCACATTGCTTCTTTAGTCCCATGTTACTGCCCTTCTGCAACTGCACAGGTGGCATGTAAAGTGATCATTTTGAATAGCTTCAAAAGCAAAAACCCAGCTGAGTCAGGGCTTGTGCAGTGAGTCTGGTTTTGCAGAGCACCAGGTAGGTCCTGAGCTGTGTGCGTGGCATCTGTTAGTTTGGGAAACACAGACACCGTGTGTCCTGCCAGAAAAGTTGGAGGTGGTGGTGTCCAAAAATGCTGTGGAAAAATACCTTCTGAGGGACCAGGCTGGGAGAGGGCTGCAGAAGTCTTGCCGGTGCTTGCACTGCCTTGCTGTCCAGAGGCTTCCCAGAACCAGCCCAGTGTTCAGTGGATGCCACGGTAGTGACTCCAGAGATGTCACCTTTGCCATTCTGGCTCTCTCTACCTCTGCCTCGGCCTGCTCCATGCCCATGTAGTCCTGGGCACCTCTTGTCTTCCAGGTGGGGTGCTGAGAGGGTGCTACTCTGCAGGGGCCAGGCAAAACTGGCAGATTGCTTCTGCAGAATGGTTGATCTTTCAAGTGGTGCCACAGCCCAAGACAAGCTGCTTTCCTGGGGACAGCAACCGACCTGAGAAGCCAAAAAGTCACAGAATCATAGAACTGTCTAGGTTGGAAGGGATCTTTAAGATCATCAAGTCCAACCATTAACCTAACATTGTCAAAACCACCATTAAACCATGCATCACATCTACCTGTTCTTTTAAATACCTCCAGGGATGGTGACTCAACCACTTCCCTGGGCAGCCTGTTCCAATGCTTGATAACCCTTTCGGGGAGGAAATTTTTCCTAATATCCATCCTGGACCTCCTCTGGCACAACTTGAGGCTGTTTCCTCTTGTCCTATCACCTGTTACTTGGGAGAAGAGATGGACCCCCTACAGGTCGCAACAACCTCCTTTCAGGTAGCTGTAGATAGCAATAAGGTCTCCCCTCAGCCCCCTTGCAGCCGTTTGAAATGGGGCTTTTATTTGGCTAAATCCGCCATCTCCAGAATTTGTTTGCCACTGAACCTTCTTCTTATGGGGGGAAGGTGAACCCCCTGGTGTGAATCCCCCTGCACACAGACTCCCCGCGGGATGCAGCGGGTCCCTGGCTCCGGGATGGCCCCGCTCCCCAGCCCTGGGGCAGGGCTGGCCTCAGCCTCCTGCCATGCCCCGTGCTGTGTGCTTTCAGCAGTGATTTCCCAGCGGGCCAGGGCGGGGAAATGAAAAGTAAAACAAAATTGCAAAACTGCCTCTGCTCTGTGGGAAATGCTCAGGTAATATGAATAGCAATGGAGAAGAGGCAACCCCCTACCACTTTCTAAATAGAGTCAGCAAGTGTGTGCAACACTAAAATGATCATCACCTTCCTCTTGAGGAATCCATATACTCTGTTCTTTTTTCCTTTTTTTTTTTTTTTTTTTTTTTAAATAAATACAGCATCTAGTAGCACCCTTTTACAGCAGGGCTTAGGGACCACAGTTTTACAAGCGAGAGCAGCTTGACCGCGGTTGGCCAGTACCCAGATGCTGAAATCCATTATAGCAGGCAGGGCCACAGGAAGGTCCTGTGGTGCGAAGCAGAAGTGAAAAAGTCAGTGAAAAGTGAAAAGGCGGTGAAAAAGTGGCTGGGGAAGTGCTGAGGGTAGCTGTGGGAAGCAGTTTTGTGTGGGCAACAGCATTTACATTTTCTTCTGCCCATGCAACCCCTTGATGCCTCCGCTTTTCAAAGCCCCCTGCAACTCTGACCCCCTGCCCAGGGTTTACCTGGGCTGTTTCTGAAGTGGCTTTCCTCCGGTAGCATCCTCGTTGAATAATACAGGCTTTGCAATACATGAGATGAGAGTGGCTGAGTTACACCTTTCCCCTGCGCTCTCCGAAATGGGGAGCACCTCACGCTGAGAGGCAAAAGCAAGGTTTGCTTTTAGCTACCTGAAAAAAAGCCTGTTGACTTTATGCATTGCCCGTGGTGTTTTACAGTGTCCTTCACGCTGCTTTATGCCAGAGCAAAGAGGGTGCAAGGCCATGACTTTACCGTGGTGTTTCCCACCCGCATTTTGCTGAGAGGCAGTGGGGAGAGGGGCCCATTGGAGCTCTCCAGGTGTGCAGGGATGCTGTCCATATCTGCTACCAGCCTTAGGGGCAGCAGGGACAGCTGCTGAGATCTCCCTGGCGCCCAGCTGTGCTTCAGGTATTGCCAAGGAGGGGGAGCACCCCAACACAAACCACGGGCTCCCAGCACAGCTCAGAGGACCACCTCCACCCTGTTGACCACAGGAAAATCCAGGCACAAAACCAGTTTAATTCAAGTCTTTCCAAAATGGTGGACGATGTCAGGAGTTTCCTCTCCTTTTCTCAGTCCAGCTCGAAACTCCTGCCCTCACATAACCCTCCTCAGCAACTTCCCTTTAGCTTTTGCTGCAGAGAAGAGTTCGCTCCTAAAGGCAGTGTTTTTTTCTTCCTAGAGGCAAACATGACTGGACTTTTTTGCATGCTTTCTGGGAAACTTTGGCTTCAGTTCAACTCAGAAGGGCTTTGTGGTGCCTCGGCAGAGCATCTTAAAGAGATAAAGCTCCCCATAGGGTTCAATTAGGTTTTCTGCCTTTACATATTTATTTTCCTGTTTGTAATATACATTTATGGCCAAAGGAATAGGAGGATGTTTTTAGATAGAAATCACTCTTTATTTTTACTGTAATATTTATTTATTTGTGGCAATAATTAGGGGTTAATTATGATGGTCCGTCTGCCTCCAACTATTCATGCTCCTGTAATAACTTTCTTATACAGATAGAGCCATGTTGAAGTTCACTCTGAAGGGTATTGCAAAACTGCACGGTTATAGGATATTTGATGTGCATTTTTATATTGCTCAGGTGTCAGATCTGAACTGAGGCTGAGTAATAGAAATTCACTGTCATTGAAATATCCGCCAGTTCTGAGCCCTTTACAAACCCTCCTGCCCACCTCTGACTCTTCTATCATTTAATTTGTTCCTCTGCTTTTTAATCTGGGAGTTGGTATTTGCACTGGGCTTTGGTGAGAGAATATTGTACAATATCATCAGTGCTTTTGGTGAGAAGGTGCTAAATAAATACAATCGTGGAATCACAGAATGGTTGAGGATAGAAGGGAGCTATGGAGGCCATCTGGTCCAGATGTAGTCCAGGAAGCCTGGCTGATGGACCAAAAGTGTGATCCTGTTCCTACTCATGGCAGTGTAAATCAAGAGTTAACATTTCCTGTCAGCTCTAAGATGCAGACCCATGCTTAAGCCTGAGTTGATTTGTTTTGACAATGCACTTGGACTGGGAGGCAAACCCCAGAATTCCCCAGTGGATCTCAAAAGTAACGCTTCACCTATCCCCTGGTGATCTGGACTTCCAATTAGGATAGGACTGATTTGCCTTGCAAAATACAAACTCCCATTTTGCACAGCAAGTGCAGTATTACTGACTTAAAGAGCCAGGCTGGGCGGGACCTTTGAAGTGCATCGCCCTACAAAGTTCCTTGCCATCTGCAAACTTGATGTGGGTGCAGTTCATCCCCTTCTCCAAGCCACTGAGAGGTATCTAACAGGATGCTTAAAGAAAGTGGTAGAAAACCCTTGCATGGACAAAGGTCAGTCTGAAGTCAGGAAGTACGTCAGTGTAGGGAAGGAATGAACCCAAGCCAAGACCTGAGGTAGACACAGCCTGGCCAAGAGACCCTGTTACCAGCACACGGCAGCAGCACGCTCATCAATTGCCAGCAGTGGTACCAAATCCTATTTTCCAGGTCATCAATCTTACCAGTCACTGTAAAACATATAACTCAGCTCTACTTGATATTCAGCCTGCATCACATCTCTGCAAAGTTTAAGCCAAAGATCTGGGCAGATTTTGCAAAATCAGATCCAGCCTGTTACTGGGTGCCTCATGGTTTTGTTGTTGTGTCTCAGCCTGTGCTGCTCCCCAGCCCTGCAGCACCGTGCCTCATTCACATGCGCTGTGCAAGGACCGGCAGGCATCACCCCATAAGCCTACTAAGGCGTGCTTCCAAGCTTAACGTTGTGAGCTATGCAGTTAAATGTCTGAAAGAAGGACATGTATCCAGGTGAAGGAATGAGTTACTCAGCTTAGCTGGAGTAGTTTTCTATACCGCTGAGCCTATAGCAGGACCAGCACCGGCCAGCAGTGCCCCAGCCCTCCCCTCCATCCTCTGCTTGGTGGGAGAAATACACAGACCAGGATGAAGGATAAATAGGGAAGATTAGAAGGGAAGAATAGGGAAGAAGGCTGTGTGCCGTGACAGGGCATTCCCAGGGTATCCCTTAGGGCTGCCGCACAGCCCATGACATCTCTTTTTTTGCTCTCTGCACCAGCTTCCCCTAAAATACCAACACACATCCATTCCTGGTCTTTCATGTAGCCCACAATCCTTAGCCCAGTAGCACCCAACCATCTACTCTACACTTCCCTGTACCTCTTCTTCACATTTTCCTATTTGGAAATTTTGTGAGAGGCAGTGGAGAGTTTCAAGAGGGGACAGCCCAAGAGGTAAGAAAATGAGGACAGCCTTAGTGGGCCAGACCAAAGGTCCATCTAAGCAGGACTTCTGATGGTGGAGGAGACGGTCAACGCAGGAAAGAGTGCAAGATGGGGTGAGAGACGAGGGCGCCTGCCCTTCATGCAGCTTGCCGAAGGCAGAAGACTTGCCCAGCTGGAGGCCAGAGCAAGTCTACTGCATCTAATAACCATCTAAGACCATAAAAGTAGGAATAATCACAAATCTTCATACCCCTGCTTGCAAACTGCATTGCTACTTTTTTTTTTTTTTCCACATGCCGTGTGGGTGTAACAACTAAAACCAACAAAAATGCTGAAAGTAAACCCTTAACAAAAATCACCATAGGGCTGCTAAAGCAATTGCCTCCTGGGGCACCAGCAGGCAAGGGAACCGGCCACACCTGACAGATGCGAGTTGCTTTGCCAAGGCACTGATAGTCGGCACTCAGATCTGGTGGAGATGAGGGCCATGGCTGGCCCTGCCTGGAATTTAGATGTGGCTCCGGTTCACAAAATCTTTCCTGTCTGCTCTCTGCTAACATTTAATATCTGTACAGTTCATGCTCACAAGCACTCTAAAGCCCTAGCCAGTCACCACAGGCTAAGTCTGCATTTAAATATTTGGGGAGAGCAAATACCACATTATGTGTTTAGGATAAGAAAAATCGCTCTTTGCCTTGAGTTGGTTAGACGGATGACTAGCCGGTATGAATCACAAATGTTACAGTCCAATACATAATTCCAGATTGCGCACGGTGTTACGGCACATGGTTATGTTCCCTGATTTGATGGCTTATTTAACTAATCAGCACAGCAGGAGCAGTTCATTTCAACTATTCCGATAAATGAGAGCTCTGTAATTTGCACATGCAGCTGTAATAGTTGTAATGCTTCATTCCTGCTGCGCTGCTTAGTTACATAAACCATCTAGTCAGAATCAATACTTATTTACTGTACCTAATCAACACAGTTTGAATTACAAACATGCAGAATTTGCATATAAGCTGAGCCACTGAATTTTCCCTCAGGTAGCAGTATCTGAGGGCTTCTTAATCCATTCAAAAGGGCAGGAGAAAAGGATGTAAAAAGCAGTGGAATAACAAATAGCCCACGTGAAGGCTTTGTTAGCTCTTTTCATGGGAAACGCAGGGATTTGACATTCATAACAAGAGGCTGCTGGAAACCACGGAGGAAATCCACAAAGAGCAGCCGCTCCTCTGCTGCAGAAACTTTGACTAGTAATTTCCAGGCAGCTTTCAATTACCAGCGGATGGGCTGATGGGCTGGAGATAGAAGGAGCAGACGAAGGTCCGGATCTCATCATGAAGCCCGGTAGCATTCACCAGCCCCCAGGGCAGACAGGGGCTGGTCAAAACCTCCGAGCCACACCAAGGCTTGTATATCACAGCCGGTGAGCAGTGCTCCCAGAGGAGGCCTGATTTAGAAACGATCGATCATGCTTATTTCCTACCTGATATCTAATATACAGCAGCGATACAGCATCCCTACCTAAAGCACACGGGGCTGGCCGTCTGTAACACTGCTCCTCTTTGCACAGCCTCAAGGCTGAGCTCTCGCCGATACTGGTATTAGCAGCAAACAACAGTTTAGGGGATGGTTGACCACCCACTCCATAGCCTCTTCTGGTATTCTCCTTGAAACACTGGCCACAGCATACCCCAGGTGCCGGTGGGGTGAGCTGTGCTGTGCCATGGGTGCCATCAGCCAGAGGCAGGGAGGTCTCTGCTCCCATGGGCTCTCTGCTCAGGTGGGAGCCAGGCTCTGCTTGACCTGCCAAGGTGGCAGCCAGGATCTGCCTGCCTTCTCCTCACAATGCATGCCTTGAAAGGTTAAAAAAAACACCTTACCCTGTCCATTTGAAAAGGAACTGGACAATTTTGACTCCTAAGATAACTTCCTCCTTGTATAGAAAGTAGCAGAAGGGAGAGCGGGGAATTTGGAAAGGAAAAGGATTTAATCCTCCAAAAAACATGATTCTGAACTCCCAGCTCTCAAACAGGTTTGCTTTGTCATTTTTGTTTTTATTTCAATTCAAGATTATTTTTTTTTCACTTTTCCTGGATGAATGCACAGCCAATTTGTCACAAACATGTTTAATCAGAGCAGATGGAAGGCAAAAGCTGGTGGTTGCTGTGAGCTCATGTGCCTTCACAGGGTACATCTGGGGCTGTCTTCCAGAGCTGGCTCCAGGCTTCGCACCGGTCTGCACAAAATTGAATTTTGCTGCCCAAAGAAGGCAGATGAAATGAGCTTGCTTGAGGAGGCAGGTTTGCTGCCCTGCATTAGGAGAAGAAGTTTTCTTTCTGACCAGGCTGGATGGGACTTTGAGCAACCTGGTCTAGTGGGAGGTGTCCCTGCCCGTGGCAGGGGGGTTGGAACTCGATGATCTTTAAGGTTCCTTCCAACTCTAACCATTCTACAATTCTATGATTCTTTGCCGGGGACTACCTGGTGTCCCAGCATAGCTGCCATCCCCCTTGGGAACAGCAGGGTGGGGAGCTCTGCTTCTTAGGGTGCCCAATGCTTCTTAGGGGGCCCTTGAGCTTAACTCTCTGATTAGCCCGTCTGCACTAAACACAGGCTGCCGGTCCTGTTTTCAGTGTCCCATAGTGTCTGAGATGTCCTGCTTGGGAAGGCAGAGGTGGCACAGGTTGTGGGGCAGCAGCTAGGGGCAGGTCTGGTTCATTGGGGCATCTCAAATGCTCACCTGTTGAGCCCCAGCTTTTAAAATAGGGATAAAAAGAAGAACTTTCCTGGCAGGGAAACTGCTGGATGTTTTCATCCTGTATTTGAAAAGGACTAACATATATGGAAGGGGCATGTGGACTCAAAATATCATCTGAAATTAATTTCCCTTCTTACTCTCCCTGAAGCAGAATACCTGCTCCCTCCTCTTGCTGCACTGTAGAGCAAAATGCCCAAGTAATGCAGCACTAAAATGCCTTGCAAACCGAAGCCCTTTGGGCATCAGCTTGCTTTATAAATCTCCCTCTTTGGTTTTTCCAGCAGTGCTAAAGGACATTACAACAAGCTGCCAGCCGGCTCCTCTAGGCTTAGCCCTAGGCAGGGTAACATGGCAGAGCCCCAAAAATGAATTTGGAGGGCAGGTATCTGTTAGGCACGAGGGCTGTAAATGGGGCTATACCAGCAGAATAACAGCCGTGCCCCTGCAATAGGGGTGGATTTTGTCCCCAAGCCACTGAAAGACTCGAGAAGGCAAAGGCATAGCCCTTGCACTAAGCGCTTTCCCCGGTATAAACCGCCCCAAGACCTTTTCCTTAGCGCAGGGTGAAGTATGTGAGCCTGTGAGCTCAGAAATCTGCAATTGTAGGGCAAATGCAAGACCTCAGTGAGCAAATGTGAGTATCTTGAGGGACAATTTTAATATCAGCATGTAGAATACTATGTCCCAGGGTTAATTTTTGCTATTATTGGATTTTTTTAATAAAAGGAGTCCTGTGAGGGACCTGGAATGAGCCTTGCAGCCCCCGCTGCCCGTGACTGCAGAGCACGCACAGTGTGGCAGATCTGCTCCAAAATCCAACAGAAACCCCTTCAAAGCCTGCTGCCTTGTTAGCAATAATTACATCGTGGCACTTGGTCGCAGCATGCTTTCCACAGGATCCTGTAACCTGAATGCTCTCCTGGCTGGGCTTCATGGCATGCTGGACAAAAAAGAATAATTCAAGCAATTCTCAGATCTTGGCTCGCCCTAGTACCCACTGTGCTGAAACCCTGTGATCAAAAGAAACAGATTTAACCCAGGCCACATGCAGAGGGTGGTGGTAAATAGCTCCTTTTCAAACTGGCAAGCTGTCACAAGCGGGGTCCCCCAGGGTTCGATACTGGGCCCAACGCTGTTTAATGTCTTCATAAGTGATCTGGATGATGGGATCAAGTGTACCCTGGAGAAGTTTGCCGATGGCACCAAACTGAGCGGGGAAGTGCACACTTTGGAAGGGAAGACCTTGGAAGAGCAGGCTAACAAGAACCTTATGAAGTTCAAGAAGAACAAATATAAGGGGATGCGCCTGGGAAAACATAATCCAGGAGTGCAGCACAGGATGAGATCTACCTGGCTGGGGAGCAACTCTGTGGAAAGGGACCTCGGGGTCCTGGTGGAGAACAAGCTCAATCTGAGTGAACAGTGTACTGCCGCGGCAAAGAAAACCAACAGGATGCTGGGTCGCATCAGCAAGGGACCAGCAGAGACAAAGAAGTCATTATCCCACTCTACTCAGCGCTTGTCAGGCCACACCCAGAACACTGTGTTCAGATTTGGTCCCCGCTATACAAAAAGATGTGGACAGGCTGGAGAGGGTCCAGAGAAGGGCCACCAAGGTGATCAAAGGACTGGGAAGCCTGCCATATGAGGAAAGGCTGAGACAATTGGGTTTGTTCAGCCTTGAGAAAAGAAGGCTTAGGAGAGACCTTATCACCATGTTCCAGTATTTAAAGGGCAGCTACAAAGAAGCTGGAGGCTCCCTTTTTACAAGGAGTCGCATGGAAGAGATGAGGGGTTTTAGATACAAGTTACTCCTGGGGAGATTCCGACTGGACACAAGGAAAATTTTTCACAATGAGAACAATTAACCATTTGAATAATCTCCCTGAGGAAGTGGTGGATTTCCAACATTGGACACTTTTAAGATTCAGCTGGACAGGGTGCTGGGCCATCTTGTCAAGATCATGCTTTTGGCCAAGAAATGTTGGACCAGATGATCCTTGAGGTGCCTTCCAACCTGGCATTCTATGATTCTATGAACATAAGCCTGCACAGATATTGCACCCTTTTTTTTTTAACTTTCCAGGATCTTCCTGGAAAGTCTGCCTGTGTTTGAGGAAGAACTCTTGGCAGGTTAAGAAAATTGAACCTCAGTATCACTTCAGGCCTCAAAGGATTCCTTCCCTTAAGATATAGGTGAACTGGTGCAATCACTGGCAGTTATCCTGGTGAAAAACCAGTTTCCCCAGAGTAAGTGCATCCCTACGAATACATGTTTTCTCAGTACACAAATATGGAGGAGACCTGCCCTGAGTTGCCCAGCTGCATGGGAGTGAAGCCTTGAATACAGACCAGAAGGCATGTCCCCTTTTGTTCCTCCCCATTTTCCTTATTTGATGACTATCTTCTGCACTTGCAAGTTTTGCAGTGTCACAGAGCCCCACAGACCGATACAACTTGCTTAAAACTCATTGTGGCTGCTGTTGTGTTTGCATTTTGAGTTTGGACCGGTGCGCTCTGGTTTTGGCTTTGCTGCTTTGTAGGGGCGTGTTCTACTCATTGAAAACTATGCGTTGAGGCCCTCATCACCCTCAGGTGTGTTCAGGCTGCGTGTGGAAGCTGGCAGAGTGACGCAGGTGTGTACCCCTTCATTTTTTATTTCACTCAAAATGTGTTTTCGGTCCTTATCTGTTCTGTGTCCATGAGCATTTCAAGTGACTGAATGGAAGTGGATGTGCTGGTTTTAGCTCTGGCTGTGTTAACTGCCTCAGACTTTGTTGGGTACAGCCAAGACAGGGCTCTCAAAAAATTTCCTCCAAGCCATGACAGAAAAAGAGAAAATAATACTGTTAAATAAATATTATAACAATAATATAAATCGCACAAATAGATATACATTAAATACTATAAATAACTATAAATATAGTATGAATAATTAACAGAAACATGAATAAATAGTATTAATAGACTAGACTAGAAAAAGATAACAAGATCTGACCATTTCTCCACTGCTTCCATTGCATGTCTGCACACGAACACTTACTGTATGGGAACATGGTAGTTTAAACTGAGGCCCATTCAATTAAGTCTTAGTTTTCTAAATCTCCCTGATCTTTCTGTTCTGTTTCCTCCTAGTGGGACAATCATCCCCCTCCCTCTGCCAATCTCCAAGCCCTTTTCCTGATGAGTAGCACAGTGCTCATCACAACAGGGAATAGAAACAACACCCTTGACCAAATTTACCAGCACAGTTTACCCTTACGGCATCAAGTGCTCGCCGGCAGCAGTCAGCTCCATCCCTTGAGGAGCCATTCAGGCAGATTAAGCAAATATGAGCCATGAATAAATGTCCTTTAGAATAAATAAGAAAATACAGAAAAATTAATGAATAAATGAATAAAATGCAGAGGGCAATCTTCACACAGTTCCAGGTGGCTGCCATGGTGGCCACTACGCCCGACCTGCCCGGGTTTGGGGCAGACTGAGGCAGGGAGCTGGGAGCAAAGGGCACTTTGTGGGTCCATGAGCGTTCATCAGAGCAAACCCCATGATGGGGCCAGCACTAACCAGCAGAGGGCAATGCCAATATATATTTTACACATGCTTAAAAAGATGGAGGATTTCTTGCTCCCAGGCACAGTGGGTGGACAGTGAAAAGAGGACAGCTCCTGGGACATGACCTGACCAGCACCAGCAAAGCAATATTCTCGACCAGGTCCTTGTTTCCCCGCTCCCCATGGCTGCAATCATCCTGCAAAGCCCATCTCTCAGCAAAGGCAGCTGCCCCCATCCCCTGCCCCTTTCACCCTGGCACGGTCCATTTATCAAACTGTGTGTGTGATGGCTTCTTTGTGCAGCTGTCTGTCCTGCACTTTAGCTGGTGTGTTATGATCCCAGTAAAAAAAACACTCAGAACTCCGCACAAGCAATGGCACTTAAAATGCTATTTATTAGGCCTAATGCTATAAGAAAGAGAGAATAGTATAGATAACCAAACATCTTTTTAGATGCTGGGTTCACCAAGCTGTGCAGCATCAAACTGGCCTCCCATCAGGGCACAGCATGGTGTGCACACCCCATCCATAGAAAGGGTTACCCCATTTTGGTCATTCAAGCTATTCTAGGATTTTCTTACAAGAAAACAACTCTGTTCATCATTTCCCCTGTCCAGACAGCCTGTTCACATGAGAACTTGTTGCCACACTGTTAGATAAAGGCAAGGCCATGCAGATGGCATAATCGCAGTACCGAGTGGGAGCTGCCTGCGGGATCGGCTGCAATGACCAGACTGAGTCTGTCCTGTACTGATGGAGATGGGCAGCATGGCACAGCCCTGGGGCCAGCCGATACATGGCATGCTGTTATGTGTGTGGATCACCAACTCTTCCCATCGGGATCACTACAGGTGCTGTTTCCCCTCTCCCCAGTCTCCAGAGAACTAGTCATCATGTTGGTGCTTGGGTTTACCCTGCAGCTTCAGATACAGACAGGTGAAAAATAAGCCTAGGAAAAATCAAAGCATTTTACAATGTTTTAATCTTTTTTTTTTTTTGCACAACAAAGGCCATTATGTTTCCCTGGTATGCTGGTCCCAGTTTTTAAATAGCTGTTTTCCCTCCTGACAAAGCAGAAATGCTATCAGTCTGAAAGATACTCCCTTCATTTTTATCTCACATTTCTGCCAACAATCATTTATGTACCTATATTTATTTCTATGTCTCTACCCATGATAGGCAAGAAAGAAATTCTGGCATGAATATGCTTGTTCACATGCCGAATCCCCATTTGCTTGAATAAAACTCCCTATCCAGACATCTGTCTACCCATCTATCCAACTACTCATCCATCCACACAAGCAGAAAAACAACCAAAAAGAGGTACAGTTGTGATTGTAATAAACAGTAGGTAATTGAAAGCCCTATTTTTAGGATTTTTTTGACAACCCATCCCTCTCTGATTTGTGCTGTGCATCCAGTATATTTATGATAGGAAAACTATATGAAAAAACCACATAGTTGTTGGCTGAGTAGTTTTAAAAAACTACTGCTGTTTATCTTCTGAAATATTAGGAAACAGTCAGAAAAGATGACATGGAGAGAAATTCCACCGTAATCTTTCATCTGGTGTGTTTTTTCAAGCAGGTGTAAATAACAGGAAGAGAGTTCTGCTTTCTAACAGAAGTCACGCAGGTAAGAAACCTAGATGAAGTTTTGATAAAAGAGTAACCTTTTCACTGCTCTTACAGTTCGGTGGCTATAACAAAAAGTGGCTGAACGTCCCCTAATATACTGCTGGACCACCTTAGAGAGCCCAGGGTTTGGAAGGGAGGTGTCTCTGTCCATCAATCTTCAATTGCTGTTGAAACTTATTGAGTTTTCAAACATCACTGTTGAATTTTTATCCTAGCCCAAGCTTGTAAAAACGAAGAAGATGAACCTGTGGGCCAATTGAGAGAAAAGAGCATCTAGATGACAAGATACGTTGCCCAGAGTTCCTTGGGATGTGTGCCATTAGGATTAACATGTCATTAGTAAATATTGAAGGGAAGAGCTCTGCAGTAATGCTCAGGTGGATTATCTGGTTAAATCTTCCAGCTGCAACTTCTGCGATCCTTCAGTAGTCAGAAACAGATGCAGGAGAGATTACACAAAATTAAGTCTGAGTCTGGTAAATTAGTATATCTGAGGAGAAACATCTAAATAAGACTGCGCATTTATGCTTTCATGTGATTTTGGCACCAAAGGCCAGTAGATCTTATTGTGAAGATACTAAAGCTGTCTGTTCTTTCCACATGACCCACATTTCCTTTTGCATGACGGGTTACAAGTTTGTGATAAAATATGGGATACCCCAAGAACACTGAAACAGTGCCAAATAAATGGCGTTGTTACAAAATTGTCCATTTTTGCAGCATCCTTCACCTTCTCCCCTGCTTCCCTGTGTGCCTCATCATTTCTTGGCCTCACCTTCCTCCAAAACATGACCAAAAAATAATGGCATTACACAACCTGTGCCTCACCAGGCCTTTGCCCCTTAGGTCCTCCTTGGGCTTGATGGGTTTTGCCCAGCCACCTCCCTGCTCTTCCAGCAGCTCTCCAGCTCCTTCACACAGTGCTGGAAGCTTCTTTCCTTTGGGTGGTCTCCGCTTCTCCCTTGGGTCCAGCAGGACTGGGAGGAAGCAAGTATGGGAGCTTGCTGGTGGGAATTTTCTCCTTCATCAGCTCCTCTGAAGCATTTGTTGGGAAGGGTCTTGTCTGGGCCAAGCACAGAAATGTTTGGAGGCATAAGACTCCAAACAAGGTGGGATCTTCCACCTTGAGTAGACCTAACATCACAGGGACTGTCCCTACCAAAATCAGCACGGTCTGTTCCACAACACAGTACTGAGCTTGTGCTGCTCCCTTGTCCTAACAGTGACCCAGAATGTTTTCCATTATTTATTCCTGAAAAAGCAAAGCTATCGAGTTATTGATACCTCTATTATAAGAAAGTGTTCAGATTCCCTCATGGTTCTGATGCCATCAGTAATTTAGAGATCACTTCATGTGCTGTGTGACAGCTGTGAGCATCTTTTCTGCCAGTCCCCAAGGGTTGTGCCCTGCCTTGGGCTGCTCTGACTTGGGTCTCCTCATTACTTTAGGGATGATGGCTCATCTATCAAAGCTCTGGCACCACACAAATATATGTCAGAAGGAGAGCAGGAAACCCACAGGTGATTAGACTTCAGCATCTTTGGTTTTAACATTAAAACTGTAGCACATTTCAACACATGTGCCTTGTATTTCCACGAGAAAGATGAGTTAAAGACTGTGGACAACATAATCTTACAGAGTACTGTAACTTATTCTTTAAATTAGAGAAATAGGGTAGTTAGGTATAAAAATGGAACATGGTGAGCTAACACAAGGGAAGTAAATTCTCTGGCAGTCCTCAGCATTTCCAGGGCAATTCAGCGCATGCACATTGCAGAACCTGGTGGTGGGAAGAAAGCAGATATCTTACATTTCATACTATGTCTTTCAGCTTCCAACAGCAAGGATGAACTGTGGCCAAAGCAGTTGTTTGGGAATTTACGATCAATCGAGGTTATTGGGTCTTGGCCTTAGGTCAGCAGGTCTCTAGGGGGTCATTAATCTCTATGAAATGCTCTGCATCTCTTTTATTGCCGTTTAAATGAAGAGTAACTGTGAATTACAAGAGTGTCATTGTCATATATCAAGTGGTTCAAGGTTGGTAAATCTGAAATAAATTAACAGAGGCAAACTGATTTCTAATTAGAAGTTTGTTCTCACTCACCTGTACCTTGTTTCTGTTGTAGAGTTGGTGGTTGGACTGAACTGGAAGCTAATATGAAATAAAACTTGCAGTGCTTTTCATAAAGAAGAAAAAATATGCTGGAAAATACTGTACAAAATTATCTTCTGCAAGGCAGTTTATTAAACAAGCTCTCTATCCCCTTAAATCAGAGATACACTTTATATTGGCAGCATGAGTCTTGGAGGAGGGGTGAAGCACAAAAATAGGGAAAAAACGAGAGGGAGTGAATTTTACATAGTGCTCATCTTCAGCAAAAGACAAAAGAAAACATGAAATGAAACAGTTTTTAATAGATTATGCACTCTCAGTAGCAATTACAACTGTTTGGAGAATTCTTAGCTTTATGTTTAGTTGGTCACAATGGCCAAAGTGATATTTACAACATGATTTAAAGGGGAAAAACACGAAACAACGAGAAAGGGAAGCTGCTGTGAGCCAGAAATGTTGTTTACTAAAATGCAAAGTCTAATACACCTCTCAGGAAAAAGCTAAGGCAGTATTGTATGGGCAAAGTGCTTATCGCCCTAAAGTGAGAAATCAATACGAAATTTCCCAGCATTGGGTGTAGAAATTTGCCTGAGCCACCCCTCTGCAGGGCACCTTTTCCCCGTGCAAGGTTGTGTGTGCACGCTGGACTGGACGCATGGAGCAATTTTGGCAACTAAGATACCACTGACCTCTGCTGGGAGGAATCAGACACGTTCAGGTTTTATCATGGGCCCTGTGCTGCTCCTATGCGATGGAGATTCCTCTGGCAGGGGCAGACACGTGTGTGTAAAAATATATATATGCGCACACCTATGTGCAGCAGCATGCATCTTCCACCCTTGCTGTCACTCCAATTTCCCAAGCTGTGCAAAACAGTAAAATCCAGCCCAGTACTAACAAAGATAAATTTTCTTTACAGTAAGGAAGATTTAGACCTCCTAAAGAGAAACATCCCTACCAGTTTCCCATAAGATATAACACCATACACTTATAAACGTACAAGATTCAGGGATCTTTGGGTTTCTAAGAGTTGCAGGGTGGGGATGGGGTCCATTGGCTTGAAATGGATGTGACTGAAAAGCAAAGGTGTTTGTGCTGACTGGCACATCTTCCAGATGACTCCTAATGAACTCCAAATGCACTGAGCATGAGCAATAGAGTTTCAGATAAGTAAAGGTTTATATTGGCAAAGCACAAAATATGTGGGGAAGAAAGATTGTGCAAATAAAAGAGCTCAAATAAAGAAGCAGCATAGAGGAATCATCATCTTTCCCATTCTAGTAGGCCTAGCACTGAATCATTTTGCAAGCAAAGAAAAAAGACCTTTCTCTTTATGCCATCCAGTCTGGGCATGTCCCATTGGTGGCTCGGAGAAGAACACAAGCCGGACAGTCCACTGGAGAAAGTATTTAGATGGGAAAAGTCAGAGCATATAATTTCACTTATAATGAGTGGCATGAAGTAATTGCTGTGGAAAAGAAAACAGATCAGATGACCCTGCAATGGAGTAGCAAAGGAAATTCAAGATATGATACGAAATTTTGTTCAATAATAGCTTGGGTTGAAAGTGGTACTGGCCATACAATTAACAACACACAGAACAGGACTACGTCTACCAATTTCACAGGTGATAGGACAAGAGGAAATGGCCTCAAGTTGCGCCAGGGAAGGTTCAGATTGGATATTAGGAAAAATTTTTACACTGAAAGGGTTATTAAGCATTGGAATGGGCTGCCCAGGGAAGAGGTTGAGGCACCAACCCTCGAGGTTTTCAAAAGACCGGTTGACATAGTGCTTAGTGACATAGTTTAGTAATGGGAGGTGGATGGGGGGGTGGCTTTATGGTTTTCTTTTGTTTTTTTTATCAGAGTTAGGTTGATGGTTGCACTAGATGATCTTAAAGGTCCCTTCCAACCTAGACGATTCTATGATTCTATGATTCTATCTGAGGTCTCCTTTGTCCATGAAGCAAATGTCAGTTTATGATGGAGCAACAAATCATTCAGATTGAACAAAAAATGTAGACAAGCAGGATTTATTCCCTTACTGAAATATTCCAGCAGCATTCCAGATACCTATCTGTTACAGGAATTTATTGCCACAGGGATAGAAGATGAATCAGGTGTTAAGACTGGAGATAGCAATGAAAAGACCGATCTTGATTATATTAAAAAAGAAATGACAAGATTTAACGAGATGAGATGAGATTTAGTGTGGCTGAAGGAGAGAAAAGGATCCAAATTACATGACAGAGAGAAGAAAACAGACTTGTCCACAGTGACAGATGATGCAGAAAAGGCCAGAGGGAAAAAATCTGGGTTTCATCCTAAAGAACTTGCATTGGTATGGTGGATAGACATGCAAAAGCAAATGTCAAAGGAGTTCAATGCAAAGCTGAGAAGGAGAAGTTGAACTGGGTTTGAGGCTCAGCCAGAGAAACAGTATCTGAAACTCTGGGGGAAGGTACAGTTGACATTAGAGAACATACAAGAGAAGAAAATAGAAAAATGAGAAGAGAAAACAGGAGGGAGGAAAAACTTGTAAATATGTGATGAGAAGAATGCAGCCATTAAAGGAGGAGAGAAAGAATCCCTGTGGTTTTTTTCCGCTCTAACCATTCAGATGATCTGGCATTGGCTTCACCTAAGATGTTTCTTAAATATGGGACAAAGTTGTTAGAAACAGAGGACACCAACAAGAAAGAGCAAGAGTCAAAAAAAAAAAAAAAAAAAAGTGCAGCAGGAGTTAGCCCCACTTTTAGACAGCAAATAATCAAGGCACCAGTTCGGAAACATTACTAATCAGCCATGGAGATACATCCTGCACTGGATGTATCTCCATATTTTGGAAATTTCCACATGACCTTCATAAAACTGAAATTTCCATATGACCTTCAGCTGAACCCTCATGCAAGGCTGTTTGGCATCCTCCAACTGGGAGGTGGCAGAAAAGACATCTGTGGCAAGTCCCCATGTGAAAAAGAAAAACCACATACTTCATGCTGTACAGTGAGAAAAGGGAGTGGGCTATTTCTGCTTCCTTTGGGCTATACTTTTTTTTTAAAGCAGCTCAGCCTTTGACAAACAAGAACGAGTGTAGGTTGTCATCTTCTCCATCCCAGCTGCAATGGCCATCCAGCTGCTGTAAGCCTGCCCTTTCCACCTCTTGGTGGATAACATGGGTCTACACTCAGGCAGCAGGGTAGGATCTTTCTCCCAGTTGTCTCATCTAAACCCAAACTACGCTTCAATATCTTTATATATTTTTGGTCATTTTTTTTACTTATCCAATGGAAAAGACACTCGCTTTAAACCTCCCACTGCTTCAAATTACGTAATTACAGAATGGTAGGGGTTGGAAGGGACCTTTGGAGATCATCTTGTACAACCCCCCTGCCACGGGCAGGTTCACCTAGAACAGGTTGGACAGGAATGCATCTAGGCGAGTTTTGGATGTCTCCAGAGAAGGAGCTCTCAGGGCTCAGTTTTTGGGCCAGTCTTGTTTAATATCTTTATTGATGATCTAGATAAGGGGATTGAGTGCACCCTCAGTAAGTTTGCAGATGACACCAAGCTAGGTGGGAGTGTTGATCTGCTTGAGGGTCGGAAGGCTCTACAGAGGGACCTGGACAGGTTGGATCAATGGGCCAAGGCCAATGGGATGAGGTTCAATAAGGTCAAGTTCTGGGTCCTGCATTTCAGTCACAACAACCCCAGGCAACGCTACAGGCTTGGGGAAGCGTGGCTGGAAAGCTGCCCAGCAGAAAAGGGCCTGGGGGTGTTGGTGGACAGCCAGCTTAACATGAGCCAGCAGTGTGCCCAGGTGGTCAAGAAGGCCAATGGCATCCTGGCCTGTATCAGGAATAGCGTGGCCAGCAGGAGTAGGGAAGTGATCGTGCCTCTATACTTGGCCCTGGTGAGGCCTCACCTCGAGTACTGTGTTCAGTTCTGGGCCCCTCACTACAGGAAGGACATTGAGCTGCTGTAGCATGTCCAGAGGAGAGCCACCAGGCTGGTGAGGGGTCTAGAGAACAAGTCATATGAGGAGAGGATGAGGGAACTGGGCATGTTTAGTTTGGAGAAGAGGAGGCTGAGGGGGGGCCTCATTGCCCTCTACAACTACCTGAAAGGAGGTTGTAGAGAGGTGGGTGTTGGCCTCTTCTCCCAAGTGAATAATGACAGGACCAGAGGAAATGGTCTGAAGTTGGGGCAGGGGAGGTTTAGATTAGATATTAGGAAGAATTACTTTACTGAGAGAGTGGTCAGGCACTGGAACAGCCTGCCCAGGGAGGTGGTGGAGTCACCATCCCTGGAGGTATTTAAGAAACGTGTAGACATGGCACTTAGGGCATGCTCTAGTGCCCGAGATTGTTGGTTTGTGTCTGTTTGTGGGTGGGTGTGGGGTGTGGTTGTGGGCGTTTGTTTTGTTTTAGTATTGGGTTTTGGTTTTGGTGTTTGGTGTTGTGGTTTTTTGGGGGGGTTTTGCTGTTTTTTTTTTTTGTTGGTTGGACTCGATGATCTCAAAGGTCCCTTCCAACCAAGAAGATTCTGTGATTCTGTAACATCTCTGGGCAGCCTGTTCCAGTGCTCGGGCACCCTCCAAGTAAAGAATTTTTTCCTTATGTTCAGACAGAATTTCCTTTATTCCAGTTCATGTCCATTGCCTCTTGTCCTGTCACTGGGCACCACTGAGAAGAGTCTGTCCCTTCCCTATCCTCTTGACATCCACCCTTTAGATATTTATAAGCATTGATGAGATCCCCTCTCAGTCTTCTCCAGACTGAACAGACCCAGGTCTCTCAGCCTTCCCTCATAAGAGAGGTGTGCTCCAGTCCCTTGATCACCTTTGTAGCCCTCTGCTGGACTCTCTCCAGTAGTTCTGTATCCTTCTTTAACTGGGGAGCCCAGAACTGGACACAGTACTTCAGTTGTGGCCTCACTAGGGCAGAGTAGAGGGTTTTTCCTACATAAATACTTTGGCCCATCCTTTCTGACTTTGAAGGACTTTCAGGCATGGTCACAGAGGTAGGTAAACGCAAGACTGTTTGTCCTTATGCAGGCCAGACTGTGGTACTTTTTTCCCATATACATTTTTGTCATACCCCACATTAAGGACATCATCAGAGAGCTTTGCATGGCCACTGTGGCCTGTCCTAGTGCATGCTCCCGGGAGTTTGTAAGTCCTTATGAGCTTCCCAAATGATACAGGAACAGGTTTGCTATGTGAGCTTGTCAGAGTCATAACTCAGCCATACAGAAAGTCACTGCAGGAAGGATATTTTGCCAAAAGCAGGTGCACATAAAGATGTCCCACTGGATTTTGGCTGTGCCGAAATACTGAACTAATCCCCGCTGTTGAGCAGTAATTATGGAGCAAGGTAACTAGCACAAAATACTAGGACCAAAATTTCAGCACAAAGCCTAGGGCTTCTAAGAGCATAAAGCCTGTAATTACCATACAACCATGTTTATTAATAACAGATCTTGCACAGTTAGCAGGGGAAGAAGACAGGACTACTGTGGCAAAAGTTATTTTATATTTGTTTATTTGATTACCTGGAATAAAGTACGGGTAAAAGCAGTAGGAGCTTTGTACAGGCAGAGCAGGGTAAGTTGTACCCATCAATATTAAAGCAATTACCTATAAAGACGTAATATCAGTGATTTGTTATAGTGACTGAAATATAAAGTGTGACTATATTGCTCTTATGTGCTCATCTTTTCAAATGACTAAGGAAGAACCTTGGATGGTCAAATGCCAAACCTCTCTGTCCAGTCTTTGACTTAGGAGGTAACAGCTCAATTTACCAACCTGATTTTCAATTTGGGAAGGAGGCAAATAAAAACTACTTGACTGGGTGTCTTCTGGGTTGATTTGAGGCCCTACTGATATCGATTAAACTGCACTGAAAACTCAGAGGCAGAAGTTGCAGTTTGCAAATTTCTTTGTGATTTAAATATTTGGGATGGGATCCAGGTCCAGCTTAGATTCCTCTGCTTAGGTGTCCATGCTACCAGCTCCAGCCATGTGCAGGACTCACCTGGTGTCATCTGAGATGCCCTGTGGTTCCATGACATCTTCTCAGAGCTGGCAGATATGACACACTAATTATAGTAGACTCTGGTAAACCAGGCAGGATATCCTGCATCATTTAAAACAACACCAGGTTGACACCACAAATGACACCACAAACGACACCACAAACATAGGAATGTCTGGACAACTGAAACCTATTTCTGTGTCAGTACAGCCAGAGAAGCCTAAATTTTCACTGAGCTGACCAGTTGTGAGAGGAGCATCTCTGTTTGCATCCATTGTGCCTGGTGCCATTTGGGATGCCCTCAGGTATCCCAGGACTCATTGTCATGTCTGTTAGCCCCATGAGGGTGTTGAAGGACCTCTAAGTGCCACTACAGCACTATGTGTGAATGACTAAATTGAGCCTTGAAGCACCACTTTTGGAAATTTACAACCTCTCACTGACATGGAGACACCCTCGTCTGGTTGTGTTAATGATGTGCATCCTACCCAAGCTGTGTGTGAGACTAGGAGAGCACTGAGCATGTGTGGACCTGTTTAGAAAGGGGTTTCCTTGCACCCTGAGATCTGGCAACCCAAAATGACAGTTCCATGACCAACAGGTGAGCATCATCAGGCTTGTCTGGGAATAGCTTTGTGCCTAGGAGACTTCTTCCCTGCCAGTGAAGGAGAGGTTTGTCCTCTGTCTTTCCTAGATATGGTAGTTCAGAGCTGGCCATGCAGTAAGCAGCAAAATAAAGGTTTGCAACAAAACTTTTGCTCGTCAGCTTTTTCCTAGGTTTCTCAGGCTTCCCTTAGCTCAGCCTGTGTGGGTGCAAGTTGCCCAGAGAAATGGCTGGCTGCGGCTGGAGTGCCCGACCGTGCCTCTGGCGTGGCATGCTGTGTTGTGCTCTTTCCATCCCTTATGATTGGGGATGCACTTCCCTGCTGTAAGGAGGCACACCTGTATGTACATTTATATGAGTTCACTCAGCACCTAGAAAATCCCAATATATAAGCAAAGATATCTGTTTTGTGCTAAAAATCTGTCCTGTATGCCTGGTGGCCCTCTCAGAAATGAGAGAGGCCGTTGAGACAACACCAAGCCCCTCCAGGAAAACA
The DNA here is from genome assembly GCF_964106895.1 of Numenius arquata. Taxonomy (NCBI): domain Eukaryota; kingdom Metazoa; phylum Chordata; class Aves; order Charadriiformes; family Scolopacidae; genus Numenius; species Numenius arquata. The sequence goes on along the minus strand of NC_133576.1, from coordinate 110,555,609 downwards.
AATTTGTAGCAGCTGTTCAACTCAGGTGTCCATCTGTCAGGTGTGGTATGATCCAGACCTGCAAGTTCCTTAGCATATAGCAATTTTTCAAGTTAGTGATCAAGTTAATTATCAAGTACCCTGTTCATAATAGGTGGAGAACTTAGCTGAGTCTAAGTGTCTGTAGCAAAAGCTTTGCTGAACTCATTTGGATATTTCGGTTTTGTTGATGCCTGGTTTGCTTGTTTTACGCAACTGAGATGTTTTTTTGGGAGGTTAATGCTTCTTAATCCTGCTTTATAAATTGAATTTGGAAGTCTCCATTGCATGTGCTTTCAGAGTACATGTGTGTATGCAGGTGTGGCAAAAGAAAAAGAGAGAGAAATAGCTGTGAGGCTAATATACGAATATTTCTAAGAACCAGGGAGTTCTCCTTTTAAGAAGATCTTATTGATGACTCCCTTTGTTTAGATCACAGACAAATTATTCTCTTGAATTCTTGAGTTTTGATCCTTGGTAGGTGGGTAGGTCTCTGTAAACTGGAACATGCAGAGACATGCCAAATGGGTGAGGTATATGGAGATGTGTCTGACTCCATCAAGGCATCACATTAAAAGAAACCCACGCTTTGAGCTGCCACTCATAAGACCTTTGTTCTGTGTGTACATATATGTATAAGTGTGTATGTGTGTATATGTGCTAGGGAGCAAGGGGAGGATTTGAGACCTTACCACACTAGCTCTATGGAGAAACCCTTCCAGGCTTCCTCCACATACCAAACTGAGGGGCATCCCCAAGTAAGCAGGAACACATCCTGACTTTCCACCCATTTACCAGGAAATCACTTTTCCTTGTACTGTGAGAAAACAAGATGTGTTATAATAGGAAGAAACATTTAATCTCTGTTTTTCCCATGGCACCTACAGTTTCCTGTATCATGCTCCTGTTCCCAGTGCAAAAAACCAACACCCTTCTGTGTCCCTTATGATACCAATATGTTGACGGTGTACCTGGCAGGAAAGCTGACTGCTCAGCCTCTGCTGCAGCCTTTTGCTCTGTGGAACAGTAAATCTAGGTGTCCCTTGTCTCCCTGATGCCATTATAAAACATACATGCCTTTAACACAAAGACCTTTGTCTTTAATACTTTCACTCCCTATTGTCAAATGTGGTCAAGACTGGCTTGCACATTCAGAAGCTACTGCAGGGAATGACAGACTGATGACATGATAATTTAACTTTGTTTCTGTTGTGAAGCAGGATAAAAATACACGACAGCAAGCACTTACTGGGCTGAGACTCCTGGGGAAGAACAGGTGCTGGTGGTACAGTCATGGCAGAAAAAACTATCTCCAAATGGGTTGCTGGGGGATCTCATCAATAAATCTCCTGTGTCCTCTGCTTGGGACAGCTCTGGAAGTTCCTGGGATGTAGTTACCAGCTGCAGTGTGTGCTCAGATGCCTCCTTTACCCTTTTTATCATCTTTTACAAGAGGTTCCAGCTAGGGACCACCCATGACTATCCTCAAAGTCCTTAGACTGCAAGCAGGTAACAGGAGTGACCTATGAGCAGCTGAGGACTTTTACTTTGCCTCTGTTTCCTAACGTGCTTGTCCTGCTCCTCCTTCTTCCAGGGTTGCATTCCCATGCAACACTGCAAATAAAGCTCTCTGAAATTTCAGATGTTCATCCTCTGTACAGGCAGAAAGTCTGCTTTCCTGAGTGCCGTGGCTGTGGACGTGTCTAGAGCTAGGCACTGGGGAGAGAAGACAGCTCAAATATTGGAAGGAGCAGTCTATGAGCAGCAGGATTTGTCTGTGATGATAACCAATAATTCAGCGCCTTATACATTTCAGCTGTATATCTTCCTTGCAGAGTTTCTTCCCAGTTATTGGCCTATTTAAAACATCCATCACTAATAAGTTGAAAAATATGCCTTGTCCCTCCAGAAAGACATCAGCAGCTCTCACGTTGGCTCTACCTGGCAATGGTTGATGCAGTTAAGCCTAACTTTCCTGCAGGCAAAGTCACAGGCAGCGATGCCGTGGATTGCGTCCTTACAGCTGGGTCTCACTTATCTGTGCAGCCTCTTCTCCTTGTGCCTGACATCCATGTTCAGTCCAGTTGTGCTGCTCTTGTTTCAGGAGCTCTGAAATAGCAACGAAAGGCTCCCAAAAGGCACCCAAGAGACCTCAGCCATGGACACATACCAGCTTGTTGGGGATTTCCAACCTGGCAGTCAGGTGCCCCTTTCTGCAGATTTGTGCGGCTCTTTGTGGGCAGTCCTGCGGTCTCTGCATCTTGCCTCTGCTGCAGACCCTGAAAGGTTAGAGACAGGGCACAAAGAATTAATTTCTTTACACATATATATTTCTTTACATATATATATATGGAAGGAGTAAAAGAGATCCTTGTCAGGTTATGGGGTTGTCATGTAAGTAGGAGATGATGTTACTCATGCCTCTGGCAGCCGCTCCTGCTGAAGGATTGTATTTTCTCCATTTCCATGTAAGGCAAGGCTAAGGGCCACACCAACCAGAGAGAGTTCCTTAGAAATGAAGCCCAAACATAAAAATCTCATGTCTCAGCTTGTGGTTGCTGTAAAGGCTTCTTGCCCAAACAGATCAGCAAAGGTTCTGGTCTCACAGCCTTCAGGGAGTTTATCTTCTTGGAAGCATGTTCTTGAAATGCAAGCATTTCAGGGAAACACAGACTCTTCGGGATCCCTGCAGCATCCTCGCCCAGATATTTTGGGTCCAAACACCATGGCTCCTGGCAGCTACAACTTAGACTGCCAGGGTCAGCTCTGAATCTTTTTGCTGGATAATATCATACCATCTCATCTTCCCGCTGCTGCACAGGACCATGTTTATAGTGTATGCCTGGGCAGAGCACCTGTTCACTGAGAACTTAGCTGGGATAATTTTCTGAAAGAAGGAGCCTATAAATCCAAGCCAACACAAGCTGATACTATGTCCCAGAAGACTCTGATACTCATCCTTGATAGTCATTCTGAAAGACCCACCTTCTTGAAACGTGGCGTGAGTTGTTTTGAGTGCTTTCTGTGAATTTCAGTTCTTTTTATCTTTCCAGGTGCATTGACTTTTCCAAGCCTTGAGCTGTGCAAGGACTCTGACTAATGGCAACCACCTTTCTTCTTGTCCTTTCTCTGGAGTGCTAGGGACAGGAAATCTAAGAGCTCGGACCTCCACTCTCATATGTCACTGTGAATCAGCATCATCCTATCATCATGGAATTGCTCTGAATTAGTGGGAGCTGCATGAGCCCGGCAGAATCTCCTGACAGCACTGGCAGTTATTTTTAATTGTTTAAGAACATCACTTTAACAGCTTTAAAGCAGTCAGTGCTGGTGCAGGACCATATTTGTCCTCAAATCCTAGAGGGCGCTCTCTGCATTTTGATGTGTAGTTTGAGTGTATGCAATTTGCTAGTACAGTGTATTTTTAGCAAGAAAATAGGCTTCTTTTGTACTGGCTCAGGAAGGTGAAAGTTTATCATTTAAAAAGCTTGGTGATGTCATCTGTACCTAGGGATTTACTTTTAAGAGCTCACTCTGTCTGCTGCTATGTGATGGTTGCATTTTAAAAACTTGCATTGCTTCATTGAAAAATCATAGAATCATAGAATCATAGAATAGTTAGAGTTGGAAGGGACCTTAAAGATCATCGAGTTCCAACCCCCGCGCCATGTGCAGGGACACCTCCCACCAGAGCAGGTTGCTCAAAGCCCCATCCAGCCTGGCCTTAAACACTTCCAGGGATGGGGCAGCCACAACTTCCCTAGGCAACCTGTTCCAGTGCCTCACCACCCTCACAGTAAAGAATTTCCTCCTAATATCTAATCTAAATCTCCCCTCTTCCAATTTAAAACCATTACCCCTTGTCCTGTCACTACATCTCCTGACAAAGAGCCCCTCTCTGGCTCTCCTGTAGCCTCCCTTCAGATATTGGAAGGCTGCTATGAGGTCTCCCCGGAGCCTTCTCTTCTCCAGGCTGAACAACCCCAGCTCTCTCAGCCTGTCTTCATAGGGGAGGTGCTCCATCCCTCTGATCATCTTCGTGGCCCTCCGCTGGACCCGTTCCAACAGGTCCATGTCCTTCCTGTGTTGAAGACTCCAAAGCTGGACACAGTATTCCAGGTGGGGTCTCACAAGCGCAGAGTAGAGGGATAGAATCACCTCCCGCGACCTGCTAGCCACACTTCTCTTGATGCAGCCCAGGATGTGGTTGGCCTTCTGGGCTGGCAGTGCACATTGCTGGCTCATGTTGAGCTTCTCATCCACCAAAACCCCCAAGTCCTTCTCCTCAGGGCTGCTCTCCAGCCATTCTCCGCCCAACCTGTATTTGTGCCTGGGATTGCCACGTCCCAAGTACAGGACCCTGCACTTGGCCTGGTTGAACTTCATGCAATTTGCACGAGCCCATCTCTCAAGTCTGTCCAGGTCCCTCTGGATGGCATCCCTTCCCTCCAGCGTGTCGACCGTGTTCATATTTAGAAACACCAAACTGCACGCAGTGGTTAATAGTATGAAGTCTATCTAAATGTCTAAATGATGGAGCAGGATTTGCTTAATTTTTATTCACAATTCTGCAAGGCTGCTCACATTTTGTATTCAGCTCCGCTTGTAGAAATCTGAAGCAGTCATTGACCTCTGTGGAGTTACGCTGAGTTTATACATCGGTGTGACAAGGCAAAATTATTCATACTCTCAGGGCCCTACTTCCAGCTGAAACCCTCCAAATGCAGACAAAAGTCTGTTCACCACCCTTGCAGATTGAGGGTGTGGCTATTACTGTCACAGCTGCTGTTTGAAGTAATGCAGTTGCTTATAATACTTGTTGCCTTTTATTTATGGGAGAGTTGAAATGCTACAAGTTTAAGTGAATGGGTCAAGACCACGCAACGGGGAAGTGGTAGAGTTTGCTCGGTACAGAATAACAACGGGGTAGTCCAAAGGAGGCTGTCAGTGCACCAAGGCAGCTTCATCTCTCCTTACTTTAGACATCTCCATTGTAATTGGTACCACAACCCAAACCTTCACCAGATGTCACCAGCTATACGTCTATACCAGTAAAGACAACAGTCCAGGGTCTTGCATTTCCCTCTGAAACCAAGTGGTGCAACATGGCTTGTGCCCACATGCTTAAACTCTGTTCCTTCCCCAGGTCCATGTAGCCACAGCCAAACTGCCTCCTGGCCCATGCAGTACTCTTAACTGTCCAGGCGTTGCCTGAGATTGTTGACATGGGCCAAAACCTGCCAGGGAGCAGTAGTCTGGCAGTATGAATGAATATGTGTTAGTGCTCAACCTGTGTCCTCACCCTCCTTTGGTTACCGGAACAGACACAGCCAGGAAGTTCCAAGCTTATTTTCCTTTCTTGCTGGGTTCCTTAAAGCTTTAACCTCCAGCTCAAGGAAGAGAAAAGCAGCATTACTTGGGCTCCGAGAGTCCCTGCCTCCAAACTGGGTGACTCCTTGTATCTTGAACAGGGAATGCTAGTTTAGGTTTTTGTTGAATCCCTGGCATATATCCCAGCCATGAGGGTGGGAGTCCCACTCATACCTGCAGAACTCCAACTGTTCTTATAAGTGATAAGAGTTGCTTCTTATCACTCTTTTCAATCCTCTTTCCAGCTATTACTCATCTCTCTTCTTATGTCACATGCACCCCACAGCCTTGAGAAAATATTCAGCCAGGCTCCAGACAACTGTTTCTTGGAATTATTAACAGCCCACAGATCTAAATAAAGCATCTTTCCAAGAACTAAGACTTGAGCAAACCCTTTTAGACTAGTGTCTCAGACACTCTTGCCACCTCTAAATCTTTCTAACTTGCAAACATTTCCCATCACCCAAGTGTTGAGTTGTATTTGGTTTATGTAGCAGTAATAGCGAGACATAGTGATATATGTTAAGCTTTTCTATACAGCTTCTCTAACTGCAGCATGTGTCTTCCTCTGCCGCTGAATGGCTTTCCTTCCTGGACTTCAGCAACAAGATATTCTTTCTGTCTCCCTTTCCCTCTCTCTTCTTTCTCTTTACTTTTCTTTTGCTCATACTTTTCTGTATCTCCCACTGTTTCTCCTTTTTTTCCTAGTTCTCATTTCCATGCCAATGTATGCTTCCCTTTGCTCCCCTCTTCTTTTCCTCGGGTCTGTGCCCCCTCCCTCCAATTTTCTGTGGCTGGAGAAGTGACAAGTTTAATTAATGCCAGAAGTTACCACCAAAACACAATTATAACCATGTCCCTAGAACTACAGAGCATCTTTCAGTATCCATTCCGGTACAAAAGTCTGACTCACCAAGGTAACAATTTTATCATCACTTTTCCCTGATTGTCCTCATCGAGGCCAGGTCCTGACCCTTGGATTTCCCATGCTCCCAGCAGTAGCAGTGAGGAACCAGGGTCTGCCTGGCTGACTCCTCGCACCTCATCTCCTGGGACTGGCCATTTGTGTCAGCCTCTGACCCATTTCTAATCTGACAGAAATGTGGAAAGCCAAACAGAACTGTCCCATGGGCAAAGTCCAGGCCTGGTGTCCCAAGGTGGCTCATGCTGTGATAAGTTATCCCTCTAAAAAGTTTCTGTTTCTGTTTTCTTTCCTAGTTCCTCTTCTCCTCACCACTGATTTTTCCTGCCTTGCCTGTTTTTTCTCTTTTCTTTCACTGTCCCCTGCTTCCCTCTCTTATGTTGCTTCTTTTGTGCACAGGCTGGTACAGCAGATGCGAAAATCCCCTCTCAGGCACGTTGATCATGCTGGTCTTCCTAGAAAGTGGCTCCCTGCCAACTAATTTATAGATCTATCCTCATTTGAACCCAATTCAGGCTCCTTAAGTTGGTGTGATGACTGACATCCACATCCTCTGATGTCACCTGCAAGCAAAAAGTTTCAGTATCTACCTCAAACTGGGGAACACTTACTGACCAGCTTTTGGTCGTCTTCTTCTTACTCTACTTAAGAAGAAGAAAAAGAGGTGTAGGTAGACGAGGTGAATGAAAAAACTAACAGACATTTATCATTCTCTAAAGAAAGGTCACAACAAGTAGTACTGGAGGAAGTAGCTGGAAGCTGGAGGGATCTTTGTACTGTGGGTCCTCCAGAATCAGACCTGAACCTCACGCCTTTTTACCTTTTTACTGATAATCCTATCACCAAAAGTGGACATACAATTTAAAGCAAAGAACTCCTGCATTATGTCAAAAGAACTGTGGGAAATGGAAATCAGCAACTTCAGTAATGCAAAACATGAGACCATGTACTCTTTGAGTATCTCCTCATTACTAGATAAAAGAGAGCTAGGCCAAGCCCAGAAACTGATTATCTGCTTCTCTGGAAGCGTGATGGCTCATTCTGGGCATCATCTCAAAGCATATGGAGGAAAAGAAAGCTATCAGAAGTAGTCAACACGGATTCACCAAGGAGAAATCATGTCTGACTAACCCGATAGCCTTCTTTGATGGCATGACTGGATGGATAGATGGGGGGTGGGCAGTGGATGTTGTCTATCTTGACTTCAGCAAGGTTTTCGACACTGTCTTCCACAGCATCCCCATAGGTAAGCTTAGGAAGTGTGTGTTAGAAGAATGGACAGTGGGGTGGATTGTAAACTGGCTGAAAGACAGAACTCAAAGGGTTGTGATTAGGGGCACAGAATCTAGTTGGAGGTCCGTAACGAGTGGTGTTCCCCAGGGGTCAGTACTGGGACCGGTCCTCTTCAATATATTCCTCAGTGACCTGGATGAAAGGATAGACTGTATCCTCAGCAAGTTTGCTGATGACACAAAAAACTGGGAGGGGTGGTTGACACACCAGAAGGCTGGGCCACCATACAGCGAGACCTGGACAGGCTGGAAAGGTGGGCAGAGAGGAACCTGATGAAATTCAACAAGGGCAAGTGTAGGGTGCTGCACCTGGGGAGGAATAACCTCATGTACCAGTACAGGTTGGGGGGCTGACCTGCTGGAGAGCAGGTCTGAGGAAAAAGACCTGGGAGTCCTGGTGGACAACAGGCTGATCACGAACCAGCAATGTGCCCTTGTGGCCAAGAAGGCCAATGGCATCCTGGGGTGCATCAAGAAGAGTGTGGCCAGCAGGTCAAGGGAGGTCATCCTCTCTCTCTGCTCTGCCCTGATGAGGTCCCATCTGGAGTACTGTGTCCAGTTCTGGGCTCCCCAGTTCAAGGACAGGCAACTGCTGGAGAGGGTACAGCAAAGGGCTACAAAGATGATTGGGGGACTAGAACATCTCTCATAGGAGGAAAGGCTGAGGGACGTGGGTCTTTTTAGTCTGGAGAAGAAAAGGCTGAGGGGGGATCTGATCAACACCTATAAATACTCAAAGGGTGGGTGTCAAGAAGATGGGGCCAGTCTTTTTTCAGTGGTGCCCAGTGACAGGACAAGAGGTAATGGGCACAAACTTAAACACACAAAGTTCCATCTAAATATGAGGAGGAACTTCTTTACTTTGAGGGTGGCAAAGCACTGGAACAGGCTTCCCAGAGAGGTGGTGGAGTCTCTGTCTCTGGAGACATTCAAAAGCCACCTGGACACGTTCCTGTGCAACCTGCTGTAGGTGGACCTGCTTTGGTAGGGGGGTTGGTCTAGATGATCTCCAGAGGTCCCTTCCAACCCCATATCATTCTGCGATTCTGTGGTTCTGTGATTTCAATCCCAACTCCATTTTGGAGGTCTCCAGCTGGTTCTCTTCAGGGCATTTCTACACAACAGTGTGGGTGTGAGCTGGTCCAGGCTGCTTTGCTTCATCTTCATCCAGCAGCATAGGCATTGCCATAAAGATTCACAACAAAGAGCAGATGCAGGACCCTCCTCTGGTGGAAAAAACAGAAGGGGTGGATAGAAGTACACTAGCTGGCCACAGGGAAACTGTGAGCCCTGGGAGCACCATGTAACCATGAAAACACTCAGTGTTTGGAGATGTATTAGTCCAGTAATTTGTCTTTCATCCCAGTAAAGGCAGGAAAATACATTGTTGTTGATTTTTATTTCACTTGTGCTGAAACAGCGTGTGCGTACAGTCCTGAACATGCACATCCAGGAAGATGCACTCAGCCTCAAACTGGTGCAGATAAGAATGGCCAGGATGATCAGGCAACTGGAGAAACTGTACCAAGAGTATGTGACATGTTTAACCTAGCAAAAACTAGAACAAAAATGTTTCCTCTCAATAATCTATATGGAAGATAACCTCCAGATGGAGGAAAAAACCATGCAAAGCACAGGGAAGTGTCAACACATGGAACGGTCTAGAGCACAAGTCTTATGAGGAGTGGCTGAGGGAACTGGGGTTGTTCAGCCTGCAGAAAAGGAGGCTGAAAGGAGGTTGTAGTGAGGCAGGGGTTGGTCTCTTCTCCCAAGTAACAGGTGATAGGACAAGAGGAAACAGCCTCAAGTTGTGCCAGAGGAGGTTTAGATTGGATACTAGGAAAAATTTCTTCCCCAAAAGGGTTGTGAAGCATTGGAACAGGCTGCCCAGGGAAGTGGTTGAATCACCATCCCTGGAGGTATTCAAAACATGTGTAGACGTGGCACTTAGGGACATGGTTTAGTGGTGGTTTTGGCAATGTTAGGTTAATGGTTAGGCTTGATGACCTTAAAGGTCTTTTCCAATCTAAATGATTCCATAATTCTAACAAAGCATCCATGACTGCATGTAGAGTGGAAACTGGAAAATTGTTTCTTGCCACCAAAGCACCATCAACTGGAAAAGGAGTATCAAAGGAATGCTTTCCTATAGTAGTCTAACTGCTTTTCAGGTGCCTCTGATCAGTTTGTGTATATGGACATATGGTGATGTTGTTGCTAGCATCAGAACATCACCATTTCCCAGAAGATCTCCTTCAGTGCTGTATCCCTGAGGTATTAATGAGCAAGAACTGAGAGATTTAATAAGGGATTTGTCTTCCCCAAGTGTAGCTATCTACAAGATAGAAAAAAGGACTGAGCTAATCACTATGAGGTGCCATGAAAGTCAACAGGAGCAACTCATACATCCCTTCCGTTAGGGTGGAACAAGCCAGCACTGAGAAATGCCCATCTCCTTCTGCTAATTATGTAGGGAATAAAGAGGGACAGGCCCAGATTTCTTCATCTGTCTTGCAGACGTCCAAAGCTCAGTGAATCCCATGACTGGTTTCTCCAATCACCCCGCAGTGTCAGAGCGAAGAGTTGTGTTGCCTCTTATGGGCTGGTTTAGACAAGGGCTCTGCAAAGAAAGTATCGGTTATCTGCGATAACCACTGCTCTGTAGCACAACAAGGCAGGGTCTGCCTGTTGGCTGACCTAAACAGAAAGGGCAGAAAGACAGTGTGCATCTCAGCGCTTCCGGAAGAAATTCTCTGAATTACAGCCAGAGATAGCGTCACTGGTTTTCCACTACTCAGCTCATTAGGAAACCACCAGCAGCCATCAGTGTCGGAAGAGAGCTCTTGAGCCTCTCTCTTGTGGGATGACTCATGGAGCAGGTGGAAACCTCTTGAGTGACACAAGTGCTGACCTACTATCTGTCCCCTGCATCTGGCGTTTGCACAGGAAACCTGTGCCAGATGATAGCGCTGGGGAGACTCGGCTTGTGGGGATGCTGGTGGAGCGGCCACCGGGCTGCAGGCAGCACTTGGAGGGCAGCAAACCTGTGGGAGGGTGGAGGAAGAAGGAGTCGGCCTTCACAAGGACAGAGAAAAACCCACCTGGAGGGAGAGAGCTGATGTGAAGCAGTTCTTGAAACATAGCACGTTGGGGAAATGTCAAGGAACGGGAGCTGGTTTCTTATCCCTGTTCTGGTTTCAGCTGGGATAGAGTTAAATTATTTTTTTCCCTAGTGGTTGCTGTGTCTCAGACTTGGTATTGAAAGGAACTGAAAGGAATTATCATTGAAAGGAATGTCAGTAATGCATATTGTTTGTTGCCAGGTGATGTTTATATTTTTCCAGAACCTTTTTCAGCTTCTCATAGAAGCTGATAAGGAGCATAGATAGAACTATGGAATGGCCAAGGGAGTATTCTCTACCATAGGCATTATGCTCAGTACATAAATGGCATTAGCCAGGGGGAGAGGGTTACTGGCCGTCACTGCTTGGGACGGTGCCAATTTACCAATTCACCAGGTGGTGAGAATGACTCGTGTCTTGTACATTCTTTTGCAATTATTATTATTATTGTTGTTGTTGGTTTTTTTCCTTTCCTGTTCCTGTTCCATTAAACTCTCTTTATCTCAGCTCATGAGGCTTTTTCCCTTTCCCCTCCTTTTCTCCCTCTTCTCTCTGCCATTCTGGTGAAAGAGGAAGAGCTGCGTGAGCAACTGTGTGGTCTGCTGGGGTTAAACCACAACACTCATACATCTGGGGGAAATTATTTCTGCCTTAACATGCACTATATTTTATGGGAAGAAATCATACCATGTTTAAGGCGCTGGAATGTTTTCTTAAAATATACCAGGGCTTTCTTCACAGCCCTCCTGCCTGGGACGCATGTCTTCAGCCAAGGTTATCTGAGGTGAATCTCCTGCACTAGAGTTTTATACCTGACCATAGACAGATGTACTTTGGGTGCTTTAAATGCACATCCTCACTATGTGACCTCTTTATATTTCTCTGAATCTTGCACTGTTATGATTTCTATCCTAGTGTGGTTTACAAGATGGAAATCCCAGCTCTTTAAGGCACTATCTTGCTGATTGCCACACAGTCCTGCTTCAAACTTTGGACTCTGTTTCCACACCCATCCCATGCAGGTTTGTTGTACACCACAGTACAGTGCAGAAATATCAAGGTCTAAATAGTCTGACCAATTTTAATCGATCTTGGGTGGGCCAGGAAAACATCTGGCCACACCGAGACACAGCTCCATGCATATGAATTTGACCTTCCTATAGTTATGGTCTTCATACTCACTTGTCCCTCTACTCAAATTTACTTTTTTACCTGTCCCCTCCCATAGAAATTAAGATAATTATTAACATCCTTTTCTGCGTTGCTTGTTTTTGGGCAGTTATTAAATAACCTGCTTGGATTTTGAAAATACAGCCTCAGTGCACTTTGCATCTTATTTTATATTTTTCTACATTTGCTAGAGGCAGCTGGGCAATCCCACAGAGTATGAGCAAAAGTCCCCAGAGCAGCAGAACAATCTGACTGTGTTCTGTTACCACCTCCGCTTATGGCACACCTTTTCTGAAACAATAAAATTTGACTGCCTCTTATACATTTGTGTATGAGAAGAAGATATAATACTGTCTGCTACTAGAGGAAGATTATATTGGTCTTCAAATCAATTTCAATTTCTCATGAGTCTTCAATATAATTTTATTTCATCTTTATTTTTGGGTATTACATTTTCATCGCTTCATTCTACTTTAAGAATTGGAATTCTCCTGACGCCTTCCACAATGATAAATTAGTTGTAATTGGGAACATTGGTCTTGATGGGAGAGTGGTTTTTAGGTTAAAAGTCCTAAATATTTTAATATAATCCCTTTATTTTCTTCAGTGTGGTGTCGAAAGGCTTGAATTTTTGCTAGGTCTCTTTCTTTTCCTCACGTAAGTGGAAGTACTCAGGAACCCAGCCAGTGTGCAGTGCTCTGCAATTAAGCTTGCACAGAATTTCTCAAAGTCTAATGTTCAGCCTTGCTGCTTTTACCCTCTTGCTTACTCACACTGCATTTTGGAAAGCGACGTGCACATTTCGGAATGATGCTTTGTGACAGCTTTCTGCTTTCCTCTGGAGGTGTGAACCCCCCAATAGCACATGTAATCTTATTGACAGCAGACTTGAGGGGTTTTTTTTAACATACTGTGGTCTCTTAGAAGGATCCATGGATCCCACCAGTCTGCACACCATACTGTGTGCAGAAACTATACTAGCATCAGGCCAAAAATCTGTTCTTAATTTCACAGCTGTCAGTAGAGATTTTTGAAATCTTTTCCACGTGGTTTTCATGTGTGTCAAAAGTCCACAGCTTGTCAGCTTAAAAAAAGGCAGCAGGCAGCGTGTCAAAGGTTTTGACTACCACCTCAGGACAAAGTGGGGGTCCCCATGAATCTGGAAGCAGAAATTTTCTCATAATAAGGATGTTAAGCAAAATTTAGCAAGATGTAGGATGAGAGGTTTTGGAATTCTTTTTGGTATTGGCCCCCAGTGAAGAATGAGTTTCACCAGAGCAGGTATAAATGTTGGTACACCGTTTGGGAACTGAAATTTCCCTTTCTTGTACTTCAGCTCTGTATTCTAATTTGATGGTGGAGTAGTGGTGGTTGGCTAGTATGGAATGTGTATTTTTTTAAAATTCATTACTTGGGTATTAATGGAATAAGGTTATACAAGACATTAATTTTGATAAGTTTGGCACTGACTACCAATCATTTATTCATTGACTTTGTAAATTAAGATCTATGTTCATATATATAAATATATGAACATATAAAAAATAATAAATAAATGTGACAGTGTGTATGTGCCTGTATATGTTTATATATACATATATACACATGCTTTTTCTTAATGCACTACCTGACTGAAAATACTTAAGCCTCTTACTTGTTACAGTTGAGGTATTTTCATTTTCTGCTGCTGCCTTTAATTAGTGGATGCTAAATATAAAATACAAGGCTAAGAAATGTGTACTGAGAAATTAAGAATCAGGCTGGGCACTCTGAAGGCAAGTGTATTATAGCACCGTGTGATGATGATGATGATAATGCCCATTACAAGCCAGAAAGTAAACATCTTGAAACATACCAAATATGAAACATGAAGAAAGTTCTTGATTGTGATTCACAGTCCAGGCAACTGGGGGGCATAGTCCTCTGTGACTTCTGAGGCTACTTCCTGGTAGACTAGTTCAAACTAGATTAATTTCTGAAATGGAGATGTTTCCATGCCCATTTATTGCTGGTAAAGATTTCATAAGTTCCTTGCTTTTAGTTGTTTTCTGAGAAAGTCTCTGGCATTATTCCCCTGACTGTTGGTTTCTCTTGGCCCCATGACCCTAGTTCCCTATGAAACATGCATAAGTGTGCCTTCAAGTCAGTATCAGTCAAACTTAGCTTAAAATTTTCCCACTGGTTCCCCATCCATTGGGTTGCCAAGTTAAGAAATGTGTCACGTGCCTGTTTGGGTGGGGAGTGGGGTAGGGAAGATGGGTAAATGCCAGGGTATCTTTGGCCCTCCAAGCTGCCCAGGAGGTGCAGGAATGACTGCCATCCTTGCCCCTTCTCTTCTGACTAGGTACAAAGCCTCTGCCAGCATGTCTTAGGCTGTCTACAAATCCATGTCATCCCACCGGCCCTTTCCTTAGATGGGTTATAAACTGTGTGGAAACAACAAGGTAGAGTTGTCCAAGAGAGAACGTGGGAGAGGGGGTATTTTGCTTTGGAAGCTTCCTTTTATAGGCGAGTTTCTCTGCATTGATCTCCCTGGTTTTGTTGAATGAGTAGCTGTGTGTGCAGTCTTACTTTAGAAGATGACTTAAGAGGACACGATTGCCTAAGGGTTTTCATGAAGAGACCCCGTATTTTTTTAAAGGTGCTTACTGCTCTCTTATTTGGGGGAAAAGGTACTTGGGGAGTAGTGTTTGGAAAGGCTTGTGAGGTGCTGTCTGTCTTTGCTTGTCTGTCTTTTCTTCAGCACGCTGGTGGCCCCTGATGTCAGTGCAGTTGATCATGGGTTAGGAACAGTGTCCGCCTGGGGGCATTGCGGTGCTGCCTTGGCTTAAGGCCATGGAAGAACTCTGTGGTGGGTGCTGGCTTTTTGCTCATGGCCTTGGAGAAACCCAAGATAATTTTGTGGGGAGACAACAATAACACCTTTTGGTTCTTGCCAGTGAAAAGTAAATTGGTGTCTGAGAAAAGTCCAGCATACCCATATTTATCCCCGGCCATAGCACAACCCAAAGAATACCTTCTTCTCCCCATTGCCAGGTTGCCCATGTCGTGTCCTTGTGTACTGCTGAGCTTTGCTGATTTTGAGTCAGGTCATCAGGATCCCTCCAGAATACAGGGCATGCAAGCTTTAGACCAGATGGTCAGAAAATAGAGCCACCACAGACCACGTCGGTAGGCCTTGAGCTCACCTTGCTCCTTGCAAGCATGTAGATAGATTCTCCCTGTGAGAGCGTAGGCTGCTATTTGAGCTCTGATGGCCCTGAAGGTAAATGGTAAAATGAAAGACCCTGGAGAAGGGTCTGCAGGTGGACACCAGCTTCTTTGTCTTTGAGCGTTGGCTTGAATGTCCCATTTCTCTTGAATGAGGCAACATATTCTCCTATGCCATCCCCAACTGGGCCATCTGCCCATCCACTCTTACATTTCCCAGGACAACCTTCGTCTACGTAGCCCAACTAGCTCAAGTGTAAATCACTAACCTAAGTGCAACCAGAAATTTGAGGGGAAAGGAACTGGGAAGAGGCCAGTCTTGAATTGTACCAGGTACTAACAACTCTGTGAAGGTGATATGGCCAGACACGCCGTCCTTTGGCGTGTGTGCTTCCTTTGTCATGCAGGTTGGTGGCCTGCTGGAGCATGTCCTTCCCACCTGGTCTCTGTGCATGGTTTTCCTTTCTGTGGCAACCAGGACACAAAGGTGTGGGAAAGGCTTATGTACAGGCTGAGTTTGTGCTGGCCTGAAGTCAGGTGTAGCTGGAGTGTGCCCAGGGAACAAGAAGATCCATGAACATGGACGGCCAGAGTGTGTGCTCCTACCCAGGTCCACAGACTGCTCAAGTGACTGTGTGCCAGTGAAAAGCTAGTGTAGCAGCACTGAGCTGTGTCCTCCACACACCACTTCCACTTCTGGGGGATATAGGTGTGCCTGTGCTGCTACTAACAGCTTTATAAAGGGAACTCTGTGCTTCAATGTATTCAGTGGTTAGATTCAAAATGAAGAAAAGAAAAGAAAAGAAAAGAAAAGAAAAGAAAAGAAAAGAAAAGAAAAGAAAAGAAAAGAAAAGAAAAGAAAAGAAAAGAAAAGAAAAGAGGAAAAGGGAAGGGAAGGGAAGGGAAGGGAAGGGAAGGGAAGGGAAGGGAAGGGAAGGGAAGGGAAGGGAAGGGAAGGGAAGGGAAGGGAAGGGAAGGGAAGGGAAGGGAAGGGAAGGGAAGGGAAGGGAAGGGAAGGGAAGGGGAAAAGAAAAGAAAAGAAAAGAAAAGAAAAGAAAAGAAAAGAAAAGAAAAGAAAAGAAAAGAAAAGAAAAGAAAAGAAAAGAAAAGAAAAGAAAAGAGAAAAGAAAAGAAAAGAAAAGAAAAGAAAAGAAAAAAAGAAAAGAAAAGAAAAGAAAAGAAAAGAAAAGAAAAGAAAAGAAAAGAAAAGAAAAGAAAAGAAAAGAAAAGAAAAGAAAAGAAAAGAAAAGAAAAGAAAAGAAAAGAAAAGAAAAGAAAAGAAAAGAAAAGAAAAGAAAAGAAAAAAGAAAGAAAAAAGGAAAAGGGAAGGGAAGGGAAGGGAAGGGAAGGGAAGGGAAGGGAAGGGAAGGGAAGGGAAGGGAAGGGAAGGGAAGGGAAGGGAAGGGAAGGGAAGGGAAGGGAAGGGAAGGGAAGGGAAAAAAAAAAGAAAAGAAAAGAAAAGAAAAGAAAAGAAAAGAAAAGAAAAGAAAAGAAAAGAAAAGAAAAGAAAAGAAAAGAAAAGAAAAGAAAAGAAAAGAAAAGAAAAGAAAAGAAAAGAGAAAAAGAACCATTCTGAGAGCACTTTTTTTCAGAGCATACTCACATTCCTGACCTGGGTTTATATTTTTTCTTTCAGTGGTGAGGGGCCACCAGAAGACACTGTTCCAGATGCATGAATAAAGGCCTTCAGAAGATGTATGATGGCTCTTGAGCTGGATTACTTTTCTCATTCTTTCTGGATTGTTTGTCCTTGTAGTTGCCAGGAAAGAAAAGCTAACTTGCAGCATGCAAGCAGTACCTCAGCAATGAACAAAGCACCCTTAAGCATCCTGAAACTCTGGTGAGAGACTAGTTGCAAGGAGAAACCAAGAGCAAGCAGGGATTTCTCTGCCATGGAGAGCTTTTGTGGCTGGACCTCAGAAGGGACTTGGAGCTGGCCTGCCAGAGACGGTCAGGCTCCCTGCCTCCAGAATTGAAAGCTGGCAATAATGTAAGAAACATCTTCAGGGAGTGCAGATACCCTATTCAGGGATTTCCTTCCCCAAAATTTTGTATGTTATGAAACACAGCTCTATTCTGAGTGAATCACCCCCAGTTGCATCGACCATGGCTGCTCAGAAGATGACATAGTAACATTCAACAGATAACAGGCTCAATATCTCGACATCTGGAAATGCAGACAGCAAATGTGATGAGCAAACCTGCCAGCCGCCACTCTGAGCATTTATCATGGTTTCAGCTGGGATGGAGTTAACTTTCTTGCTAGCAGCTGGTGTAGTGCTGTGTTTTGGATTTGGGATAAGGAATAGTGTTGATAGCACACCGGTGGGTTTGGTTGTTGCTAAGTGGTCAAGGCCTTTTCTGCTCCTCACACCACCCTGACAATGAGTAGCCTGGGGGTGCACAAAACATTGGGAGGAGACGCAGCTGGGACAGCTGACCCCAGCTGACCAAAGGGATATTCCACACCATGTGAGAACTTGTTCAGTTCATAAAGCTGGGGGAAAAAGAAGGAAGGGTGGGACATTTGGAGTTACAGCGTCTGTCTTCCAAGTAACCATTATGCATGATGGAGCCCTGCTTTCCTGGAGATGGCTGAACACCTGCCTGCTGATGGAAAGCAGCGAATGAATTCCTTGATTCGCTTTGCTTGCATGTGCAGCTTTTGCTCTACCTATTAAACTGTCTTTATCTCAACCCATGAGGTTTTTTTCTCACTTTTACTCCTCCAGTTCGCTCCACCATCCAAACTGGGGGGATGAGCAAGTGACTGCGTGGTCCTAGTTGCTGGCTGGGGTTAAACCATGGCAGCGTTCAAGCCCCACGTGAGGTAATATGGGTGGTGGACCAAGGTCCTAAGCTTTATTTCTCAGCTTCAGAAATAAAGGCTCAAATTTTGCTCCTGTGAGCAGGAATGTGACTTGAATGACCAGGCTTTGGCCCCTGCAGCTTTATCCTTTCAGCTGCAAAATCAAAAGGAGGGGAAGTGGTGGTGGAAATCTGGCCAGTTTTTCTCAAAGGTGAAGAGGGAATTTGGGACAAAGGAAGCTATTTAATTTCTTTGGCCTCCTTAAGCTGTTGACTCATGGAGGAACAGATGTAACTACATAACATCAGCTGCACGTAATTAAATATATTGCTTTGCAGATGTCCAGAAAGATTCCTGTATATACACAGCATAACTGTGTGAGAGGCACAGGACTGAATACCCATGCGAGGACAGTCGTATCACCTGGCAGGTCACGGTCAGCCCTGGCCGGAAAGCTGAAGTGCCTCAAACAATACTGAACCCTCTCAGGGAATCTGCACTTGCACTTCATTTACACTGTCTTTTAAAAAGGCTGTCATTTAAACTGGCTCAGATATGATGCAGGAAATCAAAACATTAGCCCGGGGATGGTGTCACTATTGAAACAACATCTGACTCCTCCTTAACTGCGATTACACTTGGTTATTTTGGATGGATCTTATTTCCGTTCCTATCAGCTAGAGGGGCAGCAGGTCATTTCTATCATCTTGCACATCCCAAAGGACAAAGAGAAGCATCAACAGCCCTAAGACGAGGAGGAAAGTCAGACGCCTGCTCTTCTACCAGCACAACCTGCTGTCGAAGCATAGAGGAACATGTACCTCAGAAGGAGATGCTGAGCAGCAAAATGCACTCCCCTTTCTACACACTCTGAGGAGATAGAGCAAAACATAAGCTATGGTAACAAGATGTGTGTTGAGGAAGGCAACATAGTGTGTAGTTTTGGATTGAAAAATTGCCTTTGTCTAGAAATACCAGTGCTTCCCTGAATGTCAGCAGAACATGCCTATGAAGCTAGAACATTTGCTGTCGCTTAGGGGTACCAGTCACTTAAAGACTTAATCTGCTGTTCTTATGTCTCCTTCAGGTTCAAGTTTACTTTTGCTTTAACTTCCCATGCACAGAGCTATTGTTAGATTTTGTCTCCTGGAAAATTGAGGAAACATATCAAAATACTTTTTAAGGAGTAGGTGGTCCCTTGAGGATCCTAGAGGCATTGCTAGTAATTTAACTGTCAGGAGCTTCATTTTTCAGAATAAATATGTTGTCTTTTTTTTACTACATTTTTTACTATGATACCTCCACAGTGAAGAATCTTGGTCTTCATCTCTGTGAGAAGACACATGCAGGGATACCAAATGGAGAAATGACACTAAAAAGGACATGTGGCATGTTATGCAAGTGTTCTTAAAGCTGCATGTGAGGATCCCTAACAAGGATGGTCTTGAAGCCTTTTGCAAGTAAATCATAATTTAAAAAAAACTATTACTTTATCTGCCCCCCCCCAGATTTTGACTGATGTTCCCCAGTATTTTGCTGGTGAAGTGAAAAAGGCAGCAGGATGCTCTCACACCTCCACAGACATTTCTTTCTTGTGAAATGATGGCCCACTTACAGAAACTCAATATCTGTTTCTTGGTCTTTCTCCCCCCGCACTCTGCGGAGATTCCTTGTTAGCTGTGCAATCAATAAAAAACATATCTTCAGCAACTAGTAAATCTGGTTTATTAAAACACAGGTTTGACAGTTAATTCAATTGCTAACAAAGTTGTAGCATGGTCAATAAAAAAAAAAAAGTGATCTCATAAGTGAGATACATATATCCTCTACGTGCAAAATTACCTGATAATACGGTGCATTTGGATAGATACAGACAAAAACATGTGAGTGAGATTAGAATGTGGCTAATTTTTTTTTCCATTTCCTCGTAGTATTTAAGGTGTACAGTATCTTGTCAGAGGCTACAAGATTATCATTTGTCCCTGTTGAGGTCTGCTCCTGACAGGGAAAAACTGCTGGTTTGCCCCCTTCCTTCCAATTATTTGTCCACCATCCTTCTGCACAGGCTGTCATGTCAATCCCATTCCATTGCAAACGAGTGGTAATATTCCCTTTTCCTTCAGTAACATGGGACCAAGCACTGCAGGAGTTCACATGGCATCATTAGGTCAGCTCTCAGGTATGCCACTGAGTTACTGAAATAAGGATTTGGAGCATGAATTTCTGTGAAGACTTATGATAAAACTCTGTGCTTACATCAAAGGCAGCATAAAGTGACCAAAATAGATTGACTCTGCAATTGAACATAACCCTTAGATAGTCAAGAAAAATGTGATTTCCCCAGTGATTTGCCAAGCACTTTCCCACCTGATCAGCAATGTTTTGTTTTCTGCATATTTCAGAGCGAGCTGAAAATATCTAGCTGCAGTTATTTTTGTTTGGGAGCAATAACGTTCTCCAAAAAAGTTCAGAGCATTGAGAAACTATCTTCACTGACAGAAACATTCCTTTGGGTGGATTTCACAGGGAGGGAAGGCTTTCAGTATTTTTGCTAGTTTTCATGTAAGACAGGCTGCTTTTCTGGAAAATATGACAAAACTTCTTGTCTTTTTTTTTTTAATTCAAAAATGAGGTAATTAAAACCAAAATCTAAATGTGGTCAAACTGAGTTTGGAGCCTGTTTTCACTTAATTGCAAGTGGTCTGATTTCTAGGAAATATATTTTGAAAAATATTCAGGAACCTAAAAATGCAGGCAGCCATCTGGTGAGATTTTCCAAAGAACACATAGGTGTAGCTCTCCGTTGCTTTCTGAAACTGCCCTCCTTCTCCTCCACTACACGTCTTTCCTCCTGTTCCTGGCTTAGTGCTTCCCTGTGTTTGATGTCAGGGAGTTCAAAAAAACTGGAAGTTAATCCTATGAAAAAAGGGACTAGCTTCCTCCTCGGAGCAGACAGGAGGTGGGGGATTAGGGATGCCTTTGGCAGCAGGTTGCTGTCAGACTGGTTTACCACTTCCTAGCTCCCCATTTGGAGAAAATAATTTTAAAAGTTTGTCTCTGGATCCCTGCATGGGCACTGAGCTTCCTAACCTTGGCTTTCAGAATTAACCATAAAAACAAGTGCTGCAATGACCTCGAAGGAATCGGCGCACACGTGAAGAGCTGCAGGATGCTACGTGCGCCCGCATCCTGCTCTCGCTGCCAGCAGTCATCTTACTCATAGCGCTCCATACCGGCGCCGTTAACTCGAAATCATTATCTCACTTGACAATCAGAGAAATGTTAAGCAGAACACAGAATCACAGAATCATCATGGTTGGAAAGGACCTCTGAGATCACTGAGTCCAACCATAAACACCTCGGTGGCCTCTTCAGAATGGAAAATTTAGAAATGCTAATGCCTTGTGAACAGCCTGAGCTTGTGCTGGCTCCTGTTTGGGTCTCTGTCTGCTTTGTAAGTCAGCCTCAGCAGAAAGTATCAGTGATGCTTTACATTTCTGTTACACGCAGGCCTCTGGCCTGTGTTTGCAAAGGGAACTGACAGGGAGCTATGAAGCTGTTGGGTATCACAGCATCTGAACCACACACCTCTGGACACACAGGGAAATGGAGCACAGAGAGGTTCAGACACTGAGGTGGTCAGGGGAGCAGTTTCCCTTCAAGCCACTCTTTGAGTATTGTGAAGTGAAATAAATGGACTCTAATAGTAAGGTAAATCCCTTTCAACCCCTTGTCCTGGGGAGGATGAACACTAGAGGTATATTTACGCTGCTAAATAGAAGAAGACCAGGGATCACACCCAGACACCTGACCTCTGATCTTTCTGCCTCAGTTTTGGCCATCCACAATGAGCTCTTTCGAAGACACTTTTGCTCTAGAGATGCCTGGCACTGAGCAGCATGGCTGCAAGCTGGCTAGCACCACACAGCCTCTGCCATTGAACAGTATGGACCCACTCGAGATATCACATCAGGACCATATATAAATATTTTGCATATTCTTCATACTTTGCAATTCTGTGTCAGCTATCTGCGGTACAAACTTCTGATTCTGGCTTTGAAATTTTCAGCAGCAAAGTAATAGAGGACGGGATCAAGGCAGCTGTTCATGGCAGCAAGGCAGAGAGTGACCACCAGCACCTTGTGCACGGGCAGGTTGGCCGGGCTGCAGCTGCTGTGCATCAGGTGGACTGTTCGCAGTACATGATACGGCAGGAAACAGAGGAGGAAGAGGATGAGAGTGATGATGATGGTTGACAGTGCTTTCTTGTGGCAAACTGCCTTCTTGCACTGTGGATTCCTGGACTTGAGCAATGCTCTTATTGCAAAGATGTAGCAGACAATAATTGTGCAAAATGGCAGAATGAAGCCCACGACGAGGACAAAGGTGTTCATTATCAGGAGCCTGTGCGTGTTGGAGGGGTGGAGATCCAAGCACTTGCCTGGGTCGGTGTACCCAGCAACTTCCTTGCATAGCAGAGGGCTGGAGGCTGCCAGGACAAAGACCCATATGGCTGCACATATTATCTTGGCATACTTCATGTTGGTTACTTTCCAGCGCTTGAATGGGTAGACGATAGCTATGAAACGAACCACGCTGAGCACGGTGAGAAAATAAATGCTGCAGTACATGTTCACGTACAAGATGTAAGTCATGATCCTGCAGAGGACATCACCAAATACCCAGCGTGATCCCAACAGGAAGTAGGTGGCCCGAAAAGGCAAAGTGCTCACAAACATGAGATCTGAAACAGCCAAGTTCTGCATGTAAATGTTTACCGACGTCTTCCTCTGCGAAGGCTGGAAGAAAACATAAATGGAGAGGCTATTTCCAACAGCACCCAGGAAGAAGATAAGGAGGTACATGATGGGATAAATTACTTGCTTGAAGTCGTCAATCGTACAATTGAAGGAGTTGTTAGTGAAGTTGGCACCTAGCACCATCTCGGAAATATTCATGGTCTGCAGCCAGACTCTCCGTCTTTCTGCCAAAGTAAAAAGAAGTGGTGTGAGGGCTAGGTTACAGGCCAGGCAGGGAGTTCAGCTATTCAAGACTATTTTACTCAGGGCAGAAATTGCAAGATGCAGAGGGGAGTGGAAAATAAAGATTCGTTAATGAGTAATTGCTTGTGATGTCCCAGTAGATACACATCTCAAGGCGTAAAGCCCCAAGATGCCTCTAAACAGTTTCTGTATTACAGCAACTGGTTATTGTCTCAACTTGTGAAAGTGATGCCTTTTAAAGATGAGTGCTATGTGTGTGTTTTAATGGCAATTCTCTGATCTTCTCTGTGCAAAACAAGCCAACTTGCTGTCAGACATTTTGTAGCAGGGAGGTTTTGAGTCCCCAGTTGCCTACCATGGAAGCATCAACACCTGAGCTGTCAGAAGAAATCCCTGTCCACTGGTAAGTCTGTGTTTCAAATTAGATAAAAAGCCGAAGGAACTGAATTTGCCAACTGGAACTAGTGAAATTTTTCTGCTACATTGTCTGCTGTTGGCAGTGTGTCACTGAACTTTCCTTATCAATACCAGAGGTATATTGATATACCTCAGAACCTATAAGTTAAGGATGTTTTGACCTTAAACACAGCATAAATACCATTCCTTTTTTAACTCCCTCCTCTTTCCTTTAAGTTTCTGATGGCTTTCTATGTCTCTTTTTATGGGACCTTTGTTTCATTTACCACTTTCTCAACCGTTTTTGTGCTCAACTGCTCTGCATCAGACAGTCATCTACACGCACCGCAGCTTCCAGGGCAGCCCATGTGTGTAGCCCTAATGAAAATGGCCTGTGAGAAAATGGGCTATGTTCACAGAGAGTGACATTTTTCCTCCTATGAGGCTATAATTCAATCAGATCAAAACCACTTATCACTAAAACACTCTAAATAATAATTCTTTTCTCATTAGTTTCTATTTCCTTGCTGAACTCCCGATTTCTTCTCCCAGCTGACCTGCAGCTAGTAGTATTTTGAAAGGAAGGTTTCAGTATTGTTGCTTGTTTAATAGCATCAAGCAATTTCCTCTCTGCATCTGCCAACATATTCTAGAGACGGAGCATGGAAAATTTTAGCCTAAACCCCAGAACTACATGGCATTTCTAGATGTACAAAAAAGAAGCTTTTAATTTGCCCCAGTGAGAGTGATAATGAGTCAATGGCACGTGACTGCATCTTATCTCTTATTATGGACCTCACTGGCTTCCTGATTTGAAATTAATTTATTTGCACAGGTGGAGTCTCTCTAGGAGGAAACATAGGCTCTAGAGTTGGGTGCTCTGGACTTACAGTTACCCAGTGTGGTATTCCCAGTAAACGGGAGCTAACTTGCGAACTCAAGCCATGGTGTGGGAGCCTGAGCTATGTTCACAGCAGCCCATGGTATCTTCAGGGTGGTGTGTCAGAGTCTGCCTGGATCCCTTAATATAGCAACCAGATGTGCCTCAACAGTCGTCTTTTATCTGGCCTCACTGTGACGGGGAGCGTGGGAAGTGTGACTCCCAGGCTGGGTTCCCAAGGAGCAGGATTTACTTCCCTGTTGAGAGATGGGAGCGTGGTGGCTTGAGGAAGGGGGACTTTTTTCAGATGTCATACTCATCTGCTCACACAGATGTCATACCCATCCCTGCAGCGCCTGAAATTATCCCTACAGAAAATAAAGATAATAATATCTATTGAGCTTAAGAGTGCTGAAGACTGGAAGTGGGCAAACTGGATATCGGGGTTCAGCAAAGACCCAGACTCAGAAAACATGTGCTCCTAAAGGAAATCTTCTGTTTGACATCCTCTTCCCTGATGGAGGGGAGAGACAAAGTACACTTCCTAACACCAAACCTTTTGCAATCTGAGGAGATTTTGGTTTTCTGTACAAAGCGACTGTCTGACACATAAGTTTTCTGCGTGGGATCAAGAACCAGCTTTTCTCCTGATTGAAGCTGATCTCCCCATTCTGCAGAGAAACATTGCAGCCCAAGGTACAGCAAAGAGAAGAGACCTTTTGACTGTGTTTTGCTATGCCCAAGCAACCTTGCCTTTAGAAACCCAAAACCACAAGAAAATACCTATGCCTGTTGAAGCATTCCTTCCACCAAACCTGGTTTCTGTGAAACCAGTGAGTTAGAGGAGTCAAACGAGAATTAAGAACTTGGAGCCCGGGCAAATTCAAAGTCCTGCTGAGCACCATAAGTGATGGCTTGAAGGACAGGACTGGGGCAATGAAAATTCAGTTGATGAAAAGCCCTTGGGTCCCTGTACCCTGGGGACGCCACTACAAAGCACAGATGCTGAGGCACTTTGGTCAGGCTCTTCACATGAGCTCCTCGTTTCCGCTGCCAAAAGACCTGCAGCTAAAGACCTTTAGGAAACTAGATGTGCATGTGTAATTGAGAAAACTCAGCACCCATGGGCCTGGCAAGAAAGCAAGTACTCAGACTCCCTCCAAAATATCCAAACGAAACTTTCGAGTTGTAATGGGATGTCTAAGAGAAAAAGGCTGGAGACTAGTCATCTGAAAGCTGTTAACCCCCGTGATGCCTGCCCTGAGTTGAAGCAGGAACAACCTGTGCAATTATCATAGGTAGATGCTCCAATTAGTTGTGTTTTAACACAGAGATCGATGTAGAAGGAAGGTGCAGCAAAAGATATAGTTCACACAGGACTATCTCAAGCAACCACAGAGGAGAAGGGAAGAATTTTATCCCTGCTTGAAGTCAAGCGTTGTTCTTTAGCCAGCTAAGGCGAGGAGATGGCTCCTAGATAAAGAGAAAGAATAACATATCTAAGGAGAGGCAATAAACTTTGTTTTCAGCAAGAGTGTCCAGGCGGTCTCCTGCATCACAAATGAACAGGGTGGGTTTTGGGTAAGAGACTGGACCTATAGGGTCCCCCAGAAGACTTCAGAGGGAAGATTGGCAGTAAGATCTAACAGCCCTCTGAGAAAAAAAGAAGACAGAAAGTGACAATCTGAAATGGGAATCTCTCTTAAGTGGTACTGAAAGACTTCTCTGATGGGAACTCCCTAGCAGGAGATTTTTTTTCTATATATGAGTTTCCCTGATGGAAGCTGTCGAGTAGAAGCAGCTGACAAATGCCCTGAGGCTCTGACAACCATCCTGGGCTGGAGAGGGAGAGCACATCAGCTGAGCAGGGAGAAAGGTGGCTTTTCTGAAATAACTGCTGCATAAGTAAATTAGACATAGAGATGTGGTGTTTTTTTCCTTTTCTTTTCTTTACCTTTGTAAAGCCTTTTAGAAACAATTACAGCTTAATTAGTATGGATTTTATTAATAAATACTTTTATTATAAATTACATATATTATAAATTATATCTATTTATTGTGAATAAATATTTTGCTTTTTATCGTAGCCTGGCTTGAGTGTGATTTAAGGGAAGGGGATAACAGAAAGACATTCCTTGCCTAAGGTGAATCTGAAACCCTTAAGGAATGAATGGATGCGCAAGCCAGGTGGGGAACTGACAGAGCAAAAGTAAGCGGAGATTTGTTTAATTGGAGGAGATACTAAACTAATAAAAATGCCCAAAAACTACCCGATTTTAAGCTCGGGATGCAGGTAGCAGTCTAGCAGCAAAGCGGGGGCTACCCCATGAGCTGCCCAGCATGTAATGTGTGTGGCTGCCTGCCTGAGGCGGGTTTTGTGCCTGTGTGTGCAGAGCAAGGGGCTGGGGACAGGGAGGGACAAGGCTGGCTGTCTTGAGGCAAGGGTGGCTCAGCAGGAGCAGGGCAGGAGCAGGTCTGCCTGAGGAGCAGGCCTCATGAGTAAGTCTGTGAAGATTGCTTGGGGGTGCAGGGGAGGAGCCAGTGGTGGCTGTGGTCATTGTGGGCACCAGGCATGAAGGTGGGATCTTCGGGGCTCAGCTACAAGGCAAGAGAGAAGCTGAGGTCAGACCCAGTGTTTCCAGTGCATGGACGAGGCAGCAGAGATTTAGGTACGTAAGGAACCGAGGGATCTTTTGGGATAAAGGCAAGTAATATGGAAGTGAGAGACTGCACTGTACTCAAAGTGTACTCAAAGTACTGCAGACTAATTTAATTAGCAGCAACAGGGGAGCTGACGGGCACGGGAGAGCAAGCGGGCTGGATGGATAAGACCTGCAAGGGCAGTGAACCCTCACATCCAGCGCACTTCTGACAAGGCCAGGAAGGAAATAAGGCCCAACTGCAATAACTAGGGAAGGCAAATCCTGCTGCCCACAGATCCAGTGGGCTGGCACGTGCTGTCTCGAGTGAGTGATTAAAAGCAAATCTGACATAATTCTGCACTGATGCTCAAAGCCAAAAACGAGACGGAGGAGCTGGAAGACTTGGCATGAGGCAGCAACCCTGGTGCAAGGGGAAACCGGGAGACCTGCAGGAGAGAGGGTAATCAACAGGAGCCTGTGTTGCCATGTTACCAGCTTTATGGTAATGACAGTGCAGGATGCACAGGTGGAGGAGTAGCACTGTGCTTGAAGGACTACATAACTTGCAACAGCATAAAAATATTATGGCCAAAGAGAAGCACTACGGAGTCCTTGTAGGCAGACGTCCCATACTCAAATAATAAAAATATATTACTAGGAATGCACTAAGAAATTCCTCATCATGATGATGACAGTCATCAGAATATGTTAAGTGCGAGTAGGAAGCTGAAAGCAGGTAGCAATAGCAGGAGATTTTGGATGTCTTTATAAAGATGTGATGCTGCAGCAGAACGAGATACAAAGTCCATACACAACAAATACCTGATTCCTAGAATAATTAGACCTGCAAACAAATCCACAAGACAACATGCTATTTTACATTTGATCTTTAGCGTTGCACAGATTCTAGTTCAAGTAGGTTTTGGTGGAGGGAGCCCTGTACTGGCAATCACGGAAGAGCTAGGTTCACCAGTGTTGTGGGACAGAGAAACAGTCCCAGAAGAAAGAAGCCTACATAATTTTGGGGCTGTTTAGAACAGCAAACAAAAATTATAACAAAACCTGTGTTAGAAGTCTACATTCCAAAGAAATAGACATTTTAATAAATATTGAGCCCTGCGTCTATCAGTAGAACAGTTGGCAAGACTATTATAGGAAAAAGATCACCATTTAGAAAGCAGAAAGCTTGTCCAAATGGGGACAACAGGAAAAGCTGTATCATGGCAGATCAAATATGGAGAGGAAACTAAGAGCATTAAAATAAAAAAATAAAAAAAAAAAGTGAAAAGCACCTGGTAAAGGGTGCTCAGGCTGACAGTAAGTTTTGTAAATCCACTGAAAGAAGACAGACTGTTAGAGCATTGGTAAGGTTGCTTCATGGCAAAAGATGTCTTAGGGACAACGAGGCCACAGCAGAGAAACTCAGTGAATTCACTCTTACCTGCCAAAGATTTCAGGGTATTTTCACACCTGATGCAGCAAACAGGGTAGAGGAGCCAGCTCCACTCAAGGGATGTGTGCAGGAAATATTAAACTGACCAGATAAGTGAGAGGCCAATAAGTAATCAGGACCAGATGGCATTCATATGAGTATCCAGAAGGATCTCAAATGTGAGACTGCTGGCTAAGGCACATAACCCACCATTACAATCAGGTGCTGTGCCAGGGGACTGATGCATCACCAGTACAACTCTTGTCTACAAGAAGGGCTTGAGACTCAAGGGTGGCTCGAGGGCCGTGAGTCAGTCATCTGGTTGCTGGGAGTTACAACTGCTGACACTGATTTCCACCTCTGGTATGTTGTGGGAGGTCTGTAATGAAGAACAAAGATGCTGAGCTTATTGAAATGCCAGAGAAAGAGTCAGCACGTCTTCTGAAAAGGGAGATCCTGTCTCACCTGCTGAAGGGCTGTGAGGATGATGGATGAAGGGGGCCCAGTGGTCATTTTATATGGATATGTGGATATGTAGGCATTTATACAGTTGCATTTGTCAAAGCTCTGCACCAAGGGTTTCTTAAAGAACGAAGTTGCCAGAGAACTGGAACACACACCTTCTTGTGTGCTGAAAACTGGCTGAAGGGTAAGAAATAAAGTGTGGGACTTCACGAATCAGCAATGGGATCCTCTAGTGTTTGGTACTCGGCCCAGATTTATTTGATATCTTTATCAATAACCTGGAGAAGATAGTTATCCAAGTTGATAGACATGCTGAAAGGGTGGCAGGAGAGCGCTAGTGTATTTTAATGTAAGGTGATGCATGATGGGAAAAATAATCTAAACCCTGCCTACATGACATGAACTTGAAACTGGCTGTTGCATTCAGGAAAGGGCATTTGGCATTGGCACCGTTGACCATTTACTGAAGTAAATTCTGCATTGGCTGCAGCATCAGAAGCAACAAAAATGTCAGCAAAATGAGGGGAATCGTCAAGAAGGCTATGGAGAACAAATCTTGTATAAAACATCCATGCATCCCCATAGTGAGCAGTTCTGGGCTTGACATCCAAAAAAGAGATTACGGAATTAGAGACGGTGCAGAAAGAGGCAAGTGAAATGATCAAGGAGACAGAGCCAGGAACTAAAAAGCCTGGGATTCTTTGGTACGGAGAGGAGGAGGCTGAAGAAGGATGTGGTCAAAGTTTACAGAATCATGAAGCTGGTGGGTAGCGTGTGAATGCACACCATTATTTATAGGGTCCCGCAGTACTGGGACTTGGGGTGCTCAGCAGAGTTGCTGAGAATCTGCTTTCAAACAGATAAAAGAAGGTGCTCCTCTGAGCAGCGGGGAGTGGGCAGCGCCGGGAGCTTGCTGCCACAGCCAGCAGTGAGGGCAGGCAGCATCAGCAGGGTCAAAACAGGATCAGACAAATGCAAGGACAATAAATGGGAAACAAAAGACTGGGCAGGGATGTACTCCCTGGTGCCCACGGACAGCAGTCAGCAAGCTGGGGAAATGCAAGGGAAAAGCACTCTGGAAGGTGATCAGGCTCTCATGTTGTCTCTAACCAGCCTCTCCTATTGCCACCATCAGAGATTGAACACCAGGCTAGATGGACGTTGGTCTGAGCTGCCAGCACATTTCTTACAGTCACAATTTGCTCCCAGCTCCTGGCAGTGTAACAACCACATCTGACTTCACTGCATTACCCCTAATTCCTGCTGGCAAAGCAAGACCAATGCCTGTAGTGATATTAATATAGAGATTTCACCCTGTATGTCAAAAAGCTGTTGCTGGGAAAGCGGGAATAGTCAGCAGCCCTGGGCTATCCCCTGCTGTAGTGGAGGTGTAAAGCAAGAGCAGGCAATCAAGTCATCCAGCATCTCAGCAGACACCGTGGTTGATTTTTATGCCGTGCTTGGACTGAAGGACATGCTCCTTTTGGAGAGGTGTGGTGGAGGGGTGCTGCTGCTAAAGGGGTGAATATGAAATCTCTACTGTCTCTAAAGGTGTAAACATGAAACTCTCCATTTCCAAACTGCTGATCTCGGATTTGCTGCTCTGAAACACTCTGTTCACTATAACATGAGGAACTATCAAGGAAGCTATTTTTAAGAACGTGTCTGCATATAGAAAGTTATATGGGAACATATAACAAAGGCAAATTTCACTGAATTTCACTGAATTTTTTTAGAGTTGGAAGGGATCATAAAGATCATCTAGTCCAACTCCCCTGCTGAAGCAGGATTGCCCAGAGCATGTCAGAGCATGTTACTCAGGACTGCATCCAGGCGGGTCTTGAAAATCTCCAAAGAAGCGGACTCCACAACCTCCCTGGGCAGCCTGTTCCAGGGCTCTGTCACCCTCACCGTAAAGAAGTTTCTTCTCATATTTGAGTGGAACCTCCTATGTTCCAGCTTGTGCCCATTGCCCCTCGTCCTGTCACTGACAACCACTGAAAAGAGTCTGGCTCCCTCCTCCTTCAACCCACCCTTCAGATACTTATAAGCATTGATTAAGGTCTCCCCTCAGCCTTCTCTTCTCCAGGCTAAAGAGTCCCAGCTCTCTCAGCCTTTATCAGGCTGTTCATTCAAAATACAGTTCTTTGTGATGTTACATGATAAATATATAGATCCTCTTGCAGGCCAGGAAAAAGACATGCTCTCTGCATCTATCACAATAGCCCTTTGTTTGAAGAGGACCCCAGACACCACAGTCTCCTGTTCATTACCCAGATAGGAAGGCAGTTACGATATCCCTACCATGTAGGAGATTATTTGCATTTGCCACTGCACTTCTGAGAAAAACAGAAGTTCTCCTGTTTTTTTAAAGTTCTCATTGGCTTTTCTTTTAGCATCCATTTTGTGTATCAGGAGCAGCGTTACCAATAGTAAATGTAGCAGAATGTAATATTTAGAATTAACACTAAATTCATCAAAGTATGGCATTTTATTAACTTTTCTACATGCACAACAATTTTTAAAAAAATCAAGTCTGACATTTAACAACTTTTATTTTAAAAGTTTTTCATAAACCAAATATATAATTTTTATCTAGTTAAAAAAATAGAGTCACTTAATCAGATCCACAACTTGATTGTTATCTTCCACCTAGCACACATTCCTAGTTATGTAAACTCACCCTTTTTTTCTGCCAAAAAATTTCTCAAGACCGGCTTTGTCACATAGAAGTTTAGTCAATTATAACAGCTTCTGGCAAATAAAAAGCTCACTGCGTGTAATAAGCAATGTAAGTAGGTAGAATTTTAAGCCTTGCAGCCATTTTTATCTACATCAGAAAAAGCAGAAAAATCTTGTCCTACCTCAGCCTGTGTGCCTTCTGGTGGGTTCAGTATTTCCTTCTTCTGCTTGCTGTTGCTGACAACTTTCAGTTTTGTTAGTAGAAACGAGAAACAGAAAAACTTGACAGAAAAGCCAAGTGCTATTTTTGCAGAAGCCACAGAAAAGCAATGAGTAGTAGGAAAGGGAAGTAAATCCTGATTAAAAGACCTTACATCTTCTTAGAAGAGAAATGTTCTCAGCTCAAGGAGTGGTGCTAACAATCACATGGCAATCTTTCAAAATTTTCATCCAATGAAAGAGGCTCTACAGCTACGTGGTATGTTGGGAAGCTTTCTGGATTTCTCTATTTGAGTCCACAATTCTATATATGTGCTTTCAATAATCAGAGTCGTTCAAAACGTTAAAGGGAATTCCCATATAAGCTTCACATGGATTGTTAAAGATAGAGTTCTTGGAATTATGGAGAGGACATACTGGGGTTATTTCCCAGGCTTTTCATGCAGAAATCACAGGAAGAACAAAACTGCAAGCAAGCTGCTAAGAATGGATGTGTAATCTTATTCAGCTCACAGTTCAAGGCTGGGTTTACAGAGCTGAGGGACTTATTTTCCTTGAATTTCGATAGGAACGGAACACACGGCTCTGCTAGGACACGAGCAAGCGGCTGCAACGAATGCCTTACTGCCCTTAACATTCTACCACTTCTCGGTGGAGCAACGCTGACAACACAGATAGGTATCTATACTTACTATAGGTGTAACAGCTTGACTATTCCTCTTCTGTGCTGTCAGCACATGCAGGCGGAACAGATGCATTTGAGTGCTTTCTGGCTGCTGTGTTGTATTTCATATCGGCAGGTGGTTACGAGACCACACACGGCTGCTCACCACAGCTCAGCGGATGGAGAATCTCCCAAAAAAAAACTTCTCACCGCCCACCTCTATACTTGTCCAAAGTGCTTTGGATATTTGTGTTCTCTCCTCCATTGGCCACCTGTGCCTGATTCTCACTTATTGCAAGGGCTCTTCACTCTGGTTCTACTTGTGAACTTGAGAAAGGGCAAAATAGTCCTCTGGGCATGCTCCCCATGCAGATTCATGGTGGCAGCATGCAGTGGCTGTGGAGACTGGTGTCACCAGAGCTCACAAATCCCTATGACCAGGGAGGAGGAATGTACAGCTTGCAAGCAGCTCTGTAGGTTGTGTTTTTTCAGCATGGGGCTAAAAATGGACATGGAAAAACAGCTTAAGTAGTAACTAGTCTAACAACTTCACTTTCCAGGGTGAGCACAAAATCCACGAGTGGTGTTTTTGAACATTTGCCTGCATTCACATTGACAATACAAAATAAGCTTTAAAAGCTCCCGGACAGAGATCCATGTTAATTTTCAAGGTGCAGCGTGACAGTGAATTAAGACCCTCCTGAGACCACTCCACTGGTGTTTAACTTAGACACTGCCAACTCTCGTGACACCTAAGGCCATGGATAGGTGTCCTTTTCCAGTTGTGGTTGTGCTGGCTGCTTTGGTTGTTGTCCCAGCAGTTTCTCTATCTGCCAGGGTTTACTGGCAGAGTGGCTCGTGTGTCCATCCTTAACCCCTTTTGGTCACTGAGGCATCACAGACACCTGAAACAGGAGGCCTCTTCTCACCCAGCCTATGTGGACTGAAGCAGTGTAGAAATGACCCCACGGGCATCTTGGTGGGTGGATGAACCCTTTGGGAGGAAGCCATGACATGCAGCAGGGAGCAGCATGGGTTGTGACTGCTTCAACCAGTGAGGTCACAGCCAGAGGACAGCTATGGCCTTGGCATTCACTCAAGAGATGTCCCAGTAACCGGGACCGCATCTTATCTGCAACTGGCAGAGACTAATTTAGGCATTGCAGTAGCAGCCTGATGACATCTCCATCACATGGCACGCGGAGATAATCACTTTGGGACTGATAAGCAGGCTGTTCTCAGATACACAAGGTCAGAGATCAAACCATGTGGAAAAGTTAGACATTGATCACATTTTATTTTCTTGAATGTGTTTTGAGAACATCTCTTGCACCATATAATAGGGCTATCTTTGTTGCTTGGATAATTTCCCACATTCACCTTCTTAAACACCCCACTTTCTGGAGAGTACTGTTTCCTCCATTTTATAAAGTAGTTCTGTATTTTGCTTTTAGCCTGGCTTTGAATAAATGGGATTGGCTGCCAACTCACCCTGCACCTGATGAGCTAGATCCGGAGTGACTGCTTGGGATTTTTTAGAAACAGCCACTGGATGACTCAGCTTCTGAGAGGAGTTTATTACATTTCTTACTAATAAAAACTTCAGTAATTCTGAAGAAGACATCTCAGAATATGAAGAAGGATCAAAGACTTTCATCACAAGATGCTGTGCACATATCACACAATCAAAAGTTAACAGCCTAGGTTGTTTCTGAATTTTGAGCCCCATAAAATGCATAGACGGTCCAGGGCTTGGCAGACTGCACACCACCCCTCTGGGCTGCAGCTACTCTCTATCTTGCTTCTGTTTCTGTTCCCTTTTGTATTTCTGGCTCCATGACAGCCCAGTTTCAAGACAGAAAAGCAGGAGGGGTGACTCATCCTTTTCCTTCCCCTTCCTCACAAAACCCACCTCCCCTCCAGCCCTGCACAGAGGCACTGCCTACAGAGGAGGTCTCCAGCCCATGACCGCTGCAGGCTCCGAGTCTCTTTTGCATGAAGAAGCTGAGCTTCAGAGATGAAATAAGAACTGCAGACCAGGTAGAAGCAAAAATTTAGATTCTCCTTCCCCTGTGCAGCATTCCCTACAGGCTAATTCAAGTGTTCTCATGGGCTGAGTGCTACCTGATGGGAGCACCAGTCAAGGAGCCTGTCTCCCACACTCCCTGCACAGGGCACCTTGGACACCCCAAACACACATCATGCTGTATGGTGTCACCCTAAAGTTAGATGGGCTTCTGCCTAAGGGTGGTCCATTGTCTGGTGTGTCCCTCTGTTGTTGCAGCCTCACTAGGCAGCCTGTTGTCTGCTTTGCACCACAGCAGAGGGGCTCAAGAGCTGCCTGAAGCTCACCCAGGTCCTGATGCACATGCACAACCCAACAGACTTGTGCAAGCTCATCAGCTCCTGGGGCATGGATGCATTTGCACACCAGCTTGGGTAGCTTGGCAGCCCCACAGCCACGGGGACTGAGCATGGAGACATGGCAATCCCCAGCACTAGGGGAGCTAGAGTGAGACATCAAGCATCCCAGGCAACACACAAAAGAGTCTGCATATTTTTCCAGTTGCTTAATCAATATTTTGCTCTCTGCAGGCACGAACTTCCAGTGGCAGAGTTTCGCTTTTTTCACGCCAAGAGATTTTTGGTAAAAATGGATCTGTCAAACAAACAGAAGGGATTACCTCCATTGAAGAATTTAGCGCTGCATGTCTTCAACACGGCAGCTTAGCCTACTAACACATATCTATTTCCAGAGACTGAAATTACAAAGCCTACATTCATTTTTTGTGCAATCCAGAAAAAAACAGCATCCCATGTTAGTAGCTCATCTGCGATCAGCCATAAGGCTGGATAGAGGGGAAGATGAAACTCACGGCTGCATGAAGAAGGGGGAAGAAGCAGGGACAAGTTTAAGAGGAATTATTCAGAAAGAAAAAGCACAGAAGGTTTTCAAGCTGTTTCTTTTGCAACACTGGTAATAACATCTTTTTTAATTGCTTGTGGTCCTTTCTTAATTGTTTCCTGTTCCTCATTAATATATTGTTGAGGGCCGAGGAACATTAATATATAGATGGAATGGGAGAAGAGATCCAATATTGTCTTTATGTAAGATAAACTGTTCTTTTTTAAGTACTAAAATTGGAAATGGTTTTTGCCACCCCATCCAAAGGTGGATGTGGGCTTTGGGAAGAATTGATTGTCTCCAAAAGCCATGAAGCCGATGGCAGCTGGAGCATTAGTGCTCTTCCCAGAGAATAATTGATCCAGTCCTCAACTCTGAAAAGACTGAACCGGAGCAGGACAAAACACCAAACACTTTCTAAGGTCTTCATCTAAGGCCCATTGAAGTCATTGGAAAGAATAGTGCCCTTTTGGACTAAAACCTAAATAAGACAGCCTCAGAAACTCTGAGTGTAAAAAACTTCCTTTTCTTTCTCTTCAAGTAGCCAAAAGCATTTCAGATCTAACAGGTGCAAGGTTGTCAGCATGCCAAGTATAGTCGTCTTCTCTACTTCTACAGCCATTTCTTTACCTGCTAACCACCATGATGCTGAAGTGACTTTCTGCTTGCATTATGCATTTTGAGTAATTGCACAGTCTGCAATTGCAGCCCCTATTATTTCTGGTTTTTGTGTTAGGCATTATGGGATTGCAAAGTGCCATGATAATGGAAGAATTTGAAGGATTTGGCAACAAGTCTAGTTATGTTTATTTTAAGATTTTGTGTCCTAAAAACTTGTCATTTGTGTATGTTGGCACATGAATGCAATTCTGCAGTTCCCTATGCACACAGCTCTGTGGTTTGCTCTGTGTTTACCCCGTATTAAATGCTCTGCGAACCTTGTGTTCTGCTGAACTCTCACTTTGTACAAGTATAGACAATCGAAGCAAAACAAGCTTCCTTTCTTCCCTTTTTTGCTGACTTTTTTCCAATAACCCTGACCCAACAGCTGTGTAAAACCCAACAACATCATTCTAAAATCAGATAGACCAGATGTAGGTGCTCCGCATCTTGGCTAAACAATGTCTAAACACCACTGTAAGGTACAAACTGTAAGCCCTTCAACCTGAACTCCAACTACCACTAAATCCACTTTCATATCAAGGTAATCATTGCTAATTCTTAAGCAATAACATTATCACAGACAACTCTGTGCTTCACTGCAGCTGCATTCACAGCATCTTCAGGCAATTCTCTTTTTTTACTGTAGTCCCTTTGCCTTCTTATCCAATGCACTTCCAGTGCTATTTCATGCTCTCTCTGTAGGGGGTGTGTGTGTATATGTCCATATAGAACAGGTGTAAGTGCAGCTGCATGTATGCCTTTATATGCATTTATATGCATACACTCACAGAAGTGCACTCAGATATGAGCACTTACAGACAACCCATTTGTGTGCATGTGTATTTGTAAAATAAATGTATATGTAAATACACATGCTCAATAAAATAGCTGAATTTGAGCATCAAGGCTAAATTGTGTTGGCCAGAATTTAGAGAGCCATGGGAATAAGTGTGGGACATAAGTCCCCCACTCTTTTCATCCAAAGCTGATGGCTTTCGTCTGCTGAATGCCCCTGTCCCCAGAGCACGTGGGAGGTTCTTCCTCCAGGCACTGGCCACAGCTGACACAAAAAATAAATTTAAATTTTTGTCCTTGATCTGGATTTTAATGATGTTTCTTCAGATAAAACTCAGGTGGGGTTAGATCTCAGAGGCCACATTTTCTAGTGGGTTTGGGAAATGATTTAGGGTATTGTGTGCTGTTTTATACTTTTTAAACTGATTTAAAATGCCTTATAAAGATAGTCTATATATGGTATTTTGAAGAAGATAATAACATGACCTTATGTCCCAGATTTTTACTCAGCGTTTTAGGAAAATAAAGTGTCTATAATGGGTCATAAATATATTGTGAAAAATGTCCATTTATATATGACATTTCCAGCCTTGAAAATTGCTCGGATTACATATTCCTTTTGCAATCAGTACCCCTCCAGATAAAAGTGTGAATTAATTTAAGCTCATCTTTGTCACAGACTACATGCTTTTGTGACATGACTTAGTGAAATCCTCTTTGCTGGAATATACTGAAAACAAGACTGTCTAAGCAGGGCTGGATGCAGTGGTGACAAGGGTGGGAGAGAGAGGGGGAAGTTCTGCAGTGGAAGGTTCCTCTGCGGTTACTGATGGGGGATCGTTCAGTGCTAAGGGGAGACCATCACCCACACATCCCACCTTGCTGCACGCTGGGAAGCTGCTGTGCTGGCCTGATTAATGCAACCGTTACCCTTTACCTCAGATGTTTAAGTCTGAACTCTGGGTTTCTTTGCAGAAGACAAGAGAAGCCCAGGGTGTGCTGTCACCCCACACATGCCTAAGTACGCAGCCCAGGGGCACCTCAGCACCCATCTTTGTGGTTTATTGCCACCAGATGACCTTGTTCACCAACACAACTAGTGTTTGAGACCAGTCTGGAAAGGTCTAAGCAGCCTGACATGGGCTGGCTACACAACCAGGACACTGTCAGTCAAGCTTGCATGGGGTTTTACAGCAAAACTGGGAGATAACTCACTCCATCTTGATTCAACTTCCTCATGTTTAGCTTTCAGATTCTTCAGTGCAGCGAGGACAGGCTGGGCAGAGGCTAACCGGTCTTTTGCTGCAGGAAGAAAATAAAGGGAAATACATGATTTAATTCAGTTTTGTTTGGCAGGGATGTTTCTTCTACTTTGTTGTTGTTGCTACAAGACCAAAGCTAATTCTCTTGAAATCCGGCACATGCCACCAGAGAAGAATTAGCACAACGGTTTTAGTTTTATGCAACATTCTCAATACCCAGTGACTGAGTGCTTTAGAAGTGAATAAACAAAATGAAGTAAGCTGTTTGTTCAGCATGTTCCAACACCCGTCCATCTGTCTCCCTTTGTACTCGCAGTCCCTCAGCCACAACTTTTCTTTATCTGCTACTGTCAAGAATATGACTCATTTTTCACATAATAGACTGGGGGAAAAGTAGAGAAGTTTTTATACATAATAAAGCTTTCTCTTACCCAGGATCTGCTGCATCAGCTCTTATTTTACTTCTCATTAAAAAGACTGACACAATGAAAATGTGCTTTTTCTAGCGCTAGTTAGCCACAGTAGGACTCACTGTCTATGCCACAATTAGCTCTGCTTGACTCTTCACAGAACCAAGCAAATGAAGCTTTGGTGTAGCTAATTTTAGGACAAGAATTTTCTCAAATTCCCAGGCCATGAGAGGACGGAGTGTTAGTACAGTTTATACAATTAGTGAATTTGGTGAATGGAAGGAAGTCTCCTCCCCTCTACCCAGGCATCTTATAAGCTCAGCTAACACATTTTCATGGCTGCAAAGCAGAAGACATTCCAAAGTGGGGACACTAGCCAAAATGTCTGCCCATGTGGTTCCATCAGGTGTTGAATCTGTGTTGTGTCACCATAAAAACCATATCCCCAAGCAGATGAAGCGGTTCCCATGGGAAGGGTCTGTGTAGTCTACCCTACTGGTGACATCTTCATTAACCACCCCTTTTCTATGGCATCGTGCTGCACTCTGCCAGTGACAAGGCTGATGCTGGTTTCCCAGGTTAAGGCTGTGTTTTCCTGGCACAGGGATCCCTGCTCTTGCTTTCCACATGCTAGACTGATTTTACAATGCCTCACATGGTTGATAGACAGGAGGCAAAACACACAGCAGGCCGCCAGCAAGTACCCAATTCAGATGACATCTCACAGCTTTTTTTCATACAAATCATTGAATGGTTAAGGTTGGAAGGGACTTTCAAGATCACCTACTTTCAACCCTCATCTACTTCCAACCCTCCTTCCAGCCCTCCAGGTGCAGGGGCACCTCCCACTAGACCAGGTTGCTCACAGCTCCATCCAGCCTGGCCTTGAACACCTCCAGAGATAGGGCATCCACAAATTCTCTGGGCAACCTGTTCCACCGCTTCACCAAC
Organism: Numenius arquata; assembly: GCF_964106895.1. Taxonomy (NCBI): domain Eukaryota; kingdom Metazoa; phylum Chordata; class Aves; order Charadriiformes; family Scolopacidae; genus Numenius; species Numenius arquata. Next base: position 110,516,327 of record NC_133576.1, on the reverse strand, counting down.
AGTAAAGAATTTCTTCCTAATATTTAATCTAAATCTCCCCTCTTTCAGTTTAAAACCCCTTGTCCTATCGCTACACTCCCTGATAAAGAGTCCCTCTCCACCTTTCCTGTAGGCCCCTTTCAAGTACTAAAAAGCTGCAATAAGGTCTGCCCAGAGCCTTCTCTTCTCTGGGCTGAACAACCCCAACTCTCTCAGTCTTTCTTCATAGGAGAGGTGCTCCAGCCCTCTGATCATCTTCATGGCCCTCCTCTGGACCCGTTCCAACAGGTCCACGTTCCTCCTGTGCTGAAGGCTCCAGAGCTGAATGCAGTACTCCAGGTGGGGCCTCATGAGAGCAGAGTAGAGGAGTAGCATCACCTCCCTCGACCTGCTGGCCACGCTTCTTTTGATGTAGCTCAGGGTATGGTTGGCTTTCCCACAATGAGACCCTCATACACATCAGACAAGCATTGCTGCCATAGGAATCTCTCATGTGTTAGACCCATTTCCCTACAATGTGAACATCACTTGCCAAACAGATGGGGGGAGAGATCCAGCAAACCCAGAGGTCTCCTCCCAAGACTGCTGGAATCCCTGACCCACACGTGTGTGTGGCATCATGTTGGGGCGAGGAAGGCTCTTACCACTGTAAAGGATCTCTAGTCAGCTGGAGGATGCCTCTCACCAGCAAAGTGTTCTTTTGCATTTCTCAGTGCTGAGAAATGTGATTTTTCTTAGTTTTTACAATCACTAATACCCATCCAAAAGACAGGAGTGGGACTGCAACCCATTGCATCTGATGGAGATGCTCAACAACTTTGTCAGGTTACTTTGTGATGCCTAAGTTATTATAGAAAGTCACAGGCTTATGTAAAGAGGAAACGAGATAAAATTAGCATGCTTTAAAATCAAGGCAGCTATTTAGCTTTTGGATCTTAACATGACTTGATAGAACTACAAGATGCAGTCTCTAAAATACATCACTCCAAGGAAAGCTCCACAGAACACCCCCTTTGATATGCGTTTTTCACTTCATTTGCTCTATTATACACTTTAATTTCCTAGGCATCTCTTAAGTGCATTCAGCAGGATAGTAAGTACAATTCCTATGAGCTAGCTAAATTACTTTCAGCAAATTTGTATCAACACATATATTGTATTAGCATCATTACATTATAATTTAGACCTTTCATTTCACCACTAATCAAAGGCACTTCTAGCAAACAACCTGAATGTTCTAATTTAACAAGAGTATCATATCTAACTTGCTGTTTTAATAATTAAGCATGGTCACTATAAATTCAGTAGGTAGTAGAGTAGTTTCTACATATGAGTATAGCAGCATCTTTCCCTTTTGTTAAGCAAACTTCCTAGGTCTAAGTATCCTCTGTTGCCTCTCTGTAGAGCTTAAATACTTCTGTAGGGTCAGTAGCATTATGTATACAATATCCTCCAGATACATCCCTAGAAAATTCTGCTTCCCTTTGACAGGCAATCCTGAAAACATCTGCTAGGGTAAGCAAATTGGCTGTGGGAACTGCATACTCCAACTTTAGGGATGTTTTCTGTTTTTCATTTTTTCAGCTCCCTAGTGCACAGATCCATCACCTGTACTGCTAAAACATATTAGAACTGGAATTGTGAGACTAACGTGCTAAAATTAGCCAAAAGCTGAAAGCACAATTTTACTATGCCAAGAGTTTACAAACGAGCAACAGAGGCTCTTTTCTGTTTGATATGGCAAATAGCAGTAAAGCTAACACAATATTTTAAAATGAAAGCTTCCTTTGCTTCAGCATAAGAAATCTTAGACACAACTAGAATTCACATCTATAAAGATACTATCCAAACAACGTTTGACAGTTTCTTGAGATACAATACACAATGCTTGGAGGCCATAGCCATAGAAACATAAATATTTTGATTCCCTTTATGCAACTATTTAATAGAAGGAAAAAAAAAATGGAACTAGTGATGAAGAGCTGGCCAATACGTATCAACACACTGTTGGGTGACTGTTGGGTCATGCTTGTGTTCACCAGCAACACAAGACACCGTAGCTAGAAAGCAGTGACCACCTTGGTAATGCACAATGGTAGCCTTATTTAAATTATACAGAATAATAAGCTATACAATAAGAATTAGACTTGCATCTTGGTCACTTTTGTTTGCCTGGGAAAAAAACTCTTTCTGGTGTCAAAGATGAAAATATAAGAGCTGATATATCCAATATACTGCTGTCAGTTCCCTGTTTGTTCTTTTTTTTAAAAAAAAAAAAAAAGGTTTATCTTGAAGGCCACATTTTGGAAGATCAAATCTACAGATGTACACACATGTTCTTCACATCATTGCAAGAGAAAATCAGATGCCAAGAAAGGCCGCACAGAATCAGTCAAAATGCTCACTTTGCCTGGCACCCTGCCTGTGACAGGGACCAATCAAAGACACCTGAGGAGCAGTTCAATAAAAACTCAAGTCCGTAGTGATGCTTCCCCAGTCTTTCAGCTGTCAACAATTCTTGCTTAAGGATTTGCTGCAGGAGAACTGCCTGGAGATTTAATAATCTTTGATGGGTTTTTCTTCAATGAATTTGCCCATGTCAACCTTTGGCAATCCAACATCTTGGACAGAAGAGTTCTTTTGCAGAAGTACATATCATGGAAAATATTTGCTACAGAATAAGATTGTGTACATTAGACATATGCACATATGTACATTAGAACTACCTACATGAAAATCACATCCTTTCATCTTTTTTTGCACCTGCTGCCTGCTAGGTTTCTTTGATACTCCTTACTCTTGTATTGAAAAAGATCAGAAAAGAAATCGTTTCTTCCTACATACAAAGAGGTTGGATGATCCAGAATGAAGATAAATCTAGAATCATAGAACAGAATCATAGAATTGTCTAGGCTGGAAGGGACCTTTAAGATCCCTTAAGACTAAACAATCCCAGTTCCTTCAGCCTCTCCTCATAAGACTTGTGCTGTATACCCCTCACCAGCTTCATTGCCCTTCTCTGGACACGCTCCAGCACCTCGATGTCTTTCTTGTAGTGAGGGGCCCAAAAGTGAACACAGTATTCAAAGTGCAGCCAGTGCTGAGTACAGGGGGATGATCACTTCCCTAGTCCTGCTGGCCACGTTATTCCTGATACAGGCCAGGATGCTGTTGATCTTCTTGGCCACCTGGGCACACTGCTGGCTCATATTCAGCTGGATGTCAACCAATGCCCCCAGCAGCATCCTATGTCCAACAGGGCTGACAGAGAAGTGTAGGAACAAGGCAAACTTACATGGTACTTCCCCTTAATATTCTCCCACATTACAACTCTTTTTAGCGAAGACAGTTTCTTTTCTTTATTCTGAATCTGGCTCCCACTGACTTAATTTGATGGCCTCTTAATCCTGTACAGAAAAAAACTGGTGCATTTGGAAGACAACATACAGCTTTCTGGCATTACCACAGGTGAAAGGTTTCCTTTTATTTCCAAACTCCATGTGAGTACAGTTGATGTGTATTCACCCTTTCCAGGCCACCTGTGGTTTTTTAAACCTTTGCCACAACCCCATGTCATCTCTCTGCCAGGCTGAAAAGTCCCAGCCTACACACTCATTCTGTGTATGGAAGCTGGATTGCACGCTTCAGTCATTTTTAACCCTAAACCTTATCCAGTTTAATATTCAATGAGCAGGGGAGCTCAATGCTGCACAGAAAATTAAAGTCACTGGTGCATTATAGATTTACACAACGTTATAGTAACATGGAGTTTTTGTCTGCTCCTGAACATTAAGCTGAGGTCTTCATAGAACAAGCTCTTGTTTTTAAAAGACAGCAGTCAACTCAGAGTCCCCCCATCATATTTATAAAGATAAAACTGCTGGACAAGGGGATTCTGATGTGCATCATTTTGCATCTGTCTCTACTAAATTTCATGTGTCATCTAATTGTTCTGTTATTCATACTCACATGGTGCTTTTGCAGTTCTTCTAAGTCAACCCTTGTCTTTGCTTTTCTGCAGAATAGCAAAGTATTCTATATATCACCTTCATATTGCATCTCCTAACTTTTTACCTTCTTTTCTAGATTATTTAATTATGTGGAACAATAAAGTCCCAGCAAAAATCTCTGAAACACACGGGTAGCAACCGTTTTTCACTTAAAAACAGATCATTTTCTTCTACCCTTTCTCTCCTGATTATTCACACAAGGACCTTCCCTTCTATCCAATAGCTGCTCAATTGCTCTAAAAGTCCCTTGAGATTTAGATTTTTTAATATCTTTTGAACATTGCCAGTTATGCTGAATCCAGATCTCCTTTATTTTCGTGCTTTTTCATTCCGAGGACTCCAATATATCCATGTGACACAATTTCCCATTGTAAAATTTCTTCCTCACTATAAAAAAGTTGTTTCTCACAAAAAAAAAAAAGCTCTTCATCACTATGTTTGGCTTATGCATCTATCCACTAATTCTCAATGGCTCTTTAACAGCATTACTAATAATTTGCCTGGTACACATGCCAGGTTTCTGAATCGGTGGTTCCATTTTTCACAATAAATGTCTTCCATTCCTTTGGTACTGACAGCTGTAAGTGCAAAGTTTTACATTACAGGGAGAACTTCAGCAATTTCTACCTGGAGCTCCTTTGGTGCACCTCGGATAAAGACCATCAAGCAATGGGGACTCGTTAATTTTGTCTGTTTGTTCCAATATATTTTTAGTTAAAATGGAGACATGTCCACTGATAAATCCTCTGCAAGAAGGTCTATCCAGGCTCTTCCTTGCTGGACAGATCCAAAAAGTATGAATACCTTTGTTTTTTCTGTCTGTGGCTTTTTTTCCCTGCATCACAATTCAATCATTGAGCTACCCTAACACTCCCCTGACAGGCTTCCTGCTCCTGGTGTGGTATTGGGATTTACTAATAGTTTTTAGTAAATAATTTCCTGGATTATTTGGAGTTTGATGGAGGGGAATAGGAGGGAACTTTTTGGCCTGCCTTGCTACGTTTTTGCATGTAATTACGGCTGTCAGATCTTTCCATTCACCCTATTTGGGCATGACTTCAGCTGTTTGAAGGAAGCCTTCATGTTTATAATAGCATTCCTTTCAATAATGTTTATCTATGCTGCCTTCCTTCTGTGCTTTCTCAAATCTGTTTTTGATTAGCAGAAACCATTTGCTTTGTTTCTCCACTATGGTGTCCTTAACTGGTCACAAAAATGTGTGCAGAGATTCAATGCCCCTGTAAACACCTTCTTCACAAACATCCTCACTTCTGTATAGTAGCCCTTTGTAAAATTTAACAGCTGTAAGGGACTTTTACTTGTTTCTTTGAGCTTTCTTGCATCTTTTGATCCTGAAAATGTTGTAAAGTTGTTCCAGGTACATCATGCTCACGATTACAAAATGGCTCTTCCACAGTAACAGTCACTATATGCTAATATTGTTCCCTCTTGACAGTCCTGGGCAACATACCCCAACTGACCCTGCCTCGAGTCAGGGGACTGGACTAGATGATATCCAGAGATGCCTGCTGGCCACAAATGTTCTCTGATTTTACAATGTAATATTATGTAATAACAATAATATACTAGAAAATAATGTAATATGAATATAATTGCACTCATAATATCATCATATAATATTATGTGCTAATACTATATTTTTCCTTCATAGACCTGGATTTCAATCTGCAAAGAATCTGTGTTTCTTTGTGAACACTTAGTTAACATGATTAAAGTTTTCTGTAACATAGAGCAGATCCCCTCCATCAGCACAGCTCTCCTCATCTTTCAAAAATACTTTGCGTCCTGTATCATCATAAGTCCCAACAGGTTTCTGATATACCTATTATACTGATATCCTCATTGAAATTTTCTGTCCCATTGTCCAGACTTCAGCTGTTCTTCCACATTTCCTAGTTGAATATTGCAATATTCTGTCCTGCCCTTTACTCAGTTACACAGAGTTTCCATGACTTTTCCTCTACCGGATGCTACATCTCAAACCATATGCACTTCCATTTAAATATTGATCTGCCACCTTCTCAAGGTAAGTGTCAACGACATGGTTACCTTATGGTTCAAATCACAAAGTTCATTTGTCTGGTATGTGCTCCCTTTACTCTGGAAGTATCCTCTGTTCCCAAGGATTTTTTTATTCCTCCCTGTTATAGCATTTTCTCACATAATTATTGGAATTACATCTCTGCCTCTTTCTGGTCTTGCACAAGGTGCCAGGAGCATTGTGGACAGTATAACCAGAGAGATCCTGGTACTCAGCTTCCTACCGAACACAGGTCACAAGTACCAACACCTCTCCAGTATTTCCTAGAAGCTGATTCAGGTGCATTTTCAGGTTCACTTGGCAAGCAAGTCACTGCTATGAACTCAGCTATTTCTATGAGTGATGATCTAACTGACCGCTGCTACAGCTTTTCCTCCCTACAGCAGGTGGTGTCTCTGCCTCCGGAGGGTTAATTTTATGCAAGCAGCCTAATTCTGAGATATATGACTTAGGGGAGGGAAGGGGGGAAAGGCCGTTACTTACTTCTGATTAGGAAGGGAAATACAACAATAGCAGGGCACTGCTGGAAAAAGATGCAACTTCTTGTGGTTTCCACCTTAAGGTAGAAATATTTCAGTATCAAGATACTCCTGAAGGATTTATTTAAGGAATTAATAAAGGACTTAATTCCTTAACCTAAAGACTTTTAACCTGAAAGATGTATGTCCGATGCAGGAGAATTTGTTTTTATAGAAGCACTAGTAGGCCACACCTGGTCCATGCTGGAAATTAAATGCCTTCCTAAGTGAGGTTAAAACTCCATGGAAAAAAAAGGAAGACAGCCATGAAGAAATTTTAAGGGAGAAGATTTCTGAAATGCAAGGGGTCTTCATGAAACGCAGGAAGAGGCAAAAGGAATCAAGGGAAAAGGGCAGATTTGTTTCTTGTAAATAACACAAGATGATTAATTCAGACATGTTTAGTGCTTGTCAGACTGTAACAGGAAGGGCTCAGAAGGCAGGCAGAGATGTCTTCCAGTGACACCACTAATCAGACAGGCGAAACAGCAAAGCACACAGATCAACACTAAGACCTGAACTGACAGAGGCGAGGAATTGTCGTGTAGGAATTATGGTTTATTCATAGCAATGATGCCCACTTATGTTTGGAAAAGTATTAATAAAATGTGGACAGCAAGAGAAAGAATATTGAGATTTCAAATGCTTATTTCTTTCCCAAGGCCTAGGCTGGTAAAGCTGGGCATGGCAAAACCTTGGATGCTATCATTCAAAACAGTCCTGGGAGAGGCTGAGGCCTTTGGTGCCCAGATTAATTCAAAAGGAGGAAGAGTCAGGTCCTTTGAAGGCTGTCTTGGGTTTGAGCATCCGGTTGCTGCACAGGTAAAATTCAGCCCCCAGGAGGCCAAGACCCAAGGCGTGTAAATTGCTGGTGGTGACCTCTTAAATCAAGAAACAAAGGAAAGAACAGTTTTGTTGACAGATTTCATCCATTTGTGGGAAGGGTATCAAAGAAAGTCTGCAATGGATAGACAGAAGAAAGAATATAGCAGCTAGGCAGAGATTAGCAGGGAAGGAAAGCTGCTGTGTAGCAGGAGAAAGGAGATCCCAATGAAATGTGATGCCTAGTGGGGAGAGAAGCAAGACAGAGTCACCGGAGAGGTAAGGAAATCATCACCTCATGTTGACTCCAGCACCACGTGCTGGACGTTGGTGTTGGCTTCTTGCTGGCGGCAGGGGGGCACATGGAAATGGGACAGGACTGGGTACACTGGGGGAATTCAGAGAGTGTTGTTCTCAGCTTCTGAGACAGGTGAAGACTGGCAACAGGGTCATTGGCATATTGTGGCCTCTGAGAGCCATCCCTGGGATCTTCTCAAATACAGGGATGAGGAGGTTCTGACAGCAATTACCGGTAGCTCTGTGTATTTAAGATTTGAGATGAGCAGTAAACACTAGTAGCATTTAACTTTAAAGTTAAAAAAAAAAATTAAACCTTAGATGTTATTTACTGGAAAAATCCCCATTGATAAATCTGACAAATAGAGATCCCTGGGAAAAGCAAGAGTCTATGAAACTAATATTTTAAGAAATACAGACTACAATTGTAAGAGTGAAATAATACATGCCCAGAGATGTTCTCAGACACCAGAAACGTTCCCGTACAGTCTACAGTGTTTAATGGTTAAAACAATCCAGTACCGGGAGTTCCAACCTGTGCTCTCCCAATCTCCATGCATGATTTGGAAGTTACCAAGGTCATTGCAATAGGCTGTTTGGAAAAGACAGAGGGCCAGAAAGATTGAAGGGGTCAAAGTTTTGCAATATGGACCCGGACCGTTCAGTTCAACGTGAGAGAGTGGTTCAGCACAATTATTACTAGTATAGCTGCAGCCACGGGAATTGCAATAGGTCTGGGAAATGAGCTAAAGAATAGGAATGACTAAAACCTATTATAGCAGACTGATTTTCTCTGGTAACTCAAAGATTCAGGACAAGAGTTGAAGCACGATCTGGTTGGTAAACAGCAGATTTCTGATGAAGTAAAAAACGGGATCATGAGAAATCAGGCAGATCTGAATTGAGGGAAAAGCTCCTGGGCTACAAAAAAAATTTAGGGTGGCTCCTGAAGCAGGGAAAAGATATTGAAAAATATACTAACAATTGCCTACCAAGCAAAGGCACAAACACTAATTGTAAGGAACAAAGCATTCCCATTTTTAGTATAAATATCTTTCTCAAAAGAAATTTTATGAAACCACTGCCATTTTGGCAGGGTATGCATACTGATTCAGCAGTAGCAGGGGTTGAAACATTTCCCATTAAAGGCAAAAGAGAGAAAAACTATGTGGAGAAGTCCCAGAGAAGGGAGACTCTGCCAAAGGGACTTGCTGTTGTGGGAGACATTACTGAATTGCACCTCAAATCAATGGTGATGAATGAATTAGACAGTGAGCCCGTACTCCCTTTTACTCTTACTCCAACAAATGTGTGGAGTACACCATCAGGGCTATGACCTTGATTGATTCCATTGCAGCAGAGAGAACAACAGTATCAGAATACCGATAGACAATAGTTCAGTTAATATAAAGGGTGCCTGTTTACACTTCCTCTCTGGTGATGCACAAACACTTGTCTGTTGGCATAGGGTGCTGCTTGGAGTCCAGTTAAAGAATGATTTGCCTGAGCCAAGGGAACCCACGGAGCTGGGGTGAGGAACGTATCCCAGAAGTACAAGCAAAAAGCCCACAAAGGAAAGTGATGGCCAGTCTTACAACCCCCGTCGTTTGCTCTCCGATCTGAGACCGGTTATTTTATTTATGTAACCTTCATTTTGACTCCAGAGCAAGGCTTGAACTGACACTTCTGCATCTCATCTTTGTGACTGCATGTCTGTCAGGTGATGGAGTGATGTTTCACTAATCAAAGTATGTGCACTAACCCAAGTTTACAAGGTGCAAATGGTTTTCTCAGGTACATAAATTATTGTAAAGATCCCAAAAGAAGCTGAAGGACCAGTCAGAGTTATTTTAGAGTGCATCTGACTGTGAGTAGCTGGGCTACCGATGTTAAAGCAAGTCTTTATCTACTGAAATCCACCTGGATGTTTTTTGTTTGAAGGCTGGTTGTCCTTAGCAACTTATTAGCAAAAGCAACAAAAAGCCTTCAGGAAAAGACTTAACGACTTTGATCTAAGTAATCAGAAAGCTAAAACTTTACAGCTGTCTAGTGTATGCGTGGCCAAATAGGAAAGGCTCTCTTTTTAAGGCAAAATTACATACTTACATAGTAACAGAAATTCTTTGAAGTGAATCAATATGCATTCATTTCTGGTACACATGAACATCATAGCCTTGCCAGTGAGAATATCATGAAAGTGAATAAAAGGTAAGGTTATTAATTTTTAAATAAGCTTGGGCTATTGTCTCATTATGATCATATGCCAGAAGAAGGTAAGGTTTGAGGCATTTTGTACAGCTCGCTGTTCCAATCTACTGGTGGAAGGAGCTAAGTGGTCATCATCATAAAGGTATAGAATACTAGTCTGGAAAATATCAGGAAATAGCTAAAATATATCTATTTAAGGAAGTATCTAGAAGAGTTTTCACTTAGAGTGCTTCCTTCTGACACTCTGGCGTATTGGTAACAGCATTGCACCCGAGCTGTCCAGAGAGATGAAAATTGCGAAATGTAGAAGTGTTAGTTAAGGCAAAGGGACACTGATTCTCAAATGCAGCATTTTCTTTTTAAATATATGTGTTTCTGGTTATTAACTATGTCTAAATTATATGGCACCTTAAATAGTCCCTCTGGGACCATTCTATTGCAAGTAATTGCTATACTGCATCCAGCACATCAGCTCCCGAGCCATCACAGCGAGACTTGAGGACAATGTCGCAAAGGTTCATTACATGTTTGCGCTCTCTCCTTGCCAGGTGCTAATGAAGAGTGATGGGCTTTGCTGGTTTTACTGTGGGTGAGAGATTATATGTCAAGGATGATCTGAGATGTGACAGGTCCCTGTCTGTCAGAAGGGACAGAGTCTTCAAGCCAGTATTTTCTACTAATGCCAGAAAGGAGCCCAGGAGTCCTGCAGCCCCCTGAACTGAATAGCCCATCAGAGACAGAGTGCTCCAAAGAAGCTAGACTGTGGCAGTTCAGTTTTAAAGAGCCAAAAATGTGGATGGTGGACTTCTTAATACAGTGCTGCTCACATTTCAGGTCTCCAGTTCAATAATATCTCCATGTAGACAGAGGAAAAAATTCTGAAAAGCAAGTCTCCCTGTTGATTTGAGCAGAAGGCAGGTTTATGATTTCAGGAGATGTATTTTAGTGTACCTGCAGTTTTATGAACCATAAAATAAACATATGCAGAAACTGCATTAAGAAGTACTTCAACACCCTCTACAGGAACCAGAAATGAAAAAGAAAATAGTTTATACCTGCAGTTAATTCTGACGAATTGAACAGGCAGACTAAAACAATTTTGGATTACTCGAGTAGCCCTGAGAACTCTCATTTACCTAACCTGGTCAAAAAGAGTTTCATATCCTAGCAGCTATTACATTTTGGTTTTGTCTCAGAAAAGATGTTGCCTTCAAGACTACAAACCTTCCTCACCTTTCCACTTGTCATTGTATATTTCTCTGTTCTCAGTTTTAAGAGTGGATTGTTACTATCAGGCAGTTTCTGAAGTTTTGGACGTTGAGATTCTGAAGTGTGTCCAGAGAAGGGCAATGAAGCTGGTGAGGGGTCTAGAGGACAAGTCTTATGACGAGTGGCTGAGGGAATTGGGGTTGTTTAGTCTGGAGAAAAGGACGCTGAAGAGAGACCTTATAGCTCTCTACAACTACTTGAAAGGAGGTTGTAGAGAGATGGGAGTTGGTCTCTTCTCCCAAGTAACAAGTGATAGGACAAGAGGAAATGGCCTCAAGTTGTGCCAGCAGAAGTTTAGGATGGATATTAGGCAAAATTTCTTCCCCAAAAGGGTTGTGAAGCATTGGAACAGGCTGCCCAGGGAAGTGGTTGAATCACCATTCCTGAAGGCATTCAAAAGATAGGTAGACATGGTGCTTACGGACATGGTTTAATGGTGGTTTTGGTTTTGGCAATGTTAGGTTAATAGTTGCACTTGCTGATCTTAAAGGTCCCTTCCAACCTAGATGATTCTATGATTCTATGATAATGTCAATGTTTGTTTGAAAGTAAATTTAGTTGAAGCTGTCCATGCTATATCTAAAAGTCAACTGTGCCTCTTGTCCAGCATCTACTAACACCATTGACAAAAAGTAGGTAAAGCTTTCGAGTAAAATTCTAAACCCTAACTTCTTCTGGAACTACTGGGAAGGGCTTACTCCATCCCCATTATCTCATATTGTGCCTCGGCATATGACATCATTGTTTTCACCAAAGTGGCTTCCTCCTGTCACAGAAGAGGAGAGAACAAGAACAGGTGTCCATGAGATAACACAGACTTCATAGCCAAATCCCCAGCACACTGAGGACTTCCTCTGTCATGGAGTAAAGCCCTGAATACCTTCTTCCACAGAAAGAGCTTACGAGCCTTAGACAAAAGCAGCCTGACTCTGGTGTACCCACAGGCACTACAGATCACTCTTCTGGGCTATGGGACAGGGGAAATGACTGTTCTCAGCAGTTTATACTTGGGGGTGAGGAAGGAGCGGGGCAGGATTTGGGAGCTCTAATGCAATGAGTCAGGATGCAAGGCACACGTAATCAAGCAACACGCATTTTATTTCCGCTTCTGCTACCAGGATCTCTGCTCTCCCTACTCACAGACACAGCAGGCAAAGCCAGGGCTCTCACAGTAGTTTCCTAGGAAAGCCCCATAGAAATCACACAAGCCTCTGCATGCAGTCTGGCATCCTCAGCCACCGAGCCCACAAGGGGAGCTGGCCCGGGGCAATTTGGCAGGAGACAGGCGATATCAAGAGAAGCCTTGATGGCTGTGGCCCCACAAACCTCACTGTGCCCCTGGCCTATGGCACAACGAGGCTCCCCAAAGAGGGATGCACACTTTCCTGCATGCCCAGATGGGACATGCAGGAGAAGTCAAACACCCATACACCCAAACCACACCCTAGGGGAAATCACCAGGGCAAAACCAGGGCTTCTTGTTAAGATTGCTCGTTTGGGTTTTCAATCTCCATGTATCCTCTAAATCTGACTGTGAGCAGCAATACTCTGTGCTCCAAAGGCCTGGCCATCTGGATTGCCTCTGCCAAGATGTGGGGACATCACAGAATCACAGAAACATAGAATAGTTGCAGTTGGAAAGGTCCTTAAAGATCGTCTAATTCCAAGCCCCCTTGCATGGGGAAGGACACCCCCCACTACACCAGGTAGCGCAAAGCTCATCTATCCTGGCCTTGAACATGTCCAGGGATGGGGCACCCACAGCTTCTCTGGGCAACCCGTTCCAGTGTCTCACCACCCCCAGAGAAAAGAATTTCTTCTTAGTATCTAATCTAAATCTAGCCTCTTTTAGTTTAAAACCGTTACCTCTCATCCTATCACTACACTCGCTGATCAAGAGTCCCTCTCCAACTTTCTTGTAGGCTCTCTTTAAGTACTGGAAGGCTGCTATAAGGTTTCCCCAGAGCCTTCTCTTCTCCAGGCTGAACAGCCCTAACTGTCTACTCCAGCCCTCTGATGATGACACACATTCAAGCCAAGACAGGCTGTGGCTGCGAACAGCAGCTATTTAAGCATAAAATCTCTTCAGGCACATACCTGTTGTGAGACAAATTTGAGTCTCTTGGCACTAAAGCAGCACTGAAGCAGGAGATGCCCTGGCAGGGTGGTGCAAGGTCTGAGCAAGGCCAGATGTGCCAGCTGTGTCTTGCGCAGAAAAGCCTGTCCTTGCCAGCAGCAGGGGGAAGCCTAGCCGTCCCGGTGTGTGGCAGCACTGGGACAGCAGGGATGGCTCAGGGTTTGGTGTGGGTTCCTGCCGGCAGCATGGTACCAGTGTAAATACAGACAGAATGCCTGCACACCCAGCCACAGCGCCCACAAGCTTAAATACCTGACATAAAATTGGATAATTCGTAAGCCACAAACCTCCTCCTCCTTCTTGTAGCTGGCTTTAATAGCTTTTCTTAACAGATTCCACTTAACATGAGCCACAGGATGGCAAAGCCTCTATTACACAGGCCTGTTCATAGCGAAGCTTCAGTTCATCTTTGAAAAGGTCAGACTTCTCCCTTGTGTGTTTGGAAAATGAGCAATCCTGTTATAAAAATACTAAAAATACCTAAAACCTGACTTGGAATCACTTCTCCAAGAGGTGTCAATGCTGCTTGCCAAGTGAATTGGTCTTGTGTGAATAGAGATAAGAAAATTTCAGGCACGTTGGTTCTTGCACTACTTCTTAATGAGTTCGTTGGATGCCTATTTGTCATATAATTTTGCCATTTGCTATTTGATCAAGGGTTTTTTAACCTTTCCAGTAATCTATTGAATTCTGCGCAAGCTGTGGGTGTGAGCTTTCTTTGATCTCCGTTTATATGTACACAGTTAGCTAAAATCCATGCCGGTTCCTGTTAATGGAAGAAAGCAAGTTGTTACCCGTAGAGTGGTTTATATGACACTTTGCAGTCGTCTGCATTAGAATGGTACCTTTTGTTTACTGAAGTGGCTTCAGGAATAAAATCCCTCAATGAAGCCACTTTCACTCTGAACTCAGAACTTCCTTTTATACATACAGCTATTCTCTCTATATATAATATACGTCAAAAGAGAGATGAGCGAGTCTTGTTCCGTCATACAGTTCAAGCATATGGGCTATATTTCATAGAATCATATGATTCAGAGAATGAATGGTTAAAGGTCGTTAGTGTAGATTTAGTACAGCTTGGCAAAGAACAGAGCTCGGAGCCCAGGAGCCCAGCATTCCAAGATAAGGAACTGGCCTTGTGTATAAGATAGCAGGAACAGGCTGCACGCTAAGGAGGAACCCAATTGTCTGGGTAAAGTGTCCATCTGGTCGGGACCAGTTTCGCAGTTTGGGGTCCAGCCAGCCCAGCATTCTAAGCCAAAGGTAAAAGTACACGGTGAAGAAGACTATGAGCCTTCCTCCAGAAGACCCCAGCCCACGACCACCGGGCGACAGTACGCATGCGGCAAGGGGAGGAGACTTATGATAATGAGTTCCTAGAAATAATTAGAATAGTAACGCCTTTTCTTAGAATTAATGATAATAACCCAGCCCACATTAATGAATATGTATGCTTTTTATCATAAATAGATGCTTGTTTTACGAGCCAGTGTGCAAGTTAGGAGGAGAAATCCCCCTTGCACCCGGTGCCGCAATAAACATACCTGCTTTATAACTCTCTGCGAGTTGTAGGGTTTGTTTCCGCGCGTCACATAGAATCATAGAATCATAGAATCATCCAGGTTGGAAGAGACCCTTGGGATCATCGAGTCCAACCATCTACCCTACTCTACAAAGTTCTCCCCTATACCATATCCCCCAACACCACATCTAAATGTCTCTTAAACACATCCAGGGATGGTGACTCAAATATTTAGGAATACCACGGTGTCACTGCAGGATGGCAGAAGATTGTGTTTTCCACGTGTTGCAAAAAGGATGTTCAGAGATGTGCACATGTAGGTTTATTTTCAGGGTCCGTAGCTGGCTGCTTACAATCACTTTAACGCTGAAAGTTACTTTACGAAGAAACAAAAAAAAAAAAACAAACCAAAACCACAGGAGAGTGAGGGGGAAAGTAAAAACTCTCTGAGTGACCAGCCAGGAGGAGCAGTGATGGGGACCCAGATGAGCATCCTCCTCTGGGTCTCTTATCCAGTGAGTGGCAAAGATGATGATTGTGTTACTTCCCTTTAGCTACATGCACCTTCTTGGGACCCACTTGAACACCCTACTAATTGTTCCTGTTCAAAACACTCTTAGTGATGACAGGAATATGCCCATTAGATGCAAGTGTTGCACATTTACTGCTTGTTAAGTGTCTGTGCATATATATTATTGGACAGTATTTATGGAGTATTTAAATGATTTCTACCTGATTTATTACAAAAAATATTTTGGTTTTCTCTAATGTAAATTAGAGACTAAAAGTCTTCAAAAGTAGAGGCAAGAAAGAGGGGGAAAAAGTTGTTGGTCTCATGCCAGTAGCAGTTGTTTCCTGTGAAAACCCATCATAACAAAGTCTGGGTTTGCAGGTGCAAAGCCATGAAAAGAGCGTGACAAATGACAAGAGCGTGAGGCCAACAAGGGAAAACCACTGCTTTCGAAGCTCTGGAAAATGCTGCCACAGCAGGTTCGGCGAGAGGGTGCGGAGCTGTGAGCAAAAGGCAGGCTGCAAGGCTGCAGACAACAGGCTCTCGGTGTCACCAAGGCTATGGCACTGAGGTATTGAAGTTGCAGAGCAACACCTCTGCTAGAAGCTGGGCAGAAAAGAAACAGGTCCAGGGCACATACATCCACTGCAGCAATTCCACCTCCTCCCTGCACCACCAAGGCAGCTGCTTGCTGCTGAAACAAATCTCAGCGTCAAAACGGTGAGTCACAGACAGATGCTTTCAGTTCAGCGTTGCCGATGGGGAATGAAATCCTGAAGGAAGACAAAATGATACAAACTGTGATTAACCTTCACGTATGCTGCAAAATCCTCTTTCTTCTTTCAGCACTCCCACTTGAAAGGCCAGGAAACCCCAGTTCTACTGAGGGCACTTGCATTTTTGAATGACACATGTTGTAGAAAACCTTGTGACAGATACGGATTTTGACTAGCTGAGCAATATAATAAAAAAATCTGTTAGCCAGGGAGAGTATCATAGAATCATAGAATCATAGAATCATCCAGGTTGGAAGAGACCCTTGGGATCATCGAGTCCAACCATCTACCCTACACTACAAAGTTCTTCCCTATATCATATCCCCCAACACCACATCTAAACATCTCTTAAACACATCCAGGGATGGTGACTCAACCACCTCCCTGGGCAGCCTATTCCAATGCCCGACCACTCTTTCTGTGAAAAATTCTTTCCTAATGTTCAGTCTAAACCTACCCTGCTGGAGCTTGAAGCCATTCCCTCTCGTTCTGTCATTAATTACCTGTGCGAAGAGACCAGCACCAACCTCTCTACAGTGTCCTTTCAAGTAGTTGTAGAGAGTGATGAGGTCTCCCCTCAGCCTCCTCTTCCTCATACTAAACAGTCCCAGCTCCTTCAACCGCTCTTCATAAGATTTGTCTTCCAGGCCCTTCACCAGCTTCGTTGCCCTCCTCTGCACTCGCTCCAGCACCTCGATATCTCTCCTGTATTGAGGTGCCCAAAACTGGACACAATACTCGAGGTGTGGCCTCACCAGTGCTGAGTACAGGGGCACAATCACCTCCCTACTTCTGCTGGTCATGCTATTCCTAATACAAGCCAGGATGCCATTGGCTTTCTTGGCCACCTGGGCACACTGCCGGCTCATATTCAGCCGCTTGTCAATTAGAACCCCCAGGTCCCTTTCTTCCAGGCAGCTTTCCAACCACACTTCCCCAAGCCTGTAGCAATGCACGGGGTTATTGTGGCGCAAGTGCAGAACCTGGCACTTGCCCATGTTGAAACTCATGCCATTGATTTTGGCCCAGTGCTCCAATCTATCTAGGTCTCTCTGTAGAGCTTCCCTATCCTCCTGGGAATCAACACTCCTGCTTAGCTTGGTGTCATGCTTGGTGTAGCCCAAAAGAAAACTTGTTCCATACTTTGCAAAGCAATTTAACCCTTACAATAAAATTTGTTATTAAAAAATAGCTCTTCTCAGTTAACAGCTCCTTTTGTTGGGTCTTTGCATGATTAATCTGAAAATAAAAGCCATCAGCTCCTCTTGAAACAGCTGGAGCATGGAAAAACTCATTTCTTCATAAAGAGAGACATCTGTACTGCAGGCAGAACCAACTGACATAAGGCAGTAAAAAATTTTAAAAATACAGTGGAATATGGAAGGCAAACTGGACTGCACCAGCTACATGTGAAAGGCCACCACAAAACCTTTTCTTCAGGGAGGTGAACAAAGCAGTGTCCCTGATTTCTTCCTTACACATAAACTGGGATGACTCAGTACACACAGGCTCTGTTCTGCTCTTTGAGAGTGTCTGTTACTATGGGCTTGCTCTCCCGAGCAGTCCAGGAGTAAAAAAAAAAAAAAAAAAAAAAGAGTAATATCATTAATCTTCTTTTATATTTCATGTAAACTAGCATGTTCCATATAACGATAATAAAGCATGAAACAGGTGTAAAAGATATACTAAAAAAAGGAACATCTGTAGAAACCATCCCGTACCATAATAAAGTCAAGGCTGTGAAAAGTTAGACCAGTTGGCAAAAGTTAGCAGAAAGGGATGCAAATCTGTGTCTCGGCAAATACTTATTTCAGTGGTTTACACAAGAAATCATTAATATAAAATTGTGAAAATAAGATCCATGAAGAGAAAGGAGTCATCTCAGTAGTGAGACACTGGCGCCATCTAGAAGAGGAATAAAACATGACCAAACAGAAGTTCAGTGGAGCATAAAAAGCAGCTCAGTCTAGTTTACAAAGTGTAAAAGGGCATTTCTCGCCCACAGGATTTTTATGAATTCCAAGAACGCATTTCAGTGAAGAGTGTTCTCCACTTTTCCGAGCCCCGGCGATAATAAAAATATTTTAAAGTTTTTTTAATCCTGTTTTTATTCATATTTTCCATACGATTTAGTCACTGAATGAGGTCCCCCCGGTGAAGTGGGGATTCTTAGGGCTGACTTAGCTGCTGCTACTCAACCTTTCCCTGTCTGCGAGGGCCACAGTGAGGCACTGCGTGTGGCTGACAGAAGTGTCACGAATGACAGTGGGGTGTGTGACTGTGGCTTGCTGCTGGGCAAGCGTTGGGGAGGACAAACAATAGTTTTTTTAATTCCTTTGCCACATACAATAGGCCACTTGGGGCAGACGAGGAACCATTTCCAGATGGGAGAGCAAAGGTGGGAGAACCACACTGGTCTTGCTGGCATTTTGAGAAGTAATTCTTTGTTCTTGTAATTCTCCCTTATTGCAGTCTGGGATTCATGGACATTTTGGATGTTATGAAACCTTGTATTCTGAGACAGCAGTCACCACTCAGGTGCATACTGGGTACATGGAGTTTCCCCCAGATATTTTGGAGGGGAGATACTGCATGGCATTAGTGCAATAAGGAGATACAGCAGCTGAAGATGTCCTGTCTGCTAAGAGAGCAATGCAGGAGAAAGACTGGGCCAGGTGAGCCAGGTGAGTACAGCTCAAACCAGCCCGATCATCAGGAACCAGAGGATCAGCTATCCAGGATAGCCTGTTAGCTGGGAATTCTCATCTACCACTGCCATTTCTTGAAAGCTTCTATCCAAGCTGTGTTTCTACAGACACATCCCTAATTTTGCAGTCTTCGCTTCTCCTTCATGTGTTGTTTGTTAAAGTCAGAAGAACTGACTACCGTTCAGAGCTCCACTTTCAGTAAATGAACTATCCTGTTCTTCCACTAAAAAGGACTATTCAAGGGCATGAGAATTCAACAAGTGCCCTTTCTCAGCAAAGGCATAAACTCCATCTACTATCAGCTTGCATTCAAATGACTCTCGGTTTAGTTCTTTTTCTTTTGTGTGCTTGAGTCCACAAATTTCATACCTTTGGTAGAAATTGTCTAGCATGTTTCCACAGGACTGAAAAGGCCATGATTTTTGAACTAAAAACGTGCCTGCACATCCATGTTGCTCTGAGAGTATTTGTTCTGCCAAAATTAACTCAAAAATGGAAAGAGAAAACATAAGACATAAACGTTTTATAATCTATGGCTCCAGTAGAGAACATGCAGATAAGATGGTCATAGAATCATAGAATAGTTTCGTTTGGAAGGAACCTTTAAAGGTCATCTAGTCCAACCCCCTACAATAAGCAGGGATGTCTTCAACTAGATCAGGTTTCTCAGAGCCCCATCCAACCTGAATGTTTTCGGGGATGGGGCATCTACCACCTCTCTGGGCACCCTGTTCCAGTGTTTCACCACATTAATTGTAAAAAATTTCTTCCTTCTATCTAGTCTAAAACTTCCCTCTTTTAGTTTAAAGCCATTACCCCTTGTCCTATTGCAACAGGCCCTGCTAAAAAGTTAGCCCCCGTATTTCCTGTAGGCCCCCTTTAAGTACTGAAAGGCTGCAATAAGGTCTCCCGGGAGCCTTCTCTTCCCCAAGCTGAACACCCCCAACTCTCTCAGCCTGCCATCTTAGGAGAGGTGCTCCAGCTCTCTGAGCATTTTTCTGGACCTCCTCTGGACCCACTCCAAGAGGTCCATGTCTTTCCTGTGCTGAGAGCCCCACAGCTTGACACAGTACTCCAGGTGGGGTCTCACCAGAGCGGAATAGAGGGGCAGAATCACCTCCCTCGACCTGCTGGCCACACTTCTTTTGATGCAGTCCAGGATACAGTTGGCTTTCTGGGCTGTGAGAACACATTGCCTGCTCATGTCCAGCTTTTCATCCACCAGTATCCCCAAGTCCTCTGCAGGGCTGCTCTCAATATGGTCCTAAAGAGGGAGAGCTTTCATGCCTATTAAACAGAGAGCTTATGTGTGATTTGTGTGCCTGGTTCACTCATGAGGGGAGCCAGTAAAACTCACAGCAGAAGTCCTGAACAAGGCCATTTTATAGGTCATGTCATAGAGTTAAGTAGTAAAAACACCAGGGTCAGTTTTACCAGCAATATGGGAGAAGCTGAGTGAAAATATGAAAGATGCATCTGCCTCTGTGGTTGCCAAATTACTGGCTTGATAAGGCCGTGGTTTTGAGGTGCACGCTACTGACCATGTCAATTGGTCATGGCTGTGGTGCAAATGGCGCAGCTCGAGAGGCCAAGGTGGCTGAGAGCTTGCATCAGCTGTTGTAAGGGAAATATTAACGATCTATCTTTGAAGCAGAGGAAGGCGTCTGTCAGATAAAAGGCAAGAAAGTTTTCTGATGTATTGATTTCTCAGTGTGGATGGATTTAGAGAGAGATCACAATGTTTGATGCTGCGTGATGTGGGGGCTGTGATGAGGCATTTGAGAGTTGGGGTGGCTGCTGCACCAGCAGCTCTGATGAGATATGTGTAAGGTCACTGGGACCTTTCAAGATCTTGGTATAGCAATGCTATAATGATGTAGATGTAAATGAACCGATGCTTGACCAGTGGGACACAGAAACAAAATGTACTGTAAATTAGAAGATTTGGGCTTTAAAAGGCAATGACTGAGGAATGTTTTTGGAAATGCCTCCCAAGCTCATTGCTTCTACATCTGCTCTTTCTCTTCTTCTGGCCAGAAAAGCAGGTTGTGAGCATGAAAAACATAATAAGCTAATACAAAGTTGCTCTTTGTGATTACTTTATTTTTTTTATATTTTAGCAATTATAAACGTTAACACTACCTCCTGATTTCTGTTTAACTAAGCTTATGACTTCAGTGTTACACTCTTAGGGTGAGTAATCCAAATCATTCCTAGCTAAAATAAAATAAGCAGTATTTATGGGGACTATGTCCAAACTCAGTCTAATCAGATGGAAATCTGTGTGTTCGATTCCAAGAGCAGTGGGATTAAATTAAAATCCAAAAGTGGACTCCAGACTTTCTGGCCTCTGAATTTTCAAAACATTCAGACTTGATTCAAGATGTTGATATGGAAAACCTGAAACGTAGGAAAGTTGGCAGTCATGTTTGATTCTACTGCTGAAGGCTGGCATGCTTTTTTCCCTGTGGTGAGCGTAAGTAATAGCACTCGTGGCATGACACAAAGCCCATAGGGCCAATATTTTAATGAGGTCAGGCTTTTCTTTGGATGAGAAACCTACAAGCAAAGCCAAAATGCTACAAGAAAAAACTACTGCAAGTGGAAGGTAATTTGTCTGAAACAGAGTCCCACCACAGTGCTGGAGCTGACCTACACGGCTGCTGGATGTGCTACCTTGCAGCTGTAGCTTCAAAGAAGAGCCAAGATGGTTACTCACTGCCAAGACATCTTCCTTAAGCAGATTCCTGTAACGAGCTGTTCCTGTGAGACCCTTCGCTGGAGTGAGGTAGTTGAGTGAGAGAAGGTCCCTGATGCGGCTCAGAGGAACGAAAGCCCAGACTGTGGGAGCTGGGGAAGTGAAGGGAAACCTGGAGCAGGAGCACCTGGGCTGATAGAAATTGTAAGCCAGACTGATGAATGAGGCCAGGGAAGGAGAAGATAGCTGTGCAGTTCAGCTGACTGAATGATGCTGTGGAGAAGGAAACTCTGCCCTTTCCAGGAGAGAGAATCCTGCCAGGTCCTGGGCTGGTCACCTATACAGAACCCCCCACAGGGGATCACAAATTGCATTTTTCTGGGTTTGTCCTGAATACTGTGAGCTGATATGGAGATCATAGATCTACACAGAGCTACAGCCAAAGGCAATGAGAGCTCCTTCTTAACCCAATATATATTAATATATAATGCAAAGTACAGTGAAATCAAAATTAGCGGATTTTTTTTTTTATTGTTACTCAGGGTCTCAGCTCTCAACAGACAAATTGGAGTTATGTTATCCTCCTCATTTTAGGGGATCTTGAAAAAAAGTTATATTTTGTGAAGCATTCAGACACTGAAGTAACATGTATGACAGCAAATCACATCGGGAAATTAAGCATTATTTTGAGAAAAGGAACAGAACAAGGTGCTGTAAACAAGGCTTATGGACCAGCTTTATTTTGCCTAAATAAACACTCACTTAAAATGCATGATACAGACACTTATATACCTTAGGGTCCCTGTTGCAGAAAGGAGAGAAAGAAACGCTTCCAGAAAGTAACTCAGATTTTACACCGAACTGAAAAATCCCGTCTCTCCAGTGACTTCAGAGGGAGTTTTGGACAATTGTACCCTAATTTCAGTGCCAGCAAACCAGGCCAAAGGTTGACGACTAAAGCAGAATAAAACAAACTGCTGAGGAGAAGCTCTTGAACAATCAGCACTCTTCCTCTTTGTGCAGATTAAGGCAGAAATTCTTTGGAGCAAAAACAACCGGAGAACCGATAGCTGAAGACTGTATTAAAACATGTCTGTACAAAGGGGAAAAATTAAGGTTGCCTGTGTAACCCTTTTCTGGCATTTCCTAACTTTTGAGAGCTTGGGTTCAAAGCCTTCATGCTCTTTTAGCATAGCTTGCCACACAAGATATGCAGATAGCTCTCATTTATTTAGGGTACTTCTGTTGCTAGCTCTAAATACATCAGTCTCAGCTTCTGGGGCAAAATGGTAATTTTGTACTTGCCTTTTTTCTTTTTGTTACCTTTCCATTTTCAATTTTGGTTGAATACAGGATTTTTTAAATTTCAGAAGTGCTCAATGAACCTGTGAGTTAGGTTTTAGATCATGCAATCTCTTATTTAAAACACAGCATGCTTATATATACGCACACAAGTGTATTATAATACACAGTATATTTAGCAGGAGTATTAGTTAATCAAAAAATACCTGAAGTGAACAGGATTTTTTAGGGGCAATAACAGTATCTCTGCCATGTCTGGATCCTGGTTTTCCTTTAGGCTGTGTGAGAGGAAGGGATAGGGCTTCCGCAGCCCCCTCCCTTCCTGTTCTGCACCTGTGTTAAAGGCAACCCAGATACTCCCCGTGTATGGCCAAAAAAGAGGTTGTAGACAAGCCCCCTAATTCAAGTATAGGCTGTTTCCAGAGAGGATGTAGAGTACATCGCTAAAAAGTGGTGTTGAGCAGTTTCAAAGGGAGCTTTTCCAGGAGCCAGAGAAAAGTTCAGCCTGCAGCAGCACCTCGCAACAAAATGCCTTTGGCCAGAGCTGCTGATGAGGTACCACATTTCATTTTCCCCTTTTCTTGCAGCTCTGGGTGGAAAAGCCACATCACAGCATATCTGGAACATACACAATTATATATGGAAACATTATTTATAGAGTATAATTATGTAAGTATCACTGTCTTTGGCATGAATTGCGTACAGCATCATTCTTCCTTTACTCCTCTCTACTAAGAGAATTAGCTGCTGCAATGATTTACACACGAGTATGAATATTTGAGTTAAACCTTTGAGTTACTAACATTATTTTAGGAAAACAGCCATGTTATACTAAGCTATTCTGGTGAAGTTTCACTGGAATAAAAGGTACTTTAGGAAAGATGATTTTGCTCTCATTTCCAACATCTCCCATCATATGTAAGTGGACAGAGCTGCAAGTTATGGCCATTGACACCTCACAGCACAGCGTCATGCAGCTTACCTGTTTTATGCTCTCTCTTATGCTCTTTCAGGAACACAACGGAAACTATCAAATTACATTCTCCACCACCTTTTGCAAAATACAGGTAGTCAATTGCAGGAAATCTAGGATACGATCTGGAATGAATTACACGCTTGGAGCTTTAGTAAAATTATGGCTGCCTTCTTGCTTTACTTATTTTCCAAATCTACATCCATCCATGGTCTGTCAAAATTTGTCGCCACAGTCTAATGACTGGCTAGTTTGTGGCCAGAAGTAAAACTTTGAAAACGTTTTGCTCCAACACAGTAATTTCATCCTCTGTGGTAGCTCTAAGGGTGGGCACTGCTCTTTTGTTTTCAGTCATTTCAGAATGAATATCTTATTACATTCATGATTTGATTCTGTTTATATAGCATTGGCTAAGGCCGCGGAAAATGTTCAATGTGCCTTTTAATTCAGGATGGTAGCTCCTATCTAAATAGTATTTTGCTGTGAATTCCAAGAAAACTGGAAGACATTATTATATAGTAATATTAAAAATTATAACTTGGTAGTAAGGTGACGCTGTTACTGAAATAGAATTCCTGCTAGTGCCAAATTGTACATAACTTACACTCTGTGTAGTTTTACTTACATCACATGCTTTCTTTATAGTAAAAGGAGGTAAGCAAGCATGTCTAAGGCAGTGTATCTGACCTATATCGGACATTTAAAAAGGAATCATGGCCCAACACCACTGTCCCTCTAGTGACTCTGTATCACAACTAGCTCAGGCGTAGACATTGACATGACACGGTCCAATTTGATCAGAAGGATCCTACCCAGAAGGTTTAGCTTAAAAAGTCAGTATACGAAAAACTTATAGCCAAATGAAAATAAGGGTTTGATTGTGCCTATACAAACTGCTGAGAGTGAAGGTAGACCGTGGGTGCAGGGCCCAAGGGACAGGAACTTGTTGCTGTCAAAAGGGCTGCTCCTGTCTGCAAGGACACAAGGAGTTCCCTCTTTTCTCCTAGGTGCCAAAGCTGCTTAGATGTGTGATCCCATGAGATGTGCCTTTCCATCCCTCCCTGCCTGTTTGTTCAGCAGCATAAACAGCTTTATCACTTGCACATCATGGCCTAAAACCCAGGAAAGCCAGAAAGGTTATTACAGCCATGGTCTTATCTTTCTTTATGTTGCTTCATAGTCTTGCAGGAAGAAACCTCTTGGATTATTCAGAGGAGTTTAACAGTAAAAAAATATCTCCATGTTCTTACACTCTATATTGTTAGATTCAAACCAGGCATTGGTTTCAGAGCTTCTGAGAATCATCACCAGTTCAAAACCTTTTCTTCACAAAGCAAATGTATCTCGTCTGATTTTTAGGACCAATTAAAAAATTTAAAGAGGAAAGCTCTCAGCAGCAGCCAAAAATAAATCTTTCCCCTGTGACCACGCTTGCCTGCAACCAGTCAGCATTTGTTCCTAATCATATTTTCACACATTGCAGTATCTCTTCCTTTGGAGAAACATATGGAAACAATGTCCAGTAATACTTTCCAACAACCCATATTTTTCCTGTGTTATGGCACATACAGTTTAACAGTCGCATCTCTGGCAGGCAAAGGGTCTATCAGTGAAATTACTCACAGTAATTCTGTGCCCTGCCAGCCTGGTTATAGCTGTTGCTGTCTGACTTGCAGGTGGGCGTTTGGAGCTGATGTGTGTTGATAAAGGAAGACAACAGAGGCAGAAGGTGGACAGCCACAGGGCAGACTCCCAACACACCCCATCTGCTTCTCTACCTTCAGTCATCCAACACAATCATCCAGCCAATCCTAATTGCACTGTTAAACTGGCTTAATGACTACTTTTTGTCATTAGGATGAAAAAAAGCATAGAGTCACGGGTATTGTCAGCATATATCCATTATATGTGAAGTGACTGGGCCTAACATCTTGGGTATAAGTGCCATCAGAAACAATCTCTATAATTATTTTCACTGGCAGGGGGCCTCTGAGACCAGAGATGATGAAATACCCTGTATCTGATGTACTTTGCTATGAACAAATAAATGAATAAATAACATGTGATTCTCTTGCCTACCAAACGTGACGTCCCTAAAAGAGAAGAGGTTCACAATAAAATTGAAAGCAACAACTTCCTAATTCTTTGGTTCACTCTCCACACATCTAAAATTAGTCTGCAGACTGCTTTAATTTGCAGTAATAAGCCAATGTCAGCTGTACATTGCAGGAGTGGGACACAATTCTGCCATTCCCTGAAATAAAACTGCCGGCACAAAGAGGTGTTGAACTAGGAAGTTTTCTCCAAAATCTTTGCGCTGTTTTAAACAGACTAATCCACACTAACTCTTATTTTCTAATTTTGCTTTAGACTCTCTTTTCTAATCTAGGAGATGTAAGTTTTGAGGTCTAACACCCATTCAGTAAGAGGGACACTGCACACTGTCTCCTTTGTTTCACTGCAAGTTTGGGTGTCCATCAGTCCAAACACAACTATCTGCCTTACAATTTGTGGTTCAAAACATAAAAGACTGTGATGGCTGAAGTAATTACAATATATGAAACTTTCTGAAAAAAAATAGCTTATTTCCATTTATGGAAAAAAACCCAAGTTTTTGTGTTTAAAAATATTGGAAGTACTCATACAAAAGAACAATAGGAAAAAAGGTAGTTAACCTTCAAAGTTCAGCAGCACTTTATTGAAAGATTGTGTTGATGCTACTCAGCAAATAACACAGTCCACCCCAATACCTGATTATGAACTTTTAAGAAATAAGTTCCATGGCTGTATATGTGATGAGGATTAACAAATGTTCTTTTTTAATATTATTTGTCTCTTCCAATTGCCTCAAGGTGTAACAAAGGGGGAATTCCAAAATATCTAATTTTCACAGCCAAGATGGGGTAAGAAGTATTCTGTAGTGGAACATTAATAACTTACGTTGTACCTAAGCTCAGGGTTTACCCAGTGGTTAGTATAAGATCATAAGAGTGCCAGGTGCATCATGATTCTCCCCTTACAAAGTAGAAAATCCTTCTCACAGTGAAATCCCAGTTTGAGTTAGAGCTCAAGCCCCAGAGCAGAGGTGCCAGTGGGCCCGTTTGAGGAGCTGCCAGAAGCCCACCCCATGCTTTGCCAAGCAGCAGCTCCCATGACCAGGCTCACAGGGATCCCTCCATGAGCAGAGGACATCCAGGCAGGGGGTCGTGATAAGGCTTTAAGGATTGTCCCTAAGAGCTTCAGCATCCAGTATTTGAATTTCCAGAGAGGTTTTTACCCCGTGTACAGATGTGTCCCTGTGCCTGGTGCTTCTCCAGACAGCAATAGGTTTCTGTGCAAGGCAGACCAAGCCCAGGACTACTTCTTACCTCATACCAAAAAATGTAGCTGAAACAAATGCATTTGTGCAAAAGGAGTTTTCATTTCAAGTAATTGGCATTTTGTGATGACAGTTGCTTTGGTGAAATGTTCTTGGCCTTCTCTAATCTTCATTACACATCTTTATCGAATGTTTTTTTTTGCCTTTGGTTTGTGTTTCATTCTCTCTCTGGTGCATATACATTTGGAAAACAACAGGCTCAAAGAGGCCACAATCCCACTTGAGGCTTCCACATGTGAATAAACGTAACACTAATTGTGGTGCATACAAAGTGTGTGTCATTATCTGGCACAGAAATAGCAGCCCTGCTTCTGAGTTCAAGGAGTTCAGATTAAAACTCTGAGACTGTAGATCACTTCTCCTGGATTTTTACATACTTTTCTTAAAAACATTCTGAAAACCTTATTCTCAGGCAGTGAAGCAAGGTCAAATGGACTCTGTTTTCAGTCTGTTTGCATATTTGGACAAGTTTAGAAAGCTCTTATCAGTTCATTCAAAGACGGTAAAGCAAAGGAAGATGAACTGGGGCGGGGGTGAAGAGGCGGAGGGGGGGAGGGGGAAGGAAAAAAAAAAGGTAGACAGACAACTTGCATAATGAATGACACAATTAATAGGTAAACCAGACTTCTTGGTTTGGGTCCCTTCCTTTCACCTGCACCCGTGTACTCGTCCTACAGTAACCCAAATACCCCCCAGGTCCCCTTGTGCTCCTCCAAGGACCACAAAAAAGCACAAGCTGGGGCAGAAGCAATGTGTCATGACCCAGGTCTGCTTCTTTGTTCATCAGCAGAGGCTTTTGTTCAGCTTTCTCCTCTATCTAGCTGTCAGTCTCCACAAATCTGGTAGGAGCGTAATTATTTTGGAAACCTCTATCCCTCTGTTTCATTTGATTGAAACAGGACAAGGAATTTAAAAGTCATTTGCCAAGAAGATGGGAGGGGGAGAGCTCAGCAAATGAAGTGATCATACGAATGTAATTTCTTTTAGAAAAGATGGTTTAAAACCCAGGAAAGTGTAGACAGTGAGGAGCTCCTACAAAACAGGAACAGAGAGAAATAGCACTAGGATTATTATTAGCATGACCAGAAATGAGAGAGCTAGTCAGTAACAAGAATAGATACCAATAATTAGACCTTCAGATTTAAGGATTCAGAAAGCAATTTGCATTTTAAGTAACATTGAAACTAATAATATCCAATGTCTTGTCTTTTTTATTTTTGATGTCACTATTCTAAAGAGAGAGAAAGATTTTTATTTGCTTATGTTGTTTAATACCTTAATTGTAATTTAAATGTCCATAAAAGTCATTGATTTAAATTTAAACCTAACCGCTCAAAGACTGTGTTCAGCTTTTCCTGATGGAGCCAGAGAACAGACGTTTCTAATTCTTTGTACAAATCAGATTGAAAAAAGAATTGTGTGAATGAAAGCTATTTGCTCTGATGAAAATCAACTGAAAACATCAGATATCATATGTAGTTCACGTAGGGGAGGTTTAGATTAGATATTAGGAAGAATTACTTTACTGAGAGAGTGGTCAGGCACTGGAACAGCCTGCCCAGGGAGGTGGTGGAGTCGCCATCCCTGGAGGTATTTAAGAAGCGTGTAGACATGGCACTTAGGGCATGCTCTAGTGCCTGAGATTGTTGGTTTGTGTCTGTTTGTGGGTGGGTGTGAGGTGTGGTTGTGGGTGTTTGTTTTGGTTTTGGTTTTGGTTTGGTGTTTGGTGGTTTTGTTTGTTTGTTTGTTTTTTTATTTTTTGTTGGTTGGACTCGATGATCTCAAAGGTCCCTTCCAACCAAGAAAATTCTGTGATAGTATTATGGTATTTTTACACACATCTCCAAATAGACAACCTGAAGTTATAATTATCAAAATATCACCCAAGAGCTCAGTACATTTCAGGAGGTTATCATGCTGTCATTTTGTAAGCAGCTATGTGCCCATGAAGCCCAGTAGCCAGTGATGGATTTACTCCATCAAACAAGGATTTCTGTGCCAGTCACCATCCTAAATTCCTACTATAATCAGCAGAGAGAAAGAGACATTGCCAGGATTTAATTCATCTTGTCCTACAGCAGGCATCTAAAATAAAATAAATTACCCCTCAAAATGATGATTATTTTCCACTGTTTATGATGAATACATGGGTGATTATATAGGTCTAGCCTGTAGATATCTAAAGGTAGAAAAGATGCTCCCACCCATGATGCCTGCTTGTGTGGGGACTGGATCTGACCTCACCGAGGAACACAGACATTTCTTTCAGCTCATGGCTCTATAAACTACATTCCCTGTTGAAGAGGTGATGGCTTTTCACAGCGTGAAAGAAGGAATATTTCAGATTGATTAAAAAGGGACTTTTTAAAAAGGAAATTTGTACTTCTGTGAAGCCCCTTGCTTTTGGGGAATGGAGCCAGCTTCCCCTTGATATCCCACATTATGAAAAGACTCACTTTTAGCCTGGCATTCTTCACACAGGTTTACTTCTACCCATATTTATTTGCTTATGTAATTTTTGTCTGTCTCTGAAATGTTTTCCTGTAGAGTAGATGGCAAAGCATGTGCTGGGAAAATTAAGGTACGATTTGAACAGTACTTTTGCTTCATAATTTAATTCTTCAATTATCTTGCTTCATAGAACCCCATCCTATCAAGGTTCCTGTTGCTCAAGAAGAGCAATGAGCAAACCAAAGCTTCAAATATAATTTAAAATTTCCTATTTTTGGGCTGTGATACTGAAGTTCAGCTGCATCCTTAATTTAATATCTCCAAAGGGCAAACCAATATTGGTTTGGGTTTTTGCTTCACTGTAACTTATTTTTTCAGTTAACTTACAGGTTTAATTAGCCTTTTGGATTCAAAGAACCAGGAGGAAGAAGGAAAAAGAAGTTAAAGTTTTCTCTTCAGAGGCTGGCTAGCAGATAGAAGAGAACAGGGTTAGACAGGATTGTAACCATAGCTCCTCAGAAAGAAAGAAATTCCACTAAGAAGGAATAAAAGCCAAAGAAAGAGCTTCTGAAGAACAATTCTCTATATATGAATCCCCTGCAGGGGACAAAATGCACAAAGGAAATACTTTTGGTAAACCAGAGCTGGGAGAAACTCCTCTTGAAATTTTGAATAGTTCCATCCCGGCATTGGCAATATGAAGCTTGCACCCAGAAGTCCAGATGGCTTCCAGATGAATAGATATCTCTTTTGACTGCACCCCATTTAGCCCCGTTTTGCTTGTTTTTGTGTTCACTGAACCGTGCTAATCTGTACCCTTATCCCTGCTGCATGTTCTGTCACTTGTCAGGCAATACACTTAGAAGTTGCAAGCCTTGCTTCAGTCCCCTGGCAGCAAGTCAACCAGTCAGCTGGCAAAGCTGGATAATTACTACTTAGACCTAAAGAGCTTAACATTTGTTTGCATAGACTTGTGTCCTGGCAACACCAAGGCACTGAACCAGAGGGCAAACTTTCTTTTCCTTCAACATTTTCTGCAAGGGAAAGGAAATAAGGGACTTCAAGACAGACACAAACTGGTGGCTACCAAGAAGGATTACCAGGGACTGAGATATGTTGACTATCCTCTATGGCTGACTTGCTGTCATTGTAGTGTAGAATAGACTGCTGGGCTTCATTCTTCCCTCTTTTATGCCTTTGTAGGAAACTGTACATGGCTCCACTGGCCTAAAGGTTTTTTGGGAATTGCGTTTGCAGAGGTGCTTAGAAGAAGGCCTAACAAACAGACTGTGGTAGAGTAAAGAGAAAAAGCCAGCAAGGAGACACCAGGTTACACTTTCAAAGTAAATCTGAAGTTTTCTCTGCTTATTCAGTTCCATGTACTTATCACAAGTTCTGGCTTTTGTGCTTCTGATTGTTACTGTTGTTTTTCATGGCTGATGCATCCTGACTGGCTCCATCTGGAAGAAATAACACTGCTCAGGGTGGTAAGGAAGGTGCTTAAATAAGACTGAGCCACCTTCAGCGCTGTTCCTCTCCTGAGCTGGCTGCAGCCTTTCCGTGACATCGGTGTCCAGTGTGTAGGATGCTACATTGGAGCAACAATGGCAGCTGCAGAATGGCCACCCTACACGTCATACTCATGCATGAAGTAAGGTGATCCTATGGCCACTGAATAGAAGTCTTGAAGGACTTCCTCGGTCACTAAATCATCTTGAAAATGCTGGCAATCAGGTTATACAATCCTGTTCATGCTCTGAAAGCCAAAGTATCAAAAGAAGCTTCAGTATTCAACCTAAAGTACCCTCATTCTTCACTGTTACGCTGCTTGTACTCCCATTTAACTCCAGTTTCATTTGCCTGCAACCTGGGGTGATTTAAAGCACTGGGGTGATTTAAAGCTGTGTTAAACATGATGGATGCAGAGAGACAGAAGCTTCAGGACACTGCAGGGTCCAGTGTGAGCATCGTCAAAACAGTAACAGGAGCTGCATCCTACCCCATTAATCAGCACTGCTCTGCAAGAGCAAACTTAAACCCAACTTGGGGCTGGACTTATTGTCTGTTCATAATAACCTGTGGAAGTCTTCAGAGGCAGCCTAAATTGTATGTCCAGGGAAAACCATACCTACTTTCTCAGAGTGTTCCCAAGGCGTTTACCAGCCCTATGAACCAGTCCTGCTGTGCCTGACCTCTCCAAACCACCTCAGTTAGATCACATGGTTGAGAGACAAACCAGTCCATGGTCTTTCCTGGAGGAATGCTGACCCTGCTATTACCCAGGGCAGATGGGAAGCATAAGCAGCCTTATATTGGGATGGGAGAAATGTAGATGTTCAAGGAGAGGTTTCAGAAAGATTTCTGCTGCTTCAGAGTTGCAGCAGAAACTTAAGAGATCTTTAGTGTTTTTTTAAGGCTTTAAGAGGCTGTGGTTTGGTGTGTACCCCTTACCTTTGAAACTTAAGTACAATAAATACTTTGCGCCTAACCCTCTTTATCTAGCCATACTCTTCAAGTCTATTCTACCTATGTCCCCTAAAATGACAGTGGGGCCACAACTGTGAGGTGATCAGAACTTGATATCAGATAACCGATGGTACTTAGCATCTCGTAGATCAGGTTCATGACTTAGAAATACTTTTTACTTAGCATTTTTATGTGACTGCAATGTGCACAACACTTGTTATGTGATGCTCCAGTGCAAGATTCTATTACAGCAACAATACCAATCGCAGCTTGCAATGTTACTGCGTTTCTCCACTAACAGTGTGTTCCTTTTTTCTGTTTCAGGTGGTTTTTTTGGGTTTTTTTTTTTTGGAACGGGGTGTGGGGAGAAGTTGTTTTTATGGGTAAGCAGTACAACATAAACACCTCACAAATCACTCTTCCAAAACATAAAAAAACATCTTTTGAAAATGTGCTAAAGGTGGTTCTGTTCTCTAATTACTGATGTGCTCCTTTAAATCTGTCTAGAAAAATGGCATCTTAATATTTTTTTCGTTCAGTAAGCAAATATTGCAATACTGGTATAATCTTGTTTTATTCTCTTAGCTAGTTAAACTATCGCAGGAAGAAACATAAAAGTATAGTGCTTCCATTGATGATGAACAGGAAAGAGCAACAAGCACTTAACTTTGAGAACCTCAGAGGATCTATGTACCGAAACTGGGACCTGGGTGGAATGTAGGTTCCTGACTCCTAGGTTGCTATGAAATGCTACAAAGCCACTGCCCAGTCTCAGACATGAGTGTCCTGGGGGAATGAGCTCAGCTGGATACATGCCCTGTTGAAAGGCCTGGGTTCTCATTTGGTTTTCATCCTGACCAGCACTCACAAGGACATGGACATACTGGTGTGCTTTGCACACTTGGTCATTTAGGGGGTTCTTTGGGTTTGCTTGGTCCGTCTCATACCAAAGGGGAAGTAGCAATGGACACGAAATATGGACAAAGTCTGGCTTCCTTACATCAGGAAAGAGGTCTCCAGCCTGTGCTGCCCTACAGTGCTCACAAGCAGACCTCCTTCTCTCAGGTGCAAGCACAAAGCTTAGGTCAGGGATCTGAGAGCCACTGGACCCACAGGCATGCTGATGATCTGGAAGTGGCATTTGGATACTAGTTGGGAAATACAGTCAAGCCCTTGAGAAACTAGACCTTTGTACACATTCTGAGAAGATATTGAGATGCAAAAATGCATTCTTCCCCTTGCCTGGGGACAGAGAAGCCTCCTCAGGGAGGAACCAACGGTCTCAGCAGAGAGTTTCTCTAGCTAAATATGCAAAGAAGGCCCAGTATTTCCTGACTAGTGGCCATTGTCCAAGTGAGTCTTTTTCCTCACACCCTTTCCATCACCTACAAGGATGAAGAGCCTGGAAAAGCCTGGTGGCAGTGGCTAGAGCACAGCAGCTGGAATGTGGCACAGCTCTGTTGCTTATTCCCTTTCTTCCAAATGAGAGTTTTGCATTTCTTTGCCACTCGATGCTGCTGCAACTCATCCACCGAGACCCTGGAACTGGGCAGGAGGAAGCAAAGCAAGATGTGCTCCAACTGTGTCCTGATGTCCCTGGAGGAGGCTGTTCCTATCTGATGGGGTTAAGTAACTTCAGGGATACTGTTAACATCATGGCTAACACAAACCCATGATGTTGCACCCAGCTGCCTGGTAGCTGGAGTCTTACTATCTAGTTGCACATGCTATCTTTTATACACATACATTTTTAGGGAACTTTTTTAAAAAAAATCTGTCCCTCATAAAAATTATTTAATGAGCTGTGGGCTAAAAGGTTATTCTGCCATGAAAGTCCTCCTTCATGTGAAAATAATACCTTTACTGGTGGTACACTTGATTTACAGATAAAAAGGTACTGGGCATGGAGCAGTGACACAATTTTGCCCTTTGAAAATGGTCAGTGGAATGCATATCTATGAGGTTCATAGATTCATAGATTCATAGATTGGTCCAGGCCAGAAGGGACCTCCAAAGGTCATCTAGTCCAACCTCCCCGCAGTCAGCAGGGACACCCCCAACTAGACCAGGTTGCCCAGGGCCTCGTCGAGCTTCACCTTGAATATCTCAAGGGAAGGGGCCTCAACCACCTCCCTGGGCAACCTGTTCCAGTGTTCCACCACCCTCATGGTAAAGAATTTTTTCCTAATATCCAATCTAAATCTCCCCTTCTCCAGCTTAAAACCATTGCCCCTCGTCCTGTCGCTGCAGACCTTTGTAAACAGACCCTCCCCAGCCTTCCTGTAGGCCCCTCTCAGGTACTGGAAGGCCACTATGAGGTCTCCCCGGAGCCTCCTTTTCTCCAAGCTAAACAACCCCAGCTCCCTCAGTCTGTCCTCATAGGAGAGGTGCTCCAGCCCCCTGATCATTTTGGTGGCCCTCCTCTGGACCCGCTCCATCAGGTCCATGTCCTTTCTATATTGAGGGCTCCAGACCTGCACACAGTACTCCAGGTGAGGTCTCACCAGAGCAGAGTAAAGTGGCAGAATCACCTCTCTGGATCTGCTGGCAACACTTCTTTTGATGCAGCCCAGGATGTGATTGGCCTTTTGGGCTGCGAGAGCACATTGCCTGCTCATGTCCAGCTTCTCGTCAATCAGCACCCCCAAGGCCCTTTCCTCAGGGCTGCTTTCTAATACCTCATCCCCCAGTCTGTATTTATACTGAGGATTGTTTCTTCCCAGGTGCAGAATCCTGCACTTGCTTTTGTTGAACCTCATGAGGTTCATCTGGGCCCACCTCTCCAGCCTGTCCAGGTCCCTCTGAATGACATCCCGTCCCTCCGGTGTATCGACAACACCACACAGCTTGGTGTCATCTGCAAACTTGCTGATGGTGCTCTCAATCCCTCTGTCTATGTCTTTGATAAAAATGTTAAACAGTACTGGTCCCAGGACGGACCCTTGAGGGACACCACTAGTCACTGCTCTCCATCTGGACTTAAAGCCATTGAGTACCACCCTCTGGGTGCGACCATTCAGCCAATTCCTTATCCACCGAACCGTCCACCCATCAAATCCGTATCCCTCCAATTTGGCAAGTAGAATGTTGTGAGGAACTGTGTCAAAGGCCTTGCAGAAGTCCAGATAGATTACATCCATAGGTCGCCCCTTGTCTACTGACCTAGTCACTTTATCATAGAAGGCCACTAGGTTAGTCAGGCAGGACTTGCCCCTAGTAAAGCCATGTTGGCTGTCCTGAATCATCCCCCTGTCCTCCATGTGCCCAAGCATGGCATCCAGAAGGATCTGTTCCATGATCTTCCCAGGCACAGAGGTGAGGCTGACAGGTCGGTAGTTTCCAGGGTCCTCCTTTCTTCCCTTTTTAAAAATGGGTTCCCTTTTTA
This sequence comes from Numenius arquata, assembly GCF_964106895.1. Taxonomy (NCBI): domain Eukaryota; kingdom Metazoa; phylum Chordata; class Aves; order Charadriiformes; family Scolopacidae; genus Numenius; species Numenius arquata. The sequence goes on along the minus strand of NC_133576.1, from coordinate 110,480,851 downwards.
AAAATGAATTCCTGAATCTCATATACGGACGAGATCTTAAAGATTTCTGTGCAAACTGTCTGGATCCATTACCACATTGTACTACTTTGCTAGCTTTCTTTACAAATTAATATGTAGAACCAATATCCACATAACCAAGCAGTGTGCCACATGTTGATAACTTCTGAAGTTAGTAAACAAAGAAAAGACTGAACAGTCTGTATTTAAGGCATTGAACTCTTCCTCAGGAGGCCTTTTTACATTCTTGGCTGTATCTGCAACCCTCTGATTTTGTCCAATGCATTTTGTAGTTTATTCTCTCTATCAGTTTTGAAACAGAAGGGAGAGGAAATATTTCACAGCGAGGATGTCTAACATTGTAGGATCCAAATGTTTTAGACGACAAGAACTACTAATCCACTGATGGGAAATAAGTTACCTAACTTAGGGTGATTAGGCTTCTTCCAGAGGATCCTAATTCAGGTATGTTTTTTGAATGGTCAGGACCAGTTGGGACACTTCTGCCTTGATCTCAAAACCACTAAAGAGAATACCACTAACCGCCAACAAAGCTGGGATGTACACAAAGCTGTGTGGTCTCTGGTATTGAAAGAAGTGGAATTGACCATCATTTGGAAGTTACTTATATTCCCTGAACATTGATTTAGGAGGGTTGTGTGCCCCAAAACTTGAGGTTTATACCATACCGCATGCTTTCGCATGATGCTCAGACCAAGAGGAAGTAGCAAAGAGGAGACATCTGAAATAGTTATTCTGTCTTGGTGCTTAATTACAGGTCTGGGCTAGGCACTCTGCTGAAGAATGTGATTTACATCTCAAAAGTACTTCCTGGACTTCTGCATCTATTGTTTTTAAGAAGTGGGTTTTGTATTATAGTAGAGTGGTCAGAGCCCTGCTTTGGGCATTTAAGGACTAGACTACAGGCAAGATTGGATTGAAGCAATTTCACCCCATCTGTGAGATTTTCAAGGAAGACATACAACACTTGAGAGGAAGAGGACTGGGGGAAGGAGAAGGAAAGCATACTGTACAACATATGGTGTATAAAATGTATAGTAGTAAGGAAAGAGAAAAACTACAGCCCTGAAAGACAAACAAGTTAAAAGTATAATAAAAAAAAAAGATGGATCTCACTTTTCATGCAAATCATAGAACAACAGAATAGTTTGGGTTGGAAGAGACTTTCAAAGGTCATCTAGTCCAACCCTTCTGCAATGAGAAGGAAAATCTTCAACAAGATCAGGTTGCTCAGAGATCCGTCCAACCTGACCTTGAATGTTTCCAGGGATGGAGCATCTACCACCTCTCTGGGCAACCTGTGCCAGTGTTTCACCACCCTCATCACAAAAAATTTCTTCCTTATATCTAGTCTAAATCTTCCCTCTTTTAGTTTAAAGCCATTACCCCTTGTCCTATTACAACAGAACCTGCTAAAAAGTTTGTCTGCATCTTTCCTATACGCCCCCTTTAAGTAATGAAAGGCTACAATAACATCTCCCTGGAGTCTTTTCTTCAGGCTGAACAACCCCAGTTCTCTCAGACTGTCCTCACAGGGGCAGTGCTCCATCCCTCTGATGGTCTCTGTAGCCCTCCTCTGGACTTGCTCCAACAAGTCCATGTCCTTCTTATGTTTGGGGCCCCAGAGCTGGACACAGTACTTGAGGTGAGGTCTCATGAGAGCAAAGTAAAGGGGCAGAATCACCTCTCTGGACCTGCTGGCCATGCTTCTTTTGATGCAGTCCAGTATACCATTGGCTTTCTGGGCTGCCAGTGCACATTGTCGGCTCATGTCCAGTTTTTCATCCACCAGTACCCTCAAGTCCTTCTCAGCAGGGCTGCCCTCAATCCATTCATCCCTCAGCCTGTATTGATACCGGGGGTTATCAATAATCAGATTAACTATTCTGTTCCATTGCTAAACTGAAAAGCACAATTCGTATCTACAACTACAATAACTTAATTTTGCTTAAATCATTTTGACATTAGAATTAGGACAAAATGAGGGTTTGGGCAAGCCTTCTTTATTCCTCCAACTTCTTCCAACTGTTCTTTCAACTGCTTTCCTGATAGCAAATGCTCCCCTGAATGTTACAGCTTCCATTGTACTTTTTAGAGTCATCTTCATTTTTCCATTGGAAGAGAAACTGACAGTGTGATTGATGAACTGTCGCACACCATGACTTGCAGTTATCGAAACACAGGAAAAAGCTGTGAAGTGCAGTGTGAGCTATTCCCCGGTCTACAAAAAAGAACATCGAAAACCTTGTAGTGATCCAGAAACCCTTGTCACTGGAAAAGATTGAGGGCTTCAGGAATATTTCAAAGGAAGCTGAGAACTCAAAATGTCTGTGGCTGGTTCGAGGAACTCCAGCTCTATAATTCCAGTTTTTTCCCCTGAGCAACTTGTCTATTTTCCTTTCCTGATATATTGTGAGAACTAATGGTTACACACCACTGGGGAAAAAGTAACATGAGTTTAAAAGCAAATAATAAATTCTATTTCTGTATCAAATTTTCTCCAAAGAGTGCTAAATATATTGTATAGAGACATTGACTCAACAGCTATCTGCTGCCATTGGACTATTTGAATTAATTGAATATTTTAAAGTGATCGCTGGAAAGGATGAAAATATTTTGACATAAGTAAACACTGGATATATTAAGATTCTGAAGCATAAACAGAAGGTGCATAGCAAGGCACATGCTTAAGGTGTATAAAATTACAGAATCACAGAATCTTCTTGGTTGGAAGGGACCTTTGAGAATTAGAAAGGCAATAGAACAGGTAAGTCTTCTTTGCCTGTTCCCTTGTTCTCAAAATGCAGGTTAATAAGGCTATGAAGAAGCTGAAAAAAAGCCAATTTAATGTTGATGATACAGACAAACACTTTAGGGATGTTCACTCTCTCAAGCAGACCCAGACTTGTTGCTTAATTGATTTACCTTCATTTCAAATTCTTGCTTTATTTTTTGACATTGTTGATTAATAAATACGACCATCTATTTCTCTCATGTATGGCACTCTGTAAGACATCTTTAGAGCTGATCTATCATGGATTAGTGTAGTATTTTAATTCTATCAACATCTGTATATGGTGTACATACTCCATATATACTAGTGGGTTTATAGTATAATAATACCACATCACTAATGGCAATATAATAATTTACATTTATACAGGATATATAATTGCTTCCTTTTTTAAGCTAGTAATTTCTGTATATTTTACTACAGTATATATAAAACATGTTCAGTGTTAGATTCAGTGTGAGTTTGGACATGCCTGGCTGCCCAGCTAGTCTCACATCACATTTCCTAGACTAGTACAAAATCTTCAGTCCCTCTGGTCTTAATAGAGAATAGTCCTCTATCAACAAACAGCAATGATGCTTCCGTTAAAAACAAAACACACACAAAAAAAAAACAATCCCAGAAAGCACTGAGCATTTCCTCACAGGAAGTAAAAAGTGCATATCAGTGTTATCTCAAAAGCTAGATGCATAATTAAACATCCTCTACATAAGGACACAGAATGAAAAAAGAGTCATTAAGGGGTCAGGCCAAAGTGTTACCAAAGCAAGAGCTCTCCCTCCAGCGCTAACAAAATCTGTTCCCTGGCAGAGAGAGTTAGAAAAGAAGGGGGTAAGTAAATATGAGACTTCCTTTAAATATTATCCTATCCTTCGAACATTCGTAGCTCAGAGACTTCCTGAACTGGAGGCTGTTGAGCAATCTCAGTTGATTGCTCTCCCTTGACTTGTTCATGCAAACTTTTAGCACGTGCAGAACCTTGTAACAGGAAGATCTGCGAGCTGAATTGCAAAGAGGAAAACTGCGTTTTGTTTGAACTTATCGGACTAATGCTGTGAATTTAAAAAAAAAATAAAGTCTTCTGTTCTTCTGGCAATTAGTTTTACAAGTTCACATTTTGATAGCAATTACAAATAATATAATATTGCTCTTGGCTTCTGATAAAATGGGATGCTTCTGTCATCTATATCATTCTTTTTATTTAGCTTTTCAACAGCCCATGGAATGACTTGCAAATTACTGCCAGTGAAAAAAAATGCATACTGTTTTAAAGACACTTGTGTCAAGAAATATAAATCCCACAAAACCTGAGATATCAACGTCATTATCTAAGGTCACTGTATATATTCCTTGCCGGAAAGCTGAGACCCATGCTAAAGTATTTATTTATAATTAGCAATTACCTTGTCTTTTAATGACACAGTTACAGACCTAAAGGCAATTTAGTGAAAATTTTACACCTCATCACATATGTATCACCAAAGTTTTTACATTTTTAATATAGAATCTTAAAACTGCTTTATTCATTAGGCCAAAGGAAATGGCACAAAACCACAACAGCCTCTAAGATGTCTGCTTTATAGAAAGCAGATGATGATAATGGATATGATACATTATCCATATACAGCTTTCACGCTGCTTTACTTACTATTTATTGTTAGAGTCCAATAGTGGAAAACCAATCTACTTTATCCCAGCCATTACTGGATTCAGTGTAACCAATTTTGTTTTGTTTTGGAATTATAAATCAAGGATGCAAGCTCATTTTCTTGTTCCACAAAAGCTTCAAATTTTTACACACATCCTCAGTGAGAAACACAGATGATTACATCAATGTCACCTTCTTTCAGATGCCTGAATAGCTTAAGCAGTCAGCATGACTTGGATCAACTCTTTGCAAGAACACTTTATTCACTCTCTTCCAGTCTAATTTAAAAAAAAAAACAACAAAGAACAAAAAAACAACCAAACGACCAAAAAAAAACTCAACCAAAAAAACCCCAACAACAAACTTTCACTCTGTTTCAGGTCCTGTTTCCTTGGATATTTTTCTGAGGATACCTTCAGGATGTGCATGCAAAATATACCTACCCACAATACACCAAAAATCATATTTTTTCCAAACTCAGCCCTGTGCATGTACCTTTGACTAAAGCTTTGACCTCCAGATTCTTCTTTCCCCAGGCTTTTCCAGTAGAAATAAAACTTAAGGCAAAGCCTTAATTATACTGCATGAACTCATCAGACCTGAATGCACAGCTGAACACTTGACCTCTGAACATCCAGACTGCTTGTTAGTTGACTTCCCGGCAGACTTGGCTTGTGCCAACTAGCACAGTTCAGGGACAGTTCACACTAAGCACCATCTCCAGTGGGCTCTATGGACAACAATGCTCAAATCTGATCCCTCCAGAACCCTTAATGCTATCTCAGGAGGCTTTGCACCCTCAAATACTACATTCTTTCAGTAATGTGCCTTAATTTTACTTTTCACAGAATCATAGAATAACAAAATGGTTAGAGGTGGAAGGGACCTTAAAGATCATCTAGTCCCAACTCCCCTGCCATGGGGAGGGACACCTCTCACTAGACCAGGTTGCTCAAAGCCCCATCCAGCCTGTTCCTTAAACACTTCCAGGGGCAGCCACAACTTCCCTGGGCAACCTGTTCCAGTGCCTCACCACCCTCACAGTAAAGAACTTCTTCCTAATATCTCATCTAAATCTACACTCTTTCCATTTAAAAATGTTACTCGTCGTCCTCTCACTACACTCCTTGATAGAGTCCCTCCTCATCTCTCCTGTAGGTCCCCTTTAGGTACTGAAAGGCTGCAATAACATCTCCTCAGAGCCTTCTCTTCTCCAGGCTGAACAACTCCAACTCTCTCAGCCTGTCCTCATAGGAGAGGTGCTCCTGCCCTCTGATCACTACTGTGGTCCTCCTCTGGACTCACTCCAACAGGTCCATGTCCTTCTTATGTTGGGGGCTCCAGAGCTGGATGCATTGCTCCAGGTGGGGTCTCATCAGAGTGGAGTAGAGAGGCAGAATCACCTCCCTCAACCTGCTGGCCACACTTCTTTTGATGCAGCCCAGGATACAGTTGGTCTTCTGGGCTGCAAGCACACATTGCTGGCTCATATTGAGCTTCTCATCAATCAACATCCCCAAGTCCTTCTTCTCAGAGCTGCTCTCAATCCATTCTCTGCCTAGTCTGTATCTGTGCTTGGGATTGCCCCAACGCACATGCAGAACCTTGCACTTGGCCTTGTTGAACTTCATGAGGTTTGCATGAGCCCACCTCTCAAGCCTGTCCAGGTACCTCTGGGTGGCATCCCTTCCCTCCAGCATATTGACTGCACCACAGCCTGGTGTCATCGGCAAACTTGCTGAGGGTGCACTCAATCCCACTGTCCATGTCGCCAACAAAGATGTTAAACAGCACCAGTCTCAGTACTGACACCCGAGGAATGCGACTCGTCACTGATTGCCACGTGGACACCAATCCGTTGACCACAACTCTTTGAGTGCGGCCATCCAGCCAATCCGTTATCCATGAGCTGGTTCCTCCATCAAATCCATGTTTCTCCAGCTTAGAGGCAAGGTTTCTTGAAAAACTGTGGGGAAGAAAACTGTGGAGTCAAAACTTTCAAATGAAAGGCAATAACCAGTCACTTTCAAACACAATGAACTGAAATAAAACCCCACCGACACTTTAAGTATTATGTCTGAAGGCCACAGGATGTTAAAACAGCACAGAGGAGCTCCAGGGCCAAAAGCTATGTCGTGTTGATTGGCCAGTCCGATCTTAAGTGAAATACAGCCCTAAATAATATGGACATGAGCTAGGCTTGTGCCTCTAAGCTTCAGGGACAGAGGCTCTGTCCTGGCCGGTTACTATTTAGTAGAATCATAGTCAAATACCCCTACAATCTTTGTGTGAATGAGAATCAGAATCAGCTGTCAGTGATACTGCCTGCCTCTTACTACTAAAGTAAGTAGGTAGCTCCAAAAAATGGCAAAAATGGTTCTGTTGACTCAAAACATGACATTTTCATAGATTAAAATTCTTGAACATAGTCTTATTTTAATATTAGTTTGCAAGGGCAATGCTTTAAAGCTGCTTAGAAAGTGACAAATTTCTTCTGATACCCTTCCAGGACAATTCAAGTCCTAGTTTGTACTGAACAATTAGACCGTATATAAATTCCCACATTCTCATCTAAAGCTATTTTAGAAGCTTGCTGAAATCACTGAGATGACAGCAGACAATGCTCTATTTGAAATATTGAGGAACCTTCACTCTTCTGGGAATTGCCCGTTCCCAGAATGCTGCATGTGTACTGCTATTTCATTTATTGCTCCAGACAAAACTTAAATGAAGGGAAATGGACAATATAAAATCTTGCCTCACGTTATAACACAACGTCTGACTTGCTGAAACCTTTGTTTGACAGGATGAGGACACTTAGCCAGATCACATACGTGTGTTAATTATAGCAAGAGAGACAACAAAATGACAATAGTTAAAACAAATCCTACCAACAGGAAATGGTTATCAAGCTGTGATAAAATGTTTATCAGGAAATGTTGTTACGTTATCCAAAACATTTCCTGTCTGTAATATTTTTTGTGGGAAAAAGAATGTCTGTGGTGCTAGAAATAGCATCTTTACAAAGAAATAAATAACATCACTTATAGAATATGGAAATAGTCAGAGTGCTAGCTTCTGTCCTGAAGTAACTTAAAAAGGAAATTGCTTTAAGAAGTTACAGGGGCATTCATTAAAGTTTGAACTTCAAACATTAAAAAACAATTTAAAGCAAAATTTTCATATATAGTATCTAAGTGATGTAATCATGCAGGTAGTGAAGCCCTGCTCCTTCTCTCATGGACTGACAGTGAAACATTATTTCTGCTAGTATATGTTGAAAAGATCAAAAAGGATTAATTGGACTGAAAAATCAGTACTATTGAAGATGTCGAAAGAGCTACACTCAAGGGGAAGAGGAGCCAGGGATTTGCTATTGAAATGCTTACTCAAAACAGAAATTACGAAGAATTATATTTCCATAACCATGACGTTTCAAAACTAGGAAAAATCTGATTTGTTGTAAACATAATGGGTAGTATCAAAAAATCGCAACAAAACTGACATTTTGATATAAACAAAGATATGCCAGGACCAGCCTACAAGACATTACTAAACATGGAAGCAAAATACATGATTCTTTCTAGACTTGTTGCTCCATTAGCTGTGTGAAGACTAACTTGTAGTCTGTTATTGCAGTCTTAAAACATTCCATCCCAAAAAAGATTTAGATTAGATACCAGGAAGAAATTCTTTATTGTGAGGGTGGTGAAGCACTGGAACAGGTTGCCCAGGGAAGCTGTGGATGCCCCATCCCTGGAAGTGTTCAAGGCCAGGCTGGATGAGGCTTTGAGCAACCTGGTCTAGTGGGAGGTGTCCCTGCCCATGGCAGGGGGGTTGGAACTCGATGATCTTTAAGGTCCCTTCCAACTCTAACCATTCTCTGATCCTATGATTCTATAAAAAAGAGTAGTTCAATGGATTTTTAAAGGGAATTCAGTCACTAAAACTGCTTGAGTATCTTGAATTATTAGCTTATTGTGAAGTAATCTTTTTATTAATCAACATTTACATGAAAGATATTTTGCTTTGATTAAAACCTGCTATTTGCTTCTATTTTAACTACAAGTTGTATCATTCACTTGCAAATATTTTGTAATTTCCTGTACAGTAAATGGAACTAATGACAGAATCGTAAAACTGGAAAGGACCTCAACAGGTCACCTGACTGACTTCCATGACCTGAATTAGGATCAACAAAAGTTATTTCATTTCTGATATACAATCTCTGATGACGGGAACTGCAATGTCAGCAGGCAATCTATTCCCAACTTCCTAATTATTACTGTGAGACCGGTTTTCCTTGTTGCCAAAGCTGACTCTCCTTTACTTCAATTTTTCTCCTGATCATGCAGGGGAAAAAAATTCCCCTTCCTCTTTGCAATAGCATTTTACATTCTTCAGAATGTTCTTTTCCCTCAGTCCTTTCTTCTTCAGTCTAAGAAACCCTATTCCTTTAGTCCTTCCCCAGCTCTGTTTTAATTGTTTATTAAGTTTAACTTTCCTTCAACTACTTACCTGCTTTACAACTTCCTTGAAACACAACACTCCGCAACTGTTCCACACCTTTCTGCAGCTCCCATAATTGGGAACAATATTCCTTTGAAACCTTCTCAGTACCAAGAAAAGGGCTACATTTCTGTCTTAAGACACTCTCTTTAAACATCCTAGTATGATGTTTACCTGTTTTGCAATAACATGATGCTGCTGTACTGGCTGAAATTAGACTGCCTTCCAGTGTACTGCCAGTCCTTCTCAGCTTCATATCAACCAAAAAAGTAATGACTGTCATCCGTGTCATTAATGAAAATATTGGAAAGAACTGGACCCATGACAGACTTTGCAGAGGTTTATTAAACACATTCCTTTGGCTAGAGAACCATTGCTAACTACTATGAAAAGAGTTGTCACCACATAGAATCATAGAATGGTTAGAGTTGGAAGGGACCTTAAAGATCATCGAGTTCCAACCCCCCTGCCATGGGCAGGGACACATCCCACTAGAGCAGGTTGCTCAAAGCTCCATCCAGCCTGGCCTTAAACACTTCCAGGGATGGGGCATCCACAACTTCCCTGGGCAACCTGTTCCAGTGCCTCACCACCCTCATAGTAAAGAATTTCTTTCTAGTGTCCAATCTAAATCTCCCCTCTTCCAATTTAAAACCATTATCCCTTGTCCTGTCACTACATCTCCTGACAAAGAGTCCCTCTCCGGCTCTCCTGTAGGCTCCCTTCAGATATTGGAAGGCTGCTATGAGGTCTCCCCGGAGCCTTCTCTTCTCCAGGCAATGAATTTTGCCCTTCTATTAACTGAGTAAGATTCAGAGCTATGAGTGTCTGTAATGAAAAACATTCTGATGCGAAATGCCCTACATATCATCAGAGGCTACAGAAATACTTCCTCTCCTCTGTATTTGACTGGTGTAGCTGTCAAATCATGTACATTTGTCAGTTAGAAGGTTAGAAGCAAAAATAACTGAAGAAAGGCTAGCACTAGTAATTTTAGACTATTAATATTTTTGCTAATTTTATTCTAGTTTATGGTAGTAGGCTATTAAACCATAGATTAAGAAGGCAAGTAGCAGAGAACAAACCAGGACAGTATTAAGATAATGTAATTAGTTTTAAGGATTTCTTGGATCTTGGTCAACTTGAGAAGAAAAAAAAAAAAAACATTAAAAGGCAAAACAGTCAAGATAAAGCTACTTAACCACAGTAAACCATTTCTTTACAGCAAAATGACTGGATATATTGATCCATAGCAACTACAAGGTACTTCATGCCCAGGTCTTCCCTTGAAATGAAGCAGGGATGTGGTCAGGACACAAAACCAGACTTCATGAGTTTGAAAATTCATGGATCCACCCACATAACTGAGGCTTCTTAGCCTTTCTCTGCTAAGATGCTTCTTACTGTCAGGAATGTAACCAAATCCAAAGCATATTAAAATGTTTAATGGCTTTTTTGGACCTTTGTCCAACAGGAGACGACAACTCTTGTTAAGTATCTGCTTCTTGGCAACTTCCCCCTTCTTTAACTTGCTCTGTCTGCTTCAGTTCTAACAACCCAATAAACCCAGCCCTAAATCTCTTAAATTTTCTCCCATCTTGCATCTGTTGACAGAACTTAACAGCCTAGTTACCTTCCACTTACATCATTTTGCTCTCACAAAGGTTAAGATGGTCCTCTTGTGCTGTCTAATAACTCTGCAGACAACTGCAGTTTCCCCTGATGTTCATAACTGCAATGTCATCCCCCAAAACCACAACACAGGTGATGGTAACTCTGCCACTGAGGTTAGAAGATGGTTTTATTTCGACCTGAAAGGATTCCTCTGGCTTTCTCACTTCCTTCCTGCTGACAGACTAAGAAAAGAACACAGCTGTCATGGTCTGAGGTAAAACAGAACCAATTTTCTTTTCAATAGTTTTACTTTTCAGTTAAGCCTCTTCTAAGTCTCTGAAATTAACAGCGTATTTTTCAGACAGTGCCTGCTTCTGACGGACAAAGTCAGATGTTTCTAGTGAGTACCTAGGCATGGTATGCAGGGAGGCTCCTGCTTACACATATTGCTAGAGCAACCAAATTCAGGTAACTTTGTTACGCACAAAGTTGGAGGGTCAGAAGCAGAAGAGCACAGAGGGGAGGAGCAGACAGGAGAGGTGACCCAAAACTGACCAGTGGGGTATTCCATCCCATCTGCCCCAGGCCCAGGATAAAAGCTGAGAGATCAAAGGCCTCTTTCTTCAATGGCCGGTGTCTGAGGAGGACTCTGTTCGTCTGCCTTCGATCCTGATCTGTGTGTTCTGGAATCCAGTTCCCATCCATCGCTGAGTCCAGTCTGGGACTTTCCCAGTGCCTGCTGGTGACGTGACTGTCATCCTGGGAAGTCAATATGGTTTTGTATATATTGTATATACTTCATTATTTTTTAATTAATATTATTATCTTTATTTTTTTTATTTTATTATTAATATTTCATTAAAGTAGTTTAGTTTCTTTTCAACTCGTCTCTCTCTCTCTCATTTCTTCTCCCACTTGGGAGAGAAGTTAGCGAGCATCTGTCATCTGTTTAAGTGGCCAGTCCAGCCCAAACCACCACAACAACAAAAGGTTTACTCAGCACCTTTATTTTGCAAAGTACGTCTGTACCTCTGCCACCCCTGTGCAGTAGTTGGGCTCAAGAACAGAAATTGTAACAACTACTGAACGAGAACTACAAAAGTCCATGTTTTTGTAGCAAGCTCCCAAATGATGTATCAGTCCAAAGTTTTCTTGTCATCTAGGAAGTACAGGAACCCTTCCGAATGGTTCAGATACTTCAGGGAGATCTGTTAATTAATGTGAGTTCAGCTGGATGGATGGCAGGGGCAGCAGTCAAGACAGTATGTTTTGATGTATTCCGGCCAATTCTGTAGCTGATTTTGAGCATCAGATTACCATGAGTTCAAGATGACAGAGGCAGGGGCTGGCTCTGGATGCTACGGTGGGAGGACAGTTTGCATGTGAGAAGAGATGATGCTTCAAAAAATACAGAGCTACCATTTAGATGTTGCAGAGAATAATTTCATTAAATGTTTTTGAAAAAAAAAAATATTACTACCTCCAAATATCTCCACTTTTACCGACTGGTGTCTAAAAAAAACCTGCTGTGCTCTCTGTTTCCTCTCTTTGGCTTCCTCTGGTTCTTAGTAGTGATCCCTCCACCCTTCTTGTGGTATCACGATTACACCAAGGTGTAGCAGACTGAATACTATAAACAAGTGTTTGGATGAAAAATCTATCCCTGCATGAACCACATGGGCTACGGCCTTCCTATTCTTTATAGTCCTGGAGAAGAACACATAGAGAAAACTCTACGCTGCTTGTAGTTTTGTAGTCACAGAAGAGTATAATCTCCAAAAGCGCCATATGGGAGGCTCCAGACCACTGCACTCATTTACTACAGCTCAGGGGGGCCTACAGATCTGCCCAATGACTCCTGGAGGGCTTGCAGAATGCACATTCTGTGAAGGCAAGCAGACCCTGCCTGGAGAACTTGCATCGTGAAACACAACTGGGCTGCCCTGAGAGGTGGTGGAGTCTCCATCTCTGGAGATCTTCAAAACCTGCCTGGACAAGTTCCTGTGCAACCTGCTCTAGAAGGGCCTGCTTTGGCAGGGGGGTTGGACTAGATGATCTCCAGAGGTCCCTTCCAACCCCATATCATTCTGTGATTCTGTGATTCTGTGCTGAACTGGTGCTTAAATATTGAAAAAATAAACAACTCCATGCTGAAGACAAGCAACTGAAATCCCGCCTGGAGTACTTTGGTGCTTGGACCAATAAGTCAGTTCACTGATTTACAACTGTTTATGATTCCTGCTACATTCTCGTTTAATGTCTAATTATATTTTCACAGCGTACAAAATAATCCTGCCAAATTAAAGTGAAATAAACATCAGTTAATCAGAAAAGAAAATTAGGTCAAGTTCAATCAAATATTATTCTGAAGACCGAGGGGAAATGCAGAAATTCAAACGAAAAGTAAATCAAGGAAGAGATTCAAAGCTTAAACTGCAGAGGCCAACAATACATTGCTACCGGAAAAAGAAGGAAAATCCAGTCCTGGATCAGGATCCTTACAATCACAAGAGTAAGATGAGAGAGGCACCTATTCCCTCCCATCCAGTGCTGCTGAGTTCTAAATCTAGCATTACACTTAGGAAAGAAGAAAAACAAACTGGTGACAGCTCAAACGAAAGGGAGAAAATGAGATGTGTAGAACAACTGGCATGTAAGGAAAAGCAGAAATAACTGGATTGGGTTTTTGCTTGAAGGCATAAAAAATGGAGACCACTTTCCACTTTTACTGCCAGAAATTTGTGCTCCACTTCTGATTTGAATTCCTGTGACCTTAATTTTTCTCCATTGCTTCTTGTTATGGCTTTTTCCATTAAATTGAAATGCCACTCAGTAGTTAATATTTTCTCATTGTAAGGAATCTATAAACTGTAATCAACTTTAAACTGTTTTTAATAAACTAAGCAAATAATTTCTTTATGTATCTCTTATTTTCAAGCCATTGATCAGCTTCATGCAGCCTATCCCATTTTTGACTTCTCTGTCAAAATGTATAATAACATTACATGCAGTGTCCCACTAGTTGGCTTTAAATACTAATTACTGGAGGCAAATTGCCTTTTAACTACTGTTTCCTCTCTTTATACATTCGGGAATGACATTAGCCTTTTTCACTTCTACATCCTCTGGCATTACACTTTCAGTTGTTGTTCACTGACCTTAAGCCATTAGGTAAATGTTCCAGAACGCAGTTTCTCTGCCTGTAGATCTACATCCGCTGCATCTAGATTTAAGGACTTCACTGTATTAAACTGCACTTTGTGTCAGTGGGTCAAATACACCATCTGTTCCACTGATTCTAAGCGTGACCTCCAGCCTAACACAGCACACAGCCCTTCCTTGAGTCAACTAGAGCATAACTTTTAAAAAAAATCCAATACTATTATAAAACATGCACTGAAGAATAGATAAACAGCTCACAGCCCAAGATGAAACTTGGTTTAGGGGACAATTACTCTTTGCTTTAATGCCAGTCTGAAAATAAATAGCTTCAACTTCCACTGGGTCTTGTTACCACTGTCTGCTTGACCGAAGCAGGACAACGAAGCTGGTGAGAGGTCTGGAGAATAAGTCTTATGAGGAGAGGCTGAGGGAGCTGGGGTTGTTCAGCCTGGAGAAAAGGAGGCTGAGGGGAGACCTTATCGCTCTCTACAACTACTTGAAAGGAGGTTGTAGAGAGGTGGGGGTCAGTCTCTTCTCCCAAGTCACAGGCGACAGGACAAGAGCAAATGGCCTCAAGTATCGCCAGGGAAGGTTCAGATTGGATATTAGGAAAAATCTCTTCCCTGAAAGGGTTATTAAGCATTGGAATGGGCTGCCCAGGGAAGTGGTTGAGGCACCATCCCTGGAGGGATTTAAAAGATGGGTTGACATAGTGCTTAGTGACATGGTTTAGTGATGTGTTTTTATCAGAGTTAGGTTGATGGTTGGACCAGATGATCTTAATGATCCCTTCCAACCTATACAATTCTATGATTTAGGATGCACGCATAGGAAGTTGAATGCATTCTGGAATGTGAAAAATGGTTGAGAACCTAAAAGGAGATAGTGACTCCACAGAACACTACAGTCAGTGGCATAGAGCATGCATGCATTAGAGGAGCACATTAGGATAAGCGCTCTTCATGCTTTGTATCTGTGAAGAACAGGATGCAAGGCACACGTAGGGTATCACATGAGACTGTCATGCAACACAGCAAGTATGGAGAAGGTTGTCGCTACTCCTTTGGTAACTATGAGCACGAGTTCTTGCTACTTTAGGTACTTATAACACAATTTCAGACATCCAGTCTTGTATCTAAGCACATCAATCTTTGAAGTATCAAAACACCTAAAGGCTGTCATTGCCACAAGAAAAACTGAGACCTCCCCTAGGTAATAAAGGAGTTTAATTTTCAATAGAAAGTTAGTTCCTTAGTCCCAGAGCAAACTTTCTCCTTTTGAATAAGGTTTCCATGGCCATAACCTAACAGTATCATTGGATACCACAGGAAAGGTCTCTGAACATATACCACTGCAAGACAGCAGGGTATTATCACAGTGAAGGTAAGAAACATAACTAAACAAAACAGCCAGGTTGTTGCCTTTTGGAAAAGTCTATCCTCTTTGGGAACGCTTAATTTTAAACATAAATCTCAGGAGAAATGAGGGTAGATTTACATTAGATATTAGGAAGAAATTATTTACTTTTACAGCGGTGAGACACTGGCCCAGGTTGCCCAGAGAAGTTGTGGATGCCCCATCCCTGGAAGTGTTCAAGGCCAGGCTGGATGGGGCTTTGAGCAACCTGGTCTAGTGGGAGATGTCCCTGCCCATGGCAGGGGGGTTGGAACCGAATGGTCTTTAAGGTCCCTCCCAACCCAAACCATTCTATGAAACAGAAAAATACTTATATCCTCTCACTTCCCTCAGGGAAAAATAAATGGCTGCATGTTGGAACAGCACAGCAATATTTGACATTCCCTTAACAGCCGTCTTTGACCATGTGTCTCTCACTATGTGTTGTCGTCTCATGTACTTAGGCCCAGGCAACAGCTTGAGCCTGGTGGAAAGCGGTGCCACCTCCCTCAATGCCGTGCTCGCTCTGAGCATCGAAGTCTTCCCAAGGTGGCCATGTCATCCAAAGGGATGGGCCTTGGCAGGGAAGATACAGAAGGGATTCTCTTGGCCTCCCTTCGCCTCAGCAGGGCTTCTCTCTGCCTCCCTTCGCCTCAGCCCCGCGGGAGAGGAGCACTCCCTGCTAGAAAGCCAGCCGCTCTGCAGCCACGTCCTGCCCCCGGCCTTCTCCCTACCCCTACGCCGGCTGCGCTGGGAGGACCGAGGCCGCCGCTCTCCCCGCTCCCGCTGCAGTAGGTGGATCCCTGGGAGGCGCTAACCCCCTTCCCTCCTCCCTCCCTCCCTCCCTTCGCCGTTGAGGAGGCGCCTGAGCGCGGCGGCATCTTCCCTCGCCTCACTGGAGGGAGGAGGAGCCGCCGCCGCCGCTTGCGGGGAAGGTAAGCTACGAAGGAAGGGGATCGCCGCCGCCTGCCCCCGGCCCCTCCGCCGCCCCCCCTTCGGCGGGCAGAGCTCCGCGCGCCTCCCCGCTGAGGCGAGCGGCACCGCTGCCCTGGGCCGAGCGGCGGCTCGGACCGTTACGCCGGGCTCTGGCGGAGGCTCCCGCCCCGCCTCGCCGGGAGGGACGGGCGGGCGCTTCCCGCCCAGCGGCCGCCGCCGTTGGCTGTGGCCGTCTGGCGGGGCGGGCCGCCGGCGGGGCGTCTCGGGCGGGCCGGGGCCCGCGGCCTGACGGAGCCTAGGCCTGGAACCCGCCGGTGAGGCGGCGGTCCTGCCCCATTGCCACCGTTTAGCCGCCCCACCCGCGGCGTGGGTGGGGAGGGAGGAGTGGGGAAGGCCGCTGTCGCGTGTTCTGCCCGTGGTGGGCCGGTGCAGTGTCGTGTTCCCCTGGGTTACCTTTCCCGGGGCGGGGGTGTGGGGGTGTGTGTGCGTGTCCGTGTGTGTGTGCGTGTCCACGAGTGTGCAGAGGAGGTGAGAGGCTCTCAGGACGATAAACAAGCTTGGCTTGATGGCCAGTTACGGTTTTAAGGCAGAGAAAAAGTTCTTGGGAAACTGTGTGGGACGGTCTGTGTTGTGTTTCCTTGTGGAGATGAAATCTCTAATACTGGTGGATAAAAAGAGAGGGCACAACTAAGGAGGAATGGGCTGCCCAGGGAAGTAAGTGGTGGAATCGCCGTCCCTGGAGGTATTTAAAAGATGGGTAGACATAAAGCTTAGCGACATGGTTTAGTGATGGTTTTGGTCAGTGTTAGGTTGATGGTTGGACTCGGTGATGTGAAAGGTCCCTTCCAACCTAGACAATTCTGTGATTCTATGACAAGCGAAGAGATTTTGCTCCTGGTTATGAACTGAGTAAGGTCTGTAGATGCTTCTGTTTGTGCACCACCAGAAACCATTTGGGCTGAACTAAGGTTGAAAGATGTGAAAGCAGACCTGGGGTAAGGGAGACACAGAGAAATAATCATCCTGTGGAATACAGCGTTGGAGAGCTAGTACTGTCCCCAGATACGAGAAATAAATGTGACAGGATGACACAGGATGCGAGTGATGTGATGGGCTGTAAAGTAACAGGAAGAGATTGTGTGGATAAAAAAAAAAAAAGCACATCATTGCTTTGAGAAAAAAAAATTACAAGAGCTTTTGATGGTGTCTGCCATAGACCACAAGAGTTGGATTTGGATAAGGGTATCGCTTACTGAGATATACTATCAGGAATTATATCACAGGTGGATTTCTTTCTTAGGTACAGATAACAGCATCATTTGGGAAGGACATATAGCAATCCAGTTGTTCCTACATACAACTGCTGTAAGCTTACCACATAAGCACTGAATTGCTTTAGACTTGATCTCACTACGTAGTGTGAAAAATTCTGAGAAGAGCTGGTTTATTAGTCAGCTTGTGATCTTGGATCACATTTTCAATTAGATTAAATAAATAGAAATAAAATAGAGGACTAAACAGAGACAGGTTTGAAATTCTCAACTTTAGGAGGGCAAACTTAGAAAAATCAAGAGGATTAATTGGTGATCTTAGTTGTATTGCAGTCCTGAGGGCCCTAGAAGCCAAGAAGGTATGAAGTTGTTTTATGCCAAAGGTAGACTCTATTTGGAATTTATATCCAAGAAGTGGAAAAAGGTCTATTGAAAAGAACTTTCATCCATCTCAAAAAGGATTTTAGGAATAAAGACTAGAGAAAGGATGGATAAGCAAAAGAAAAATATAAGAGAAAAAGTGCAGTTCTAAAGCGAGACTTGACAAAAGTAATTGAGAGTTTTGACAATTGTTTTTTAAAGTTTCTTTAGTCATGTAAGTAAAAACAACAGAAGTAAGACCATTGAGTGATAAAGTTGAGGTAAAACAGCCTTGGCATCATGAGGCGTATGATTTGTTGTAGTTTGGAGGAGGCTGCTGCAGTGGGTAGATTTAATATTAGATGCTTAAACTTAGGCCACAAAGAATAACATTTTATCTCTTAATTATTTATTAAGGGTTGGGAAACCTCTATGGCTATGTCTAATCCAATGATCTTGCCACTTAACGTTGGTCAGTCTCAGTATCAGAAGACTGAAAGAAATACCTAAGTGGACAGTTACGCAGTCATTTAGTCATGGGGGAAGTGGGCTAACTTTTCTTTCATATACACATTCTATTTACTATTGTATCTCTCTCTTCTATAACATATGGTATCTTTTTATGCAGACAGCTATAACTATAAAAGTTTAAACTATCAGAATTCTCAGCTCTGGGTACATCATACCTGTTATATGTGTGTGTGTGTGTGTATATATATTTATATATTTTTAGACATGCGTTTATATATATCTACTTGATGTATATACCTAGGCAAATTCTGACTTTGTGTCAGGGAAAGATTGCACCATCCTCCCACCCGCCCAGGCGTTGCGTGCTGGGTTCATGGGAAGTGCTCTGGCAAGTGCCCAGTGTTACAAGGAGGCGTCGCTAAAGCCAGATTCATGCTGGAACTGTGCTAGACATCATCTTGAAAAAAACTCCTCTTGGTGACCCAAAGCCCTCTTAGCTGTAGGCTGGAGCCTTTATCGTGGACCAAGGCTCCGATGTGCAGGAAAAACTGCGAAACTGAGGTAAGCAAGGAATATAGAAAAGAAAGTCAGGTGTGGTTTGGTAATGCTTATGTTTAAGTTTTTTTATTAAGGTTTAGAATGTTTTAGAAGATACGTTTTATAAATTAAAGCTTTTAGTCTAAATGAGCCTAGAATGACCTCCCTTGGACATCTAAGGAAGTGATTAAAAGTTAGACCTGTAGAAGCTGTGAATATTTCTTCTTTAACTGCTAGACCAGCCTGTGAGGTCAAAGACACAAGAGCTAGACCTGAGACATGGCTCAGCGTTTGGCTGGATCAGGTAACTGCAGACTGATAATAATTTAGGCTAGGTCAGATCTACTTAGAGGGGGCATAATAAAATGTGTTCATTTGCATACTCTTTTTCTGTTAATGCAATATAGTGTTTATGATTGCATAATAACAGAAGGGTTCTTCCCAGACACGCTCTTCCTGTGGCATTGAGCTGATGTCCAGCCCAGTCAGGTTTCCCACAGGCAGGTGCAATGTCACCTAATGTCTGAAGCTTGTACATGTTTATCCTGAACAACTCGATGACCTGTTAGTGTTTCTTAAGTTCTTAAAGCTTTAATATTTTCTGTACTAAGATTCTTTAAGTTTATGAAAATATAATAGCTGTTTCTTTCACATACATCACAGAATCACAGAATCATAGAATGGTTAGTGTTGGAACGGACCTTAAAGATCATCGAGTTCCAACCCCCCTGCCATGGGCAGGGACACCTCCCACTAGAGCAGGTTGCTCAAAGCTCCATCCAGCCTGGCCTTAAACACTTCCAGGGATGGGGCATCCACAACTTCCCTGTTCAACCTGTTCCAGTGCCTCACCACCCTCATAGTAAAGAATTTCTTTCTAGTGTCCAATCTAAATCTCCCTTCTTCCAATTTAAAACCATTACCCCTTGTCCTGTCACTACATCTCCTGACAAAGAGCCCCTCTCCGGCTCTCCTGTAGGCTCCCTTCAGATATTGGAAGGCTGCTATGAGGTCTCCCCAGAGCCTTCTCTTCTCCAGGCTGAACAACCCCAGCTCTCTCAGCCTGTCTTCATAGGGGAGGTGCTCCATCCCTCTGATCATCTTCGTGGCCCTCCGCTGGACCCGTTCCAACAGGTCCATGTCCTTTCTATGTTGAGGATTCCAGAGCTGGACACAGTATTCCAGGTGGGGTCTCATGAGCGCAGAGCAGAGGGGTAGAATCACCTCCCGTGACCTGCTGGCCACACTTCTCTTGATGCAGCCCAGGATGCGGTTGGCTTTCTGGGCTGCCAGTGTGCGCTGCCGGCTCATGTTGAGCTTCTCATCCACAAGCCCTCCCAACTCCTTCTCCTCAGGGCTGCTCTCCAGCCATTCTCCGCCCAACCTGTATTTGTGCTGGGATTGCCACTTCCCAGGTGCAGGACCCTGCACTTGGCTTGGTTGAACTTCATGCGATTTGCATGAGCCCACCTCTCAAGCCTGTCCAGGTCCCTCTGGATGACATCCCTTCCCTCCAGTGTGTCGACCACGCCACCGAGCTTGGTGTCGTTGGCAAACTTGCTGAGGGTGCACTCAATCCCACTGTCCATGTCTCCAGCAAAGATGTTAAATACCACTGGTCTCCATACCGACCCCTGAGGAACACCACTTGTCACTGGCCGCCGCCATTGAACCGTTGACCACAGCCCTTTGAGTGTGGCCATCCAGCCAGTTCCTTATCCACTGAGTGGTCCATCCATCAAATCCATGAGTTTCCAATTTTGAGACCAGGATGTCGTGTGGGACAGTGTCAAATGCTTTGCATTTTATATTATATATATTATATGTATTGCATTATTGTGAATTATTTTGCTTGTCACCTTGTTAATATTTTTAATAAAGTTCTTTTAAAACCAAATCTTTGGAATACTTTTGTTTCCCTAAAGCTGGTTCCTTTAACTCTCATGTCGGAACGTCAAAATGAAGAATAAGTTTCAATTCCACCAAACCAATTAGATGGTAAATTAAATTTTGTGTAGCATTTAAAATAGACAAGAGCTAACAATTGCATCAGTTGTATTTTATTATGTTTGTGTGTATGTATGGACTACAGGAACTGAAGCGTGTTTAGAGTTTGGCTAACAATTCAGCAAAGAAAAGAGCTTTTCCAGTTAATTTTTTTAAAATCTTGGATCAGCGACATTAGAAAATGCAAACAAATGTTTTCCTTCAGCATATCAGGTTAGATTTAGGCTAAATTAGATTACATTAGGTTGCATTTAGATACAGGAATGACATCCTGTTCCCAAGAGACTGTCTAACAAAATGTTTGATTGTTTTAATAAACTTCAAGGTCTGGAGATAATGTTCGTTATATTTGTTTAATTTTACTGCAGAAATAATCCACTAATTATGTGCAAATGACTCCAGCATCCTCCTATAAATCTTTTCAGCTTTGAAGGTGGTTCTTGCATTGTTTCCATGATCTGAAACACTTGATTGCCTTCAAAAGGTATTTTTGCACTTGTAGAAAGAAGTGTAAATATTTTTAAGTGAAAGTATTTTTTGGTTGCCACCTTCTTACCAGGCTTTTTTAGCTGCTGACCTTGACAGTTCAGCAGGTCTGTTAGAGGCGTAATTTTAGTATAAACTTCATTACTGTTTTCTAGTCTTTGTATTTTTGGCTTTCATTAGTTTGTTATGTAGTTTCTCTTCCTTACTAGTTTTTAGTTGCTTTATTAAAATCTTCATTTTTTCAGCCAAGTAGAATGAATGTCAAAGCTTTGAAATGATTTTTTTCAGGGTGACTGTAGGGTTTGTAGAATAAGAAAAGAATTTGAGATATTTTTTTCTTCTGCTTTAAACGTGATCCCTCTGGTGGGTGAGGATGCACTTTTTCAGTCACTTCCACTCACGTTGCTCGGTGATAAACAATACATCATTCTGCATCGATGATGATGATAGACGGCGGTTCTAAGGAGAAAAAAAAAAGTAATTGGAATAGGAATTGGAGAAATAAAGATACTTGATGAGAGCAGTGTGTCTTACCATCATGTAGGGCTTTTAAAAGTCCTAGGTGATTTTATAAAAATCAAATTAGTTGAATTGCCTTGCTAGCCCAAAACGCCAAGGTGGGGTTTTTTTGGAGGTGAGGGGAAGGTGTCCCAGGAATCTACATGCGATTTTTCAAAGCAGTTTTGTCACTTAGGACAGAAATTTCACACCAGGCCCTAACACTTATTTTTAAACCATTGGAGAGTTGAAAAATCATGCCCTCTGTTTTCTTTCCTGTCTTCTCACTTCTCACAAAATGTCTTTCCCTCATGTATTTGCTCTTTACTGCAGAGGTATTGAACCTGTATTGAGGGATGGTGCCAAGTATGGGTAACAGAACAGTATTCCCACCATCTTCCTTGCTTTTCCTGTGCCCAGGTTTTCTTTTGTGTGTTGTTTGCATCTTGTCCTTCACTGCTTTCGTTCTTGACAACCAATTTCTTTTGGGGGGTGATGAAGTTACTGAAAAAAAGGGCCTTTGTGAATAGGTTTCCAGCATCTAGCTCCAGTACACCATGCTGCTCGTAGATGAACCTCTGAAAACTTGCTGGAGGTGCATCCCTGGAGCCAACAGGTGGAGCTGGATGTCATGCCACAAGACAGGTGGTGTCTGACAAGGTGTTTTTGTCTCAAGTTTTGTCTCTGGAGATTGAGACAATAAAGCTGTCTTATCTCGGATCATTTAAATTAGAAATTTCTGTAGCAGTTACCTACCTTGCAAGGTCAAGGATGTCAGGTTTTCAGACTGTAAATACTCCAGTCTTTCAGAGTTTCTTGCATGTGGCCTCTAAACTCTTTGTAGATTTGCTCTTGCAGTTAGTAGGCAGCCAGTGGAGCTCGCATCAGGAGCTGAGAAGTCACAGTCTGGTGTCAAGAAGCAAGAAGGGGAGGAGAGAAGACCATGCTTTAGTTGGAGACAGCAGTTTTTCAAACAACCACTTACTGTTTCTCAAGGTCTGCAGTTTCTTGGTAATGGAAAATGCTGCATGAATGGAAGCATGAGTGACAAGCTGAGTTCTTTCAGTTTATTGTCTGCACTGGATGAAGTAGTGACATTTCACTGTATGTGAAGAAGGAAGACAGTTTTGAAAATAGTCTTCCTAGAAAGGGAATGTGACTTGTTCAATAGGAGTAACTGCTGACAGTATTACTGGTCTGTCCTCTCCTGCAAGATCACTTGGACAAGTTAACGTCATTTCATGACTGTTCCGGTAGGAAACTGCTGAGAAATCAATATCAGAGAAGGTTAGGTTCCTTTCCTAAGGGTGTCAGCAAGTCCCTTTTTTCTGTGACTTTTTCCTCCTGATCTTTTCTAAGCCTGTGGTTAAGAGTCCTTGGGGAAGAAGCTCCAGACAGACCTTTGATTCCGCAGATGAGATTCATAAATGCTCAAATTAAGTGGGAGGAAATACTAAGTGGAGTTCTGAAGATTTTTGTTTGCTTGCCAAGTTCCTAGAGAGAGAATCTACAAGAATGTTTATATTCAAATGAGTCAGTGAACCTGTTTAATTATTTAGGATTAAATGGTCTTAGACCGCTAATAGAACTTGACTTTTAGGACAAGAATTTGTATTCCTTAACTCGATCTTATCTGTACTGCAGAAGCATATGTGCCTTACCCCAAGACCTGTCATGGTTGGACCGAAACCAGGGTCAGAACTTGCAGATTCCAAAACCTAAACTCAGACTGCCGGAGTGTGCTGTCCAGATTACTAATGGTACTTGGATTCCAGATAAGAGATTTGTGCAGGTCTATTATAAATATTTTTGTATGAAAATGCTGTGCACTTCCTCAAGAAATAGATGTTTATAACAATGGAGTTTTCTCCTTTTGATCCGCGCTTTAGAATTTTTTTGGAAACACAGCTAGTGAAAACACATGTAAAATTTTAATACATGAGAGATATTTCTTGCTTACCTTTTTACTTTCCAAAGTAAGTATTGCATAAAAAAAAAAAAAGTATTGGCTAGCTATTTTAGAGCAAGATTTCATAGCAATTTTATGCTAAGATTTATAAGATTTAGTAGATTACTTACAAGATTTAGTAGATTAACAACCCCAGTAACTTGCCTGAAATAGGCTGTATTTTTCTTCTGGACCTGAAGTACTTAAATATAGAAGTTTTTATCTTTTAATTTTTGATGAAAATGCTGGTTTTTCTTTGTTTCACTTTGTATATATAATGGTTGTTTTTCTGGAGGGAAAATTCCTACGAGTAGGCAAATATGAATCATCACTAGTATTTTAAAGGTACACAGGTAAGAATGATTCTTAGACAGGCTTAATAATGGCTTTTTTTGGTCTTCTTTATTTTCAAGATCCCAGGGTGAATATGTACTCTTAAATCAATTGCATGTTTTTAGAAAGAACACCTTTGCAGATGCAGATGTGGAAATCAGTATGTACTTTGATTAGAACACATGAATTTGAATAAAAATAAACTGGTGTAGCTTGAACCATCCCATGTACTCCTATAGGCTTGCTCAGAAATAAGGGTCTATGCAGAACAGCTTGAAGAATGGAGCTGCAGGGTAATTTTCTCATAGTTATATATAAGATAAAACTTGTTAAAACTTGAATTGTGAGGACATGTAAGTGATCTTTGCACTTGAGTAGTTGGGGCAAAACTGTCAGCACGTTTGTGGGACTCTGAAAAGTAGTGGGCTGGAGAAGCTTTTGTTAGGTAACTGGGATGGTTAGGTCCTGATGTATCTTTCTTTATACTAATGAATAAACTGCTTTTAAAGTCAAACTATGCTTTTGTCTGAAACGAAACAATTTAATTGAAATATTAGAACTTGAAGAATCATGGCTTTCAGTTGTGTATCAAATGGCTTGAGGAAGGAAATAGAGAATTCTACATTTCTTTAAATTAGAAAATTCATAGTTAATGGGTATTCTCTTGAGGGACGTGTCAGCCCTGTGGGCTGACTGTAGGCTAAGGATGGCCAGGAAGTGCATAACATATATCAGCGTTGCCAGGGAATGCTGGAAATTGATGCTGCAAAATATTGGATAGCCTTGATAATGAGTTTCACAGTAGGACTACTCGCATACTTGAAATTAAATGTTTCAGAACTGCAGTTCAGGGATACGGTCCTACTTAGGCTGTGGTCATGCCAAAGGCCTTAATTTGGTGAGTTGTTTCTAGTTTAAATAGAGATAATGTACACAAAATCAACTGGTTGCGTTCTTGTTGTTTGAACAAGTATGTTGAAGAAAATAAGAAAATAACAAATCGCTTAATAGCAAGAGCTTAACACGTTAAGTTGTAAAGCATGGTAAATAGCTATGTCTGCTTATTCAGGGCTCTGTTCAGTTGCACATGCATCATAGAATCATAGAATGCTTTGGGTTGGAAGGGACATTAAAGATCATCGAGTTCCAATGCCCCCTGCCATGGGCAGGGACACCTCCACTAGAGCAGGTTGCTCAAAGCCCCATCCAGCCTGGCCTTGAACACTTCCAGGGATGGGGCATCCACAGCTTCTCTGGGCAACCTGTTCCAGTGCCTCACCGCCCTCACAGTAAAGAATTTCTTCTTAATATCTAATCTAAATCTCCTCTCTTTCAGTTTAAAACCATTCCCCCTTGATGGCATCACTCTCTTTTAGTTCTTAGCTGCTGCTCCAGCACGGCATGGGTACCCTATAGGTCCTGTTTCATATCTGCCAGCACCACTTGGTGTCGAGGATCCCCAAGGTCATCTCAAATCGCCGTAGGTGCTAATGTGTGGGAAACTGAATCAACCCATTCATCTTTCCTAGTTAAAAGGGAGTATAACTTAGCTGCAAGTTATTCCAGTTTTGTTGGGTGTTTGAGCCTTAAGCTCAAAGTCAACACGGACAAGAGAGTAGCTGGACTTTCACACATGAGCTGAATTTATCATTTATGGTCTCAAACTAAGTGTACAAAATACAGTGTGTATGTAGATTTGTGGGTTTTGTTAAAGCATATGCTTAACAGTGTGCATATTCAGTAGAGCTGAGCTGCAGCAATTGTTCAGTTTTTATTCATTTTCAGTAAATAAAAATAATTGTTGTTTATTCAGTAAATTAAATTATATTTGTTACATCATTAACACTTATAAAATTTAAATCATATGAATTTCATGTATTCTGTGTCCTTGGCCTAGGTCTTATGGCATGAAAGACTTACAGAAGAGGCATGTTTAGTAGTAAGTTAGGTAGTTTTATAAAGCTACATTGATACTTCATTTAGTGTGGTATTCCTCTGAAAAGTAACCAAGTAAAATGGTAGCTTCTTGTTTGTGGGATGTTATTCTGCCTGTAGTCAGATTTTTACTTTTTACATTTTTTTACATTTAATTTTACACAAAGAGTAAACAGATTTTTAGCACTGGCTGAACCAACGTAGCTCAAAGAAAATGATGTGTTCAACTTTCTCACTTGTTGAGTAAAAGAAGGTTGCACAGTGTTGGAGCTGCTTACTTTTTTTTTGCAGTTTTACTGAAAATGGAGTTGCATGGCTTTATGTTAGGAAATAATTTAAGGATAGAAGAAACATCTGATCTGAAAATCTGTTTCTATTGATAATACACATCATAGAAATGATACAAGTAATTTTCAGGGGTGGCAATATTCTTCTGAAGCAGAGTGAATATTTTAACAATTCTCAGTAAACATGAAAAGGCCCAAATGTTTTTCATTGGTTTTCAGAATAGAACTGGAAAAAGAGCATTTGAAGGCTTAAGTCAGAAATGGAAAGCTCTTACCAGTGTGCTTTTTGTTGCTGAAAGAAATGTCTTGAAAAATTATGTCAGCAAGGTTATAAATTTATTGTTACTGTAATAAAAAGACATTGGAGTATTGTGTTTATTAAAACTTCTTCCTTTCCAATCACAGTCTGATTAATTTTACTACTCGTTTAAAAAAAGAGTTTTGTCCAAGTGCTATTATTTTAGGTAAGAATACAGAAGAGCAGAGTCTACTGGCCACTGTACAATTGAATATAAAACCAAAATTGACTGCACTTTGTGTTTCTTGTTTTCTCACCCCACAGAAGCAAATAGTTCTGGCTTAACATTAAGCATGTGTAGTTCTGTAAAGTATTGTTGCAGCAATAGAAACAGTGATTTTAACCACATTTCTCTCTCTGCAGGGGGACACAAGCACAAATCCATATGGAGGATGAGCCTCCTCCTTCTCAAGGAGTCAGTGTCAAGGTCAGAGTGTGAATTTGTATTGAGAATTCTGTACTGCTCTACTCCAAAGGAAGAAGCTTGGCTCCATTTAGCAGTAGCTTAGTACATGCTTGTAGCTTTCAAGATAACCAGAAAACCAAAGCTATTGGTAGAAGAATGGTACCAGCAAAAGAAATGTTGCTTGTGTGATCCACAAAATATTTGAAGAACTATATATTCATTTTAATTAGGTTGAATTGCTCCTTTGGCTTACAAGGCTGGTTTAATTTAGTATTAAGTTCTAAAGTTACACGTTCCAGCCTAATGTTTCAACAACATAAACTTGGTAGAATTAACTTTTGTAGAGTAATTTGAGGCAAAAACTTCCTCTCATTTCTCTCTTTTATTTTATTTGAACACTTTGTGTGTAAAACTTAATGAAACATCATTCAGATTTTGAGCTTAATGATGATGCCTTTTAAGGTGATCCATATAACAAATTGAACTGAATAACCAGCTTTCAAACTGATTGCTGAGGTCAAATGAAGTGTAGAAGTTTTAGGAATTCTTGAGGCATAGCTGATTCACCTTTGGGATAGGTAGCTGGACAATATGAAATCTCAGATTCTGGTCTGACTCTGTCTTTCATGACTTTGTGCTATACAATGAGGGAACTGATCACTTACATGACTTAAATATTGGCAGGCTGATAGTTCAAGCTGTTTTTCATATTTTTGGGACAAAATATAATGGAGAAGCATGGAAGGGGAAAAAATATTGAAAGGTGAGGGAATATCTCTTACTGAATTGAACATAACTAATAATTCCAGAGACAGGATCTAGATTATGGATATTTTTTAGTCTGATAAAGTTTGTTGTTATTTCTTTTGTTTAAAAAAAAATCAGTATCATAAGTGTTTTCTTGACTGCTTTTTATAATAGTAGTTTGGGCTTTTTTCCTTCATTGTGTTACTTTTGTGTTAAGAAATGCTACAGTTTGTTGGTTGTTTGGGTTTTTTTAACCTGTTAATTATGAGTGCTTTGTAGAACAAGGTTACGGAAAAAAACTTTACTGTTTAAGGTGCATGAGGGCATGTGCACTTGAAATTTAGAGCCCAAATTTTAAAGAAACCAGTATGTTATCGCAGTAAGGAAATCTATACAACTGAAGGACACCCTGACTCTCTTTTTGAACCTCAGGCTTCATCAGTCTTGAGCAAAAGTGGGATGCAGTTTTGTTGACACAATTGGAAGAGTAGTGTCTGATGCTTTCAGTATTTATTATCATATTTTAAAAGTACCCAAAATCCTGCTAACTCTTGACATAAATTGTTTTGTGAACAGCAGATGAATGAAGCCTGATTCCATATGGATTCATGTCCTTCATCTCTTATCACTCTGCTATGTGTCATGAAGGACAGCAGTTACTAGGCCTAGCTTGGACGTACTTGCTTGCTAACTTATTTCCTAACACACATGCCTGATTGTCCAGCTGCCTACTGCCATATGGATTGCGTTAGTGGAATTTTGCTTCGCTTTCACTTACAAATTTGGCTGAAATTGTTCAGTTACTTAGTGTGAGGAGATGGGGAAAGAACTGGTGTGATCAAAATCACAACTTCTCTTTAAAGAAGATGACCAGCCCTCCTTTCCCTTCCTCAGAAGCATATTATAAAGAAATGTGTGATTAACCGCTATTTGTTTAAAGGCTTTAATTCAGGATTAATTTAGGGTTTATTTATGTAGTTTCAAATCTTATCTACATTTCTGTGTACATTTTTTCATATTAAGTGATACTAATCAAAAACCCAACATTCTTACAACTGACTAGTGTGCTTCAGACTCCAAACTAGAATGTATTCACATCTTCGTTTCAGACAGAGGTAGAAAAATTTATGTTCTATAACAGATCATCTTGTAAGTCTGCTTCTTGCTAGAAATAAATTAACGATGCAGTCCTTGCTGTTACGTGGTGAACTACCTGTGATAGGCAAAAACTCTTCTTACTTACCTTCTGATCTGGCAAGTAATGCTGATTGGTTGGTTTTTTTCATGTTCAGAGCCTGTTTTAATTTCACTAAAGAAAATTTGATGCATGCTCCATGCATAATTTGCTATTAAATTTGGATACTGCAGCATTTTTCTGATTTATGCTATACTAAAGCAGTAGAAATGTTGCGTGAGATTCAAACATTAGCTTGACTAGTTCTAATGTCTGGAGAGACCTGTTATTCTTTAACTATAAACTTGTAATTTGTCCTTGGATAAGCTGCAAAATGTTCAATTATCTTTTTTCTTTTATTATATGTCTACTTACATAAAACGCAAATATTCTTAGGAAGTTTCCAAAGATTCAATATTTGTTGAAGCACGGAAGTAAATTTCAGAAGTAAAGGAAAAAGGAAGAAGTTTCTCGAGTTTCCGTTTTCAGTATGTGAAAACGAATGTGTATATTTTTCAAAGATTTTTTTTATGGTTTCTTCTTTTAACAGTAATTTCAGCACCAGAGGAAAAGACACAAATTATTTTCAAGTTTTGAATGTATACTTTACACTTGATATTAGAATCCTGTACAGTGCATTCTGTAAGCTAGCAGTTATGTTGTGTGAATATAGTGAAAATGCAACCTTACCATTTAACTTCTTGTATGGTGCTTTTCTCCATGTTTATAGATCCTTTCTTTCTGGATCATGATATATTTTGTTTGTTTATTTCAATGGCTTCCCTCCAACTATTATTCTAGAACTAAAATACTGGTTTGTGGATGAAAAAGGAGATGGTGGTATTTCTCTAAATTTTCCCTTTTTACTGTGCAAATGTATACATTTCTCTCTGTCTGGGTATTTGATATCATTTTTTATAATATCAGGTCTTGGAGGCAACATTATTGTCAGCCCTGAAGATGCTGGATGTTGGGAAATGGCCAATTTTTTCTCTCTGTTCCCAAGAAGAGCTCAAGTTAATTCGTCAAGCCTGTGTATTTGGCAGTGCTGGTAATGAAGTGTTGTATGCAACTGAAAATGATGAGGTAATTGTCCAAGAGTGTGTATGAACACAACATATTTAGTCATTTATGTATCAAGTTGTTCTGAAAGCCATTACTATGATAGTATACCTAGAAAAAGTTGCAAGGAAAAATGCCTAATCATTTGATTGCTACTTAAACATTTTCAATTCAAATTAGTGGCTTCCTACCGCAGTCAGAGGATAAAGGGAAGATGGAGTTAGACATTTCTTAAAGGTGCATAGTGACAGGATGAGAGGCAATGGACACAAGCTGGAAGATGGAAAATTCTGATTCAATATTAGGAAAACAAAATTACAGTGAGAGTGGTTAAATCCAGAGGGGTTGTGAGATCTTTTCCTTGGAGGTGTTCAAGAATCGACTAGACATGGCCTTGAGTCAACTGATCTATTTAGACCTTTGTTGAGCAGGAGAGTGGACTAGTTGACCTTTGGAGGAGGTCCTCCATTCCAACCTAAATTATGATTCTGTGATATTTTTTTTTATATCAGGTTTTTGTGCTTGGCATGAACTGCAGTGGATGTTTGGGAACAGGTGACATGCAGAGCACTATTGAACCAAGGAGGTTAGATTCTCTGTGTGGCAAAAAGATAGCCTGTCTGAGTTACGGAAGTGGCCCTCATGTTGTTCTTGCTACAGAAGGTAAAGTACGATCTGAATATTGCTTTTTCAGATAGTCCACTTTAATTAGTCCAGCAGATGTGCAAGGTCTGTGCTAGTAACATAAGAGAGAGAGCTGGGATAGGCATTCTGTACATTAAAGAGAATCAGAAATAGCTGGTAATATCTAATGACTATAAATGCTTGGGAACTGCAAAAAGTGAACAGGCTCGTGTTTCCCTTAAACAGCAGCTTTTTTCTATTGTCAGTTGGAGACAGAATTTTGCACTAGGTGGGCCATCGGTCTAACCCAGTCAGACATTACTTGTATTCTTAATTTTACTAACATGTTTCTCAAAATTCAGGACATTAATAGCATATTTAAATAATAAGTAAATAATACTATGTTTATTAATAAGTAATAATAAGTTTTTCTTACAAGCATCTTCATGTATATTGTAAAGGAATGAAAGCTTGTTATTTGCATTTTGCAAAGTGGCAAACAGTTCCAGGACATAGACAAGAAATTTTGATTGGTTGTCAGGAAGAAAGAAATTGAAAGTAGGATTCCTGACTGTCGTTTCATCGTTTTCTCTTCTGTATTGCACTGTTTCCTTTCTTTTAGCTATATGATTCCCATTACTAAGAGTATGGTGATACTAGCCTTTTGGATTTGTCGTCAACACTATGTTAAGGTAGCATTGGTGTGGCCATGGGCTTAAGCGTCCCAAAGGGTATATATATATGTTATATACACTTACATATGTGTATTGTTATTGAATTTGACATTTCAGTTTGTAATTTTTTGTTGTGTACTCATTAGAAAAATAGAGATTTTAAACCAGCTTTTTACATTTTTATTACAGAAGGAGAAGTGTATACATGGGGTCATAATGCTTATAGTCAGTTGGGCAACGGTACAACAAATCATGGTTTCGTTCCCTGTCAAGTATCTACTAACTTGGTGAACAAGAAAGTCATTGAAGTTGCCTGTGGCTCTCATCATTCTATGGTGTTAACATCTGATGGAGAGGTGAGAATAGCTGGAATGAGTCTCTCTTTTCTCTTAATGAAGTTCACGTGTGTGAGAAACAGGAAAACATTCTGCACCTAGAGCATTAGGCCTTGCTTCTTGCTATCCTCACAGTGCTGATGCAACACAAATGTTTGATAAAAATGGAAAACCTGTTAGAGTCTGCTTTGAAGTGTATGCAGAACATTGATTTTGGCGCCATGTTTGCTTGTAATAACAAAGTATATTGTCTTTGTAGAGGCAGCCAGTTCGTTCCTATGCTGTACTCTACTGTAAAGGCTTAATGGCGTTAAAACTGACATTAATATAAATTATGTTCATGTAAGGAATTATACCCACCAAAATAAAAAGTTTTCTGTCATTTACTTTGAGGTGCCATTTGTATCCAGTTAGCCTTTCTACTTTGGGTTCTGGAAAACTAGCAATGGATTCTTTCAGCATTAATGCAACTGTCTTGTTGCATCTTACCTTTGATTGGAGGAACATAAAAGAATGGAATATTTAAATATTATGAGTGGCATATTTTTGATAGGAATAATTAAATTGTAGACATACATATCTTCCTAGATCTTTAACAGAATACATTCACTTGAACTTAAAATGTAATTTTTTACGCATATAAGTTTTTTGTCTCTTGAATATGTACTTTGAACTGTATGTTGTAGAGCCTTCTTTTACGATAATTCTCTTAAAACAGGTATACACATGGGGTTATAATAACTCAGGCCAAGTTGGGTCTGGTTCAACAGCTAATCAACCAATTCCTCGAAGAGTTACCAGCTGCCTACAAAATAAAATAGTAGTTAATATAGCTTGTGGACAGATGTGCTCTATGGCCGTGGTGGAAAATGGAGAGGTAAGAAATTTTAAGTGACTTTTCTGCCTGAATTTTATTTTATGTAATATTGTGGGATGTAGATAATTTTAAACCTGTCAGCAATGAGCTACTACTCAGAAAAGAGGTCTACATTTCCAGCCTATGTCAAATCTACCTGCTTATACTGCTTGTAAGAAACATTGTCATAAATTATCCTGCACATTCTGACATGCTTAAGCACATCTTCCTAGCCATGCTGATTATGGTTTCTTCTTTAGAAAGGAGGTGGAGTGAAACAAGGAAAATTGTTCACTAATATTTGGGTTATGGCTTTTTGGTTTGTGAGATCACTTGTAAAATTTAGCAGCTGTTACTTTGTATCAACTATTGAAGTTGGCTTTGAGTTGAAGGAATTCAAGTATCAAATTCTAAATTTACTTGAAAATACGGTTCTGAAGTAAAAATATCATTGTGAAGGTCAGGAGGTTTTTATGAATTTGGGGATTAAATCATATTGAATCTATATATGTATACTTAGCGTTTCATACTAGCTTCATTTTCTCATGTGTAAAAATAAGTAAGCTTGTATCACTGATGTACTGATTTTTAGACCTGGTGTTGTATTCTAGCAAAACTGAAAGTGCCGATTAATACATTATCCCACTGCTGTCTTTAGCACTCATAGAAAAATAATTATCTATAGTAGAACATTAAGTATCAAGAGCGTGAGAGTAATTAGTGAATGCTATTTTTATTTTCAGTGCTCATATATGCACACTTTATCTTGAGAAAACAGAGAAACTAAAAGTACATGGCATATATTTGTTCTACTGCAGTACCCCTCGAATCCCTCTCATATTTTTTTATCCTCATTGCAAAGACACAAAGAGGTTGTAGTGTTCTTGTTGTTTTAGTTTATATGAGCTAAAGATTTTGGGCAACATACCTCCTCTCTACCTCCATCGCTCCAAGCATTTCAGTTTAGACCTGAGTAGCTATCAACTGTTTGCAGAAGAACATATGTCACTGAAATTGTCAGAGCTCAATATTTTCCTTTTTTCTTATGTTCAGCGTAGAGCTGTTAACAGCCTACTCAAACTGTTGCACATAGCTTGCAGTTTGTACTTATTGTAGGGTGTTTTCTGTTAGAAGATTTCTGAATGAGAAATTAGGCCTTGGAGAAAGGGAAGTATTCATGCTGAATTTGTTCTGTGCTGGGAAACAACCATATGAATCATTTCTACCCTTCATATTAAAATATTGTAGTCTTACATAATCTAACTCTTAAAGAGCAACATGAATATGCAGGTTTAGAATTTTAGATGAGCATGCAGGTGGTATTTTAAACAGAAGCAGCATCCAAAATTTCTGGTACAGGAAAACATATGTATGTCTGTGTATATATATGTGTATGTATATATGTACATTTGTATAGGTATGTATATATGAGTGTGTGTTTGTGTGTATCTATATATATAAGTACAGATCCTAAGATGTAGGGATAGGAAATACTGAGGAAAAATATTATTGTAAGTCTGAAGTAGTTACATTGCTTTCAGAAGAAGTGGATAGTAGCAAACTACTAGACCCCTGGTGAGGGGTCTAGAGAACAAGTCATATGAGGAGAGGCTGAGGGAACTGGGCATGTTTAGTTTGGAGAAGAGGAAGCTGAGGGGAGACCTCATTGCCCTCTACAACTACCTGAAAGGAGGTTGTAGAGAGGTGGGTGTTGGCCTCTTCTCCCAAGGGAATAATGACAGGACCAGAGGAAATGGTCTGAAGTTGCGGCAGAGGAGGTTTAGATTAGATATTAGGAAGAATTACTTTACTGAGAGAGTGGTCAGGCACTGGAACAGCCTGCCCAGGGAGGTGGTGGAGTCGCCATCCCTGGAGGTATTTAAGAAACGTGTAGACGTGGCACTTCAGGGCATGCTCTAGTGCCCGAGATTGTTGGTTTGTGTCTGTTTGTGGGTGGGTGTGGGGTGTGGTTGTGGGTGTTTGTTTTGGTTTTGGTTTTGGTTTGGTGTTTGGTGGTTTTTTTGTTGGTTTTTTTTTCTTTTTTGTTGGTTGGACTCGATGATCTCAAAGGTCCCTTCCAACCAAGAAAATTCTGTGATTCTGTGAACAGTTAAAATCCCTGTTTCTGTTCCTCAGGTCTATGTCTGGGGTTACAATGGCAATGGCCAGCTGGGACTGGGCAGCAGCGGCAATCAGCCAACACCGTGCCGAATAGCAGCTCTGCAAGGCATTCGCGTACAGCGGGTATGTGTGTGACGCTCCAACTCAAACCCTTTATGAAAATACGCTAAGGCACGTTCTACGTTTAAAGGAGATAGATAGTCCTTTATCTCTTTGCTTAAAGTGCCATTTATCAGAATAAAAATGTGTATCTTAAAATGGACCTCTGCCAGCAGGAGAGAAACTGTGATCCTTTGGAATTGAGTGGGAATTTTGCCATTGACTTCAGTGAGGTCAAGATTTTCCTTAAAGAGGACTAGGCCATTAGAAATATTTGGTCTTTTTTTCCCCGTGAAACTTAATAATTCCTGTTATTTTAGTAGATAAGAAAGTTTTCACTGGCTACCCCATTCTTTATTAAGCCCTGTCTGTTTTTATTTTCTGGGAAAATGCTGCAGTTTAGCATTTTGTCTTTCTGGCAGACTGAATATCACTTTTAGAATGGCACTCTGGCCACAGTGACTAACTGGTATTTGGAGTCTGAACAAATTGTTTCCAACCACTGTTGGTCCACAGTTGAGATGACTCCATGGTTAGTCTTGATCTTGGGTGGTTATTACACTTTAGCAAATAGCTGGGCTGCCATCAGTGTAACAAACGAACTGATAACTTCTTTGATAATCATAGAATCATAGAATGGTTAGAGTTAGAAGGGACCTTAAAGAAAAATTTGAAGTAACTGCAAGAACTGATACTGAAAGATTTGGTTGATTTATCAAAAATGTAGGATAATGTCAGGGAAATGACACATTCTGCTAGAAAATATTGGTTTTGTAACCTAGTGAAAATTTACAAGTGTTTTGAACTTTGGATCCTATTTATTACATTTACTAAAGGAAGTTGTGGATTTTATAAATCTTTTAAAATAAACTCTTTTAATTACATAGTTTTACATTCATTTCCTAGGATGTAGACAGTAGCTTTGCTGGTAACAATTGGTGTTGGAGAATAAGGTAATAAAGTGAATATTATTTTCCTTTCTATTTATTCTCCTCCTTAGAGAGTGAGTGCTCCAGTAAGTTTGACTTAGATGCTATTTCCATCCACTCCGTTTGCTCGGTATTGATTAGTATCAGGTTGGAGACCTCCAATCAGTAAATAACTTAAGGATTTATTTCAATTAAAACATATCACATGCTTCATGGATGTACCCGAGGAGGCGGCTCAGCAGTACTGAGTGGGTTTCCACAAGAGGGTATGAGCTGACACAGTTGTGTGCTGCCATCAAGATGGAGAGGTTAATCTCTTCCCTCTCTTTCCTGGCTGGCTACTCCTGTTGCTTACCTTCTGTGGGCACTGATGGTCCTCAGGCCCAGCCGTGGAGAGTTTCCTTCCAGTGATGGAAGTTATCTCAGCAGAGGGTCCAGTGAGCGCTAGAGCTGGCACAGGGAGGGGACAGTTTTGTGTGGCTGGCAGTCAGGGAGGAGAGGAGCGGATAGGGAGACCTCACCTGTTTTTACACTGGTAAGCTTTTCATGTTGCAAAGCGACCCATAGAGCAAGGTCAGTGCAAGACAGACAATCTGCCTTTTTCTGCATTTTTTCTGCATACTGTTCCTATTTGTCATATAGCTTGCTTTCTTTCTCAATTTCTAGCTAATCTTTTGCTGTACTCGTGAGATTATCTCGCAGCATTCCTCACCGATACATTTTTTCCTCAAAGTCACCGCATCAACTTTGCTTCCCTTTTTAATAAACTTATCTGTATTTATATTGTAATTCTTACACTGGTATAGAATCAGTAATATTAATGTATAGCATAATATGTATCTATCTATATTAACTTACTGTTACATATGAATGAGATTTTTCTTTCTGTTATTCCTTATAGGTTGCCTGTGGCTATGCACATACATTAGTGCTAACAGATGAAGGTCAGATTTATGCCTGGGGAGCCAATTCATATGGCCAGTTAGGTACTGGGAATAAAAGTAACCAGTCTTACCCTACAACAGTTATTGTGGATAAGGACAGGTAATACTTACGTTCTTGCAGTCAGACATTAGTTGGCATACTGTCAGAACAGCTAGAGAAAATTATGGCATTTTTAATCTATTTTTTGGAAGAAATAGGCTATAATTTTTTGCAATGGTTCTTCTGCTAAATGTGAATAGAATTTTCACTGAAAGTGCCTGAATCTTCCCTATAACTATCCTTGTGAAAGAGAAACTGGATGTTCTGAATGTGCTATTTTCTGCTTCAGCTCACACTGCACTGTATAGGCCTTAATTGCAGTTTTTCTTCAGTGGTGTAGTTTCATTGTTTGAAGTCAATAATAAAAGCTTTATTGGCTCTGAATATAAATTGTATTTTAATATGGTACTTTTGACAAGAAGTACACATGTAATAACTGAAGAGTGGACATCTGCAATTTGTGTTATTTCTGCTATTAAATCCGGCTCATAACCCAGGAGAGAGAGAGAAAGGGAGGAGTTCTTTCTTGGTATTGTTGCCTGAAAATTAAGCTTAGGTTTTTACAAGTTAAATAATTTTCTCTAAGTTCTTGATGTGTAGTGGGGCAGTTATTTCTAATGCTAATATCAAGCCATATATATATGTGGCCAGAAATTTGAATCTATTCCTTACTACTGAGGTCTTGATTTTGGCCTCCTGTTGTGAATAGTAAGAAAACTGAGATGTCCCTCTTAAACTTGTGTCTGTGTACTTTATTGTAAGGAAGAGCCAACTCCTCTCTGATGATGAGACATGGCCTGTTTTTGAATGTTGCTCTTTCTTTATGTGTGTTTTTTTGCTTTTGCTTAAAATGTAACTGAATGTTTTCCAGCTGCTTTGGCTGCAGAGAAAATGTTACCACATTTTAATAGTTTTAATGTTGTACGCTGTCTTTCCCTCTTGTTGGCCAGAATACGCATTCCTGGTGTCAATGAGAATATTACCTCACAAAGGCCTGCAAGATTTGTACATGCAGCTTTAAACAAGTTGTTTCCCAGCTATTTTCCCCAGGCAGCTGGGGAAGCAAGTAAACAAGCAGTGATTCGGGCTGCAAAACACTGGATTGTGTAATGTTGTACACAGTGGGAGTTTTGAAACCCTAAACCAACTTTGGGATTAGTGAGATAGTCCAACACAGCTAAAATACACTTAGAAACAGCTTTTAGTGCTGTTTGGTTCTGATTTTTAATTTTCAAAATGAAAGTCCATTAAATGTAAGTAATAATACTTGTATGAGTAATACTTCAGTATTTTAATTAAAAGAAGTACATTTAAATTGTTGGTTTATAACTGTTATGAATAGGCAAGCAGGAAAAAGTTTTTCTTGACTTTCAATTATAAGCCAAAATGCAAATTCGTTTTTATTTTGGGGGGGTTTTTTGAAATGCCTCTTCATTTCTTTCTTCATCTTCTCCAAGTACCCCCTACAGCTTAACGCAGCCACTCACCTCACTGCCCAGCACCACCGAGGACACTCAGGGACTTGAAAATCATCAGAGCTTTGTTAGAGGGAGCCGAGGGGGTCGGTAAAGGGTGTGCTGCAGCAGATACCCTGCTCTGCTGCCACACTGTCTCCTCACTCCCGAGATGCTTTTTCACTGAGAACCTTTCTGAGTGCACGCTATTTGAAGAAAAATTGATAGCCCTTTTAATTTGGGAAAACATTCTTGCCGTTGGAAGCGCATGGATGCTTACAAATATGTTTTTGCACCGGGGAAAGATGGGAGGTAGTGAGCTTCTTCGCTGCGTTTTGTTCTTATGAGAGTGACTTGCTTTTTTTTTTCCTTTGTTTGCTTGTAAATTCAGAGTTATAGAGATTGCAGCCTGCCACTCTGCTCACACGTCGGCTGCCAAGACCCAGAGCGGCCAGGTCTACATGTGGGGCCAGTGCCGTGGGCAGTCAGTGATCCTTCCCCACCTCACACACTTTGCCTGCACTGACGATGTGTTTGCTTGCTTTGCTACCCCCGCCGTTATGTGGCGTCTTCTATCAGTAGGTGAGCTTAAATATTTTTTTTGTTTTGATGATCTTCTAAGTAGGATCATTAGCACATAAACCGGTGGGACGTATTTGAAGCCTACACTTAGTTTCTTGCAGAAATTTCTACTGGGAAGCATAATCGTAATCATATATTACATATGTGTATATGGTAATATGGAATTGTAAAAATTGCTAAGGCCTCCTGGCAGCACTAAATGTTTGTCTGTTTTATTGACGTGGTTTATTTCTGTGGGGAAATGCCTTGGGTTTGGGGAGGGTTTTTTTTAATGTAACTACTGAATGTTACTGTAACTCCATGGGTGGAGAAGCTGAGTTTGAGTTTGGAGAACTGAGGGAGCCATGCAGAACATTTAGGAACCATGAAGCTTTCTTTGGTGCCCTTAAGTAGACTACTAAGAATTGAGGGAGCCAAATTCCCATGTTGAGAATTGGCCACAGGCACTTAGAGTCTCATCACAAGCGATCGTGACCTGGGCTTCTGAAGAGACAAGTTGCTGGATCTCAGATATTTGATTAACGTTAAGGTCTGTCTTGCTGCCCTTGACTAGAAAGAGTTAGAGTATACAGCATTGTCTAACAGAGAAGTCGTTCTTCAGCTACAAATTCAATTCCATATTGGTTGCTAATAAAGTTACTGGCTTTGCTGACCTAATCAACGATGAGACTCTTGGGGTTGTCTGTAGGTGTCATCTAGGAGCTTAAGGTCAAAGCTAGAAAGCAGCGACTTGTTAATTTGTAATTTGAACTGTACTGAGTCCATCATCCTTCCATTCCACTTCTGTACTGCCTTTGTAATTGCTTTTGTGTCGCTGTATGCTTTTGTCTGATGATTGTAGAACACTCTTTGCTCCTTTGGTGCCTTCTGGATGCCAAGGTAAGGAAATTCTGCTAATAGTACTCATATTTCAGCTTTGAGACACTAGAGGATTAAATGGAGAACCTTGTTCTCAGGAAACTACTTTGCCAAAATGCATGTTTTTAGGGCACAGTCCAAAGATCGTAATTTTCTCTAGGCTGAGGCAGCTGTGGCTTGTTCAAAGCTGTAAGATACATGCTTAATTACTGTGGAAATTCTTAATATTCCTAATATTTGCCTACTACTAATTAGATGTAAATTGTATTACCAAAATTCCAGGCAATGGGGTGGTTCATTCCAGGTAAATATCTGTCAGTTTTAAGTTCTACATAAAAGTATCTGTAGTATGTTCAGATTTTTCTGCTTTAAGAATTGCTTATTTTATGAAGGAAATGGGACATTATTAGTACATGTAGCTTAAGCATAAATTCAGTTATATGTATCTTCTTACGTACATTGATTGGTAGGGTTCTGGGGCTCTTCAGCTTCCATTTCTTCTTGCCGAGTTAAAATATTACTTCGTGCTATGTCAGAATTTCCCCTCCACTTTTTCTGTTGCCATTTCTTCTCAGTTTAGTGCAGAGTATAATGGAATTTCTCAAAGAGTGGAGGAAGGCAAGAAGCAAAAACTGCCTCTTTCCTTGTTTCATTCCTCAGAGAGAAGGTAACTGAGTCTAAGAGAGTCCTGAGTAGGATTATATATGTTGAAGGCTTCCAAGTAACCCATTTATTAATCAGCATATTGCTCCTTAATACTCATAGATATTCATTCTCTTTAACACAGTGTGGTTAAGAGTACATTCATAACTATTTCATAGAATGGTTCAGGTTGGAAGGGACCTTAAAATACATCTAACTCCAACCCCCCTGCCATGGGCAGG
Organism: Numenius arquata; assembly: GCF_964106895.1. NCBI lineage: Eukaryota > Metazoa > Chordata > Aves > Charadriiformes > Scolopacidae > Numenius > Numenius arquata. The sequence continues at coordinate 110,440,555 of NC_133576.1, read as the reverse complement.
GACACCTCCACTAGACCAGGTTGCTCAAAGCCCCATCCAGCCTGGTCTTGAACACTTCCATGGATGGGGCATCCACAGCTTCTCTGGGCAACCTGTTCCAGTGCCTCACCACCCTCACAGTAACAAATTTCTTCCTAATATCTAATCTAAATCTACCCTCTTTCAATTTTATTTCCCAACACATCTTTTACCCTCATCCTCATCATATCCCCACCGTGATCAATACACCCAGCCCCCTTGCACTGCTTCTCATCTTGCTTCTCATCCTTTTTGACTGTAGCAGTTCCTTTTATTATTGTTTTTTGACCTTGACTTCTCTGTCCCTTTGGAAATAATGTTGCAATGCTGTGGCACAAGGTGAAACCTCACAGGAAGAAAGGATTATTTTATTTTTAAACAAAACTGATTTCAGATGCACTTTCAAACCCACATTCTCATATGTGCCAAGTGGTCTGTCCGGCATCCTGGCTCTAAAATGTGTTCTGAGTAGGGTACCTTGTGATGACACAAGGATGCTGGCTATCAGGCCCTCATCATGTCTTCTGGATTCAGTTAGGTGACTGTGCTGGTTTCAGATGTGCCCTTTAGCATGCTCTAGGAGCTAGGAGTGAGTAGTCTCTTCATCCTGTCCCACCTTTGCAAGCCGTCAGGACTGACTCCCTGTTCATGATCACCTGATTGTGGTGAGAATCATCAGGCAGCTGCATCCTAGGATCTTGACATCTGCTGGATGGGGTGCCATGGACATCTGCCATGCTTGCAGCCCTTCTCCATATTCCACACCCAGGCATTCCTGTTCATTCCCCCTTTGTGGCCATTCCAGCATTCCCATTACAATTCTTAGCACTGACTGCTGAGGAGTTTTCTTGGCTTTGTGCCTCGTCAGTGTGAACTGCCTCTTTGTTTCCTTCCTCTGTCTGGTTCCCCCTTCACTGCTGTAACAAATAAAAGCACCTCTTTACCCTCTAAGATTTTCATAACTGAACCCCACTATATTCAGTTTACCTCTGCTGGCTGTAGAAGTCATCTGGAGATGCATATTGGTGGACATCTGAATCCCCAGTTAACTTTGAAGAAGAGCTTCAGCGTTGCTAAAATTATTACTTATTTGGATAGCAGATGTCTGAATAAATAAACTACATTGTATAAAATAAGAACTAACAAATTATTTTATTTCAGAAGGATTTTTATTATCTTTACATTGAATTTCTCCTCCCCCCAATCCTTTTACTTGTAATCCAACACACTTCAGTAATTATTGCCCTAATTTGGTATATCTGAACATAAGTGACATCCTTCAAATTAAATGAAAAATAATTGTGCTAAACAAAGTGTAACAGTATCAAACTGGGTGCGTGTGTGAAGTTTTTTCTGGAACACATGGTGAAGGTCTTTCCATTTCCAGCAGAATACTATTCTTATTTCTAGCGTGGTAGGTTACAAGACCTAGCATTTATGTAATTTTCTGTAGAGAACAGCTTATTACTGACCCACAAAATTTGTATAAACCAATAAGGTGTGTTTATATGGTAAGAAGACAAAATGTTTTCTGGGTTAAGGATTAGGTTTGGGGGGGTTAATTTTTTAGTAGTCTTAAAGAAGAGTTCTCTGAGGCTACCAAATATGATGGAGATTTGGAAGCAGAGATAAAAAATTGGATGTAGACAATGGATGACTTTTCAAGGCTGTCTGGTAACTTTATAATGCAAGTGTCACATGCAGAGTGGGATGTACATACACATGACACAAACAGGAATATGCAGACTTTCACACAGGGTGCTTCTAGCACCGTAAGTTAAGGGAAAACACTTTTTTAATAGACTTGTAACTGTTATTTACTTTTAGGGATATTGTACTGGGCAGTTTCACTGCAACCAATATGTTGGTTATGCAGTAGCTTTATTTCTGCTGTAAGGTAATGTCTCCTCATGGGAGTATTTTAGAAAATCATATTGTGATTTTTTATTGACCTTTCGAGTATCTTATTCTAAATGAAAAGTGTTAGTTATTATAATTTACCCATTAATGGCTGATAGCATTTGCTATCAGATCCAGCATTAAACTTTTGAGACTGTGTTAAAATTTTTTTCTGGCCTTATATGGATGAGTTAGAGGAGTGGGACTTATTTTTCTTTAATAGGGATATTTGTTTGAAGTAGGAAACTAATAAGGACTGAAGAATGCTGCCCTTTATTTGCTTTTCAGGGAGGGTCATACTGACCACATAGTCTGCTGGGTTTTTATACTATCCTTAAAGAGATCTCATATTAATTAAGTGTTAATTGCTGACAGATACCCAGGTTGTTATCATAAGAGATACTTGTATTACTTACTAACTACTAGTTTCCCTTTTTATTGTAGAGCCTGATGACCATCTAACAGTAGCCCAGTCACTAAAGAAGGAATTTGACAACCCTGATACTGCAGACCTGAAGTTTCTAGTGGATGGAAAATACATTCATGTTCATAAAGTTCTTCTCAAAATTAGGTAAGGCACAAACTGTATAGTTTAATATAAACTAAACTGTCTGGTGTTTTCCACTGTTCTGAGTAATTACTGCTCAAAATTCTTGACTTACTCTTACAAACTCCCTTTTCCCTCAGCTGTGCATTTCACCTGCTATTCTTCACTGTTGCTCTCTTTTCCTCATTTCCTATCTGCTTGGAATTACCAAACATGCTGCTTGCTACCAGCCTTTTCATCACTTCCCTCCATCTGACATGTATCCTCCTTTGTGCTACCTTGTGCTACCTTTGTGCCTTGGCCCTGATTTCTAATAATCTTTTTCTGCTGAGGAAAAGGCTCATTTCCTTCTGCTGACTTCCCTGTAGTTTGAATCAGTTTTTCCTCCTTTATGTAGTTGGCTTCCTCCACTGGGATGATTTGAGGGCTTTGTGTTAATTCTTGCCTTTCTTTCCTTCCACAAGACCCTTCAGTTGTTTCAGCAACTTCTGTAGATGCTCTTCAGATTATCTTTTTAATCCTTTCATAGAATTATAGAACCATAGAATTGTCTAGGTTGGAAGGGACCTTTCAGATCATCGAGTCCAACCATCAACCTAACACTGACAAAAGCCATCACTAAACCAATTCTGTCAGATTTAATGTTAAATTTCTTATCCTACTTGTTTTAAACCTTCTTATCAGTGTATTTGATAAGCTTTTAAGCTGGCTTCTCTTTTTGTTTTTACAGCTTTTTGCAAGTTAACACCACTTTACAGTGAGATTTGACATACACAGATCTATAGAGTAATCACATTGTTATTAACATGCAGAGATTAATTTGTTATTGCTGATGCAGCTTTTACTAGGATATTCTAGAGATGCTGCCTTAGATTTCTTCTGTCTTGCTAACTGTTTCTGCTCCATCCTTCACATTGTTACAGTAGTTTTTTCTCTTTGCTATTTTCTTTCTCAGAATGTTTGGCTATCTCATCCTGTTAATCACCACTTTCTTCATACTTTTGCTCCTGAGTTCCATTAGTGATTTCTTGTATATTCCTGAATAAAGATCCTTGTTAATCCTTGCCTGCCCTTTCTAGGTCTTCTCTGCTCTCCTCTTACTATTCCAGTTATCTGTATTACTACTTTCTTCCCTTTGCTGGTTTCATTGCTTGCACATTGCACTCGTGCCTATAACCCGCTCTCTTTGTTTGCAATGCCACGTGTCCCTCATCAGGTACCACTTCAAATCTTGTGTGTCCCCAAAATGTTTCTGAGGTTCGTTTTCCTGATAATCGGTCTAGATGTAACTTTTCCTTATTTCTTTTTTCTTGCTCTACTTTTCTCAGATTATATATATATATATATATATATACATATATATATATATATATGGCATTCTGGGAAGGAAATGTGTCTAATTCTAAAATGGATTTAAATGTCTGCCATTATCAAAATAATATGCAGGAATAATAAAGCATCAGGCACAGTCTGTAGAATTAATATTTTCTTTAAGCCTTGTAGTCTCATGATGCAACTGGATCAGAGGATAATGTATTTAACATGGTATTCTGCAGCATTCGGCCTGTTCCAGAGTGTTGTCATGAATGCAGTGCTGCTAAAAGTTCCTTTTCCTTATCCAGTCACTTTACAACTCATGAAGACTTTTTTTCCATCTTGTACTATGCCTACTGCTGAACTAGAACATGTTGTTGGTGGTTATTAGCTTGTGGTGGTGATGAAATGGCAGGACAAGGCCCAGTTTGGTGAGAGGCTGGCCAAGAAACATACTGCCTGCAGAAACAGAAACATGTGAGTGTGTGGGTGGGATTCATTCAGCTAAATGCTGGCTCAACATCAGCCAAAATTAGGTGTCTGGTCTGCCTCTACTGAGAGATAGAGAGAGGGAGAGAGGCACTCCAAAGGATAAGTCACTCCAAGATACTTTGGAGACTGAGGGATGAGTACCAACTGTTTTTTATTTATTTACTTATTTATTTTTAAGGGAGCAATATGCACCACCTTATCTCTGACTTCTTACTTTTGTGTGGGGGCAACGGACCATTCCCAAGGTCTGTTCCGCAGCTGGATGGAGAGCACGGTCACCAGCGCTTAACATGGGGCTCCGGGAAACAAAGCAATGGGGTCTGGTCTGCCTGTTCCAGTGCCAGGAGGTGGCACAAGATGTGGCAGAAGCTAGATAATGACTTTTTAATCCTTTATGAATTTGATTTGGTGTTTTTTTCTTATTTTTTTTTAAACAATTCTTCAAATAACCAGTAAAATCAAATGTGAAAAAAGTAAATTAAGTGATAAAATAAATAATTCTTTTTCATTTGTATCTAAGTTATGCTGACTTTACAATGTAGACTTCTCCCAGCATCATTAAAAGGAAACCAACCTACCTTTTACATAAAAGCTTTAGTAAAAGAAAAGCAAATTCGGATGTGGGAGAGTTAGAAAGTAAGTGGAGTATTATAAAAGAGTCCAATTAAATTGTGGTTGTTATAGGAAAAGTTACCCAAGGTGGTGATGTTCATTTCCGTCAGCAAACATTTTGAAAACAATTCAAATGTTACAGGAGGTTTTTTAGGGAGCAGTAAGTTACAGTGCGTTGTAAATTGCCGTGAAGTTGCAGAGTACAGCTGTGAAAGGCAGTGCTTTTTCCTTGTTTGTATCTTGTCTGTCACAAAAGTATTCAGACTTATAAGAAGGTGATGAAAGATCTGGGTGAGAATGTCTTCACTTTAAATATTTTAATCCTTGAGTATAATGATTAAATCTAATGCTAATTGTGTATGGCCTCTGACGCTGGAATAAGTGTTATGTAAAATATCAATAAATTACCGTCTCACTAGATTGCGTTGGAGAAAGCAGGTTGAAATGTGGGAATTGTCTGACTTTATTGTAAACTTCATCTATTACGAGCCGGGTAATAAAATTCATCGTTAATATATAATGTATTTAAGAAAAGGACATCAAAAACACCCGGGACATCTTTAAAGATATTGTAAGAAACAGAACCTTCTTTAAAACATTCATAACAGAAATAAAGGAAAATTATGGGTTATATATATAAGGCTTATAAGATATATGTATCTTATATATAACCTTATATATATATAACCTTATATATATATAACCTTATAAGGCTTGAAGAAATTAACATGTTCAAACCAAGAAATCACTAGAGTTTATGATTGTGTATTTAGTCTGTTAGGACTGATTATTATTTTTTTTACCAACTTGTAGCTGCAGCTCATCTTTCAAGCTTAACTCTTTACAGTATACAATCTTTGTCCATGTTTTGTAGGTGTGAACATTTTCGTTCCATACTGAATAATGATGATGAAATTATAGAAATGAGTGAATTTTCTTATCCTGTTTACCGAGCCTTCCTGGAATACCTGTATACAGACAACATCAGGCTCCCTCCTGAAGATGCAATAGGTATTTGCCATAAATGGAAATAACTCTAGGTTACTGTTTCTGAAAATCTCAATTTCTTTGTTATAACAGGGTGAGGAAAGCAGGGCTTGTTTATATTAATTTTATTAGCACTTAAATCTTTGGCAGGTGTGAAGAAGAAGGGATGCAGTAGCAGGAAACATGCCCAAGGAGGATCAGTGGTGGGGAGGCAATAAGATCAAAGATGCAAAGTCTTCAAAAAGAACTCATTGTTTCTCATATTAAGATTTACTTTTTTCCTTAAAAAGGCACTAATGCCATCCTAAAACTTTTCTGTTTGAGTAGCCGTGGTGATTTGATCATGAATGGAAAGGAAGCTCTTCCCCATGTGAATTTAAGAGGATTTAAGTCACTAACTGATCCCTGGAATGAGACAAAAAACAGTGAACAAAAAGACAGAACGCTTGCATAATAATAAAAGGATCCCTTTTTAATATGTCTTTTGAGGACCTTTAAAAATGCGTACATCATCTACAGAAAGAAAATATAAGTCGTCTTTGGTTCAACCTAAAACAATAGGGTAACTGATTAATTTGAAGAGAAATTAGTATGTTTTGCACCAGGCTAGTTAAAGCTGTATGGATTTTCACAGGTCTGTTAGATTTGGCAACGCTGTATAGAGAAAACAGATTGAAAAAGCTTTGCCAGCAAACGATCAAACAAGGTATTTGTGAAGAGAATGCCATTGCTCTTCTCTCTGCCGCTGTCAAATATGAAGCTCAGGTAAGAAGAACTTCTCTTCAGGCAGTTTTTTCTGAGAAATGAAATTATTTAATACAAACATAACTGCATTTAACTGATGAGGCATTATTACTGCAATTTCCCATCCCAGGTGTTTGTTTCCCCCTTTTTTAAGCTATATATAAAAAAAAAAAAAAAATGCAGCTAGTGGTGATTTCTTCCTGGTCTTTTGGCTTGCACCTGTGAGTCGGGATTCTTAATCTGCTTCCTGCCTTGTCATCTGGCAGGGCACGGCATGCACATTCCTCACCGCCGTTTACTTCTTCACCTTTGGATTTTGCGTTGCCTGGTCACTTCCTGAGCTGGTGTCCGGTACAGTCATTCTGGTATCGCCTTTTACAGGCAGTGGGAGAATTTACCTGTAAAGTCCATCCCTATTTACACTTATGTTTCTATAAAAAAAAAAATCCACTCTTGCCATGTTGTTTACAACGAATTGTGCTGACGTACAACAAATTACCCACTGTTATTCCTCTCCCCGTATCCTGTCATCCGGTCTGCCCTTGGCTCTGGAATGTTTCACTAGCACTCAGCCAGTTATCAGCACTACTGCAAGGGCCTTTTTTTTTTTTTTCATAAACAGACAAATATTTTCAAAGATATTTTCCTTTTTTCAACTTCTTAGTGCTGTGCTGATTGTGGAAGTAATGACGTGGTGGTTTTTATTATTCAAAAAATCTGTGTATGTATTTTAGGCTTAGTAGCCGGTGTTAAAACTGAGCATCATAGTTGAGAAGTCCTCATCTTCAAGATTTCTTTTGCTTTACAAGAATAAAATTAATATAGCTAAACAGAAGATTTATTAGAATAAATATGATCTATTAGATGTATTAGCCAAAATATGTAGCTGATAACAATGTTTTTTAAAAATACTTGGTTTTTTGCTTTTGCTTGGCTGTAAAACGTAGGAAAGCCTTAAAAGAGGAGAGGCTAGAAGTGTAATACAATGGATTGATAAACAGTTCCAGGTATAGGAAGCAAGTAGAAAGAAGGGACTGAAACAAAAAACTGAGTTAAAAATATTGCAGCCATCTGTGCTGTATGGAGGCAGCATACTCGACGAGATGAATTTGTGTAGGAGTTGCAAAGAGGAGGCCAGAAGTCAGTGAATTTTGTAAATTGAAGGAGGGGATAACATCAGATTAGGAGATAATGAGATTATCAAATGCTGGTTACAACTGCCTGGTAACCAAGGCATCAGTAACGGGAGGCATGAAAAGCTGAGGCAAAGAGGAATTGTATTTGCAGTGTGTTGTGATGGTAGAAGCCCAGAATATCAGGGAAGACCGGACAGGAAGGGAGCACCACACGGTTTGAGTCTCCTAACAGCAGTTTTCATTAAAAGTTCACTCTGGAGTTTTTCCTCTTAGAAGCTTTTCAACAGCTTTGAATCTTTTCAAAGCAGGAGTACCTTTAGTTGACCTGTGTCAGGTGAAGCAGTAAAACTAGCCTGGACAAAGTACTAGAGTTTATAATGGCTGAAACACAATAAAAGGGATTGGCTAGATGACTAAATATATGCTATCCTCCTCTTCCTTCTATGAATCAGTGTTTTACTTTCTGTACCTAGTATTCTTTCAAATTAAAACGATCATCGGATGATGAATTGGTTCACCTGCCCCGAGTGCAGCATATGCCAAACTCCGGAGTGCGTTGCTGCCCTCCTCCCTACATCCACAGCTCAGAAAGGGATATAGCAGAGCTGCTTCAGGGAATCACAGCAAAGACTTCTTTATTAAAGACCTGGGATAGTCTCTGCCTAAGGAATTGTGAAGTAAGCCAGGATCGTTTAGCATACAGCATTAATATAGTAAAAATTGGTTAGAGAACCATGTGCACTTCAGTAGAAAACTGTCTGAAGAAGGATTATGAGAGAGGACTAAGATTTTGGAAGTTTGAAAAGGTAGAATTAATTAAATTCTTTGTCATTAAATGTGAACACTACAAGTGAAAGATCATAGTGCTGTGTCATCTGCCATTAACATAACAAATTAACTGAAGACTGACTTGGCTGTTGTATGCATCTGTTAGGATTAAAAATGCTTGAAAATATTTTGTCTGATCCTCAGAAAAAAACAAAAACTTGCTGTTACAAGTGCTTTTAAAGTATATTTCTAATATACATTATAACAAATTTTAGATTAATCTTCTAGATAACAGAATTAGAAGCCAGTATTTCTTGAAACTGCAGAATTAGCGATGAGGATTCTACGGTATCTGTGGGTCTCTTCATGGATCAGTACCAGACAAGGCAGCTGCTGTTCATTTTATGTAGTGGAAAAGTTCGCTCAGTGACTGTGAAGCAACCCAGGTTTCGGCAGTAGCCTTTCAGAGATCTGCTGAAACTTAAAACTGTCAGTGTCTTTACTCTTCTACATTTTTTTATTTCTTTTTCTGTTCTCATTCCTTTTCTTGCTTTTCCAGTACTTTTTGATGAGAGAGACAGTTTTACTTCTGTGCATTGCTGCTACCTTATTTCTTTTTAAAGGATGTTTTGTGCTGCTTGGCACCTATTAAAGCTCTAGTTACACCTTGGCTGGGGCAATAGACTTGAAACATTCAATCTAAGGAGAAGGTTTCAAAGGGAAAGGCGCAGGTATTCTGCTGAATTTCTTTCTGCTATTAACCCCTTGCTGCAATCTTTGTGTAGTTAACATAGAATAAAACTGGCATGGATTAAGAGACCTCTTTTTGCTGTAACCCTTGAAGAGTTTGTAGATCATGGATCCATACTGCCAATTTAGACTTGCCTTGCTGCTGGCTCCAGCTCTAATTGCTGCAGAAGGTAATTGATTTTCCCTCAACAGCAAGTTGTTGCATATGAACCAGCTAAAGGGGATTGACCCAGTGGATGGGGGATTGCCACTGTTGTGAGGAGTCTGAGTGGGCAAAATTTCCTGTGTGAAATCACGGTTGTATGGCTTAATGGCTTGCACCTGTCCTGTGCTGAATGTCTGAACAAGACAGAACCATTTTTGTTATCTAGGAAGCCCAGTTCCTAGATAAGGGGACACAATTCCCAGGTTTGTCATGAAAGACACATGTATCCTCTAACATCTAGTTTGCATTCAGCGAGCATCATTGGATGTTACATCATATTTTGCTTTTATTTTCAAGCAAGACTAGGATACCTGCTGTTTTTCACAGGACTACTAGTGAATTCAGTGCAGGGAGGAAGATTAGGGAGTTACTGATGCTGTAGTGGTTGTGTAGGGGGAAAATTGATGCATTCACTTATTAATAACTTTTCTAATGAGCTCAGTAAATGTAATGGAGTTCTAGAGTCGATTTAGATGACTACTCCTGTTTTCTTAGAGAGGGTTTATTGAATAGTTTGTATGAACAAATTTCATCCTATCTAATTTGTGACCTAATAAAACTGACCAGAAAAAGGATTGGTAATGTGGTATATTCTCTGCTAATTAAATGGCAGATTTGAAATGGAAAAAATATAATTTTGCAAAAATAATAATTACGCTATCAGTCATTTGTATTACAAATTACCTCAATTTGTTCCTAGGACTTGGAAGAATTTTGCTTCAGATTTTGCATAAATCATTTAACTGTTGTTACACAAACTCAAGGCTTTGCAGAAATGGACCACGACCTCCTGAAAAGCTTCATTAGCAAAGCAAGCAGAGTGGGAGCATTCCGAAACTGAGGCCTGGCTACCACCAAGCTGAAGAGCACGTCCTCTTCCCTCCTGAAAATATTTCAGCTTCGGAGAACTTATCCATGGTCAGAATGTGCAAAGGTTTGGAAAGAAAGATTCGGAGTCCATCGGCTTAGGAAATGTGTAAAAGTCCGCTAACATACAGATTTTGTAAAGATGGCTACAGGGTAGATGTCTGATGAGAGTTCATTGCCAACAGGCAGAATTTAACAACAAAAAATCTAATGCAGTAACTACCCTTTCCCACTTAAAGTCGAGCAAACTAAGCTATCATTATCTTGTCTGTCTGAGTTTTTGTCTTTTTTTCTGTTTTAACAACCTGCATTTGGATTTTATGGGACAGTGACCTGTTTGCTGCTAAAACTTTCGTAGTTTATTGTTATTACCAAACTCAGTGAATATGCCACAGTGGGGCTTCTTTGTGCCTGGTTTATCATCCGGTGAAGATACAAACCTGGTTTTCTTGGAATATATGATGAAGTAATGAATTCTTTAGGATGAGAGGCTTTCTGTTGGTAGAAGGATATGTCTTGGTGTTTATTTGGAGTGTAAATACGTAAGCCCTGAAGAGCTGGATATTACAGTTTTGAGTTCCTGGCAATTAGGTCCATTTTTCTAGACAGAATGAAAGAAATATTCCTTTCACCAAGCACGTTCCTTGGCATCCCAACGGGCCAGGAAGCATTCACAGGATTTGTCTGGATGTGAATTATTGCACTGTGTGTTTTGGTACTCAGAAAACCATCTGGTTGCTTGTTACCAAGAAAAAGACACCCAAACAAGATTTCAAGGAAGGGGAAGTTCCACTTGAGGAACTTGAGATTTGTTTGTTCCTGTCTTACTATCTATCCCCAGATAAACCATCTTAAGAAAAATGGAGAAAAAAGAGAGCTTTGAAGTGATAAAAATGGGTCTTACAATTAAATCATAAGAGTGAAACTCATATTATTTTACATGTGGCAATAAGGACACCTTGTCCAAATATGTTGTTTCAGGTTCTCCTTTGGTCAGTGCTGCGGGGTGACCGTACCACTTACCTGACACACCTGGTTTAGGTGACAGGAGTCACCCTCTGGACGTGCCCCTCTCTCATCACTGACCATGGGGGGAGACAGGATGGCTAAGGTAGAGTAGATGCTTCATTTCTAACCAACTAAAGTGAGTTAAGACGAAACCCCACGCAGTGTGGCACTGAGGGAGGTTTGCCCCATTACAGAAGATGCTGAGCCCATGAAGCATTTACTTGACTTTTCTAATAGGCAACTGTGAATTAACTCTGAGAAAATGATTTCTCTTCAAATTTTGACTGGATGAAGTGGCTTTAAGTGCCTTTTAGAGTACTTTACAAATGGAGAAGGCAAGAAGCTGGATACACAAGGCTCAGTACACTAATATAATTAGTCATGCGACCTTCCTTCAGATCCTTGCTGTGTCACAAAATCCTTCGATGGCTTTTTCTAATCCTCAAATGTGGTTTCTAAGAACCTAATTCCCTTGAATGATGGCAGCCTCATTTCAAAAGTAGAAATAACTGTTCTTTAGTGCATTGGAGGATCATTTCTCAATCCTGTTCCTTGAGGAGGAGGAGGAAGAAGAGGAAAAGGGGAAGCTCATCCTCAGAGAAGAAGATGAGAAGCAGAGAAAAGTGCCTCTCTTCGCATCAGTCCCTGTGGGTGTGAGTGGAAGGGTGAGGCATGGAGACAGCAGAATTTACTTAGGAAGAGGGCCATAAGTAAGTTATTTTGGAAAGTGCTGTGGTTAAAAAATGACATGTGTCTGAGGCCTTTGCCTCAGACTCTCACTAGAACAATATTGGATCATCCACTGCTAACAAGTGTGTTCTGCCACCCCCTCAGTGATTAGAACAACTTCCTCCAGCAGCATAAGTCCATACTTCAGCAGCTGTGTCAGTATTTTGTGTTCGAACAGAACGTCGAAAAAAACTTTCCAGTACATAATGAAGTTTCATCAAAACCACAGCTTCCCTGGGGGATGAGATCAGTTTTGATATGTTTATGTTGAAAAGCACTGGACTCAGGCACACAGATATTAATGCAGATAGTAAAACATATCACGGTAGGGCAGAACTTTTCTGCAAACCTTCTATGTTGCAGCCCAGCACTAATCACACCGAAGCACAGACACAAGGCAATTCTACAGAAGCCAGGGCTGGGGAATTCCAGATGTTTTGGTTAAGCCAGCGATGGACCTGTTGGAGCGGGTCCAGAGGAGGGCCATGAAGATGATCCAGAGGGCAGGAGCACCTCTCCTATGAGGACAGGCTGAGAGAGTTGGGGTTGTTCAGCCTGGAGAAGAGAAGGCTCCGGGGAGGCCTTCTTGTGGCCTGCCAGTACCCGAAGGGGGCTTCATATATTGATATCGCTGCAGTTCAACAGCTGCTGCAGTCAAAATGGCACGCTTGCTTAGCCAGGCACTTTTGGCTTAATATAACCAATAGTGCCCTTTTGGGTTTTTTTCAATTTATTTCCTTCCTGCTCATAATTTCCAACCTCCCGTACTCATTAAAGCCTAGTTGCAATTGCAGAGTAATTGACAAAGCCTGTAATTTTGAAAAAAAAAAAAAAAAAAAAGCATCTCTGGAGTGAATGAGGGCGATTTGAAAGATCCAGTGTGTCAGTGGTGGCTTTTCTTCATGCAATAAGCCTCATCTGACCTGGAGGCGATAGTATGACATTCATAGAGACATTTATTTATTTAATTTTTTATTTTATTTTTTTTTTTAACTTTCATCGCATGCACTTTTCTTGGCACTTAAAGGTCAATGTTTAAAGAAACATACTGACATAGGTGGTTAAATGTGGATGCGTGTATAGAAATATGTGTGCTTGAAACACAATCATGGGACATTTTTAGAAGAAATTAGGGATGCAACAAGCTTAGATTTGTGGATCTTGCACGTTAAATACTTCATTGAGTATTTAAGTATGTAAGTGTCGTTCTGTTTAAGGACACCGCAGACAAAAAGGTGTTTGTTAAAAAGTGAAAATAAGGTCAAGCGTAAACTGTATCTGGGGTTCAAATGAAGAGGGATGTTCCAACGTTGCACAAAGGGAACCAGGTAAATAACTTTCTGAATCAAATGGAATTTGAAAGAAAAAGAAATGACAGAGATTTAGGGTCCATTTAAAATATCTCTTAAGTTACCGCAGCTAAGAGCCAACAATGCACTGTCATCTAGTATTCACCTCTAGATTTTTGTTACAATGCCTGATAACTATGTAAACCGCTGTTTTTATATGATCTGAACAACTTCCATGGGCTTTCCTTGTAAAACAAAGCGTTTATTTACCCCACAGAGTCAGGGCTCATTGGCTACCACTTAATGATGTAGAAAGTTTACAGCCTGAACCTAAAATTACGGTTTGATTTTCTTGTTTCTTTATAAACTTGCCTGGTTATAATAGACCATTAATAAAAATGCCATGATATTTGCAAAAATATGAGTGGGATTTTTTTTTTTTCCTTCCTTTTCAGTAAAAGTGAAGTAAGTCTGAGACTTGTAAACTAAGTTGGCTAGGCAGTTAGCAGTGGGGGGGGGGGGGGGAATAAATAAACCAGAGATAATATTTCAGAGAGATATTTTAAAGACTGTTCGTGTTCCTCCGGATATAACTGCCATGGGATAAAGTGTTTGTAAGTAGAATGAAAACAGAGCGTGCAAAAAGAGAGCTGGAGAATTTGCATACGTGTATTTCCACCTTTCAAAGAGATTAATGCCCAGTTGACCTAACGATTAATAAAATTGTCCTCAAAACACCAAGAATTGTTTCTGAAGCAGACGTACGCTATGACCGGCTTACTTTCCACTTGTACGTTGCACCAGGATCACGCGGTCATAGTCTCCTCCAGATGTTTCTTCTGGCAGCCACTCCTGTACCTGGAAACAGGCAGGTGACACGTTCTGCGACATGTAAGAGCAAACAGCGTGTGGGAAAGGCTGGGAGTCAGCTCTTCCACCTGGAGATGGCTATAGGTTATATTTAACCTATATGGAGGGAAACGGGCCTCTCCGAGGTGCATTTCACATGACCCCATTTCGCACGTAACCGCTTAAAGAGAGGGAAGTTTCCTCCCCACACGTGTGTTTCTCCGCTGCGATGAGGAGAGGTTGCTCAGCGGTGCAATCCTTGCCGTCGGGCACCTGAAACATCTCATCCCATTTTTCTGTCCAACTGAATTCTGGCTCCGAATTCCGATTATTTTTTATTTTTTTTTTTCCTGAAACAGCTCCAATATTCCAGCCCATTCTGAATACAACAAGGTCTGGCTGTAAGAAAGGTGCTCTCGAACCTACTCAGAGTTCCAAATCTGATAAAAAGCCTTTCATTTCAATACCCGTTTATTTGCATATGTACCTGCTTAAAAAATAAAGACTCTGAAAAATGTGTTTTCGGCGGGAGCAGGGACTGGCCCGTCAGGCAGTGCCCTTTGTGCTCTAATCATTGTCGTGAACTGCTGCTATAAATAGCACTGCAAATTCAGCAGCGTCATGAGTGACAGGCACCTACGGACTCTAATAAAGCCGGGGCTGGGAGCCAACGAGGCTTGTGTGCCTACGAGCCAGAGAGCCGGCCCAGAAAGCCACAGGGACTCGCACGGAAGTTTTGATATCCCGAGCTGTTTTCAGCAGCTCCGAAAGCAATAGAAACCATGGTGAAAAGCGGGGTGGTGAAGCGGTGGGAACGCTTCTAAACACGGACACCACGGAAGGAACTGCCTCAAGCACCTCTCTAAGGGCCGTGACGGTGACCCAGACCATGATACGGGCCTGTGTCCTGCCAGAAGTGTTACCAGTGGTGACCCTGGAACAAAAGGTCTGGGGAACATTTCCAGAATGTCCTATGGAAACTTCCGAAGGTATCTCCAAGCCCAACAGCGCAACTACTTGGATCTCTGCACCAGCAGGGAATCACTGGAGATGGAGCGAGCTCTGCTCGTACCAGCTGCAGAATCACAGTGGAAGCATGATACAGCAGGACATATAATGATAGAATTGTCTAGGTTGGAAGGGACCTTTAAGATCATCTAGTCCAACCATCAACCTAACTCTGATAAAAACCATCACTAAACCATGTCACTAAGCACTGTGTCTACCCATCTTTTAAATACCTCCAGGGATGGTGCCTCAACCACTTCCCTGGGCAGCCCATTCCAATGCTTAATAACCCCTTCAGTGTAAAAATTTTTCCAAATATCCAATCTGAACCTCCCCTGGTGCAACTTGAGGCCATTTCCTCTTGTCCTGTCGTCTGTGACCTGGGAGAAGAGACCAACCCCCGCCTCTCTACACCCTCCTTTCAGGCAGTTGTAGAGAGCGATAAGGTCCCCCCTCAGCCTCCTTTTCTCCAGGCTGAACAACCCCAGCTCCTTCAGCCTCTCCTCATAAGACTTGTGGTCCAGACCCCTCACCAGCTTCATTGCCCTTCTCTGGACCCGCTCCAGCACCTCAATGTCTTTTTTGTGGTAGGGGCCCCCAAACTGGACACAGTACTCGAGGTGGAGCCTCACCAGTGACGAGTACAGGGGGACGATCACCCCTCGGGTCCTACTCACCATACTGTTCCTGACACATGCCAGGATGCTATTGGCCTTCTTGGCTACCTGGGCACACTGCTGGCTCATGTTCAGCCGACAGTCGACCAACACCCCCAGGTCCTTTTCCACCAGGCAGCTCTCCAGCCACTCTGCCCCAAGCCTGTGTCCCTGCATGGGGTTGTTGTGACCCAAGTGCAGGACCCGGCACTTCGCCTTGTTGAACCTCATCCCATTGGCCTCGGCCCATCAATCCAGCCTGTCCAGATCCCCCTGCAAAGCCTTTCTACCCTCCAGCAGGTTGACACTCCCACCCAACTTGGTGTCATCTGCCAACTTACTGAGGGGAAGTTTACTTACTGAGGGACATCATTACCATATGAAGTCGCCTTCCCATTTAATAAAAGAAAATTACCAATTCTAAATCTTTTAAAAGCTATTTTATTTATCTTGAAAGGAGAGAAACTGATTAGTTGTATAAAATATTATCGTACATTTGACGTAAAGCCTTCAGTCTGTTTGAACAAAAAGAAAAAAATTACGTTGTCACAGTAAAGAAATACTGAATCTGCTCAGGTACTGGGCTCTGGAATGTCACCCCTCTGGCCAAAGGATCATGGAAGAACTTCAACAGCTGTAACAGAGCTTACACTCAGTGTGCCCCAATGTTAACAAATACCCTGTTTGTAAAACTCTGCAAAAGTGAGAACATAAGGTACTCTTAAGATTTCTGTACATTTTTCAGGAAGAAAGTTGAAGCCATGTTGAGACTAAAAAAATAACTCCATTTTATTTTAAAATTCATTGACAAATCAGTGGGCTCTTTGTCTAATTTTTAGTAGCTCTAGAATTAGCTTCCGTTCAACACAAGAACTGATCATTAAAATGTCCTAGTGTAAGTATTCTAGGCTCAGCTAAACAATTTCTAAATAAGCTGCCTGGAGAAGATGTGGTTTTTAAATGTTTGTGTAATGAATAGCATGCTTTTTTTCTACCATAACTGTTTTAATTCAAGTAGCTGCGAAAGCTAAATTTCATAAAAATGGGTAATGTTAAAGTAGGACGTCATTTATTTACTTATATCTTCATCCACTGGAAGTAAAACATGTGCTTTCCTTAACTGGCTATTTTTTGCAAACCCTTTATCCTTGGCAAGAAAAATTCCAGTATCTGAACCCGTAACTTAAACATGTAAACTAGAAAAAGTTTTGGGCTTTGGGGGTTTGTTTCACCGGTTGTACCAGTTCACGAGTTGCCTATTAAACTCTGCCTTTTCAGTAAAACAAGGCAGACTGATTTTCCCAACGTGGGCTCATCAAGTTCAGCAGACGCTGCGGAGTAAGGGCAATGGGAGATGGTGCCCTGTGCTTTTTTAGAGACCAGGTTACTCTCACCTGGAACCCAACTGGAGAGACTCAGCCTTCAACTGAGGGAAACGGGTTTGGTGTCCGTTTCTCAAGCTATTTGGCTTGGCTACAGTTAGGTGAAAATGTGAAGAAATCAAGAAAATTCTACATCATTAGAATTTTGAATTTTTATGTGTACCACATGGGATGTAGGTTTGGGTTGTGTTTTTTTTTTTTTTTTTTAAAATAATTGACATTTTCCAAGATAAGAAAGTGCACATCAAGTACTCTGCACGTGGGAAGAAGCTCAGCTTCAGGGAAGATTCCCTGTGGGATTCATATTCCATGAAATTCAAACTGATGGACAGTGTAACTGCCCTCCGAAATTACACTGGGGTGAGAACTGGGGAAGGAAAACTACAAAACGCTAAGTATTGGTTTCAGTAGTACAGCTACATAATGAGTTCACCTGGAATTCAGGTTGTACTTCTAATGTGAGGCCCTGACTCACATTAAGAGGTCTAATTAGGTCTATGACTGCTACGCAGTTTAAGTTAATGGGAACTTGATGCGCTAATTATACACAGAGACAGAAATCTTTGCAGTATCTGGCCCCTCATTTTCAAAATTTGCAAGTAATGAAAATCTAAAAATGAAATCTAAGAAAAAAATTAGTGCATTTCAAATCATTCTAACTAACGTTTTGTCTTTAGACAGAAAAATTCAATCCAAGTAGACTGAATTGGCTTAAATCAGTAACGTTGCAATAGGAAACTAAGACACCTTCCAAGTCCATTTTTAAAATCCTCAAAAAAATATATAAATTAAATTCAGTGGCTTACATTGTATATATGCTACATCATATGGCAAAGTATCATGAAAAACATTTTAAAATTTAAAAAGTCCAAATGCTTTCAACTAGCAGTTCTGAATAAAAAGCAACTAAAAAAAAGCAACTCAATTAACGAAGGCTGTAAAACAAAAACGATATAAGAGGGCCTGCAGTGCAGCCCCTGGTCCTGAGAAGAATCTCACTTTTCTTCACTGGCTGAGGTATCGTTTCCATCATTCAGTTTCTGCTTTTGCATTCTTGTTCGTGTAGATGCTAAAAAAAAAAAAAAAAAAAAAAAAATCAAACAAGAATGAAATTAGATGAAATGAAATGATGAATGAAATTAGTTTTATCAGAATTACTTTGGACGTGATTATTTATTGTAAAAAATTGTAATGACACGAGGCATAAAAGTACACTATTCTAAATAAAACAAATCCCTTGTTTTAAAATAAACACATAATTCAGAGTTGCTTCAGCAATTCTTGCTCAATCTCACGCATCTTAAGAAATTCATTCCACCTGTTCACTCAAGTTCTCTTTGCTTCTGTACCCTCACTTTGTTTTCATCCTGAAGGTGAGCAGACGGGCTGCATCACATCGGGATCTTGTCTCATTGCCAGGCAGATGGTGTGGCCTGAGCAGTGCCCCCATCCCAGAGCTAGCCTGCCCAGGAACCATAGAATGGTTTGAGTTGGAAGGGACCTTAAAGATCATCAAGTTCCAACCCCCCTGCCATGGGCAGGGACACTTCCCACTAGACCAGATTCCTCAAAGCCCCATCCAGCCTGGCCTTGAACACCTCCAGGGATGGGGCATCCACAACTTCTCTGGGCAACCTGTTCCAGTGCCTTTCCAGGAACTGCCTTTTCCCCCCCAGTGACAAACACAACTGGATACAAGACAGAACATCACTTCTTAACCTCTGCCACAACCTCTGAACTTCTAAACCTCCCCTAAAATAAAGGGGAGGTGCCTGGATCCATACTCATACCTATCTTGGTGAGCAAACTCTTGTTAGGTAAGAATTTTTAATCGGCAAATCTGCTCAGCTACAGAGCTGAGATGCCACCAGAGAGTGAGAATGCCTGATCAGACCAAGCGTGTTCCTTCTTGGGTGCGGAAAATACAATTCAGATGTGGGGGTGGGGCCGTTTTGCCTGTCATGAGCTCGATTTGAGTTTCATTTGAAAAACAGAAAAGTGATCTCAAAATCTGAAAGAAATGCTGATCCACAGTGGAAGAAAAAAGCAGCCTCAGGCATTTTAGTATAAAAGACAGCAAAACAACACACAATTACACACAATTTTCCTGGTTTTATTGTTTTCCTTGACTATTGTGTAATCACCTAAAAAGGTGTTCTGGTCAACTAAATGCTGCTGCCGTTGCAGCTGTCGTTACAGCAAATGCGGAAGCCTTGGCAAGCATTTAATTCCATTTCAAGAATTCCAGTGTTTAGGAAGAATGTGTCATGCTCATTTGCTTACTCACATGTAATATAGCATCTTCTATGCTGCTGTGCCATTTAACGTCCTCAAAAAGGCTTTTGAGGATTTCCATTTTATAATCTACGTTTTCAAGATTAAACAGAGCAATTACAAAAAACTAAGCAAGTTACCGAAATATCAGTGTTGAGCAATTTTTTTTACCCGAGTGTTTTACCCAAGATACTCATTGCTGTACAGTTAAAAAAAAAAAATACTCACTCATTTCTGCAAGCTTTTGTTGGAACTTGGAGTCCTGGGTCAGGTGTTTGCTGCAGAGAGAAAGCGTATGATTAAGCGGAAGTTAAGAAAAACCCCCTTTTTGTCCTCATAACCTAACATTAAATCAGTTCATTTCACTGCTATCACCTTCTCTTACAAAGATGCAAACTCTTTTTGCATCCGCACTAAACTCAAGAGTTACTTGATTTCTCATACGTCTGAAAAATTTGGGGTTTGTTTTTCGAGAGACTGACTCAAGACGGTTTAGCACTCAGCGGGAACACTGGGATGCTGGAGGTATTGGCAACAAATAAATCCTTGCTTCTGACATCAAAGCGTCTAATCGAGAAGCATCATGCTACTATCTCTCATTTAATATACTTACCGAAGTTCACAAATTACCAGAAGTTAGGATGTCAGGAAAAAGTTAGGATGAAATGCCCCAAGAACCAAATATATGTAAGATTACTGAAAAGCCAAGAAAAATCTCTCACCTTCCATCTGCTTCATCTTGCCCTTCTATATCAAAGCGCAGCCTCTTCAGTGGCTTAGGAGCGGCACTGACTTCTGCGCTGCGTTTTAGCTGGCAGTCACTGTTGCCCACCATCTGGTTTATTTTTTGAAACTTTTCAGAAGTCTGAAATTACAAGAAAATAAGGGAAGAATAAAAGCCAATAAATCCTGAAACTACTCAAACTTCCCAGATTATCCATAAAAAAAAGAATAAAAATTAGGAGTTCTAGAACTCTGCAGTTCAAGAACTACCCTATTTCAAAGCACCTAAAGTAAAATGCAATTTTAAAAGTGAAGTTTGGGTATTTGAAAGGAGTTAACAGGACACCCCTGTAGTCTTTGTGCAGTCTTTGTGAATCTTATGGATTCCTTAATATACGACGTTAAATCAGAGACACTCACTGGCCAGTTCTACAGGTGTCAGCAAGCTATCCCCATTCCTCTAAAAGTTACATGCAGTCAAGACCAGACATTAAAAACGTGAAAACTCACCCCAAATGATTCACCAATCGACACCAAAATTCTGCCAAATGAAGACGAGAAGTATTTAACGTTAAGCTACATTTAACAATGATAAAAGCATCCACTAATTTGCACAGCTTAGCATAAAACATTAACAAACTCTCTTCTTTTCTCTCCGCATTAACACTGCAAACCCACACTACGCTGTTGAGACCATTCGCGTTTCTATTTGGGCCAGTCAATGCTGAATCGCCAAATCAACCAGCCCGTACAGACAGGAAAGAAACTGTGGCTTGAAAGAATCAGAGGCCCCCACAGTCCGTCCCTTATCATCAAGGAAGACACTTCAGTGCTGGGTACCCAGATAATCGTCCTTTCATTGTTAACTTTAAATGTTTGCTAATCAAAACCATGCAGGACTTCAATATAAAATATACACTAATATTTTAACTTTTGCACACAGTGGGCCAGGTCTCTCTTTATCCTCATTTGAAAAACCCACTGGAGACTTGCACATTTGCCATCATCCTCATCTGCTAAGAACTAGAGGTCAACACTTTGAAATACTCTGCATAGTCAACTAATTACTCTGAACCATTTTGTTCCAAAAAAGCATTTTCTCTTTAAACAAGTGTACAAAGCTCATCTGTGTTTTTCAGGAGTGAGATCCAGAGTCAAAACCAACAACATTTAAGCAACTAGGTCAGAAAACCCCTCTTGGATGTGACTATTTAAAAAAAAAAAAAAAAAAAAAACCATCAAAAAACCAACCACAACCAAACCCGCCCCCCCAAAAAAAACCCACAAGAAAAAAAGCCCTTCTTGAGCACACAGACTCAACTGAAACAAAAAAAGTGCTCGAAGATGAATAAAGATCCCAAATACAGAACACAAAACTTTAACCAGAAAAGATATAATAACCACAGGCTATTTGCCTCTGTACTCGGCCCTGGTGAGGCCTCACCTTGAGTACTGTGTTCAGTTCTGGGCCCCTCACTACAAGGAGGACATTGAGCTGCTGGAGAGTGTCCAGAGGAGAGCCACCAAGCTGGTGAGGGGTCTAGAGAACAAGTCATATGAGAAGAGGATGAGGGAACTGGGCATGTTTAGTTTGGAGGAGGCTGAGGGGAGACCTCATTGCCCTCTACAGCTACCTAAAAGGAGGTTGTAGAGAGGTGGGTGTTGGCCTCTTCTCCCAAGGGAATAATGACAGGACCAGAGGAAATGGTCTAAAGTTGGGGCAGATATTAGGAAGAATTACTTTACTGAGAGAGTGGTCAGGCACTGGAACAGCCTGCCCAGGGAGGTGGTGGAGTCGCCATCCCTGGAGGTATTTAAGAAGCATGTAGACATGGCACTTGAGGGCATGCTCTAGTGCCCGAGATTGTTGGTTTGTGTCTGTTTGTGGGTGGTGTGGGGTGTGGTTGTGGGCGTTTGGTTTGGTTTTGGTGTTCTGAGATTTTTTGGGGTTTTTTTTGGTTTTGGTGGTTTGTTTTGTTTTGGGTTTTTTGGTTTTTTTGTTGTTGGTTGGACTCGATGATCTCAAAGGTCCCTTCTAACCAAAAATATTCTGTGATTCTGTGACAAACTAGACTGTGGGGTTTTCTAATTTGCTTCTGCTAAAATCCCCAAAATACCTTTAATTTAGTCAAAGAAATGCTTGTCAACAACCTACCTAGACCTTGGAGTCATCTTTGTGGGTGACTGAAACCCATCGGAGAATTTGTATGGGCTCTTCAAGGGTGAGATGTAGATGTTATTGCCAGCAGGGACACGCCGAGGAGAGTTAGAAAACTGATAAGGGCTGCGAGGAATGTGTGGGATAGGTGACAGAGTGGGAGGCTATAAAAATAATAAAATAATCATAATGTTTTATTGCCTTTATATTCCTATTCTATTAAAACATTAATACTGAAGACAACCAGCAGCTTACCCTGTTGGAGGCATACTGCAAAATGTTCGTTTTCAGCTTCTGCATAAACACTAAGTTGTAGAAGACTATAATGGAGTCATACTGTTCTTCCCTGATAAGGACACGTTTGAAAGTCTACAGAGGGTGAGAAAATCATAAACAGTAAAATAAAAAAAAAAGATGACAATTTTATATTTGACAAACTCATAAAACCACTCAAAATATCTGTGTTAGACATGAGCTAAGATGGCATGTGTACTGTATGCAAGCCATTGTAACTACTATTTAGAACTGGTTTAAATTGTTTCGGCTTTTTAGCGTCAGAACTAAGCCTGCAATTTTAATCCATATATACCTGCTTAAGATACAACCTTACATATCTATTTCATATCTTATTTGTAGGGAAAGCTTCTGCAGGAAGTTACCTGCTTATCTCCCCGTAATGCTGGGTTAGGCAACTCTTAAAAGAACTTGGGTTGTCTTTGAAAATCCTGTTAGCACTGGAGCTGAATTTTTCATCCAGTATCCAAACAGAATCATAACCTATTATTTAGTATCTTTAAATAAAAAAGTGGAATGAAGTTTCCTTTTTGAGGAGAGTTACCAAACTATTTGTGCAAGATGTTTAAAGAGACATTTAGAACTAGAGACAGTTTTCTTCTCCAGAAAATGAAGATACAGTGACAAGTTTTCTTCTCTATGTTCAAGTGTAGTTTGAGGGTTTGTTTTAAACAGAGAGAAACAATTAGTTTATAACATTTTTATGAAGAGATAACATTAAAGAATCTCCATACCTCTTGATTTGTGTTGAGAAGCTCCTTGTATGCCGAAACTATTGTTTTAAATCTAAGATCTACATTCTTTACTTTGCATATGCCATACATGGAACACATCATGATCTGTTAAAGAAACAAGCCAAGACAACTGGAAATGCAGAAAATGAATTCAGCTTCTTCATTTCAAGTTAAGAAATCAATTGATGTGCTCTGTGAACTAGCATGCAACTCAACTTCGTAAGAACTTCCAGAATAAAAGTCAACTACTATTCCCTCCACTTCTTCAACTAATTGGAGCTGATAGTATGTTCTCAAACTCATTTCACATGCTGCAATTTTAGGGCAGAATAACAAAACATTCATCAGCCACACATGTTGTCCTCCCAAAGAAAAATTAGTATTTTCTTATGCAAATTATCAGAAAATCTGGTGTGTCTTCATTATATTGAAAATAGCTGTAAATGGTATTTGAAGGTAGTAAGTACATGCCAGTCCTTAAAAACCTGAGATAAGACTTCACTCTAATTTAATTTCTCCTTTGAGTGATCTATAAAGAAATAATTTCTAATGGCTAAAAAAAAAAAAAAAGTATAAAGAACATTTTGTTCTGGAGAGTCTTTTTAAAACTTTTTTGTTAATGTTACCTGGTCCAAGTGCCTGTCTCTCATAAGTTCATACTCATTTTGCAGCGTGTGCTGGAAGAGGGTCCAGATCAAGGGTTCCAGGTCAGGATGTTCAGAGAGAAGCCGAAAGAACAGGGTACGTAGTCGAAGATAGGCCAGTAGATACACTTCAGAAACAGAGAAGAAAAATAAACTGAAATTGTAATAATAGGGGTATACTAGATAAGAGGAACATAATGGAGGATGGACAGCAATTGAACGTTCACCATCTCCCACTACAAAGACTATAAGCCATCTGAGGAAGGTAGCAGAAGCCAGGGTCAAAATAAACAGAAGATTCTTCATACAACAGGCAGTGGAGACGCCAAAGCCCACACCAAACAATGCTGCTCCCATACATCTATTTCAATTCAGTAAAAGTCTGAACAAGCATTGGGAACGTGACTCTGCTGAGAATTACTAAGCAGACACATCACAAAAGAGTCAGGAAAAACCCCCGAGCTGGAGAAAGTCAAAGCTTGGGAAAGCATTCAGGGGAAGCATCATATATGCTTACCCAGTTCTTAAGCTTCCCATGACATCTATTTACACTCGCTCTGGAAAAAAGATGCTGTGATAGAAGAACCCTCCGTCTGAGCCCATATGACCATTTTTACAATCAGTAGATAAGTTTTCAGTTCAAACTTGCAGTGTGTAGAGTACATGCATTAACCTGCTGGCACTCTTTACTGTTTTTCCAGAGGCAGCTGAGGGTTTGCACGGTGTTTACTACAGATTCTATTATAATCTTTTAAGAAATGTTGAGAACAAGAGATGACTGCAGTTTCAGCATATACAGAAGCAACAAACCTTTTTTGTAGAAGAGAGAGAGGGAGGTAGATTTCTGTGGTTTCTGTGTTTGGGGGTTTGCAGCTGGCTGAGCATCTGGAGTGGAACTAGCACTTGGAGAAGGTCCAGATGCTTTCTTCTTAGGAGATCTCACAGGAGAAAGATAGCTGGAGATTCAACATACATTAAGCACTTAACTTCACAGGATAAAGGAACAATATTTGAGGAACAATATTGCAGGAACTCTTCCCCCATTAGAGGAAATCAATCACTACTGTAACCTGTTATTCCCATATCAGGAACTAAAAATTCAAGTTATTGATTAAAAACCGGATAAAAGGACTTATCCCTAGGCAAATAAGATAACAGTTTGCAATTACAGGTTTGACAGGGCTTGGAAAAAATATTTCAAAATTTGATTTAGCTAAATTTACACATATAATAAGCAGCAGCAAATACAACAGTTCAACATATCCTAAGTACCAAGCCTAACAAGTACAAAAACGGAATACAAGTGGATTTAAATCTTAAGGGCAGTATTAACTTCACATTTTACTGGACTTCAAGCATGCATGTCACTTACAGGTCTGCTGCAGTGTGATTATGTTGGAGAGGCAGATTGAGAGTAGAACTGGGCTCAGGCTGATCAGCTTGGCCTTCTCGTTCTTTTGACTGCTTGATAAGATCAAACAGAGGTGACCCCTAGAAAAATGACAGTAACAGCACATTTTACTGAGAATAGACAACACGCTGGATGGATTTTGGTCCTCCTTCTCTAGAAAACAATCCCCAAAATATGATCCTAAACAGAAGATAAATACTTTGAAATACTTCAGAACACCCATGTTTTGCCAGATAAATTTAAACTATTTAACTGACAAATGTTAACTATTCAATACACCACTTTCTCTGTTTCAACAGCAGTCTATTAGATATAGGCCAACCGCAGAACTGAGACATCGTTGTATTCTAAAGTCTCTTATTACTTCCTATTAAATCGCCATTCCTGGAAAAAAAAGCAAACAATACAAGAAAATACATAAAAGGTCACATTTCAAAAAAAAAAAAAAAACCACACCCTCATCAGTGACTGAAAGTTACTGCTCTACCTAGTGTTGATTCATTTCTGCCAGAAAATCGGCCTAATATTTTACATGTGTTAATATACAAAACGTGGTCACAACTCATCTAACTGCACTGGGGACTATTTCAAATCTCTGCAGCACCATGTTCCAGAGCTACCTCTGACAAGAGTTATAGTCGCTCTGGAGGCATTAAGTCTCTGCCCTCATGCCCAAAAACAAAAAAAAAAAAAAAAAATTTGATTTTAGGTCAGTTATCAGTACTTTAGGCAAAGAAGCTGGAATACTGAACCTACTAAGAGCTTGAGGTAGAAGGCGATGCAGAGAGGACATAAGTGGAACAGAGGTGGTTCTGGCTGAAGCAATACTAGTACTACTGCTGACATGGGTAATAACAGCAGCCTTGCAGAAACAAAATCTCAGGCTTTTGCTGCTTGTGTGTCATGTACAGAGTGGAATCATGCCGAGACAGCAAAACTGCATGGGAAAACATTTTGGCACCGTATTTACAATTAATTTTGAAAACACGAGGTTGCTGCCTTCTGGTTTTTTTATTTCCTTTGAACAGGAGGCTCATCCTTGAGCACAACGTTGCATTCCAACAGCGCAGCATCAGAACTCCAGAAGCAACAGAATAACATTTGATGAACAAATATCTGCCTTCTCGGGGTGGGGGGGGGAAAAGCAGTGTCCGTAAGACTGGGAACAAAGTGGGCAAAACCAAACATTCAGCATTTTCCTCCAGATGATCTCCCAAAAGGCAGAAGTAAAATCAATCAGCTCAACACTTTGCTCATAATGCATCGTCCGATTGTCCGAGGTCTATTCGATCCTACAAATGCAAGTTACTAGTACTAAAATATGATGGCACAGACGACACATCTGTAGCCACAGTAACAAAAAGGAGCACAACACACATGTAAAGCAAGCTGCATCACCCGGGCTAAGGCAATAAGAAAAGGCCTAGTAAAACCACGCTAGATTTACTAGGAATAGAACTAGCATTAAGACATTCCTCATTTAGCCTTATTTCTAAAAAAAGAATGCTTTTCTTGTGAAGTCCATCATCTAAAATTTCCCAGTAACAAGACGAGCGTGACTTGAGATTTACAGTTTTTCATACTGTGCAATTTTTAAATTACAATTTTGGCAATATTGGAGCTGTTCCATCCATAACAGAAAAACATCGGTTACTGACTCATAACCACATCGTTATTTCTCCATCATTTCTCAAACAGATCAGCTCTTGGGCTCGTTTGCATCATCCTTCCCTGGACTTAAGAGTGCCTGCACTTCTCATTTGCTTCTTTCAGCTCTTTGCTGGAAACGCCGAGACACGATCTTCTCCATTTCTTATTCTTCCGGCCACTCGGCCTCTTCCTTTTTATTATTTCCATCAGTGTTTTCACTATGCTCTGAAAAACCCGAGTGTCTTTCCCACAGCAATCACTAATTCGCTGCTGAAACATCTTTTGATTCCTTGACTAAGAGTGAATCCCGCTTCATTCATTTCACATTTTAGCTACTAATGACTGGGAAAGCATAGTTTTTAATGAAGCATCAGTAGGAGGAAAACGGGTTGATAAAGGGGAATGAGAGAGGTCAAGAAACACAAGCAAAAGTTACTATTTTTGAAGTTAGCACCTGAGACCAGCAGTTCCAGGTCCTCTCTCAACCCTGCTCCAATTTTCACAACACCGAGTGTGATTTCATTAGATAAGGTGAGGGGACACAATAGCTTTCTACCTGCGGAAGGGACCTGCCTACTTTTGCATCATTTCCACTCTTTCTCTTCTCCTTGCTAGCCTTGACAACCAGCCAACCTCCACGTAAGTCCATTTGATACACTAAACCAGCAGAAAGTTAACAGAAAAAGCAAAACCAGATTTAAGCCAGCTCCGCAGAGAACCACAAGCAGAGCCAGAACAAAAGTTGGGGCAGCAACACCATGAAGGTTGGGAGCAAAGCAGGAAAGAGCAGAAAAGGGGGAGCATGATATGTCCTGCAGTTACTGACAACAACTGTTCAACAGGCTGACTAGCAGGTGAAACTTTACCCTACAGGAATTTATGAGAACTGCTGCTGCTTTCCATCAGTTAGATGAACCACAGTTAGCAAGAGAATATTCTCTCTGTAGAAACATCTTACAG
The DNA here is from genome assembly GCF_964106895.1 of Numenius arquata. NCBI lineage: Eukaryota > Metazoa > Chordata > Aves > Charadriiformes > Scolopacidae > Numenius > Numenius arquata. The sequence goes on along the minus strand of NC_133576.1, from coordinate 110,412,447 downwards.
AGACCAAGTTGCAAGACACAGCGAGTCCAACGCATCTTTTTTGGCTCCCTCAAATACCAACTGAGACCGTGGTTAAAAACGTGTCAAGATAAACAGGGTGGTGTCACCCAGCTGGCCTCCAGCAGCGCAGACCAGCCAGCACCAGCGATGGTGGGATGTGTGAGAACGCTGACTCAACACGTATCCTTGGGCAAACCACAGTGGTGTTGTCTACCCCAACTGCTGCAGCTTTGATAGCGCTGCAGTTGCACCAGCAGGAAAAGGTGAAATTTAGGGTGGGTGTTTCATCGGTCACATTTTCCACCTTAGAGCTGAGAGGACTTCAGGCGAAGCCCCCTGTGCTCTCTCCCCAGGGACGCCTACCACCCTGGTAGCTTTCCAAAAGCACGGCCATGTAGTTGGAGAAGAGAAGCAGGTGCTGCACTGATGAGACTGGTGCCTCACAAAAAAAAAAAAAAAAAAAAAAAACAAAACCACCCAAAAAACCCCCCCACAAAACCCAAGCATGCCATAATGTAGAAATACAGAGAGACGAATTTTCTCAGATTCCTCTACTCCCTACACTGCAAAATCAGTGGGTTTAATTACAAACTTGCCTCCTTTATTTATTTATATTTAAAGATGAAAGAGACTGCTATTTAGTGAATCTGAAGCACAATCTGCAGCTTGGAGGGAGTTTTCAAGCTTATCAGGGCAAACTCCTTTTGGTTTTAGTTTCACTACTTGGTATTTAACAATCTACTTCTTGCTCAAATGAGTGAAATATAATGTCATTAACTAGACAATTACCAGTCCTCTAAGTATTAGTCACAAAAGAACTTTAACCCCCAGGTCCAGCTTTATCGAACAGGAATGTTTATCAGTAACTTGTTTCTGAAGTGACATGATTCACACTATCTTTTACAAATTTTATATTGCTTTTTAAAGCTCTTAAGCAGCACTTCAGGTCAACGGGTCACCTCCAATGCATTCCTTTCACATGAAAGGAGTTTTGCACTTTTTACTTAAATTTGAAGCTCAGTAAGTGATTAACATTACTAGATGCAGCCACGGAATAAATTTTACTAATTAAGTGAAATGCTGTTTTTCACCTGAGACTTCCACGTGATGGCTAGAGAGGCACCACTTTATTAGTTCGAAAAGGAAGCAAGCAATTAATGCCTAACATTTCTCAGGGTCAAAGGGCCACTGGCATCAGAACGAAGAATAAGACTGAAATTTAACTCAGTCCCCTCTCACACTACCCAGGGCTAACCATAACTGTGCAAGACTAAACGCCATGAATTAAGCACGGCTTCGTTAAATGAGCCTCTGCAGGATGCTTCCCTGCAGCAACACCTGCATCTTGAGCATCTGCGGTGATTTTTCCTCCATCTGAAAGCTCCCTTTGTGGACAAAACAGGCAGAACTTCTTGTTGGCTAATATTTATTTGGCTATGGTGAAACTAGAGGACATACAGGTGCTTTCCAGCTTCCTGATCTTTATATCATCTCTGTCCCAACAAGATGTTTAACTGGACTTTGGTTTCCATGAAAGGAGTAAACAAAAGACCCAAATCCTTAGATATAGGGAACAGCTACCCTGGGGTTTGGGTGTACTCCACTGACTACTGAGGAAGACCCTGAGCAGCTTTACTCTCAGCAGTGCTAATTAGCAGTTCACAGTATTTTAAAAACTGCTTTTGTCTTTGTTTTCTATTGCTTTATACTTTTATGCTTTATAATAATTTCCTAATCTGTTTTCACGTTTTAGTTACTTGTCCACAATAAATTTTAATGCAGTGTTTACCTCAATGCCAAGCTCCCTTGGGTTTGTTTTTGTTCTGTTTTTATTTTTAAATGGACAATACAACCTAAAATTATTAAATCAGTCAATACAATACATAACAATAAGAAGTGTTCTTCTTAATATGCTAAAAGTGGCTGTGATTTTGCAAGGCAAAACAAAGCCTATTTAGAATTGACAGCTTTGGAATGGAAGTCAAGGACTGGATTGGGGCGAGCTATTTCCACCCCTCTTTCCCGTGACAGAATTCCATGCCCAGAAAGTTGACTTCTGCTTGCAAATGTATTTTCAGAAGCTTCACATGACAATTAGCATTCAAGACCTCTAAAATAATGTAGCCCTGCCAAAACAAAATATACTTCACAGTCTAAATTTAAATAGTATTTACCATGAAAACACAGGAAGATTAAGGACCATGCTTTCATTTCATACATGAGTTGTATTATATAAGTTATGTTCCTATTAACGCTTGCTCTTACAAAATTTATTAAGAAAAACATTAACAACTGCAGTGTTAATGGTGAAATTCATATAAGAATATGGAGAGATCTGCTTTTAACTCTTCAGAGCAAATTTATGTTTAATACAAGTCCTATTCCTACCATATTCATCTCTAGCATTGAAGATCAAGTAATACTCTCATCAAGCTGTGTGAGGACCTCCTTTTATATAAATGTGTAGTATACAGAGGGGAAAAAAAAAAAACAACTCACAAACCAGAACAGTGACTGTTAATTAGTTCTGGTCATTTAAAGGAGATATTTTGACAGGCTTTTCCTCCTCACACAAAAGGCTTAGAAATTCATGAACTATAGAGGAATTGACAAGCACACACTGATACACATACAAATAATGAAAATTTTGATTATTTGAAGTCCTTGTCCAAAGCACACAAGCAGCTGACCTGAAAGTGGGTGTCCTAGCCTCAAGTCTGTTCCAAATTTTCAAGTTCAGTTATCTCATATTCCAGTTTCTTATGAAATTAAAAAAAAAAAGTTATTGCACCAGAAAAAGTATAGCTGCTTCTGGTCTAGTATGTAGGACCCATTGCAGAAATGTGGAACAGATTTAGGCAGTCTCTAGTGAATATAGATACTTACCTATGTTAAATCAGGCATCTCTAATGGGAGAAACTGAGATTCCCTATCAAAAGCTATTTGAAGACCTAGTGGAAAAGGAGTTCAAATCTCTCCAGTCAGAGGAGGAAAGCCAGGTTGCTACAGCCCACAGCCTGGGTATGCATCTGAAACTTGTGTTGCTTTAAATGATGCTGCAAATCCATTCTCTTCACAGTTTTGCAATAATCTAGTCTTCCTCAAAAGCCTCTGGAAAGACCTGGCAAATCTTGGTAGAATTCAGACATTATTTCAGAATAATCAATACCACAATTTTCAACCCCTCCACTCACCAAATTGCTCTTCACCAAATGGTTTTATATTAACCAGCTCTCCATGTCTTACAGGGTCTCTCGGCAAAGGTCCATGGGACAACCTCACTGCAGTATACAACCGCATTATCAAGGTATGCTTCCCAGCAATGGAGAAGGATGCATGTGAAAACATTGTTTGGTTGGCCATCCAACAGAGGCCCACCACACGTGTGGCTTCCCCAGAAATTACAGGAAGGTGTGGGGAGAGATGAAAAAATCACTCAAGAAGCATATCACAGGAAGACAAACAGTTGACAGGCACAATGAGATATTTGGGGCGATACCTGCTTTTAAAATACAGCAGCAGAGTCAAGCTAAATTAAGAAGTGAAACAAATTTAAAGACGACCCAGGGATTCCAGTAACTTCCTTTTTTTTTTTTCTGAAGTTTTTAAATTTTAACCATAAAGATGATAGACCTTCTGTGTTAACATAGTGACTAATGCTATCGGTATGTTCAAAAATATTACAAAGACTGATGATAACAAGCTGCAAATAGGGAAACTACTGACACAGCTATTTCTTTGTTGCTCTGCAAACTGATTGCCAGCTGCATATTGAAGAGAAAAATGAACCATGGTCATCAAGACTGCTCCTATTTGCCAAGCCTGTGAAACTAACTTTCTAAAAATTGCTTTGAAACAAATTTTGAAAGATAGTTTACAAGCAGAACTACAGTTTTATTCAACTATTTTGTTCAAACTACTCAGGGTGACCCTGGGATGATTGCTATGACACGGCTCACAGTAGGCTCTTGCACCACTTTCTTCAGCAGTTTTTCTGCTCAAGACTCGCACGCAACTTAGTGCTTGTTATAAAGAAAAAGAAAGGCTTGCTGAGTAACTATGGAGGTAATATTCAGCACATTAAAGCCTCAACTACACAAATCCTCTAAGTCAGTACAAGCCAGTATTCCATCGAAAGACACAGTCCCGAACTACTCCATCAACCTGCTCCACCCTCCCCAACCCCTCTTGTGTCAGCAGAGTAGGAGATCTGGTCCAGGGACCTATGGTTTGTTGTTGTTGTTGTTACAGAAACAAGCAGCTGGATGATGACACCAGACACCATCTTCCAGCAGGGCAGTGAAAGGGAAGTCATGCCTCACAAATTCCCAGGCTTCTCCTCTAAAGTGGTCAACACATCTTTGAACAGGTTGATCCTACAGAAGGCCTCCAGATCTTCAGATCAGAGGCTCTGACAGGGTCCTTCAAGTAAGACTCTTTAAAGAAAGTGCTGCCATAGGACAGATGGTAATGTAGCTATTGGCCAAGTGACAGATACTGAAAGTATGAATAAATGGTCAATTTTCACAGTGGAGAGAGGTTATTAGTGAAGTCTCATGCTCTCTGCTGAAATTGCTGCTGTTTAACATTCACGAATGGGAACGTTAAAAGGGGCTCACAAAGGGAAATGTGGCAGGGGCAGGAAAGAGAAGGCTGCCAGAAGCATGTAATTATTCTGTTTTAGGAAAAATAAACTCACTGCAAAAAGATCTCATGACTTTAAATGACTGAATGATAAAATAGGTATTAATAATCAATGATGATAAAGGCAAAAAAAAAAAGCTCCATGCTCAAAAGTCAAAGTTTAAAGAATTACTAGTGAAACAATTAAAACAGAGTTATCATTATGCCAGTATACTAGCACATGGATTATCAGAGTCACCAAACTAAATTATCAGGCAACAGGACTGAAAAACAAAACCAACTAGTTTTGCACACAGCCTGAGCGTTCAGCTGTGGAAGTAATAGCTACAAAACATTGTGAATGTGGAAAACACACAGTACTTCAAAAAGCAACTGCACACACAGGTCCACAAAGCACTACAGAATACAATAGTCCTTACATGTATTTCTTGCTGAACATTATCTATTGTTGGCTCATCCTGCACAAGTATTTTCCCCAAAGCAACTGCTACGAGCCCCTTCCAGGTGGATGTGTGGTCTGCGCTGGCAAGTGGTGCTACAGAAACAATCTGTATCTAAGCAATTAACAAGTTTATTGCCTAGCTCCTGACTGTAAACAGATATCACGAGCTCTTGGACAAATCTTCCTTCCCAAGATTTTTACGTGAAAGCCAAAGGTCTCAAAACACAAACTGAACTTAGATGAGTTTTCCACCTCTCAGCACAAGAAATCATATACAATACATAAACTAAAACCCACTTGATGTCAACCATTTGACTGTTGGAAATTATATGTCAGCCAGCAGCAAAACGTCCTGCCAAAAATCTTGAGGTAGAGAATTATATCAACAACCTTAAACTGTGAAAACACTACAGCGTAAAGACTTTTTCAGTAAAGGAAGTAGAGAAGAGATGCTTTAAAGACAGCTCAATTAACTGACATCACACAACATTAAGCACTTCCATAGTTATTTCCATATATGAAAAAACATTACACTCAGGAGCAAAACAGCACCCAAGCACCTCCTTCAGAAGAACTTTGGGGTCACAAAATACCTTTTCTCAGTAAAGAGAATTTATGTGTGTAATTACTATGGTAACAATTAAACAGATTGTCACAGCTTTCTAGTAGTTTCATTTCTAATTGACTTGTACAGACCCAGTTCCCAGAACAACAATTAAGAGCAGTTCCAGGAATTATTTTTCCAAGGACAAGCAGAGACATGTCAACGAAGTACCTCTTCAAGATTATCGGTTAAAGCCAGTAATTCAGTTTCAAGTCTCGTGTTCATTGCAGTTTCTCACTAGCTGGACAAATTTAGGTACAATGTACCACCACCAATTCTCTTAACACAGCTAAAAGTGGTAAGTATGCCAGGAAATTTTGTAGACAGCGGTTTTTGAAAGAGCAGGGCAGTATCTTTTACCCACATAACCAAGGAGTCAACAAATTATGAATTGAACAAAAAAGGATACAACAGATAATGTGCAGAGGATGTGGATAAGCACATACAGCAAGACCAATTCTCTAGAAAAAGTAACGTTAGCTAGTGGATGGTACGTGCCCTGAAAACATTCAGAGCAGACTGCTCTATGGTATTTAAAAGCAAAAAGGACTATAAATATCTTGCAATATGCTTCATATAATCTAAAAGAAAAAAGTAGGACAAAGAAATCAGAGTTCCAAAACCAATACGCCGTGCTTCGTAACAAAATACAGCAACACAAGCATGAAAACTGTTTTATGCGATAGATTTATCAACCACTTTTAGAAAATATTTCATTGTGAAGAAAATTACACATGACAAAGAGAAGAAAGAAAAAACTAAAGTTGTGATAAAACTATCAGTATAAAAACATTTTGGGTATAACCCCATCCCTTAAGAAAAGTTTCGATCTTAATTTGAGCCATTACAGAATATCTCAAGCTCAGTTACCTCGGTCTATACCTAGGTACTTGGCTCAAGGCAGACAAAACCTGGCAGCCATCGTGTTGTGCTTCGCTTCTGAGCGCTCAGCTGACGGAATTTAACAAGATGTCTTCAATGAAACATTTCTGCCTTACAAGCAGTTGTTTAACAATCAGACAAAATACAGTACAATAGAGGTAAGGAGCAGTGCACTGGAAATCAGATTAAAAAGAGAAGATTAAAAAAAGTCTTGGGCTATTATTTAAGTCTTCATTAAAAATACATTCTTCCCAATCTGAAATCAAGTAATTGATTTTTGACTGCGTGATACAGAACAGTACAAAATGACTCAAAACACCCCAAACTTTTCAATAACTTGTCTGAACATATCTGAAACAAAAACTTGGATGACACTGGTATCTCTATTTTTTGATATTACACCCATTTCATACACTACTTTTTTGTAGTCTTACAAATCTAGTATTTTAACACTTACTAAATGTTTTTCCTACTGTTTTCTCTCAAAGTTTTGAAGCTAGTTCTGAGGCAGATATTACAAGTGCTTTCTGCTAAAAAAAGTTCTGATCTCCTTACCACCCTGGCTTTTTTCTGGTTATCACTTCACTCCCCCGCGCCTGATCTACAGCATTAGTTGGCTTCCTTAACTATAAACTGTAAATTTGTATAACCATACCAGAAACAATTGTAAAATTAGACATGTCAGCATTAGCTTTTCATAGATCTGAGATGGAGAGAAAATGCAACTAATGCTGTCAAACACACGAGTCAGAAGTGTCTTACACTAAAAGATGTGGACTATCCATGGGGTTACTCAAGGATCCTCAAAAAGACTAAAAACACCTGAATACAATGCAATATATCTGCTTCGATTTTTTCCTAACACCAAAAGATGTAGCTGAGCTAGGAAAGGCAGGCAAAGGTTGTAGAGAGGCAGGGGCTGGTCTCTTTTCCCAAGTCACAGGCGACAGGACAAGAGGAAGTGGCCTCAAGTTGCACCAGGGGAGGTTCAGATTGGGTATTAGGAAAATTTTTTACACTGAAAGGGTAAACACAATGCTTAGAGACATGGTTTAGTCATGGTTTTTTTATTAGAGTTAGGTTGATGGTTGGACTAGATGATCTTTTAAAGGTCCCTTCCAACCTAGACAATTCTATGATTCTAAAAACACTAAAAATAGGCAAAAAATTGGAAACAATTTGCGTAAGATCTAAGTGAGCATGCCTATGTGGTAAACTATAGCTACAACTATGGGCACTTGGACCTCAGCAACATCTGCAAGAAGCTCAAGCTAACATCTCCCCAAATTAGGCCAGTATTATTTTTACAGGAAATAATGTAAGACATGATATTCAGTGCCTTTCTTCACGGCTACACACACAAATCTTTTTTGAAGACTGACCAGTGAAGGCTAGCTCAAGCTCTAAAACATGCTGGAATGCAGAACATTTCCCCCTTAGATATTTAGAGCAAAATAATGCAGGAAATACTGATTTATGGTACTCTGAAACACTTTGTTTCCAGTTTACACCGTAAGGTCAAGCCTAAATACTTTTTTATGTAAATACAATGGCCTAATATACAGTGTCTGATTGCTACATGTCCTAGAGGACAAATGCTGGTCACTACTACTTCATACAAAATGAGCTATTTTAATTCACCTCACCAGTTAGGGGGACAGTAGAAAGAATGGATGGAAGTAATGGCATGCTGCCACTCTGAATTATTTGACTAACAAATAACAGATATGTAGAGAGTTGCAATATAGCCAGGTGACAAGCACCATAGAATTTTTGTTGCCAATGCAACCTTCCCATTTTTAGCTTCCTTCAAGCTTGTTAAAAATTGGGCCGAGCCTTTCCCCCCTCCCCCCCCCTCCTTAGCTGTCTGAATCACATAAACTACCAGAGCAAAGCATAAGGGTAAATGACTTTAGAGAAAACGTGGCTTTGGACAAAAATGCCTGAGCGCTAAAGTACAAAAGTAAGATAGACCCTGCTGAAGCCCAGGGAAACAACACAAATATGCGTTTAAAACTCGGAGCACTTCTGTTTGGATGACTTCACAGAGATCTAGGAAAGCTGCGTTAATCTTCCTCAAGTTTTAAAAATCAACAGTTATATAAAGACAAAGATCATGGGTGGGGTTTTTTTTCTGAAATACCACATACTAGATCCCCCACTTCACATTTGAATAGCCCTGATGCAAAAACTTCCCTCCCTATGGGAAGGCCTTGTGCTACTCATCTGTGCAGTGAAGGATCCATACTCCGCATCCAATCTTCCCATCTGCAGCCCCTTTGCTCACTCATTCTGGAACATGAAGCCAGAACTGGGTTTGGAGGCTCTTTGCAAGACCCATGAAGGCAACCACCTGCCTCAGAAGAAGGGCCTTGCTGGCCAAGAAGCACTTGCCCGACCGGGGATTTAAAAGCAAGCTTGCCCAGATAAGACATGGGCGTGTGCATCTTGGGTCTTCATAGAGATAATGAGGAAGCCAACCCTCCTTTTAACGTGACAAAATTAAAAGAGTAACATATCCCAAAAAAAGTCACAATTTTGAGAAGACTTTTGATGCTTTTTTGTCGTTTTTTGGTGCTCGGATACTCCTGAGTGTAGGGAGTTAGATGTGTTTATGAAAATCATGAAATTTGCATGGCCTCTGCTGTCTCCTTCCTCTGTGCGACACTTGCTCCTTGACCACTTATCTTTTGGTCGTATTTCTATTGGCATATAATTAAAAACTGCAACACATGCAGAAAAGAATGTACGTGACTCTCCCTGAAGTAATAAATCAGTGACATCAGGCAATACACGAAGAGCACCTATCAACAAAGCAGTAAAACTGACTTAGCTGAAAAAGTACATTAAATTACCAAATGATCAAAACCGATGTTTCCCTTGATCTCATTAAATTATGTGTTTCCACAAGAAAAATGTGAAATCTTTCAGTAACAAAGTGCTTTTCTATTCAAGCTCTCTAAATTTTTATGGTGAGAAACTCTCCATCATTTGTCAACAGAGCAGAAACAAAGTTTCAATGTTTCTGATGAAACCACTATGGTTTACATCCTATTTCGAGAAGATTGAAGACTTTTGCTCCTAGTTTTACTTCCTGAAATTTAAGGAAAGCAGAAGAGTTCTATTTAGTTTTTTAATTCAGTTGGCCTTATGGGAAGAAATTTCACTGAAACATATTCCCCCAGAAACTTACATTTGCCAACAAAAAACATTTCAAACTCTTTCTGCTAGTCCTACAATCAAGTTGTGCTGTCTCTTTCAGCAATTTCAAAATAGAAGATCAGCATTTTAAAAATGCATCATACTCATTTTAAAACTTGATCATGCTATAAACTCACATTGTACATGATTTAATTGTAATATTTGAAGAGGTTTACTGTAGTTGCATACAACCATGTTGAACTTGGTACTGTTTACTTTCTATGCCTTGAGCAAATGTAGGAAGGTTGGGATGACTTGGAAGCTTTCCTCTCCCTCCAAGGACTATTAAACCACCAGCTTATAGAAGCTCCCCAAGTGGGCTGCCCAGGAAAGTGGTTGAGGCACCATCCCCGGAGGGATTTGAAAAACAAGTAACGTAAGTAAGCACACAGTAAGCAACATAGTAAGCACATCATAGTGCTTAGTGACATGGTTTAGTGATGGTTTTTATCAGAGTTAGGTTGATGGTTAGACTAGACAACCTTAAAGGTCCCTTCCAACCTAGACAATTCTATAATTCTAGATCGTGTAAAGGTCGCACATTACATAGAGAATGATGCCTTTTGAAGTCCATTGAATTTTACAGCTTCTCCTATTGTTTGCACTAGAAAAAACAAAACCTGAACTGCAGCTTAGTCATTTCTCCTAAACCTGCCTTTCACACACTTTCTACTTTGATCATTTCCTGCCATCAGCACACGGTACATGCTCGAACTGCATAAACACAGAGTAAAACCTGCCTCTCGCAGGCATGAAGATTTCAGCTACACCTACAGCAAAAGCAACTAAAAGTGCATTTTGATTGACAGGTCTGTGCAAGAAGAACAGTGGAGATGCACAGCATGGTCAGACAGCTTAAACAGTTTCCAATGCCAGTTACGCAGATCTCCAACCACCTCTCTCCCTTCCACCAGAAAATGAAAAACATTTTTAAGAAAGACTGGGGGACAGAAACAAAGTGTTCACTTTAAAAACAAAACAAAAAAAAACCCCCCACACCACCACCACCACAAACGATTTTAACAACTCTACTACAGAGGTGAACTCTGAAAGGATTATCTTAAAAGTAGTAAAATTCCTATGAAATTAAAAAGTCATAGCTACCACAGATTTCTGTTGTATTTGAATAAGGGAAATCTGCCTGTCTCAGAAAATTTAGAGAATAAAAAGTGGACTTTAAAACACAAGTTGACTTTGACATTTCCTCACCGCTTCTGGTAAGGAAACAGACCATTTTTAAATGTATATACCTAAGTCAGTGTAAGTTGTCCTGTGCATCTATACGTTCCAGTGTTTTGCTCTCTCAGAGGAAGACAGACAAAGGATGCATGGAAATAGCTGTGAAATTTAAAGGAGTTACTTTGTTTTAGATGTAATATTACTCTACTGTCTTCACTTTCACTGTAGAGAAAATGCCCCATTTCTGCTTTCGGTTAGCACAGTATCTGTTATGGGCAGCTCCACTGACTTCATTACAAATATACCAATATAAGTCTTGCAGAAAAACCAAAGCAAATATGTAAAGTATTACAGTCCAACCTCCACCCACAAATACGGCAAAAGAGCAGAGAGAAGCCTTACATAAAAATTTCCCCATTTAAGAAAAGCTCATACAAAGCACCTCAACTCAGACACAACAATCCATCAGCAGGAGTTCCGCTAAGTACACTTCTCTATATTTTTTTTTTTTAACTGAAGTATCAAACAAGTTCTTTGTTTGCCATTCAGTGGGAATTTTATATCGCTATTCTGAAGCATATAAACTAACGACTAAGCCATAGCAAAAACAAGACAGGTTTTACCATTCACTTCCAGTGAAGTCAGAACTGCAAATTAAGGCATTTCTGAAGTTAGATCCACAAATGACAATCTCAAAGAACCTGAATTTCTCTCTCTGCTACCCAACTCTCTGTCTGTTTTAACTGCGGGTAGCATATTTGTCTGCGATTTTTTAACTCTCTAGATTGGTTGACATGAGTCTTTAGACTATAACATGATGAGGAAAATGGAAACCAATACCAATACTGAAGACAGTTGTCCCAAAGCATCCACCACCCTCAAGCCAGTAAGAAAACTTACAGCATCTTCATTGGAATCCGGATTGGATATCTGCCTTATAAAGCTGTCATCCTTTATCAGCCCTATTCATTTCAAATAGGAAAGCATGACTATGCACACTATGTCTATATTACTGCTCATTTTTATCCTCCTTTGTGGAAAAACTAATCAGGCATACACGGCTCTTCGTTATTATGCTATAAATATCACCATGTCAAACCATTTACAGGAAAATGAATTACAGGGTGGTAGGCCAAAAGCATAGATCTCACTCTTCAGCTTAGCAGAGGCTTTTAAACCTCACACAGCCAATACTAAGTTAATGCCTGGCCAAGAGTCAAAGCAATAAAGATTTGAAAGCCTCAAAATTGAGCATTCTGCCACAACACTTAGAGTGCAGTTTCACAGTTGGCGTAAACCAGTTTAAGTGCACTGGTGCTTCTCCAAGTTACGTATCTGCACTTTCGGCTCCATCCCTTGCTTCACCATTAACACAGCTACGGCTGTGGAAATTATATATTTGTTAGGATTAGTTTTAAACCAAATAGTTTTCCTTATTCAGCAGAGTGCATACACACACAGCACAAGGGAAGAAGCAGAGAGAGAGAGGCCTAAAAGGCTGGCAGTAGGATTACTTTGAGCAACAGCCCACATTTAAACTGTTTAAGTGAATCATAAAAACCGTATCAGAACCCAACGAATTCAAATACAGAAAAAGTTACGGTAATAATTGTAAGCAGAAATAGGACCTTTCTGGTCTTTCCTAAATAAAGGGTACCTATTATCTCCTGCCCCTGTATCAGCCAGCATTTTCTTTCAAAGATGATTTAACTGCTAACTACCGACCTTCAATCCTACTGCTTCTACCTCAGCTTTGAGGGACTTGCGTAGCCAAAAGTGAACTTTTCCATCTATACCACCACAGACAGCAGCTGAGAAAGTTCGATGAAACCCCAAAACTCGAGCAAGGGGAGTGCAGGGCAGCGTATGCTTCAGGCCACTGCCTGGATCTACCACCACTGGAAGTACCTGGAGGAGCCAAACCCTACTGCGCGGAGGGCTCACTGGGAACTGCAGGGGAAAGCTTCTGTTCTCAATACAGTGCCTTTTTCTGAGGCTAAACACCTTGTTTCAGAGGACTCACTCTGTTACAGCAAAGGATGAGAAATCCCTCATAACAAGAGCACTTGGTCGGAGTGTGAGACGTGGGTTACAGCCTCCCCTCTCCTGCCAGGGTCAAACCAACACCTCCCAGAAAAACACCTTGCCCCTTCCAGGAAGATTATTAATACAGATTCAAGTGAAAATGGTTCATTTGTGACAAATATTCTTTCAATCAACCTTCAGGCCTCTGTAGAAGCTTAGCTGATGGAAAATGGCTTTTCCTTTTCTATGTCTTTTGCATCCTAGAGTCTCACTCCATTCTGTCCAAGATTTCAGCAGAAAATTTTAAAGTATCACGTGAGAAGCACGTCCTTTGTCCCTCCTCCAAAGTTGTGAGATGTCTTTCCTTACCCTCTAGGTATTTAGCTGATTGCCATGCTGAAAATACCACTGTGAAAGGTGGTCAACAATGTAATAAAAAAGTTCATGAAGTACTGAATTTGTTTCATAAAACTTCAGGATATGGGATGGCAGGAAAGAGCAGTTGTGGGGGGGAAGTCAACTGAAGTACTTGTAAGAGCTGCTTACCAGTACTAATGATATGCTAAATAATCATTTAAGTGATCTTACGATGCAGAATTTAAAGAGTTTGTTTGCTGACTTACACATTTAGAAAGTAATACTTCACATTAATCAAGTCCAAGTTCTGCTTTTTGGCAACAGTTCTCCCCTAACAAGCATTTTCATGTCAGTATTTATCTATACTAATTAGCTTACCAGCTTGAACAACTTACGAAACTTTTTTTTTCTCTAACGTCCTACATTCCAGTTTTGTGAAGAAAACCAAACTAATAACATAGCGTTTAAACTCTATGAATTCACATAAATCTTATTGAATGACTACGGTAAATTCTTTCAATAGCTTCATAATGTTATCCCTTATAAAAAAGGGAACAGGAATGTGACTGCGGGCTTTGTGCTGTCTCTGACAAGCAGAGGTTAAAATCCTCTCGTACAAAATCAGAGGCCTCCATTCAGCCAAAACTGCAAGAGGCTGCAAGCACTAGATGCGGTGATTGCAAGTAATTTGGCATGAAAGTGAAATACATCCTCAAGAACTACATGAATAAACACCAGTAATCCTGACATGGAACCCGCCTACATCAATCCCGCCCAGAGAATACATGTTGGCCAAAACCATAGCTAAAGATCTGAAAAATAAAAAGTAATTGCCTTCGAACTAAAGAAATTACAAATTACTTTCTACAAGTTCTATTCCCCTGACCCATTTCATCCTGTATGTTTGAAATAGCTTCCAAAATAATTCATGAAGCTACTCCCATTTCTTTCCTATCATTCCTAGTATTTGCTTACTATTGCAATTGATTTTTTTCATATTTTTTTTCCCTATAGAACACTGATGTTTTGCACTTGCAAAGTATTTTGGATAAGAATTTTTAGTCATGAAACATCTGGCAAATTTCTGCCAACTCCAATTAAGCTCTGAATTTCTAATCCTGTGATTTAGAAAGTAGAAGCTTGAGTAGAGCCAGAATTTGCCACAGTGTTAGGGAAAGCCATTTAACTTATTTCCTGCATATAAGGTGGAAAGAAATTTCAAATAGTGAACTTAGTCATGTTTGCAGAGTGATTGAATAAATGCGTATATTTTTAAAAGGTCAAGAAAATTATAATGAGAGTTCAGAAACTCCGGTATTTTGTTCCAAGTAAGGCATCTCTCTTCCTACCTGACAGTTTAGAAATTCATTAGAAATTCACCCTATTCCTATCCATTCAAAATGATGATGCCAAGAATCCTTTTCCCACTTTCCTTCCCTCTGAACAATGTCAATATCCATTTTTCAAGCTTTTCATCTTTACGATCCTTTAACTTTGCTTTTTAGCCCACCCCTTTTAAGCCACTCAATCTGTAGATTAAAGCTTGAAGAAATTTTGTGTTATCTAACCCCCCCCCCAGCCTACCTTAAGATCAGCTACACTTCACTTGTATGTCGTAATCACACACTTCTAATGTACGATGCCGTGCTGCCTCCTCTCCAGGGAATACACTGATACACTGAAGAAGTCTCCAGTGTATTCTTCTCCAGGGAATACACAGAATACATAAATTAGTTTTCCTGGTTTAATCTGGAAAGTACAACTCCAAACATCACCTCAGGATGTATCTAGATACATGTTATAAATTGCCAACTCTCCACATCAGTGTCCCTAACAGACATCCGTACAATGTCAACTACGTATGCCATAGGGTCTCTGAGAAATACTGTACTACACAGCAGCTGAACTACAGAAAATGAAGAATTTAAAACTGGGGCTGCAGGAATGGGTAAGCAGGTACCATTTCTTACCTGCTGTTGCTGCATAGATCGGAGGGAGATGGAGGCCACCATTTAAAGTGTATCAGATAATAAACGGACACGTTAATAACATCTTACCCAACTATTGCTTGTTTCTCTGGATATCTTTATAATCGTGTTCTCAGAAAGATTTACTTTGCACATCAAAACAGTTGAGAACGGAAGCAAAAACTGCTGCTGGGACTTTCCATGAGTTACATAAAAATTGCAACTCAAGAACCTTCGTGCAAGTATTTATCAGTCATCTGTTAGTGGCCTTACACGCTGCTGTAACTGTTCGTTGTATATTTACAATGCAAACTACCAACCTGCGTGTTCCATAATGCCATTTACATAATTCCAGGTAAGCCAAATGTGTTCATTAGCATTAACTGGACTTTGGAGATAACAGAGCTTCTTTTACCAGTACACACTGCACATTTCTATTAGTGCTATCGCAAAAATTACTTTCAAACTTGTAGTATTGTGCTTTAAAAAATTAATACTATATTTTCAATATAGCTCAACTATTGTGGTAAACAAACCAAATAATGTAAAGAACAAGCTCTAAAGTGTAAGCAGAGGGTACATATAATATTTTCTGAAATGAAATATTCTAAAAATGTTTTCAGAACTTGTATGACAAACTCCAGGACACAGTTCTGCACTTTCCTCCATCACTGTGTATGGGAAGCTTTTCCCAAAGCACTGCTCCAGAAGACTTTTACGCAAAATGAAAATGAAACAAGAAAAACAATGTCAAATTGGTAGCATTCTCCCCATTAGTAAGATTCTCCCCTTTTGTCATTCTATTACGAAGTTCCCCTGTAAATCAGTATTTAGACAGCTTCAAATAGACTTGTAAGTATTCTGAAGGATATCACATTACGTTAAGGGATATTGCAACAACTGAACAACAATCCAAACAGCAGCAGTTTAGATCCAGAATTCCACTTTAAAGGAGAGGGTTCCAGCTAGGAAAGCAACAGAATGTATTTATTTGCCTCTTAGTTGCTTAAAAATTATGAATCAACACACGTTGGTTTTCCTTTCTGCCTCTATCAGCTTTTACATAGCATTTCCTAAGTAAAAACATGTTCTCTTTAGTCCACTTTTCTTCATAACACTAGGTATATAAAGGAGAGTATAGGAAACAGCAAGGAAGGGACTTCATATAACTAATTGAAATGGTTCAAAGAAACCGCTGTGAAGAAGTGTTTCAGAACTAGAACTTGACTAAAAGTGACATTTCTTAAAAAATGATTGTCCCATTCATTGCACATATTTTTAAGACCAAATAACCAGAGCAATCTGTTGTGCTCAAGTTATGTAGAGAGACTGCAACAATAGCTTTGCTATACATATAATTGGGTTTAAAAAGCCTTCCTCTCCATGAATTCAAGAGTAGAGGAAAAAAGGACTTCAGCAGCCTGAATTTATACAAAAGGAGGGAAACCGTTTCCTCTTTCTACAAGTCAGAGAGGAGTAGTTGTGTTTCCTATATAGGAAATTGAAACAATTCTAAAGAGAAAATA
Organism: Numenius arquata; assembly: GCF_964106895.1. Classification (NCBI taxonomy): domain Eukaryota; kingdom Metazoa; phylum Chordata; class Aves; order Charadriiformes; family Scolopacidae; genus Numenius; species Numenius arquata. Next base: position 110,395,620 of record NC_133576.1, on the reverse strand, counting down.
GAAGCATTATCAAATGTACAGGAATGAAGACCTGTCATTTTATTCTGAGCTTCCTTTTCCCTTTTAATGCATTTACACACAGAGAAATTATTTTAACTTAGAGAATCTAATAGACTCACAGTTCAAATACTTTAGCTTCTCTTGCCCTTTTTTTTTTTTTTTAATATTTGAAAGATTTTTGGGACCTATGTATTAGAACAGAACTAATAAAACAAAAACTTATCAGGAAAACTGGTTCTAGGTCAGTCAAATTTTCAGAGAAAAACATTTATAGTTTTCTTTTAACTTTTACTTGTAATTTGTTTGTGTAGTTCCAATGAGTCTTTAACTGGCTATGCAATAGTCATGTAGGGTCAGTTGGGCTACATAAAAATAAGACTGTTCACCCCAAGTCTTAAAATGCTCATTGAAAGATGTGCCTAATACACTGAAAAATTTTTAAAGGGGGGGGGGGGAAGGGAATTTTCAGTGCGCTAACTACTTCACACTGTCTCCACAGGTGGACACCATCATTGCATTTTAAGAAAGCCGTTAAGTCATTTACAAGAAGCAGTTTTACAGCGACTTATGAGTGTCTGAGCAGGCAGCCCCTGAAAGGTAGCTGAGAAGGTTGAAGCTGCCAACGCTGCTTTCCCTGTACCTACTTCCCCATAAACTTACGGCATTGAATCAAGTGAAGTCTTTTAATGGATTCTTTTGCTTGGCAGGAATCTAATCTAAAAATACAAAATTTTAATCTTCCTACATTTTTATCGCACTCACTAGCCACGGTAATTATCCCAATATCATATTTAATAAAGGGTTCTCCATCCAAGGACTTCAAATTGTTTTTAACAATTAAAATGGCCTTGCATTCTAGTAAGGAAGTGAAGGAGCTCTTACATGGAGAAAAGCTAAACCACAAAGTCATAGAAAACTTTGCCAGGATTGGAACTGAAAATCTGTGGCACAGCCAGAAACAGACTTCCTGGCTCCCAACCCTATGTCTCAACCATAATAAATTCCTTCCTGTACATACACACACTCCAAGAGAAACTCTAGTAAATAGACTAAAAATGCATCAGAAGTCATCACTAACACATGAAAATGATTGGATAAATAATAAATAACATTTTGGGCAAAGAAATTACTATCCTGTTAGGGTTTGTCTTCACTGCAACAGATAGCACAAGTCCTTTTGCATAAAGATGCCTACCTGAAGTGAGAACAAATGCCTTTACCATGATACAGTCGTGCCTCTACAAGCAGTAACGTTGGTTTAGTTATAGAATAATGGAATTGCACATGGTGCTATGTGTGTCTCTGACAACGTTAATTTAACAGTGCATACTCTGGCTTTGGAAGAAGCACTGCTAAGACTTTATTATAATGTTATTAATGTTGAAGTTGTTTTCTTCCTCTAAAGTAAGAGCTTTTAGTAATAGCACCAGAGCCAGACTAAATGCTGTACACAAGTCAGGTTCAAAATTCATTTCACCTTTGACTACAACTTCTGTTTGACTCCGGCACTGAAGACTAGGATAGCACCAGAGGAACACACACCACTTGCCAAAACAACTCCAAAGGCTTGGAAAGCCTTCCAACACTTGTTTTATTTCAGTGAAATATTTACCACTCAACCTGGACTTCTGAATTTAAGGGATCCTGCCCCTGTGTCCTAAATGAGAGCAAGCCTCCAACTCTATGACACATGGGGGTAAGAGGAAGCAGCAGTTGTTGGTGGCAGTGTCCTGCGGCTGCTCTACTAGCACACTGCTAGGGTTATAAGGACTTTCTTCCTGGTGCCCTGTTCAATGCTGGAAGAGGTTTCCCACACGCACTGAAGATTGTTCAAGGGTGTAAAGAGTCTAGATAATCTAAACTCGAGTATCTAAACTCATAGAAGCAGAGTTCGCTGCTGACATGAGAGATTATTTCAACCATCTCATCAGCTCCCAGCTTTAAGGAGCCCACACTCCCTCTCCCTCCGATGCTTCTTCAAGAGCCACAGGAAGCCTGTTGATGGAAATGGAGCCTTTGCTCGTCTCGTACTTGCAACAAATGACAAGTCCTAACTCATTCCCGTCTCTGATGCAGACAGACTTACATACGCATCTCCCTGCAGCAGGCTGCATTGTTTCCTTTGGAGGAAAAAAAACAAAACAAAACCACACAAAAACCAAAAAACCACACAAAACCCTTCGCATACAGGGCCCTCCCTGCAGGTGCTTCCTCCTGTCCACCCCTCCTCCCCATCCCAAAGGAAAATTTGCCCGTGACGAAGGAGCATAAGCAAGGTCATTACCGTGTCAATTCTTCCTCCATAATAACTGGTGGACTTTTTTTATTTTATTATTTTTTTAAAGCATTGGGGCTTACTGAAGGCTTTTCCAAATCTGATGGCGCAGCGCCCAACATCTTGAAAGGTGATCCAAGGGAAGGAAAGCTCGCCATGATGTTTCCTCCTGGCTCCCGCTGGATCCTGGCCAGAAGGGAGCTGCTCTCGACTCCTGTGGCACGCTAACGCAGGTTCTTCAGCCCAGAGAGGCTCACACAAATTAAGACACTGCTTGATAACAGTCAGCCACACCTAATTTAAAGGGGGATGCAATTCACCTTTGCCATTCACATTTTTATACTAAAATGAGTCAGACTGCCTGCTTCAGTCATGTACCTCCTCGCTGAAACGCGATGCAAAGTAAAAACCTGTCAAGTTGGGGTTTTCAAATCTTCTTCTGGAAGTGGAGAAACCCTGCAGCTGAATGCTATTTCTGGAAGCATACAAATATCACTTAGTTCTTCAATTAGTGCAAGATGCACGTACTGCTTTGCACTAAAAACAGTGTAGGGGGAAGAGAAAGTCCCAAAGACAGCAGAAGCACATACCCAAGCCCCTAAAATACAGCTCTGAGTAGTGTCCACGTTGGTAATAGGAGCACTAACACGGGCCACAACAGGGCAGGGGCTCTGAAGGATAAACTGAAGGTTGAGGATGCACCTTCACGACTGTTCTGAAACACATTTACTATGGCAAAATGGACAGTGTCCCCTGGTCAGACACCCCCACCCTGTCTCTCTGCACCCACACCTTCGCCCAATCTGGAAATCAAGTACTGATGAATATGAGACCTACTCATTTCTATTCATTTCTCCCTCTTAACATGAAATATTGCTCGAGGTTTTCACACACGACACCAAATTTCTGTAACTTCAGGGACTTTCATTCCAGTAACTGAGCCTGTCCCACAGAGTTTTCCTGTGCAAACAAAGCCGGAGTAGGAAAACTGAGCTCCAAACTCCCACAGCCCCACGCAGAACTCGGGGGCTCTTGCAGGAAAACTCCCCTTTCACCATGCAAGGCTGCTGGGAACAGGAACAAAATTTAACCACGTGTTAAATTTTTGTGAGGAAAGCCAGGTAAGGACAGCTTTACGCTAAGTTAGACATACTTAAGTTGGACTCTGCGAAGCTTACATTTTCATTTCTTGCTGAGAAGTGGAAAACGCTACACTTTTACGGTTAAGTATGAATTTCAAAAATAGTCAAAAAAGGTTTCTTGTGGTTATAGCCTATTGAAGTGAAACTGCCTGATTTCACCTCAAAAAATTAAGGTCAAGAAGTTTCACAGAAGAAACTAAGACAACTGGAAATAAAATAAGCAAGACCCATTTTTGCATGTTTCTGAATTGTCTGATGTACCTTACATTAAGAAATTATGCCAAAACCCTGTGAAGTGCTATTATTTACTCTCCTTTACAGCAGACTAGAAAGGTTTTGCCCAGAGCCTTGCTTAGGTGCAACTGATTAAAATCTAGTTCAAAAGAACCATGCCACCCAGCCAGATATGAAGAGATTTGTTATTCTAAGATGTAGAAATAGACTGGTTTTGATGCCAGAAGTGAGTCTATCCAAGCTGTTGTTGAATAAATGAGTCTGTCTAAACTGAGATTTATCTCATATCTGCCCCTAAAGGCAGTAAGAGCTGCTTTTTTTATATTTACTTAACAATTTAATTAGTTACAACATGTTTTCGTTTCATTAATCAGTGACTAATGGGAGTATTTTGTGCATGTGCGATAACTGGCCCCCTTTAAATTAGCAGGAACAATTGCATAGCAAAGTATTTATTTTCGTATATTTATTCTGTGCTTATATATTGAAGAAAATGCTTTCTGTATCACAAAATTAAAGTTGAAGAATTTATTTTTATAAAAAGAACCATCTTTCTGATTAGAAAGACAGCTTGGGATATGCTTTCTAATAAGAAATAAAAATTTCTCCTCCCACTGCAACACATCTCAGTCCTGAGACTACCCAAGAGCAACCCACAGGTTCATGATCTTTATGCCTCTCGCTTTTAGCAATTATTTGGTAAAATTATTTAAATACCTATCAGTGTTACTTTGTCCCTCCTGAAGTTTGTGCTGAGGGAAGCGAGATAGAACTACTCAGCTGATTTCTGGTGATAAGTGTTATCTATTGCAAGCAAAGATATCTATTTAAAAACTGTAACGTTAGTTCAACCTCCCATAAAACACAAAATCCCACGATTACTACTATCTCCAAAGAAAAAGAGGAGTTTTAAGGCAGGAGTCATTCGGACGCTGAAAAGTCTCCTAATTGAAGAAAAAGATCTTGCGAGGAAGCTTTTGCGCTCCAACACTGTTGGCAAAGGACCTTTCGGGGAGCAGGGAAAGAGTTAACAGGAGGCTGCAGCTGCAGCACTCCGCTGGTGACCATTTGCAAGGTACAGTCCCAGCAGACACATTATCAGCTTAGGGGAAGGCAAACAAACCGAAATGAAACCATTCTCCAGCGAGTCCGGCCTCTTCTTCCTGTGATGTCACACTACTAATTGCCTGAGCTCTCCTCTCTCCTCTTCTCTTCTCTCCTCTCCAGAAGGAGCCGGGCTGGCGAGAGAGGCTGCCGGGGCGCAGGACGCCAGGGCTCTGCTCCTGCAGGAACAAACACGCTCTGGAATTTGGTTTCTGCCCTCCTAAAGCAGCTCGCTTTCCGCCCCGTGGGGCCAGCCAGCCAGCAAACGCTCCGGAAAAAAAAAAGCTCCTTTTACAGAAAGAAGGCTGAGGGAGAAATGCAAGTGCCCACACTTTGCGGCGTCCGGCACACGTTCCCAGCAGATTCGGAAGGACCAGACTTCGCCATCGTGATCTGCAGCCAAGAATAAGGCAGAAAAGTTCTACAACGGCTCCATCAAATCGAGGTGGGGGGGGGTGGGGGGGTGGGAAATGGAAGCGAGCAAGCTTTGGGATGACCTCATCTGCCACAAACGATAGGGGGTTTTGACTTTCGAAGGCTGGCGATGTGATTACAAACAGCACTTGGAAGAGAAGAGTGACCTGCTGGAGATGTGCTCCCCTGCTACAGAGCTGGCCTTTCTTCCCTGAAGCATCACCCTGCAACCAACTGACCAAAGCACACAGTTCAAATACATCTGCAAGTTCCTCCGGAATTTAAAAAAAAAAAAAAAAAAAATTGCAATAAAAATACCCAAGAAACCTCCAAATCGCAGGAATTTTAAATATACCATTATAATGGTAAGCTCTAATTGTTCCACTGAAGACTCCTTTAAATATACTTTATATGGGTGTATCTTTAGCATGGTGTTTGTTCTTGGCCTCATAGCTAACTGCGTTGCTATCTACATTTTCACTTGCACGTTAAAAGTGCGAAATGAAACTACAACTTACATGCTTAATTTAGCAATATCGGATCTGCTTTTCGTGTTTACATTGCCCTTCAGGATTTATTACTTCGTAGCAAGGAACTGGCCATTTGGAGACATCCTTTGCAAGATTTCTGTCACCCTCTTTTATACCAATATGTACGGGAGCATTTTATTTCTGACTTGCATAAGCGTGGATCGCTTTTTAGCTATAGTACACCCCTTTCGATCTAAGACTCTCCGAACAAAAAGGAACGCAAAAATCGTCTGCGTCGCAGTATGGATAACCGTGTTAGCAGGCAGCACCCCGGCAAGCTTTTTCCGATCCACAAATCTCCGTAATAATACCGAACAGAGATCGTGCTTTGAAAACTTTTCGGAGGACACGTGGAAAACCTACCTATCCCGGATTGTTATCTTCATTGAAACAGTTGGGTTTTTTATTCCACTCATCTTGAACGTGACCTGCTCTACTATGGTCTTGCGGACTTTGAACAAACCGCTTACTTTAAGTCGGAATAAATTAAGCAAGAAAAAGGTACTCAAAATGATTTTTGTCCATTTGGTGATATTCTGCTTTTGCTTTGTGCCTTATAACGTTACCTTAATACTTTACTCCCTCATGAGAACACAGACCTGGATTAATTGTTCAGTGGTAACTGCAGTCAGGACTATGTACCCCATCACCCTGTGCATCGCCGTTTCAAACTGCTGTTTTGACCCTATAGTCTATTACTTCACATCGGATACAATTCAAAATTCAATAAAAAAGAGCCGGTCCACGAGACCACGGGACATCAGATTTTCCGAAAGGCCAGTTTCAGAAAACTTCATTCAACACAGCCTTCAGACCGTAAAAATGAAAATATTTGACAGTGACTCTACAATATAAACTGTATTAAAATAGTAATGGGACTAAACTGGAATTAGAAGCCTGCACATTTCTTCAGCTGTGGAAATATATTCTGATATGTAAATGTTACGCTTCCTTCACATCAGAAAAGTTTATGATAAGACTGTAAAAGTGTTAAGCATAAATAGAAAAAAAGTATTTTACACAGTAAAAGTATTTTAAGAATTTATGTCAAATGTCTGTTCTGACGGGTTGTATGTTAGAAACGAAATTTTGGTTTCAGATTAGGTTAACCAAAGTCCAAAGACTCTCTGTCAAGTCAAAAACAAATAAAAAGTTGGTGGGTTTTTCTGAATTTAAAACAATTGCTCATTTTTTATAATGATACAGACTTCCAAGTCACTGGAGGACGGGGATGAAACTACCTGGATTACACCGCAGGATCCAGTTTCTGAGGAAAACAGCATCATATTGATCATGTCTCTTCAGCTACTGGGCCTGCTCTGGAGTTCCCTCTCTATCCTACTCCTCTCTCCTGTCTTCCTCCCTGCACCCTCCTTCTTAGAGACCATTTTGCTCATAGGAGGTTTCAAGGACTTAATTTCTCCCAGGTTTATCTGATAAAATATACGCTCTCTTCACAAGCCTGGCCCCCATAAAGCAATTAAATCTTCTGGTAGTTTAGGGCATCTGGAAACAACTCAGACAAACTGGTTTTTCTTCTCACCTCTGCCTCAGATGTCTGTGTAATTAAAATAACCTGATGACTGAAGTTAGTGCTTTTGGTACAGTACTGCTTTATTAAACTCTTTTGTGAGAAGTTCTTCAGCTCAACATGACTTCTGAGCAAAACAACATCCTCCAAATAAGGTAATTCAATCTCAAAGTAGTAGTTGCTTAGAAAAACATGACCTTTGCTAACTAGAAATGAGCATGTGTATCAACCCAGATGTTTCTTCTAGGAAATTATTTGGTGTCCCATAAAGAAATTCAAGACAGTAATTTTTAGAGTGAAACTTCCTCTCAGTCTTTGAGTCCTAGAAATATTTTTAACATGAGCATTTAAAATTTCAAATGCTGTTTTCCTGGAAACTTTATAAAGTATAAAAATAAATTACTTGGGGCTACATGGTGGCAAAATTAATTGAGGCACTTTGAAAAGTCAAAGTCATGTAAAAGGAGAATTCTATGTCTATTACTGTTACAAACAGGAATATATAGACAGAAGTGCTTTAAAACTTCCTGCTATGTATGTTTCCCAGCTATTAGAAAATTGTGTACATTTCCCTCAAAGTTAACTTAACATTGCTGTAAAATTAAATAAATATCTAAAAGGTAAAAGTAAGTAGTTAAGTGTTGTTTTTTCCTCCCCCAAAAAACAACGCAGTAAAGAGTAAGAACTGAGTTAAAATGAATTTGCACTTTAGATTTAGGGCAGTCGGTTGCAACACAAATATCGCATTGAGGCATTTTTACTTCAGGGCAGTATATGGAAGCACAAATCAATGTTGGAGAAAACGCATATTGAGCTGTCAGAGTACATGATATGTTATATGACTGATTTTACTTCCCTTTGCAAAGCTTATGCTTAATTGTTATAAATCAACTGTACGTTGCCTACTGCTACTGGACAACCGAGTTACTCAAAGACTGCTAGAAACCAATACCAATTGAATTTTAAATTTAACAGCATTTTAAATCTTTATCCACACAACTTATGAAAGGAAAATTCAAATAGTATGAGCTTAAGCTACAAAGATAGCATAGATATAAACTTCTGCATAATACCTGAAAATAGGCAGTTATCTTAGTTGGGAATCCTAAACTCTTCTGATTCATATTTGACTTCAGAAAAATGTACAAAACCCCCAGCATGAGTAAAAATTCTGTATGTTTTCCATATGCCACTGACAAGCCCAAAGTCACTTGCAAATCTAAAGTCAAAAGCCAGATACGCATCTCTAATGTCTCAATGCATCTCCCTCTAAAAGGCCTGTTTGATATTAGACTCCCTCCAAAGACTTGGAGACTAAAGCCCTTGATGTCGCTGCTGGGCAATGTTTGCAGGCTACTACTGTCCCCGAGCTTGGCAAAGCTGTTACTCAGTTGAGTGACAACTTGCTCAGCAATGCCTCTGCCTTACAGCAGCAAACGCCCCTGAGCCTCACCCTAGTAAAGAGAAGCTGCTCTTTCTGAGATTACGAAACTGCCAAAAAAAAAAAAAAAAAACCAAAAATCAAAAATAAAAATCACTGACTTAAAAGCAGAACAAGCAAATAAAGTCGCATGTCTGCGTACTCCCCTTTAAACCAGACTTTCCTTGGTGTATTAGCCCAAAGAGCCTGGGAAAGGATGATGTAGTAGCTCTCTCTGCCTTGCACTCACGCTCTGGGGCAGTAGCTTTTTTGCTTTTTGTACGTCGTACGACAGCGTCGTACACCACAGTACAATAGCTTTCCCACCAGTTAACAGCTTGGTACCTTGAAACTGTTTGAGAAAGCTTTATATTTTTTATTTATGTTTTTTATTAAACATACTTCACTCTTTCCACAGGAAAAAAAAAAACAAACAAAGAAACCCCGACCTAAAACAACCCCCAAAAAGAACACGGTCAAAAAAGCAACAGCTGTAATTCAGAGAATCTGACCATTACTTGAGACATTCCTGATCTGCCTGATTCACAAGCCAGGGAGTGAACCCGTACCTCCCACAACAAACTGATATAAAACCAAACTACCAGCTTTTGAGGACTGGACGAGATTTTCTCCACCTTTTCTGGTTCTGCAACAGGATTATCCTGAAGAGCTGTGGACAGAGCAATGTTTTCACTGGTACCTTCCTGAATAGCTGCACTCCTTCCCTCTGCTTCTGCCTCTGATACCAACTCTTCTGTCCCTCTGGTAAGAGCTTATCCCAAAATTTAAATCTAGATGAGGAGTTATGCTCTTAAGTCATGCCTAGGCATCTCAAATAAGACAGACTTAGGTTGCCAGAGCTCCTGAGCACCTCAAAGTGTTGCATCCAGTACTTCCTAAAAGCACATCATCTTCACTCATACACCTATGCATAGCGGGGGTTAGGAGTTCGGTTTTAGGATCAAAACTTACAGCTTTGTTCTTTGTAGTCTGGTTTCTTCATCTACAGAGTGCAGATACTGCACACTTACCATAAAAATAAAAGCCGTGAAAATTCAGTTGACTCCAAGAATTTTTTGGTTTTGAACCAAGGTAGGCAGCCATTGATAACTAGATAATTAATCTGCAGTTTCACAAGACAAGGAAAAAGAAACAAACTTTCTATCAACACTTCTGATTTACCTCAATATACCATTACTTTAAAAGCAAAAGATGTCCCATTTTATACTTCCTAAATTCAGCTTGAAATTTTAATTTCTGGCTTTCTCAGGAAGAGAACGCAAGTTAAAATTTGTTTCACTCAGTATATAGCTCTTTGACATTTAAAGAAATACCAAGTCAAATACATCTTTATATTTTTCATCTAGAAATGTTTTTTAAAAAAATCCATAGGTGATACTTCAGGCAGGTAAGAAGTCCTTAACTGGGATTAATCTCTGAACTTTTATTTCTTAAAAAACTAACTTCAGTCATAGAAATGCAGAGATTGAAAAAGAGCTCGGGAGATCAGGCAGAAGATACGAATGGCTGTACTGTATCAGATCCCAAACATTCAGCTAATCTGCAATCCTGCCTCAAACAGTGGCCAAGGCTGGAGGCCTGGGGAAGAAGATAACAGCAGGAAAGGCTTACAAGGTTTTCTCTCGCCCAAGTTCTGTCCCACTTCACCAGTTGTATCTCAGGACTTCCTGGGTCAGATGCGTTTGTGTTTTCAGCAACACTAAAAATTTTTCTCCTGTAAGCTTGTCCTTTTGAACTCATGCAAACTTTTTAACATCCACAGCATTCTGCAGTAAAAAGTTCACAGTGTGCACGTGGAGGGGGAACAAAACTAAGAAAAAAAAAAACAAACAAAAAAACCAACCCACCAAACACCACCCCCACCCCCAAACCTCCTTTTGTTTCAAATCCACTAGTTTTATTACTGCCTCCTCATTTCTTCTGGAAGAAACAAGCACCACTTGATTGCCATTCAGCCTTTCCATATCACTCCTGATTATACAGCTTTTTCTCATTTGCAAGAAATGACAGAAGTGATTTTCATTTGTAATTTCAACCACCATCATTGCCAAAGATCAGATTTTCAGAATTACATAAAGAATTTAGCTAAAATTGCAGTGAACCCAGCAAAGTTCACTTTGACACTGATAATTTTGAAAATCCCACTTGAGCATAGTATCCTCTAGTAGTATTTATTCTTCAAAGTTATTTTCTAGGGATTTTATCAATGAAGAGCAAGTTCATAATTTTTCAGCAGTAAATGTAATATTATACGGTTCTTTCACCTGGGCAGACCTGTAAATCCTGACAAGATCCCTTTTTTGCCAGACTATTATCATTTATACCTCAGGGTTATTGGCATTTGAGCATCACTGACAAAATGGAAGAGGATACATTTCCAAAGTTAAAGCAAATTGTAAATCAGAACAATTCTAAATCTAGAAGTTGTAAATGCCTGGACTGCATTTGTTACCCAATTATCAGAGTGCTGGAAAAAATTGTATGAATGCAACTGACAGTCACTGAATTAGCACATTTCCAGAATGTACTCAACAGAGCTCATTTAAGATGAATGCAAATTCAGAAAGCCATGTCTGCAGAGTCAAATACTTCTGCAAGAAGTTAGGAGAAGTTTTAGTCCTCTAATTCTGCTTTGACACTGAAACCTTTCGCATTTATCATCCCTCTCTTTCCCCCCCTCCTCATCCAGTTCCTGTTATACAATTAACTGCTTATAAAGCAAGCCTGGTTTTCCTGTAAGAAAACTGAACTTAACACAAAATTAAAGCAAACAAAAAGAACCCTGCACACATCATCTGATCTTCTATAAAACCTACAATTTTGCTGAAAAACTCCAGAACTAAGAATTTAGATTTAAAATTATTTTTTCTATTTAACAAGCCATCTGTCCACTCTAGTTATAACAAAACTAAAAGCTGTCCTGCACTAAGAAGGGATAAGTTTCCTACAGTTTAAACATGAGAATCAAAAACCACAAGCGATGACAAAGGAAGGCCTCTAATAAGTTCCTATCTTTTTATGAAGAGATAAAAGAATACTTTTCCACACACAGAGCTTTAAGATTTGCTCTAACTCCACCCTTTTTATAAAGGGTGAGTTCCTGCCTTAAAAAAAAATTCTTAAGTAACAATGCTACTAACAGGAGGCAGCCAAAATTAATGCCATTGTCTTGGGAATAATATGTCTAATCTCACACGAAGACAACCGTGGCTATGCTAACTCTTCTGCTTTTCAGATGAATTCTGAAAAAAAAAACAAAACGCTGCTTTATGAAAGGAAGTCAATTGTGCACATCAGTTGCAAGTCTTCACTCTTCTGTGAAATTATGCAACACTAGATCTACTAATTTTTAGATGTCTGTCCTGGTAAACACTTTCTAAAAGCAGCTATTAATGTAATAAAAATTGAAGACACTCCTAGTCACTAAAGAGGATTATTGGATTCCAAAAAATTTACCATTTGTCACAGCATCAAGAAATACACTTAAGTTGGAAACATCTCTAACAAAACTTTGATGCTTTTATGCAGTAATGAAAAAAGTACACACAGCATTGCAGGTATTTCTTAATGGAGAAATCTGTTACACATATAGCAAACATGGCAAAAACTGAGAATACAGACGGTGAAGCAAGTACCAAAATAACTGCCTTTTCAGCCCTAACAAAAATGTCTTTTATTAATGAAACCAAATCTGAAGACTCTTGGTCTACTCGTTTACTTAAGTTATTGAACACTTTTTACTTCTGAAAGAAACCTTACCATATATACTGCATGCTCACATTGTGTGTTTCACATGCTCCTGTGGGTGGGCAAGTGTGAAAAGAAAAAAAAATCAGCAGCTGTTTCTGTCCAGATAAGATCTGCGAGTTCCTCTGAGCTGCTGGAGGGTGCAAGAGGCACAGAGCGAGCACGCCAAGCAGAGGCTCTGTTCTAGGCAGGCTGACTCCTGAACGGGAAGGACAGCATGATGACAGTTCAGGTACTTACCCAAGCCAAGTTCAGACTAGGTACAGTCTAACGGGGTGAGCCTGAAGTCCCTGCCGAGGGCTTCAGGAGAACACCACGCACACAGGTCCAGACGGTAGTGGCACTGTGCTCAGCTGTACCATAGGCGCTTACCACCATTCTGACATGCAAACCCAAGCCAAATGAAGAGCTTCAACAAAGCCTAGAAGGATCACCTTTCTGGAGGACGACGAACACTGTGCCCACTCAATAGTTGTAAACAGGGGGATCAGCATCCCTGACAAGGACTTTTTATTACTGAAAAGTTACTGTAAGACATATGCTCAGTGATAAACAAACATATAACTGAAATGCTATACATTTATACAGTATAAAAGTAGGCGCAAAAGCACTTGGCCTACAAAAAACCAAAACAAACCTCATGCATTTATGCATGCAATAACTTAAAGAAAAAGCAGCAGAGACAAAAATCCACTTCCAATGACATGTAATTTGGCAGTTTGACAAGATACTGTTACCCCCTTAAGAGCTTGAAAACTGAGTATATATCTGGGAAAAAACCCTCCATATTTGAATGTTTGTCTGGCACTTACTTTGCTTCCTAACAGAAGCTAATTCTATCTTCCATAGAAAAGTTAACTACAGAATGGCTCAAATAACACAGCAATAAGATAGAAAGAGCAATAAAAGCTTATAACGGTTATTCATGACTCCGGCAAAATAAGGAAGACCCCAAAAAAAAAAAAACCCACAAAACAAAACTTCATACTACCCATTTCACCAGTTTTGCTTCACTATAAAGATTTACAAAACTAGGAAGTTAGAGAGCATAATCTTATCCAAGGAAGAAGCAGCAGGGATACAGCTGCAGAATTTAACCCAAGCATTATTTCTGTATTTAAGGAGACAGCCACATCAAATTTGCCCCAATTCAGCAAAATTGTACAAAATTAAAGAACTGCAAGTATATCTCCCTGAATTCTAATATATTTTTTCCTCATGGGCAACCTTTAAACATTCTTACAAAGTATTTGCAATGCAGATATTGCTGTGCTGCAAGATGAAAAGCTGAAGTCCAAACTAAAATGAAAGTCCTACAGCCATGGTATGACCACCAAAACATTGGACAACCAAGATTGAAAAGCAAGAATTCACAGAAAAACTTTTCACTATTTTTTGTTAAAGCGTTATTAATAATCAGATCAACCTTAAGGAAAAAGAGACACACACACAAAAAAAAGTATAACATGTTAACCAAGGTTTATTAACCAAGGCTTATTTCTGTAGCTAACTCTGTACTTGGGACCAGTGTAGACACAGGCAAGATATCCTTATACTGCATCAACAGAGCTGCAAGCTTCACTGAGCACAGGCTATAAACCTCAGCTCCATATTACAGCTGTAAATCTATAGCCGGAGAGATCATGACACCTCCTCTGCTTCTGTAGCCACGCTGGTAACAGGACATGACCTCTGCACGAACAGAAACCACAACAGTGATGACAGGCGAGAGGCATAGCACAAGACGACACCTAAAACAAGACCAGGCATACTTAAGTAACTACCTCTTGCTAATGTCCCCTTAATGCTGAAAAGAAGGTGGAAATGCTGTGATGAAAACTAATATTAAGCATATGATTCATTTCTACTAACCTTAACAGACAAACATTATACATCTAGTTTAGGTTTGTCATTGAGACAGATGCTCTCTACAGTTAGTGGAGAGAGGCACCTTCAGAAAGTGAGTAATCCCATTGTAAAATACCTGTTTAAGATAAATAGAACTAATTGCTTTCTGGAAATGCTGCTCTGTCTCAAGTATAGAGGGAGACTAAATACCTGAGTTATAGAAGTCTAACAATGTAGGACTCTCATCCCCCTAATAAGAGAAACTCTGCATTTTAAAGCAGTAGATGAAGTAGAGAAAAACTTAAATCCTTAATCAAGAATGGCATCCAAATTTTACAGAATGAAAACTCCACATAATTGCTGTGTCTTAGGTAATCCCTTTGGTCATGTTTGTACTTGAATCAAAACAGCATCTTAAGGGTTGGGCTGACTTTGGTATACCTGCAACTGAGAAATCCATTAATACTGTGCTGACATAACCAGTATCTTACAATCCTGGTGAGTGTTTTGTACACTTAGTGAGTGCCTACCAAGAAGTGAACATGTTGCCAACACAGACAAAAGCAGGAAACACAGGACCTCAGCTTTAAGTGCTCCGGTTTCTCTTCCAGTAGCCTAGAGGATTTGCTCAGATGGTAACACCCAAGCATGAATAACAGCTTGAGTCATCTTCACGATAAACAGGAGAGGCAGGGAAGATTTTCAAAGCGATGGTGCAGACAGGGAAGACTATCATTCGGTATTCTTCCTGGTTTTTTAATTTGCCTTCAGCTGTTAAGGCAGATGAAAGTTCCAAGTCTCAAAGAGCACAGCACGATTTCTATAAAAGGAAACTCTTCAGGAGTACCAGAAAGGCATGGGAGAAACACTCTTACATATTTTATTTATGCATTTATTAAAAACTGTGTGTGTATACATGCTCAAACTAAAAAAGCATATAAACATATATTGCATAGTTATATGATACTGGATGGTATATTCACAAATACCCCAAAAAGCAGCCGTCTTACTGACTTCTACAAATGCACCTTGTATGAGAGAGGCAAATATCACAGAAGGCTTTCCAGCCACAGCTGTGATAACTGAAGTGTCAGAACTAATTCATGACCTTAAAAAAAAAAAAAGCCCCAATAAGCACATGCAGCAGAACCAGTACAATCCTTTAAATCCTTTAGCACTATCACGCCAAGCAGCAGTGGTGGCAGTGACCTCTCTCTCATCACACAGGCTTCTGGAACACACTCATGATGCAAGCAGAAATATATTTAGTATGTACAGACAGAAAACCTCAAATCAATTCTCAGTTCCTTCTTTAAGGTCAAAGCTGCACCCTCCTAATGTAACATTTTCAAAAGGAGTATGGCGAGCACATGAAGTGGCATAGTTTGGTGACCCTGAACACACTTTTCCTCTTGTAAGAAAAACCCTAGAAAATTCCACATTAGAAATCATTGTCCCTAGCAACCTCCACGCTGAGACAGGGTACTAGGTGCCTAAAATCCAGAAATCACAGGAAATGGGGGAGGTCTGCAAGAGCAATCTGATGCCTGCAATTCCTGAGGTGCCTGTCTTTACACCAGTGAAGTTCCCCCGGTGGTTCATATCCCGCCAGTGAGAATTCTTGCAAATGTTGTCATTCTGGATAAACCAAGCAATTTTTTTTTTTTCGTGCCTAAGGCTGTCCCTCATTTACAAATTAGGTATTCCTGTATCTAAGGAAATGCAAAATTTAGTAGGCATGAAAGGAGTATGTCTGACATACAGTGGCTTTTCCAAGAGAAACTGGCTGCTGTGCAGAAACACGCACAGCTCCTGGAGCCTAGAGGAGAGTGAGGGAACGCGTGACTCATTTGCCAGCGCTGAAGACACTCATGTGGTTGAACCCACGACTACATCTGCAGTTCGTAACACAACGAGCCATGGCCTGTCCTAAGACCTTGAGGGCAAATGGCAAAGCACAGCTTGCAGCTGCACAGCTAGATGTTCTCCACTTCTAATCCATACCAGCAGTTGAAAACAGTCCCTGAGCTACATCATGCCCCAAATCTTGCCTAGGCATTGTCCAGAGGAGTGCTGACAAATGCCAAAGCATGCCAGGGAACGTGTTACCAACGGAACACCACCGATGACTGTAGGGCAATACTCAAGCCCAAACTATTGTCCCTTTGAGGCCAGCAGTACAGAGGCAGCACCAATACCCTGCAGCCTGGCCTTACTTGGCGGCCTATCAAAAAGGTTTTAGAGTCACTCTTCTAATACCACAGTAAATTATTTATCCGGTAGCCTATTGTATAAAGTGTTGAGAGTATGACTATTTCTACTTCTTCCAGGTTTAAAAGGAATGACTGAAGACATCGAAATAAAAGCGAAGACTTCAAACTGCATGTAGACACCTACCTCCAGAAGAGGTGTAGCGCTCCAGACATAAATCTAAGAGAAAGCACTACTGAGAAAGATACGTACCACAAGAAAATATGCTAATTCCCATTCCTAGATGCTCAATTCCTCCTTACAAGACACACAGAAACCTCATTTGAAATTGTACACTGCATCCAAGGCACTAAGCACTTGAGCACAGTGAGCTCCCCAATATCTGTGTCCTTGTACAATCAAGGACCAGGAGGCTGCAGAGTTAAGCTTGTACTATACCAAAGTACTAAGGAATACTTGCTCACCTGTAACTTCTCACAGCTTCACCCTGACCTGGATTTGTCTAATGTTTTAAGCAAATCTGAAACATACCTATTTAATATTTTTCTCCTTGTTTCATGATCAAAGTAGGGCTGCTGTTATCCCAGCTCAGTGAGTTTGACATATTAATGCAATAAAATATATTCTTTGGAAATACATGGTTTTCCTCAGGAAGGCATTTCTGCCACAGTGAGCTGCATAATTTAAAACCAACAGAAGTCTGGTGTGGGATGAGATACCCGACTATAAACATTAACTACATAGTTAGTTGAGAAATACTCATTGCAAACATTGATTTATGTTAAATCAATGACATGATAAAACTGTACTGCAGACTTCATTGCAAGTGTTTAATCGGCAATAGAAACCACAGAGAAGAAGGAGTTGCTAAAGCAGCATTGTGTAGCAGTTTCGGCAATGCTACATGGAAGAAGTTATAAATAAAGCAAAGCACGCCTGCCTACTTCTGATCGTATTTTAACCATTAAGAGAAGTAACCTTGTAAAGCCGTCTCTTACCTTGCATCAGTCATTAAAACTCTGAACCACATTACAACTCTAAATCGCAACACATTTCAATACTGGTGTTCCTTCTTCCTTTGAAAAATACAAACACCAATTAGGATAGCAAGTGTTAAAGAGCAATACAGCTAAGGCAGGCTCCAGTGTCAACAGCTGCAGTGCAATGCACTGCTTTGGTTTCAACATCCGTTTGCCCCTCACACATAAACAAACACAAAAAAACCCCAGTTGAAGCTAGCAAACCAAATCAAACTTTACATGAACTCCCTTTAGCCTGCCATAATGACAAGCTACCAGGTAACCTTTAAAAACTGCAGTCCTCTGAGGAAAACCCCTTGGACTTCTAGTGCTCCTGTGGATGAGTTAGCAAGTTAACAACAGATAATTTTGCCGCTTGTAGAGCTAACCAGGAAAGCATGGCTGTGCTTCTTTCTTCAGTCTGCCTTACTGGGCTGGCATGAATTATCTTTGGACAAGGTTGAGGTTGGTCTGCAACTCCAGTGTAGAAGAACAAGACCCTTTCACTACCCCAGCACTGGGCAGCTGAAGCTTGACGAACAAAAGGGTTTCACAAATCTCATCTCTGGCCCACCAAAGGCTGGCTTGCAGAACAAGAATTTTGCAGCGTTGCCCTAACTATTTTAAGTATGCCAGATGTGATGATTTAGAACATGTGTATGCTCCATGCTCTTCACCTACTGTACACGTGAAAAGGCATTTGCAGGAAGCACATTCTCTTAAGCAGCAGTATGAAAGAAATCTAATACCAGCCCGTTCCTCCCGGATCACTGCTGATGAGCAGAGTGCAAGCTGAGAGGCAGGGAAATACAACTGGATTGCTCTGCAGATACAGATAACCAAGATGAATACTCCCTAGGTGTTTACTTTCTTGAATGACACAGCAAAAAAAAAAAAAAAAAAAAACCCAAAAAACAACCACCCAAAAAACCCCATAAAAACAAAACAAACCCAAACCCAAGTACTGCTGTTCCCAGAAACAAATGCATTTCAGGTATTATAGATGCTTCACTTTCAAAATCGATCATGAAAATGGATAGATTTTGCATTCAGTTTGCTTGCACTGAAAACCTGCTCTTCCCTGCTGCTTCCTAACGCAGTGCAGCAAGCAGTGACTCGAGTCAAATACGTGACATGGCAGCTGACAGGGCTTTCTCTAAGGGAAATTCAGAGGTTCACACAACCTTAATCTAAGATATTCAAAACAATTACTTTTTTGGCTGACCACAAGAGAGATCAATTTGACAGAATTATGAAAAAGGCTGAACATGAACTCCCAGGCTGGCAGGAAACAAGGTATCCTCAGTATAGGAAACAGATTTTAACTATGCCAGGGTTTAAATCATATTTATATAAATATGGTAAAAATGAATCAAAGGCTATAGCCACCTTTATTTTTGAGTTTAAAGTCATTTCAGTTCCTCTTTATTTAAGGTTACGAAATTAAAATAGTCCCCAAAACACTGCATGGAGACGAAGCACAAATGTTCTATAGTAAAGAAAGAATACTGTACAATATATTTCTGTTTTGCCAATAAAATGATGCAGTGTTATTACCATATTCTAAACTGACCTCCACACAATCTGCACCTGAATGCATCAACCCCATTGGTAGATAATAAGGGGCTTCTTCCTTCAGGGTTCAATAAAGGTTTAAGGAAAAGGAAGTATTTTCCACATCATTTAGTCAGTACAGATGCTTGCCCCTTTTCAAAATTAAGAGTTACTGAGAAGAAAACAACTTTTTTCCACCGTTTATTTTGTCTGGCTATGCTTTTTTTGTTAAAAGAATGGATGACCTAGAGAAGTTTCATCTCCTTCCTCAAGTACAGATGACTAAATCAGCTAGCTATGCAATA
The DNA here is from genome assembly GCF_964106895.1 of Numenius arquata. Classification (NCBI taxonomy): domain Eukaryota; kingdom Metazoa; phylum Chordata; class Aves; order Charadriiformes; family Scolopacidae; genus Numenius; species Numenius arquata. The sequence continues at coordinate 110,376,265 of NC_133576.1, read as the reverse complement.
GCAATAAACACATTCACAATGACTAGCAAAGGAGTGATATATTATCTTCAAATACCAGTGAGAAACAGAATCCTTCGCATTCATTTGATGCAACTTCCAAAGTCAGAAAAAGGTCAGATGCACTTAAGATTTTTTCCTTCAGAGAAATTATGCCAGACATTTTCCCTCACAAAAGCTCTGTGACAAGTAAAACTACCATAAATTCAAGCTATTCTGTATTCAATTGCTCAGTCCCTTTAAGTCTCATATTGTAGTCCTGCTTCCTAAAGCCCTCAGAAGAATGAGGAAAGACTGGATAAATATAGACCTGACTTTCCAGAGAGCAGACAAGCCCCATATTGAAATGTACTACCTGTGGGGGAAGGTAAGAACTAAACAGAAATACTTGGTAAATAATTGGGGGAAATTAGAGTTGCATTATGCAAATATTTGTAAATAAGAATAGAAACATTTGAAAAATATTTATTTACCAAGCTTTTTCTTTTTTTTTTTTTGCATAAGCTGTACTCATTCTGTGCTTTTCTTCATTTTAACACTTATCAATTCTCTAACTATATAAGGAAATTTGAACCTTCTTGAGATTCTATCTTTTTTGGATTATCAGTAATTTGTTTAAAATTAACCTAAAACAATCACTTACAGTGAGATATTCTTTACAACTAAGCAGAAGTCATCTGGCTTTTCTCTCCTCCTCGTATCGAGTGTTTGTTTGCAGGTTAAGTTTACTGGTACGAACTACACTTCTCTAATTGCCTACCCCTTCTTGAGGGAATTACTAATTAAGCAGACACTTTGTAAATCTTGTACATCTTTACATGCTGACAATATCCAAGCAGTGAGATGATATCCAGGTGAGGAACTGAAAAAGAATATGGTAAACCATTCCTTTGTTCACTGGTTGAACCTTTCTGGGACACCTGACCTCAACAACCTTGCAAGTCAGCCACAGAAGCGTTTTCTCCTGTTGCTAATACATTACACACTTCAGACTAAGCCAGCCAGTATTTAGATGTGAGGTACAGGTGGATTTTCTGCACTAGAGTACTCATGGCTTTACATTTCTACATGCAGCCTTACAATGTATGGGCCTTAGGTCCTTCACTGCAGTGACCCAGAGACTCGGCAAGGCATTTTAACATAGATAAATGTCCCACCCCTGGAAACATTCAAGGTCAGGTTGGTCGGGGCTCTGAGCAACCCGATCTAGTTGAAGATGTCCCTGCTCATTGGAGGGGGGGGGGATTGGACTAGATGACCTTTAAAGGTCCCTTCCAACCCAAACGATTCTATGATTCTAAGATAATGTTTCACAGTGAGCCAGCGCTGTGCAGTCTGCTGCTCACAAATCACAGCCTTTCCCCTACGGGCAGCTGGAGGAGGCAATGGAGGCCAGCGCAGAATCTCAGGGTGCCTGTACGCCGCCTCCAACTGCCTGTTGCTGACTGCCACAGCTTCCCTCGGCTTTTGAGGAAACCCTGCTGTGCCCTCTAGTGACAAACCTCTAGAGATGGCAGACTGACCTGCACTTGGGGAGATCCAGGAGAGACACGACACACAGCTCAAAGAAGCAGAAGGGCCCTTGGGTACGTGTACTGCACATTTCTTTTTATTCCCTCCACTGTGCTCTGCTCCATGTATCTTACTGGTACTAGATAATCGTCGTATGACCCTTCCAACTGAACTATTCCATTCTATTAACACTCAAATCAAGTAAATAAGCCACCCCAAAACAGTACCAAACACATAACTCTGGCAACTCAAGAAGACAGATTCAATACATTAAGTAGAACACTCGGAAAACTTGAAATAATCCTGTGCTTGTTGCTGACATTATAATTTGTTTTACAAAAGCCCACAACTACACCTGCAAAGCGCTATGTTTTCAAAAATTACATTTTGCAGTCTGAAAGCCTAAGTCCAAATCATATTATCTGCATGCAGTGCTTGAATTACTGGGTAGAAACTGGTAGGTACAGCTTATTGCCTATCAGTAAGCTGACTTCAAACCAGTTTGCAGAAAGTAGCAGGAGCCACTTTTTGCTTTTAGAGAGTCAAACTTGGGTATCCGTACCTCTGCCTTTTGTCCTCAATGTTACAATTCTCAAATAAGCACTTTTTATATGCCTGTGAGCTTCTTAAAATACTGCTTGCCTCTTGAAACACTGCCCGGTTTTTCCTGTTTCTGTAGGCTCTGGTAAAAATCTCTCAGCCTCAAGTGCTTTCAGGCAGTCTTATTCAAAGAATGGCAAAACCATGAAGAAATTCATGGAGCAATGGAAAGGCCGCATACGTTTCCCAAGACAACAAACATTACAGAGGAAAAAATGTACACTCTTATAGAGCAGCTATACCAGAAATTGTGCGGCACAGAGTGCCGATGTGACGAGCGTGGAGCTGGACACAGAACTCTTGGCTCCCCAGGTGGAAAGGTGACCTTCATAACTGGGCACGTTCAAGGGCCTGACGTGCCCATTGAGTGTGTTGGCAAAGAAAATCAAGTGGTAAGGGCTGGTTGGCACAAGGTGGCCCACCAGATTGAGTCTGAAGCGTGGCAATTGCTTCCATACAACCCTGGGGCCGGTGTGCTTCTCTTTCTCCTGAGCGAGAAACCTGAAGAAGGACGGGGCTCTCGCTGCTCAGGCACGACAGTGTTCCCTGAGTCCAGGAATATAACCCCAGAGTCTGGTAAAATATCAACCGTACTAGAAAACTGTTGGCTTTTCACTCTGAAGTCATACACAAACCAAGCACAGATTACCCTGAAAAGAAAACTTGCTTCATGATTAAACTATCCCATTAGCTATGGCATACTGAATTTTTTAAACTTCCCAGAACTATAAGGTACAGGATGGGTTCTTAAACAGTTGCTTTATGTCTCTCTGGTCAAAATTAGAAGTCTTTATAGTCTCCTGTTTTATGGCATTAATAGCATGGTTTTGGCTTTTAAGTAACATAATATAAAGACAGTGTTTGATTTACTGAGATGCAGCCTAAAAAAAACAACCCAACCTCCCAGCATGTTATTTTAATGGCATCCAAAAATACTAAAGTGACTGAAGCGCAAAGGACAATGCGAATCAATATTTTAAGTACCATTAACAAGCATCTCAGATGCACAGAACTAAGGCCCTATTGCCAAGTGGGAATAGCAACTGGATAAAAATTAACTTCCAAATGAAAGCATAGAATTTATTGCCTTGTCTTTGACACCAAAATACTGTTTAAGGGTATTACCCTTAAGATTCATGCCAGACTACTAAGATGATGTTGGCTTACAATCACATAAATCAGCAGAGCTATGTCGACTTCTTCCTCTGATATACTCCTGTTTTTCAAAACCTGAAGACATGCCAAAACTAATCTCGTTTTGCTCTTGTAATTTATTTTGCTAGAAATAAATCTCAGCAAGACCACAACTTACTTTATAGAGCTGGATGTGATTTCCTATTTCCAGATATGCACGTTACACAAGGACAAATAAGACTTTAAAGCATTACTTACAGATTGCCAAGCAAGAGACTCCATAATTCGATGTTCACAGCGTTCTAGATGCTTTATCATTTCCCTTGTTAGGCTTGGCTCTGCTTTAATAAAGCTTTCAATCACCTTGTAGAAGTCAAAAGCTTTTAAATCAAAAACACTGAGAATCCAAGGGAAAGACAAGTCTGTTTCAGCACTGGTACCATCACTTTGTGAAGCATTTCCTGCAGGGAAAATGGACTAAAATTATCAAGAGTACTACATTCTTTAATTTCTGACATTTTTTCCTTTTCATATTTATTGAATCATTGCTAGTTCAGAAATTTCAGTGAGCGTTTTTTTGGCTATTTACTGCATTTTATGTATTAGAACAAATAGCAATAATTATCAATAAATAGCAGTGCTATTTAGGACTTTAGATTCAACTTACTGCCATATGTAGCCATGACAACCTCAACAGCACATGCCAGGAGAGATGTGTGGAAGATGTTATCATTCAGAAGTTTGCTAAGGAGAAAAAAAGTAATTAATGCTTGTCCTAACATTAAAATAGTGGATTTCAATAACAAGTTAGGGGCACATACCTGAAATTCTGCACTGAGAGGCGCTCTTCCTCCTGAAATATATAAATCAAACCACAAAAATTGTGAATTTTCTTAGCATTTGTAAATGTAATGTCAGTACTAAGCTACCAGTACTAAACTTACCGACTTAAGCATAGACTCCATTACTCTGTAATACAGACGTACTCCAAGTTTGTATCTCTGTTAAAAAAAGAAGTTTGAGAGTATTACAAGAAGTTTTAACAGACTACAACAGGCAGACTGTCATGTTTTAACAATTCAGAACATTTCTGTTTTTCGGAAGAGCCACTATAAAGAAGTCATTGTCCTCAGTTCCATTTGCCAATAGCACTGGAGAGGCCTCAAAGGTTACTAACTTTGGGACTACCCCAACCACAGCAACTTAATCAAGTGTTTATGTTGATTCATAGCTAAGAGGATAAAAAGCAGGGCTGACAGACAGGAGGTTGTTAAGTACAAACTTGGTTGGATTTGTTTTCCAACAGCTGGCCTACTAGCAAGTGAGTCACCTCTCGCAATTTTAGGCTGTTACCTTAATGCATGCAAATATATGTTTCACTGAATGTATTTTCCCCAGCAATTTTCCCATTCTTCATTAAGGTATTTCCAACATATTTCCACCCAGTTCCTATTGCTCCTTATATACCAAGAATAATTTGTTGAATATTATCTTTACAGCACTTTAGAAAAAAATACCTGTCCATTCCTCAAGTTGAAAAGACTATTACTACTTTTTACCACTATCGATCTGTGCTAAGGAGAACAGTCAGTAAGTCAGGTCTCACATTAGCTACTACCAACAGAGTTCAAATGAGTAATACTCAACGAAAACGCTAGTTACCTGTGAGCCAATTTCAGCACATCCCTGCCCAACTGCTTCAGCAAATTTCTTTTTGAAGATGTGGCCAAGAGTTTCCACTCTTCTCAGGATACTATCCTTAGGGTTCACTGTGCAATTCTAATAAAGTACAGGAAGGAGGGCAGGGGAAGGAAAGGCAAAGAAAGGACATTTTACTTCAGAAACATTTTAACAATTTAATCACATTAGTCCTGCTTCACTTCATAACATCTCTTGATCAACTCATTAACATAAATAGAAGTGGAGTATTTAAAACACAAGACAGAATCATTGTATACGTTCAACAGTTTCCAGTAACTACAACTTCGTGTCTCACATGCAAGTAACTGCAACTAACCCAACTCATATGGGAGCAGTAACATCAACGTCAATGCCTTTAAAGTTAGAAATATGCTTAAGTTGCTGAATGTGAACATGAGATCCTCCGAGTACATCCTCCTCCTTTTCATCTCCCATTTATATCCCCTTCTTTTTCCATCTGATACAAACACAAATAAATCTTAATATTTAATGCAGTAACAAAAAGATTTAAGAACTTGTAAGGCTGCAGTACGCATCAGTTAGACAGAAGTGTTTTCTAAGATGAATAATTGCATTTAAACCACCCCAATTAAAATGTGTTTCTTCAAAAAATGGCTGTTTAATAAGGGAGTTTCCCAAAACATATGCATGAGATCTATAAGAATATATTTTATGTGAGTGATAATCCCAAGAATCTTTCACAAATCTTCCTTCTGGTCACTTACATTGAAATACACGATGAGAGTATCTGATGGTTTATCAGTTGCTGAGTTTAAAATCATAATCAATTGCTGAATGTTATTCATTGCAGCTCTGGAAAAATACAATAAAATGTATAATAAACATTAACATTGGCTTGACAGTTTCCAGAAACTGAACAGCAATTCTACAAACAAACAAAAATTTACTATTTTAGTTCTCACCCCAGTTATCAAACAACCTGCTGGGAAAAACTGTTGTACTGTGTTAATCATTGTGAATTCTAATAATCTAATTTATCTAATCATCTAGTTATTAGAATGATTACAATCCATAATAAATAACCAAAAGAACATAAAGTAAGCAATAAATACTAACAAGCACTTTTAAAAGCAATAAAATGGTGGAATTGCAATCCTTGTATGTGAATACATTCAGTTAAATCAAGCAACTCCTTAAAAAAAAAAAAAAAAACTCTGGCTTTTGTACAAAAATGATACAAAAGACTGGTAAATGAAGACAGATTTTTCAAGTCACCTGTTCACAAGTGTGGTAAGGTATTTGAAAATATGGCAGTCACAAGAAAATACAGCATTTTTAACACACATGCTTTGAAACCCCCACATTTTTCAGAAGCAGAGCTATCAACATTCCTATTGGCAACAGCAAGAGAACACGGAGTCTTCTCCCTCCCTGGATCTGAACCCAAAAGTCACATTAAAACTTAAATTCTTACTTTAACTCCAATTCTTTCTATTTCCAAAAGAAAGGCTACATTTTCTGTGTTCCTTATTCTACCTGCTGTATCTGTAGCTAGTTTAGAAGGATCTTAAATGTAAAATCTTCTTAACTTATAAAGTATTATGGGTGGGGAAAAGGATGTGGACATTAAAGAAATTTTTCAGTGTTCTATATTGTCTAGATGAATAACATTTTACTAACTTGGATGTACCAAAGTATGCCTCTATATACAATCTTATTGGCATTATTTTACACTTCAGAGTACCAAAAAAAAGCAACCCACAAAAAACACTGACATCAAAACTATTTGTACCTCTACTTAATGCCTAGAATTTTCTTGCTGAGAACAGATTCAAAACCACAAGTAATATCCACTGATTCATACCCAATGTCTTAACATACATTACTAAAGCTAACCCAAATAACAGCAATGTTTCAGAAAAGCTGTAATAATTTAAAGAATTACGAATACTTTGAAGACAAGTGCACAGGATCCTGTTGTTTACTCCACAGACAAAGTTAAAAGCCTTGTTAGGGTAAGTGTATATCTCTGAAGAAAGCGTTTTTCAGTTTCTCTTCTAAAACTGAAATCCTGATGACAAACATTTTCCATGACTTTTAGAAAGATCATTATTTTAAGATAACAGAATATGGCCTCTTCTCAAATAGCATGTATTATCCAGGAGGTGACTGAAATATCTATAGGTAGGAAAACAAGAACAATAATGATCTTGTCATAGAGGACAAGAAGGTATGTGCATGAGCTAGCATCTAAACAGCCCACATTTCCAGCTTTTGAGGATATCATGTATTGTTCTGCCTTTATTATTTGCACATACACACACAACTAGTAATATATCCAGTACGTGCGTAAGTACTAATGTGGCCTGGCTTTTTTTCTTTAAGCATATTTCAAGTTGTGTATTAAACAATAGCATTAAGTTTCTATTCATTCAGAAAGGTTAATGTATTAATTTCTCCCCTACCATCTAAGAAACAGTTTGTTTCTTCCAGTGGTATTGTACTTTCTGAATTTGTCATTGTGGTTTTTCGTGGGGTTTTTTTTGTTTGTTTTAAATTTGTGCTATTTAACATGAATTTGGCTCATATCACTGAAAAAATAAACGGAGAAAGAAGAAAAATATGCTCAATCATTACAACTGTAATAGTGCAGAGCTGCATTTTTCTTTAATCTACTTTTTAGGTGGTTTTGGTAAAATCACTTCTGCCAAAACTCTACTAGTGATTAGGAAAAGCATAAAGACAGTGGAAAAAAACTAAAAGGAAAACACACAACCCGTTCTCATTATGCTCTGAACTAGTACTTACACCCATTTTATCTACGCTTTCTATATAAATGACCAGATACAAATCCACTGATGAAACTTATTAGATTCTCACCAATTTCAGGGGGTTTTAGAGCAGATCATAAGTGTCTAAATCCAGAAAGAAAACCTTGTAAGATTAAAAGTAGTAAGTACAGCGCTTTTGACATAACCTGTAAGGTGTCCTACTTAATTCAGGGAGAGTTAGTTTCCACTCTATGATGATGCTCAAAGTTTTACTGCCATCTAGTGACAGTTCTGTGGCTTTATGAAAAACAGTTAACACAGGCCAAATCACTGCTAGTGAATAAGTCTTCACTTGAACTGTCTTAAATGGCATCAGTTTTGGAAAACTCAAAGAAAAGCCCAAGTGTGGATGGAGAGAAGCTAAATATCTCACTAGACCGCCTCTCAAGATCAAAGTTGGTTTAGCACATTTCAAATTTTCAGCAATGCAGAAACTTGGTACTCCTGGACTTTTTTTAGCAAGAACTCCATGTCAAGAACTTTAATGAAGCATCTTTCACAGTGTTAGAGGGCTTTAATTCTAATATAACTGAAAAGCATCAATAGCTATTTGTATTACTCAAAAGTGGGATTTTTCGTCAATTGTTAAATACACTGCATGTTTCACATGGTCTGATTCCTGGTATCGCACATTCAGTCTGGGAACCGAAAGAGAAACTGATGCCTTTATGGCTAAAAAAGCATCCCTGGCAGTTAAAGATTTGAAGCATAAGATCAAAAGGGACCACTAAGGCAATCAAATAAAGCTTTTTGCAGTCACAGCGATTAAAAGGTCTTTCACATACTGATCAATATCTACCTCAGATGTACGTCTCCTTTTATAATTTTTATGAAGAGTCTTTTCCAAACCTTGCTGCTCTGCTGACTGGAAAACAATTAGTTTCTGCAGATGACATTTAGTAGATTTATAGTGCATACACAAGCCCAGAGGCTAATTTATTCTTTCACACACACATAAAATGTGTGGAAGTAATTTTAATAAAAACAAATATAATTTTACTAATTTGAGAAAACCGCAGTAGTAATTAAGGGTACAATATTGTAACTTATCTCTACAGCATGCTCAAATGAAAGGCATTTATACAGCAAGCATGGAACAAGAACTTCACTGTCTGATTTTATTAAACCCGACATGTTAAGAATGACTGCCTGTGTGGACACTTCTCTGTTTGGCCTCATGGTACTGCAGTGACACAGCTGGTTGGTTCTTGAGTGTCTAGGAATTTCTAAGGACCATCAGGCAAAACCATACCGATTTTATCAAAAACAACTATGTGGCACAAGGGAAAAATGGTACATGCAAATCTCATCTCCTTTGGTTAACTGAATTTAAGTTTTGCAGTTTTTCTGCTTTTTGTTGTAGATCAAACAATCTCCAATTAGTACCACATTTCTACTGTATCTGTCCATTTTCCCGATAGACAAAGATATGTTGGCACTCTGAAATGTTAATCTTCCGTTAATACAAGGGGGAAAAAGAGTTGGTATTCTGAAATGTTAATATTCCCATAAAGAAAAAAAAATACTAAGAAGAAAAAGATTATGGGAGAAGAAATGTGCACGGGTACAATTTGGTATCAGGAAAGGAAGCCAGAAGATACAGAGCTAGAGTAAAGACAGGAAAGGAAGATGGAAGTATACCATGGAAGTATAAAGTCATATCTCACAGAAACAAATACAGTTATCTATCTTACTTCTTGGACAACTCAGTAAAAACCTCTGTTTTCCAACAACTTCACCAGGAACTGAGGGCATTCAGCACCCTCAGTACATGCTCACTGTTCATTTGTGATGAGAATTACAGTCCATCTTATGGAGGGGGAACCAAACCAACCAAACAAAAATACCAACAGTTGCTTTAAAATTAAAACAATTACTCTAAAGATAAATATTTCTAGTTAGGATACTAAAAAAAAAAAGAAAAAAAAAGAAAAATTCATACCGAACAGGAGTCTGTGGAAGTATGAGATTAAGTTCCTCATCTGGATTGCTTTTTATTGGTGTCCTCTCCAACTGTGAGCTGCAGAAATGGAAAACAAACTTATGAAGCACAAATAGATTTAAAAAAAAAAAAAAGAGTGTTTTCTATAAAGACTTATTAATCTAAAGAGAAAACTGTCTAACAGATTTTTTAGAAGATCTAGATGTCCAACCACTTCAGTTGTTCAAAACATGCAATTTAAATTCCCAAGCAGATATGCCTTGATCAAAATGTTGGAATAGATGACCTCAAAAGTACTCTTCCATCCTTATTTTTTTTTTTCCTAGAATTCTAAACAGCTTAATTTATAGGTACAGCTGGTATTATCTCCATTTTAATCCAATTTTTAACAAATGTGTTTTTCTAGTATAGCTAAAGTCACAGATTCACACTGTGAGCTCACATCAAGTTATGGAAATGTTGAATTGTCAGGAACCACCGGAATTTAAGTGTATGAATTAAAAAAAAAAAAAATCAAATAGAATCATAGAGTAGTTTAGTTTGGAAGGGACCTTCTAAATGTCATCTAGTCCAACCAACCCTGCATCTTCAACTAGATCAGGTTGCTCAGACCCCTGTCCAATTTGACCTTGAATGTTTCCAGGGATGGGACATCTACCACCTCTCTGGGCAACCTGTTCCAGTGTTTCACTGCTCATCACAAAAAATCTCTTCCCTCTCTCTAGTCTAATCTACCCTCTTCTAGTTTAAAACCATTACCCCTCATCCTATTGCAACAGGCCCTTTTAAAAAGTTTGTCCCCAGCTTTCTTGTAGGCCCCCTTTAAGTACTGGCAGGCCACAATAAGGTCTCCCCGGAGCCTTCTCTTCTCCACACTGAACAACCCCAACTCCCTCAGCCTGTCCTCATAGGAGAGGTGCTCCAGCCCTCTCATCACTTTTGTGGCCCTCCTCTGGACCGGCTCCAACAAGCTGATGATATCTGTATTACTGAACAGCACCAGGGAACGTCCCAGGGAATGGGCACTGGTACTCCCTGCCAAACCATTCACGGCACTTTACTGTCCTGTGCAAACCACCATTTCCCAAAAAATTTGTAGGTAAAGGTCAGAAGTCAGAATGGGCTGAGGACCACACCCAGAAGGCAGTTTCCAAATACCCCCATCTGGTTTTAGGAAGGAGGATTTGGACAGTGAGGACCCAACCTATTCCCAACTGACCCAAGAGCCGTAACACTGCCTTGGACGTATCTAATCAACTAGCATGACATGGCCTTGCCCTCCTCCTCACGATTCCTCAGCTTCCCCTGGAAGACAAGGGCTTTCACAGAGTAAGAATTAAAGTAGAGCTTCCAAATCATTTTAGGCAGAGTCACAGTCATATGTTTTGTAATTATTTAAGCTCTAACACAAAGCTAGGTTGGGGTTACCAGAAATATCTTAGCTGAACTACAAACCTAGGAGATCAACAGGATACAGAGATCTCCATTTAGAACACACAGCAGGGGGGCAAAGGGAGAAATCAACCCAAGTTCACCTTTTCCATTATAAAATGAAAGCAGTAAATGGAAATATTACCATGCTATGACATCAGGCTGTAGAGTTTCATCATGATCCAGAAATAATCTTGCATCTATATCTTTGTTGTTGCGATAGAGCTCCTCATACTGTTTCGAGAGAACCTCAACCTAAAAAAAAAATTGAAAAATCCTTTATTTTATAGGAATAAGTTTGACAACTTACTGAACAATATAAGCTAGTCCTACCTCATGAATACAATGCTGAATAGCTAAGAGAACGACCTTGGAGCTCACAAAGTCACTTCTTATACAAATAGCTGAAACATACCCAGAGAAAAATTATCTTTCCCACACACAAACAAAGATAATCTTTTAGAAGAGAAAACAAACCAAGATCATAAGACTTTTCTGAAGAAATGTAGGTCCTGACACTGTAAAGGAGCTAAAAATAGCTAGAGTAGGAGATATAGACCTGCAAATCAAACTAATGTTTCCATGCTTTTAAACTTTCCTTCCAGAAGAAAAAAAAAGTGTCTCTAAGATCAGGAAATGTAGCATGAGTGTCCTTAGAACAGCAGCCAGACAATCCACTAGGACCCTGTCTCTGCTGGTTTGAAGATGATGGCCAAGACCCAAACTCAAACTCTCCTGTTCCGAGTGCAAGAGTTTTCCCCATTCCATATTAATATTTCTAGTGGAGTAGTTTTTAAGTGTCTATTTCTACAAAAACATAGACCATTATTTCATATCCACATTGTTGGTTTTTAAATCACTGTTAAAAGTTTTAGTTGATTAGATCCTATATTGATAATACTTCCTTTGGCATGGAAAAGTTTGTTGTTGGGGTGTTTTTGTTGTTTTGTGGGGTTTTTTTTAAATTTTATTTTGAGTGACTAGCTAACTGGAAGTCTACAATTTTTATTTTTTTTTTTTTTTTTTAAATCAGGGCCAGATACTAGCCGCAACTTCAAATCTGCTGCTGTGATCCTGCAGAAGTAGGCAGGTACCTCAAGTGCCTGTTGCCCGAGTCCTTAAACATACATGATACTGTGCTTTAGCAAACTCCTGCTATAAAAACCAACAATAGTACATATGAACCCAAATTAGACCCCTCCTAGTCCCAAGAAAAAGCAAACTGCAAATACCTCCTACACAGCTTTGCTCCTCATCCTCTCCTTTTATCTTCACCAAATTAATTTGCTCCAAACTGATTTCATGGTTAAAACTTTGAGATTAGGACTATTAAATCAAAGATTATCTTTAGATTCCTATTACCACTTTATTTGTTTCATTTAAGAAGTTCATTATCTTCCTAACGGCTTATGTGTTCTTTTTCTCTAAAATATTTCAGTTTTTCATAAACTTCTAAAACATCATATTCTCACCTCAAAAATAGCAGCTCTTAAACAAAATGGCTGCACTGGGTTAACTGGGAAGCAACCTTCAGCCAAAAATAAGAGTTCTGAATCAATCTGTTCAGTTCATAAAGCCTGACCACCAAACACAGTGAAGACAAATGATATACCAACAGTATGCCTCAAAAGCTTTTCTTGTTTTGGAAACAATATTAAAATTTATCAAAAGCTCAGTGTCGTTTTATGAAAATTAAAGTCAATTTAAACGTCCCATATTACTAGCTATTGTACTAATGATCTCAGGTATGACTGATGGTTAGCTGGATTACGTATATGAACTGGCTAACTTTGAAATATGGCTGTAACTTTCTACTTTGTTTTATAACATGCCCTCAGGCACTCAAGTTTCAGGAGCAAGGATTGTGTGACTGGATTTTCCTTCAAATGCAACATTTTATACAGTTTTCACCAGCAAAGTCTTAGACTGGTAATTTTGATATTATGCTTAAATTGAGCAGCCTTGGATGAGAACCTTCATTGATTTGAGAATAAAGCTGTACAATGACTTTTGCCTGGAAGCTCACACAGGGCTTCCCAACTACATATAACCATACATTAAAAAGTCTAAACAGACTGCTGATAATCTCTTCCAAAATGAATTTCAGTGTAAGATCTTTAGTGGGTCTTGTATTTTGTCCCCCACCCAACACTGTGTGAAACTGAACAGAACATATGCTTGGCTGAATCTTGTAGACCTTCAGTCTGGTAAACTTCAGAGCTGCTTATTTTCAGGTTACCACATCTATTGGTGACACACAGCTAAACCTACTCTTTCAAGAACGATGGATGTAAACACATTGCAAGAACTCGCCTACTAAGGTGCACCTCTTGCACGCTATTGCACAGAGGTAGTCTGCTGCATCCAGACTAAAACTCAGTAAGATGAATGTAATTCTGCATGGACACAGCAGTCCGAACTCTGCTGGTTGTGAAACTGAGCCTAATCTTTTGGATCTCTCTCCAAGATGAGTACAGTAACATGTCTCAGTTATATTTAAACTAAGGTATGTAATTTAAGAATGTATGCATTTATAGACTGACTTCAGAGACCTGATATTGTATTGTAGCTGTATTTTAGATTAATGGCCTCACCAAGATCATGGATATGCAACTCTTATGTCATGTTTAGCTTAGAGCAAAAGCACTGGTTCAGCCTCAGGCAAGTCATTTATTAAATTCAAATGTAAAAACTAAATATACTCCGTGAATACCGGAATCCCTGCTACGCTACATTCCTGAAAAACAATGCATTTTGCTAGATGATTTTAGAAGAACCTATTATAACTTCATCAATGTGTAAAGGGAATCTTAAGCAATTTGGCATGAAGTAAAGCGCTATTGTTGAACTGTCTTAAATTCCTCCAATTACCTCTGGTAGACCATTTGAAGCTACAACACCAAGAGAATTCAAGAAAGGAATAAAGCTTGTGAAATACACATTTTTGACCTAAAAAAAAAAAAAAAACCAACACAACATTAGCAATGTACAGAGGCAGCGATGCATACACTGCTTTCACATATTTAAATCAAGAAACTAAATGAGACACTTTTGTAATGCACTGTGTTTTGTTTTCAATAAAGCAAAAATGAAATTGCTTACATATTTAAAACATAGTGATATGTAAGCATGCAGCCCATAATCCATTGCTGGAACATTACATGACTAAACTGGGAAAGAACTGCACTCCTCCCAGCCCTCTGATATTTCTGCTTCCATCATCTGCTTGGATATTCAAAAATCAGTCCTTTTTACACAGGAACAGATTTATCAGCAAAGGAAAGGGGGAATGGGGTCTTTAAGATCCCATGAGGAAGCAACATGCTTGTTGTGTACATTTTCTCATCATGGGCTGCAGCTGTGAAACCCCATCAGAGCAGCCCTGCATCCACATGCTACAACACCGTAATCAGTCTATAACTTCGTACTGCTTTCTTCACAGCTCAGTTTCCCTGGCAAAGTTGTCACCCATATCAAAGGGCTGGTTTGGGGTGACTTTTTTGTTTGTTTGTTTAAACTACTTACTAGAGAAACTACAGAATGGTAGAATACCTTCCCTACTGGACTTGAGAGAACAGTTAAGCAGGCACAAATATTGAGGTTTAAAAAGACCATTTGAAAAAAAAAATGCATATTCCAGATGGGGTATAGCAGCAAGATCTAACAGACTTTAAAACACAGGCATTACCTCATCTAAATTACAATCATGCTCTTTACAAAGGACTTCAATAACTTTTGTATCGGTATCAATTTGCTTTGAAGTACGTGTACTCCTGTTCTGACCTCTTCTTGGAGTTCGAGCTGAACCATTAACAGTCACTGCAGTCACAGCAGACTCTGGAAAGACAGTCAGAACCATCACAAGGTTAGTCATCTAAAGAATGAAGAGATTTAAATTTCTATACAATTTTTCAGGTCCTCTTAAGTATTTCCCTTTTCATCTGTTCAGCTGGGTAATAAACCTTCACTACAGAAAACCTATACAGAAAGAAAACTAATTTTTAAATTCTTTTATCGTTTGGACATTTTGTTTTTAAAAAGCTATTCAACACGATGTAATAGCTACTTTTTCTAAGTAGCTTTGAATAAGCAGTTGTTTTGCAAAGTTAGGAAAGCCTTATCTTTTCACATAAGTAAATATTTTTTTCTCTTTTTACAGAAGTGTAAAACAAGGAGCTGAAAGAGTAACTTCACTCTACATGTCTGAAGGTTAATAAAATCAATGCAGGACTTAAGTGCTGGTGGGAACCTGAAATATGGTTCTGCTGGGAATTCCTCCTTTCCCCAAATACCCCCAGGCAAACAAGTAGGAAGAAACCAAGTTCACCTTGAAGACATCAAAACCCCTTAATTCAGTGAGGTAAAAATACTTCATTTTGTTAAGCTCGAAGTAGATGGCTTCAATACTGTCAGCTTGAAATATGTGAATTATATTAATAACATACCTTAATATCGTTAAATATTGATGGTTTAAAACTGACACTCTAATCGGCATGCTGTTCTCATCTGTAACTTTGTTTGTATTTGATAACTGTTCTGAGAAAATCTGACAAACTACATTGCTTGGGTGGTTGCACCTTAATCCCCTCAGCCCTAGTCAGATCATAAAGCTTGACGTCATTTAGTACAACGTGAAGCCTCTTGGTCACGAAGATTTGAACAATACATTGTGTTATTTGCTAAAAGAATGAAGGGCTGTTTGACGGTTTATACAGCACCTGCACGTATCACACAGCTTCAAATTAGAAATCTAAATGCTTTACACGTATGACAGCGATACCCGTATTTGCAATTTAGTCTGAAGGGGCAGCGTTTCTTTTCAAGATACAATGCACAGAATCAAACTGTTTCTAGGAATGAGCTCCTTGTCTTCATAGTTTCACTAAAAAAAAATAAATCAGTGCGAACACAGAGGTCAAGAACAGGTAGTTTCAATTCAGTTTCTTTGAAAAAGATCTGCCGTGTAACATCTGAAATAGGCAGTAGCATCTGTCTGTCCTACTATGAAGGACAAATTTAAATTCAAAATAGTACCAGAGAAGGGCAAGGATTTACTTGCCCCAAAGCCCATCCTTTCCTGCCTTTAATTTGTACTGTCATCAGAATCAAAGCAAGGTTCCTTGTTCTCAACCTGTGGCAAATAATTACTAGGTCAGATAAACACCCTCCAAAACATGGAATTTAAAGAATACAGCAGCGAATACGTCATCTGTTTTATGACATCATAACCTAAGTGGATAGTTAGTTGCGAAATAGAAATAAAGCAAGTAGATTTAGGCTATAAATATCAGTGTCACATTCAAACCCACCAGAGGATAAGCTAATCAGTACCAAAACATTGTTTTCTACATACTGTGGCTCCAAATTCTTCAGTATATAACAATTCTATAGCTTGCAGAAGAAAGTATTTAACAAAAATAGCATTCTATCTTTGAAAGTTACCATAAATGCTTACTTTCCCTGCCTTTTTCAGGCTTTTCCAGGTTTTAGGTATAAAAACTGAATGTACAAAAAATTACTGAAGTTTCTATAGTGAAGACCCATTATATTTTTACTTAAAATAGAGACACTTGCTAGTAACAAAGGGGATGTAATGAAAGCAAAGCTATCTACATTTTACCTCTAACACTTTATTTGGCACTACCACTGCAATAAGCTTTTCTATCCACCGTGTATTTCTTTTAAATGTCTTTTGAATATCCGTATAGTCCAGTATCTTACGCATTTCTGCTGTCATCATACTGTTATAGTCACTGAAGTAAGAGTCATAGCACCATCTTTTCCTTTTGTAACTCAAAGCAAACCTAAATAATAGTTCTCAGTCATCATCTATCCAGAACCTGAATTCTTTTACCAAAGTAAAACTGCTGTTTTAACAAGCCCCTGAACAACTTGTATGGGCAGAGGACATAGCAAATGGATGGCAGCAATAGGAAAAAAAAAAATATAAAATAAAGAGTTATATGGGATACACTGATACACTGCCACATTCAGGTAATTCAATTCAAGTTCACTATCACCTAAATTGAACTAAAACATAAAAACATCCATTTTAATAAGCTTAAGAAATTTTATTATGTTAATTATGAATGTTAGCATGACATTAACAGAAATGTAACCAATTTACTTTCTACTTTAGCGAACAAAGAACTAAAATCCTTACTGTATGGTTCCTTGAGCATAGCAGGAGGTGACAGTTTGATAAAATAATCTAAGACACACAGCAACAACTGGAAAGAAATCACTAGGTCATCTTCCACTTGCAACACTTTACCTGCAAACATTTTAAAAGGTAAAAAAAAAAAACCACCTTTGTGAGATGTTTAATTTTAAAAGTAATTTTGAAAAAATAAAGATTTGGAAGTTCATTTAATAAAACACTACAATTAGAATTCAGAAAGCATCATACAGTATGACAATGTTCTTTAAAGGCTATTGATTTTGTATTGAGTACTGTGTCCAGCTCTGGGGTCCACAACATAAGAAGGACATGGACCTGTTGGAGAAGGTCCAGCGGAGGCCACAGAGATGGTCAGAGGGCTGGAGCACCTCTCCTATGAGGACAGGCTAAGGGAATTGGGCTTGTTCAGCCTGGAGAAGAGAAGGCTCCTGGGAGACCTTATTTTAGTCTTTCAGTATCTGAAGGAGGTCTACAGGAAAGACAGGGAGGGATTCTTGGTCAGGGAGTGTAGCGATAGGACGAGGGGGTAATGGTTTTTAATTGAAAGAGGGGACATTTAGATTAGATATTAGGAAGAAATTCTTTACTGTGAGGGTGGTGAGGCACTGGCACAGGTTGCCCAGGGAAGCTGTGGATTCCCCGTCCCTGGAAGTGTTAATTAAGATACATGATTCATTCCTTTTTGTAGGAATAGGACAATGAGATGGGACTCCAAGGACTACTATAATTGTTTTATCACTCAGCTTTAACTGGAACTTAAGTCTTTTCAAGGAAGAGCTGTAGTATACACAATTTCAGGGACTTATCTTAAAGTAATATGTTGTTATTATAATATTTATGTATTTATAATATATATAAACCTGTTAAAAAATTCTGCAAGTCTTTTCAGGTAATCATCCGTTATTATAATATTGGCAGATTATAAAGCACCTCAGAATAGACTCAAATACAGAATAGCATCCTTCAAAGTAAAAAAAAAAAAAAAACAAACAAAAAACAACTTATAAACCTTGAAAAAATATATCTGTATACACAGGAAGTAACAGAAGTTAAAAGAATAACCAAATTGTATAGAAATAAATATTACTGAGTCGTTTCAAAAGCCACACAATCAAAGCATTCTGGGGTTGTACTACAGATATCTGTAATACAGGTGTTAGTCTCATACTGGACATGTAAAACAAACCCACAAACTTACTTCAACAATATTAATTGAAATAACTGCCTTTTAATCAAGACTCACCTTTTGCCAGCAAAAAAGTAATCCAGTAATTTTTTAGGACTAATACAGAACTGAGTTCAGCAGAAATCCTGTAGAGACACAGAATTAAAGTCTTTGCATTAACAACTCTGTAATAATTCAAAGGATAGCTTCTGAAAACATGATTCAGTCTATGGAAGAGTTTAAGACAACATGCAACATTTCCCATATAGTTAAGTTTATTAATTACCTCGTTGCATTCCCTATGTAATTATGACCACATATTTGAAAAAATTAAGTCTTCGTAAAGCCATTCAAGAATCAGGAAATATCTTTATCATCCTTGGAAAAGAACGTAAGTGTGGATAATTCACTTAACTGTTACGAGCTGTTTTCTCTCTTGTGTCTTTGACTAATGCCCTATTCTCCAGTCACAGCATGAACTCAAGCTCATTTGGGAGTTGCTAAGGCAGCTTCTCCTTCATTCATTTGTTGCTATGATTAGGAAACTCACTCTCCAAATGTTCGTTTCCACCATGCCAAGACACCCGGCATTGGGTGGTGATCCTTCATGGAGGAAGTGATCAAATATATATATATATATGTGTATATATATATATATATTTATATATATCTATCTCACTTCTGAGGCTTTCATCATCTCTCACTGAAATTCGAAGTCCCCACTAAATCTAAATTAAACACACAACATACTATGACTTAGGGCAATCTTAATGGGTTAAAAAATAAAATTCTGACACGTTTTACATCTTATCTTGACAAACACAATTCAGGAAAGTCAAACTTACTCACTACTAGGTTGTTCCAGATAAATAAGGCCACAAGTCCTAGAAAATAAAAACAAATTCTTATTTTTAAACAATTTTCTGAAAGCAAACTGAGTAATATCTTTGAAATCAATGTAGTAAAAAATACACCAGTTCACAAAACATTATTCTAACTCAAAAAAAAATGTTGACTCTTGGAAAACAGATAAACAACAGACCAACTGAAGCCCTGCCAGAGCTCAAATAATGCTGTTGCTTGCATGCTTATGTTCTGCTATGCAAGCTTTGACAATATAAATATGCTATAATAAATTTTATTATTGTTTTCTTCCAGAAAGACAGGATTTGTATGTACATTGTTATTCAGTGGCTTGTAAAACACAGCAAAGTATGCACTACAGCTGCAGAACACACTATAAAAGGGCATTTTAAAACCTTTATTCTTTCTGCAGTGTCACTGCAAGCCTTGCAATATAATGTTTCTTCCTAATTATTCTACGCACATGTCATTTCAAGAAATAAATTCAGTTTATTCTAAAAGATAACCGGGGAAACTCACAAATTTCAAATCCTTCTGTTCAAAAAGAAAATGTTACTGCAATCCAAGCTTTGAAAAAGCAAGCAAGTGAAGACGAGTTAGAGGCAGGACAAAAACCAAAATACACCTGCAATGACACTTTTATAGTCCCGAAAACAGTTGCAATGAGTAAAAACAAATTATTTACAACTTTCATAGAACTTTACAGCTTTAAGACAACTATAAACCTCACAAAAATGTTGTGATATACACATTACCCAGGATAATGGTGTGATTGGTTGGACTTTGAAAAGACAAAACTTATATCACATTTGTGCCTTGATTCTATAAACTACTAAGAGGTGACCTGCTACCCCTGTCAAGTGTCATTTAAGCAATATTTGAGAGCCTTTTGTGGTTTGGAAGGCAAAACGTTACAGTGACTCAAACTCCTGTAGCTGAAAACTACCCCAGTGCTCTGAAGCAATGGGATCGAGTAATAGGAACATCATGGAATGATGCATCAATATTTAATAACGTGAAACAGTTTTCTACTGGTATATGCTACAGAGAATTTCAGACTGATTAAAAATTGCCTCAGAGGATACCAGATCTTGCCAATGCTCATCTATGCTAGCACACATTAGCCTGTAAAAGGATCTAAAGCCTTTATCATCTCTGTCTTCATGTTAAAGCACAGAGTGCAGCAACTTACCACCTTGGAAACAGCAATTTAAAAAAAGCTTCCATTTGAGAATCTCCTGATTTTCAAGTTATACACAGAAAAGCTCTTAGCGCTCTGCCATAAGCACATTCAATTTATTCCGCAGAAAGAGAATGCCCCTTGATTTTCGCTATATGGTTAGCTAAACCACTCAGGAAGGTTTTCCTTGATTACAAGTGAGAACTGCTAATACAGCAGGCTCTGCAACACCCCTAAACACTGGAACAAACAGCCTTCAGTTCCAGATCTGGGAGGGACCAATTATCTTATTTGTACTTTTTTTCTTTCTAGAAAGAAACTTAAATCAAGATTTGGGGAGGGGTAAGCAGGTAGAAATGAGAAGTCACTTAAATAAAAAAAAAGGAAGTATTAGATAGTAAACGTAAACCAATCCTTCTATTTGTAAAAAGATTAACAAAGGGACTAGCAACCACTTGTCATGCTGCTCTTACTATTGTTTGTCCTGAAACAAGGGGATTGTTTAACAAAGCATTGTAATAGTTACGGAATAAAATGTAAGATGTGTTTATTCAATGCATGTAAGCAGTTCCATTTCACTGTTCTGTAAATATTAGCACAGAGTTTAAATCAGCTCTTTTAATACACAGTTTGAAAAATCTAAATACTTAAATGTTGGCAGACAAAGAATGCATAATTTCAAGATTAAAAATGTATACTACCTTTCAAACTTGTGGTATAGTGCAAGTAATACATCATATTTCTTTTTCAGCCTTGATACAGTGCTATCAACTTTAGTGCTTACAGTATCCATGTTAACATCCACCTCTTTCAGAAACTGAAAAAATGTGCATACACTGAAAAAAAGGAAAAAAGATGCCAGATTATCATACCTGAGAATGACAATTATGCAATAGCTCTTTAAAAACCCCACCAAAACCCACTGCCTGATTTCACTGGAGTCCAGCATATTCTTACTACAACTAGCAGTGACTGAGAACCTTGCTTTGGAAAACACGACTTGCTTTCCATGAGCCCTATATACCATGTTTACATTTTCCAGATGTAGGAAAACTGCTCAACTAGGTAGCACAGCCCTCTCGCGACATGGGGTCTACTACAGAAGGAGAATTTTCTTGGCTAGCACAGATATTATCTTTGAAGGTCAGAATTTGCTAACCAGACACATCTTTCTTCCTTGCTCTGCCAGTATAAACCACAAACATCCAACACAGATATCTCAACTCTTCTGTTCTAACTAAAAATTCTACTTCAGAAATGTTCTTACTACTCAAAGAACATAAACCTTTGCTCCATCCATGCTAAAGAGACCTAGGAACAAAAACTGAGATGAATGCATTGAATTATATGAAATTCCAAGCCTTTCAACAGGCACTGGGGGAAAGTACAACCCCACCCTTTGGAAGTACTAGTACACAGGGGACTGAAGTTTTCCTTACTCATCCATGCAATATATTATGGTTATCAAGAGAGCATTTTGTTTTGTTCGTTACCAAAATGAGCAGATTTTGTTCATTACCAAAACGAGAGAAGGGGACTCCACAACCTCCCTGGGCAGCCTGTTCCAGGGCTCTGTCACCCTCACCGTAAAGAAGTTCTTCCTCATATTTGAATGGAACTTTCTGTGTTCCAGCTTGTGCCTGTTGCCCCTCGTCCTCTCACTGGGAACCACTGAAAAGAGTCTGGCTCCATCCTCCTTCAACCCACCCTTTAGATACTTGTAAGCATAAATATATTCAACTATTTCAACTATACCAAATATATTGTGATCCTTTATCAGAATGTAGGATTCTCAGAGATTTTTTGATCTTTATCAGATTAAAAAAAAAACAGAACATAAAACCAGTCAGAAGTTCATTTGAGAATTCTTTTACCGTGGAATGAAAAATCTTTCCAATATATCTGTGTGGCTCTAGAGGATAAGATGCCTAGTAGAAATCTCTGCCAGATTGACCTCGCAGCTGACAAAAAGCCCAGGGCTAACAAGCAATTGAGTATTGCTAAAATAAAAATTGGCAGAGTAATAGCTTACTTGAAACCCCAAGGGAAAAAGCCTCTTTCAGTTTGCAGCACAAGTTGGTCTGTAGTCAGGTGGAACACACTGAACATCGCTGCACAAATGCAATTAGATTTCATCCACACAGTTCCAATTCAGTCAAGACTGAAGAGATTAAGTTGAAACATAGGACCTGACCGCTGCTCTGGGAGACGATGCGAGGCAGGAGCAGCATGGAGAAGTCTAATCGTAACTGATGACTTCCAAGAAAAGGATATTTAACCCCGCGACTGAGGTTACCGCACTGATGTGCTCAGTGTTCTGCCTTAGCCTCCTGCCCTAGAGCATCTGAAGGCTCTGCTCCTGCACATGCTCTCGAAGCACAGCACAGTTATTAGGCAGACAGCACTGGAATCCTTTCCTTAGATAAATCTGACACAGGGGTATGCCTATTGCTGTTGTCACCTAAATTTACCTTAAAAGCAGACATTGTTCCACAGTCTTAATTTTTATATTATGAACTTAGTGCATATACAATGTAACAGTAACAATCTCCTAGCAAAGAGCATGTACAAAAATACAAGATTTAGACTGGCATTAAATGTTTGAAAAAGAGCAGCATGCTGACAAACTACTTGAAGAGTAGTATTTTTTCCCATGTCTTTATTTAGCCTAAGCCTAATGTTGGGGAAAAAAAAGTTTTATAGAAAATCTTGATACAGGCAAAGAAAAGAAAACATTGTAAGTGTAATTTACACCACGTTAAATTGATGAAAACTTTGGATGAGCAAGAACAAGAATCAGCTGTGTGATATAATCAAAGCCAATCACAATTGAAGCAAAAAAGTATCATTGCTCCCTCAATTAAAATATAATAGCAAGACTTCTAGTTTACCAAAATATTCAGAATTCCCATAAGTAACCTTCAATTTAAAATCAACTAGCCTGATATGCAAAGACCCACAATGCTTTAAAAAACCTTCTCTTAATAAAACTGTTGACTAGTTAATTGTTGAAATCTGGATTCACACACTTAAATTCACTTACCTTATGTTTATACTTTTCAGAAGCTCTGTGAAAGTGAATGTCATTTCATCCAGATCAATTGCTACAATAAAGATACAGACTCCCCATGTTTCCTTTTTCTTTTTGTTATAAGCCTTTTAGAAAAAGGGAAAACAGTTTTTATTTTTATTATGCAACAGAAGTGGGTAATACATGGAAAGCACTAATTTGTCCAAACTAGATTAGAAATAGTAAAACAAAAAACCCTCAAGCAAACATTTGACTACAATAGCCAGTTATTTGATAACTGAAAACCATTACAAGTTTTACATTACAGATGAAAGACCAAGCACTTCAACTCTTATTTCTAGAGTCCCAGATCAGTTTTACCCATACAATTCAGCAAAGCTTCAAAATAGAAGTTTTGTTTCCATGGAACGTTTATGCAAAGCAGACACCATGATTCTGTTTTTTTTAAGAGTTACTATATTTGATCTTAACAAGACGCTGAAGGTTAAGGAATCAGGAGAGAAGCCATAAGAAAGAAATATAAAATCATTACAAATACAGGCAATAAATACTCATGAACTTTATTCTCCAGCTAGGTCTCAACCACTTAGAGCTGAATCACAGAACCCATCTCTTTGCTTAATAAAGCATGATAGTAACAAGCACCTGCAGGCATTTTCCTACCATACATCTACACTTAAGGTCTGTCTTCTGCTGCTTAGAAGTAAGGTACAAGCTGTAACCCATCATTCTTCACCAAAGAAAAGCCATCCTGCCATGGTAAATGTGCCACCCACATGGAGTTCACTCAACAGTTCACAAGGTAATGACTTGGAGCAGGCCAGGCATCAGCTATGATTCTAGTACCCTTCCACCAAAACAGCATCTCAATGGAAAACCTTCAAATAGGAGTATTTTGTAGAAGCATGGAAGAAAAAACTTGAGCAGGTATACCACTAGTTTTGGAAACAAAGCTATTTTGAAGACAGAACTAGGTGTGGTTGCAACCCGGCATGACTCCTAAAACAGCAAATTCATAAAATACTCTTTGGATGTTTGGTATAATTGTAAATAAATCTCCAGCATCACCCAGGCCCACAGCCACTTCAGCGAAGGAGCCGCATTTGAGTGTGTCTCTCAGCAGCTCTAGGTCGGACATGGCATCTGTTAGAGGACAGAGGTGAAGCTGACCCCTGGGAGCGAGGGAACTGAAATACCCAACTCCTACTCTTCTACACCGCTTAGTTTTAGCTACTCCCTGGCCTAGTTTTTTATCCTTTCCCCAATCATTCCACCTAGCTGCCTCCCAGACAACACCAATGTGAGCCACAGGGGCCAGTTCACTCTAGAAAATATTGCCAAAAGGCCAGCCACAGGAATAAGACTGCACCAGAGCTGGCTTCCTCCATCTTGCATGGTCTTCCAAAACTACCCCAAAAGGCTCTGCATCCTCAGCACCCACTCATGTCCTCGCTTACTCAGCAATGTAACCATGACAAATAGCTTGCCATGCCCATAAACAATACAACAATTTCACTAACACTGC
The DNA here is from genome assembly GCF_964106895.1 of Numenius arquata. Taxonomy (NCBI): domain Eukaryota; kingdom Metazoa; phylum Chordata; class Aves; order Charadriiformes; family Scolopacidae; genus Numenius; species Numenius arquata. The sequence continues at coordinate 110,351,210 of NC_133576.1, read as the reverse complement.
CAACAATTTTATTTTTTTTAAGTTTTTTTTTTTTTTGTTAGCAATTGCTCTGCTTCTTTCTTGGGACCAGCGTTTATACATCCATGAAGACTGGCTGGGGCCTCCTCCAAAGAATGAGTTTGGTTTGTGCAACTGGTTAAGTGTTACAGTGTACTACAACACTTGAATGTTAAAGTAACCAGCCACCTTCAACAACGTGGTAACTGTCCATTATTTAAGTTACTACTTTCTTCCTGCGTTCCTATTTGAGCGTTCCTGTGAATTGTGACACCTTGTACAACAGAAAACTATTTTGAAAGGAGCTATTAACAGACTGAGGTGCATTTGATGACACATAAAGGAATGGATACTACTATCAAATAGTCACTGTCTCCCTGTTTATTGGAAACCCTCACTTTTTATGTATTTGGCGTACCATCATATACCACCAGCAACCTAAAGACGTGGCAAAAAAAATTGCTCTTGAGGAGGTTTTGCATGGAAGAAAAGCTTTGCTAACAGATGTGCTCCCACCACAGCCAGTTTCAACAATCCTTTGCTGACAGGTACAACAAGATACCAGGCACATAAGAACAAGAAATGGATGGGAGTGTCTATTTTCCTGCATGAATATGTCTGTGATGTATTGTAAAAAATTTTGAAGGTTAAGGCTAGCTAGTGACCTACCAAGAAGGCTGACTACTTACTTACCAGGGACACAACTGCCACTGGATCGACTGACTTTGTTTAATGAATTAAGTTCCCTTCACTTCATGCTCCTGCAAACTTGGACCATGACGCCGTTCTGTAAATACATCTCGTAGGGCAGGAGGACCACGTGCTAGGAAGTGGTGAAATTGTTCCTGGTTTGCTGCCTGTCTAAACAAGCCTAGTTCTCCTAGGGAGCTTAGCTATATATACCCTTGGGAGGATGAATGCTTGAAGGTTATAGCAATGGTTTATTTGGTAAGAGTGAGGTCTGGTTTTGAAGAACAATCTTTAAACTCCTTATCCAGTATGGTTTAGCGTAACAACTGATTTGTTTCTACCATTAGGGAGAAACAACTGATTTGTTTCTACCATCAGTCCCATCTGGGACTTCAACTTCCCAGATATCTGCTGGAAATATAACACAGCAGAGAGGCAACAGTCCTGGAGATTCTTAGAGTGCATGGAAGACAACTTCCTAACGCAGCTGGTGAGAGAACCGACTAGGGAAAGTGCCCTACTGGACCTGCTGATAGTTAACTCAGAAGGTCTTGTGGGGGATGTAAATGTTGGAGGTTGTCTTGGACAGAGTGATCACGAAATGATACAATTTTCAATTCTTGCTGAAGCAAGGAGGGGGGCCAGCAAAACTGCCACCTTGGACTTCCGAAGGGCAGACTTTGGCCTCTTCAGGAGCATGGTTGAAAGTGTCCCTTGGGAGACAGTCCTGAAGGGCAAAGGTGCCCAGGAAGGCTGGTCATACTTCAAGGAGGCACTCTTAAAAGCCCAGGAAAGAGCCATACCCAAATCCCAAAAAACAAGCAGGAAGGGAAAAAGACCAGCCTGGCTAAATAGAGAGCTTTGGCTGGAGCTCAGGAACAAAAAGAAGGTTTATGATCTTTGGAAAACGGGCCTGGCAGGCAAGGAGAAATACCAGGAAGCGGTGAAGATATGCAGGGGGAAAATTAGAAGGGCCAAGGCTCAAGCTGAACTCATCTTGGCCACTACAGTTAAGAATAACAAAAAGGGTTTGTTTTGGTATGTAAACAGTAAAAGGAAGATTAGGGATAATGTGGGACCACTGATGAATGAGATGGGCACCCTAGTGGTGGAAGACACGGAGGAAGCAGAGTTGCTGAATGCCTTCTTTTCTTCAGTCTTCGCTCTGGCCTTGGAGGCAAGGGGGAGGGTATGGAGAGAGGAAGTTTTTCCTCCAGTAGAGGAGGACCAGGTTCGGGACCACTTGGCCAAACTGGACATTCATAAGTCCATGGGCCCTGATGGGATGCACCCACGAGTGCCGAGGGAGCTGGCAGATGTTATCACTGGGCCGCTCTCTATCATCTTTGAAAGGTCATGGAGAACAGGAGAGGTGCCTGAAGACTGGAGGAAGGCCAACATCACTCCAGTCTTCAAAAAGGGCAAGAAGGAGGACCCTGGGAACTACAGACCAGTTAGTCTCACCTCCATCCCTGGGAAGGTAATGGAGAGACTCATTCTAGATGTCATCTCCAAACAAGTTGAAGAGCGGGGGGTTATTGGAAGTGGGCAACATGGGTTTACCAAGGGTAAATCATGTTTGACCAATCTGATCGCTTTCTACGATGCTATGACTGGTTGGTTGGATGAGAGGAGGGCAGCAGATGTCATCTACCTTGACTTCAGCAAGGCTTTTGACACAGTCTCCCATAGCATCCTCATTGGGAAACTAAGGAAGTGTGGGCTGGGTGAGGGGACAGTGAGGTGGATTGAGAACTGGCTGTGTGACAGGACCCAAAGGGTAATGATTAGTGGAGCAGATTCAAGCTGGAGGCCTGTAACCAGTGGTGTCCCCCAGGGGTCAATACTTGGTCCAGTCCTGTTCAACATATTCATCAGTGACCTGGACGAGGGGACCGAGTGTATCCTCAGCAAGTTTGCTGATGATACCAAACTGGGAGGGGTGGCTGACACCCCGGAGGGCCGTGCTGCCATCCAGCGAGACCTGGACAGGCTGGAGAGCTGGGCAAGGAAGAACCTCATGAGGTTCAACAGGGAAAAGTGTAGGGTCCTGCACCTGGGGAAGAAGAATGCTAGGCACCAATACAAGTTAGGTGTGGACCTGCTGGAGACAAGTTCTGAAGAGAAAGATCTGGGGGTCCTGGTAGACAGCAAAATGACAATGAGCAAGCAGTGTGCTCTTGTGGCCAGGAAGGCACACGGAATCCTGGGCTGCATAGGGAAGAGTGTGGCTAGTAGGTCGAGGGAAGTCATTCTCCCCCTCTACTCTGCACTGGTGAGGCCACAACCGGAATACTGCATCCAGTTCTGGGCTCCTCAATTCAAGAGGGACAGGGAACTACTGGAAAGAGTCCAGCGAAGGGCAACTAAGATGATTCAAGGATTGGAGCATCTCCCTTATGAAGAAAGGCTAAGAGAGCTGGGACTCTTTAGCCTGGAGAAGAGAAGGCTGAGGGGAGACCTTATCAATGCCTATAAGTATCTCAAGGGTGGGTTGAAGGAGGAGGGAGCCAGACTCTTTTCAGTGGTTGCCAGTGAGAGGACGAGGGGCAACGGGCACAAGCTGGAACATAGGAGGTTCCACTCAAATATGAGAAAAAGACTTCTTCACACTGAGGGTGACAGAGCCCTGGAACAGGCTGCCCAGGGAGGTCGTGGAGTCTCCTTCTCTGGAGATTTTTAAGACCCGCCTGGATGCAGTCCTGAGTAACGTGCTCTGACATGCTCTGGGCAATCCTGCTTCAGCAGGGGAGTTGGACTAGATGATCTTTATGGTCCCGTCCAACTCGTGAAATTCAGTGAAATTCAGTGAAATTCAACAAGACAGCAGCCTCAGAGGCAGCATGTCAATCCACTAGATTCAACCATTATGGTGAGTCAAACTCTAATATCAGAAATACCCCCATATCCACTGCTGGTGTTACACGACGCTTTGGACACCTTCTCTTTAACCAGACAGAAGATGTTGGATGACTGCTGGCCAAACAAAAAATTACACAAAATCACACAGGATAAACAAATAGATTATGATTTTTTTCTAGTAGCGAAGAAGAGGTGAGCAGCACCTGAGCATGCCCACCTCGTAACATTAGCAGAGGAAGGGAGGGAGGAAAGGAAAACATGTAAGAACACCAGACTGGGACTACACCACCAGCTACTGTTGGTTAAAAGGCCCAAAGACACAGGTAAACTGCAGTTTCCTCAGGAAATAAGACTATCTACCCATACCCGTGCATGAAGATCTCAGTGATTTTAATACATAAAATATAAACATCATGGGGTAGGAGAAGGGGAGAAGAGATAAAGAAAAGTCTTCCTGGCAAGTCAGGCTCTAGAACATTCTCTTCTTCATACCCCTTCCCTCCCAAAGCTCACAGACATTTTTCAAGTTCTTTCCTATACAAACGAATTAAAGCCGACTGCAGAACAAAAACTATTTTGTCAGTGTCATAACTCCAGGGGAGCCAATCCTATGACACAAATTAACGGTTTGTTTACAGCCAAAGCCAGACGATTCATCCCAGATGGACTTGAGGGCATGGGAATGGACACAAGACAAATTCACAGCCAGAAATTTATTTCTGAGGGTTTTCTTCTTGACCACAGTCTGACTCAAGATCTTTGTTGATACAGCACCACTACATAAAACAGGCAGAACTACTGCTCAACATTTGTCCTTGGCTGTCAGTCAGTTTCAGTAAGATGAATTCCAGTGACCTTATTTCAACTCATCATGAATCAAAGCCTACCAATCACTAACTCAAAGATATATATTTTTTTTTTTTAGCACTTAGTAGTCTACATAGATATCTTTTTTTATTTAGGATTCTGGGGAACCAATGCTATAACTTCCAGCAATGTAGGTCAGGTCAGTTAAATCAATATAGTTTTCTGCAGGAAAAGATCTAGAACTCTTGCAAACTCTGTCAAAATATTTATTTCTCATTCTGGAGTTATTACTACTACTATTTAATACATTTTTAGCAGATCATCAGTTTGCCTAAATCTAGTGAAAACAGCCTGGAGGAGTCATAAGCTTAAAACGCTCATCAAACCAAATTACTGTGACATGGGATTCTTGCCTCTGTTCTTTCTCTATGTTGTTGCAAGGTGTTAAAGGCACTAACAGATACAACTTCTGTTCTCTACCTCAAGAGGTTCTCCAGTGCTAAACCAGTCACGAGGAGGAGAAGTCACAGGAAGTCTCAGTTCTAGTTTGCAGTTACAGATGTTTATTATTCTGTCAACGCTGATAGCAGTTTTTATGACAGCCTACAAAAATGATCCAGGAATAGAAACTTCAAATGATGTTGTGTAAAAGCAAGTCAAGAGAGATGTACATGAGAGATATGCAAACGCAAATGAGTATTTGAATCAAATGGTATCTAGGATTTCACACTGTAAATATCAAAAACCGAATTTTTGAAGGGGAAGATGTGGAACTTGTTGGCTTATTAAAACCTCAGCAACCACATACTAATCAATATAGAGAACTAGCTAGATGGTACGAGAAACATTCATGGGTATCTTTGTGATTACAGGGGAGGAAGAGGGCAGGGAAAAAGAAGCAAGAAGCATTCACAATAGAAAACTGATCAGAATTAAAACTTGTAGGAAAAGTTTCCTAGAAAAAAATTCTGAAAGCGAATACTGTATCCACTGTCTATATATAAGAAGTTTTGTGTAAAGACAGTTAGATCCTCCATTTTTCAGCAACAACAGTTTTACATTTTCTACTGAAGACTGTCTGGAAGGGTAGATTGCTATTAGTTCTCAACAGATTAAATCAAATTCAAATAAAATACTAGCTAAAAGTAATGGAAGTCAATGGAAAGTATTGAACTGATGAAAATAGTTCTGATATGAAAAATTCCTGCTACACTTTTCTTGCGGAAAAAAGGGACTGGAGGGGACATCAATCTATCCCCAAGATGGGCAGAAGATGAGTAAAAAAAGAAACTGTACGCCAGTTAGCTATGCTTTTAAAGTGCAAGGGCACAACACATACATGCAATGTTATTGGCTACTAAGAACCTGAATATCACCAGCAAGAGGGCATGGTGATGATTTATGTTTGCTTTGGGATTTTCAATAGCTTTCATTTTTGTTTAATAACAAAGGATCCTAGAATAGCTGTAATTTTGCTCATCCATCCAAAGCTTCAGTGGATTCAGGTTTAGTTTAGCTGCAGTTCTATAAACAAGAGAAAAGCTCTAGATATAAAAGACTTTATTAGCTCATGTTTCATGCTTTTGCCAAAAGCAAGAAGCCTCTGTGTGTCTTTTAACATGAGGATGAGGTGGTTTACCAACTACAATGTTTTCTTTTTTATAAGAAACTACAACCAAAATTAACTGATTTAAGTTAAATGTGAAATTTTACGGATTGGGAACATTTGACCCACTGATCACTAACTTTTTGGTCTACACAGAGCAATCTTGCTGTATTTAAGAACTCATTCTTTCATTCCTCCACTTAAGCTACAGTTCATCTTTTAATTTTCCTCACTAAGAACACAGTTCAGCTTTTGTGCGAAGCAAGTGCTCTGCAGCATCTGCATACCAGTGTAAGTCACCAGTTGGAGAGAATTTCACAATGTAAGATGAGCAATTAGAAACAATGAAAGATGACAGAAATGTCTTCAGATCCTACAGTCTCTCTGGGAGAAAAAAGAAAAAAACAGGCAGCAATAATGCACTCTCAGGTTCATGTGGTACAGAATAATCACCACTGGCTTGAATTATAACACAGAAACAGACTAGTGTAGTACTTGGGGGAAAAAAATTCATGTGCAAAGTCAAACTTGGAAGAACTAATTACACAAACTGCAGATCTTTCATCATCAAAATTTTTTAATAGCAGGTTAGATAGACACTTGATAAAAATGACTCAGGAATTCATGAGTCTGAACAGCTGAGCAGCAGCAGGAGAACAGTGGGCCACATTTCCCCAGCAGTGTTATGAACAGCAACCAAAAAAAAAAAAAAAAAAAAAAAATGAAGCTCCTACCCACGCACCACACACTGCAACAAGTTGGGCTGATGAGGTTGTAGCACACCATACCCTATGCCTCAAGGTCCTTGGCAGACTCCAATTTCTATTAATTTCCTTCAGTTTTCTTTGCAGAAGTTTGGTTCCAATTTAGTCACTATGTCCTCTGTTCCTCACATTGGTTCTTTCCAGTATATTAAGCAACAATTCACTCAAGTTTCTTTTTCCTGCTTACGTCACCCAATATTCTACTTCAGATTCGCATTTTGTTGTTCTTTACCAAAACAAACAATAGCAGACCATAACAAATGCCCTAAACCTTTTCTTAGCACTATTAGTAAGGCTTCCTAGACCTCTCCTAGTCTTACAGCATCAATCACATGCTGCTCACCAAAGTACATCAGTAATTCCACTAAATCTATTTACTCCATCTAGAGTTTACAGACACTATTGATTAGTAATAGAGATTTTAGGACAGTTACAAAAAATTAAGAGGACAAGAGAAGCAAACATCAGAGCCAATTTTTAAGCCAACAACTGTTGGTGTTTAAGGGTTTTGAAATTAAGACAGTAAAAACTACAACTCTAAAACAAACATTTTGTTTACCTATGTATTTTGGTTTGGTAAACAAGAGAAACGATAGAAAGAACAAAAAAAAGTCTTTGTATGACACTAATGCAAAAGCTCTTATTTACATATACGCTTCCATGTTTACAATAAAGTTGTGAGGGAGTTCACCAGATATAAAAAGAACTTAAAACATCTTTCTGGTCATACATCAGATACCTTCCTTCTCGCCATAGACCAACAGCACTGATTCAGTATGACATTTCTGTAACCAGCATTTGGGGGTTTGTCTAAGAGATTTCAAGTTATGATTTTATTGTAGAAGATTGTAATTAAACTCTGGCTGTCTCAGAGGAAAGCTTCAATGTTCTTCAGCAATGAAGGAAAACACCCCCATATTTAACAGACAGTTGTGCTTTGAACAATCTCTTTCTGCAGGTCTGGTTTTTCCAACTAGAAGTCAGCCACATCTTCCAGAAAGATTGTGTAACCATCCCTCTCCTGTCACCTTTCTCCTCCTCCACATCTCTCACAGGGGTTCAGCTGTTTCAAGGATTCAAGGCCCAGCTGTGACAGGGTACAGCTGTATATCCTTGACTCAAATTGCTGCAGAAATAGATAAGTTGACAGCACTGTAAGAAAAGCTATGGTGCAGAGCTATGCGAGATAAGGAAGGTGAAATTTCAGAGAAGTAGTATCATTAGTGGCTCGAAGATTCAAACGTAAAAATATCAGTGTGGAAAGGTGTGACACCCTTTCCCCTGAAGGGGAAAAGCAGCGAGTCAGCCAGTTTTGGTGGTGCCAGTGGCTTCAGTGGGTGTTGGCATGGACAATTCATTCCAGAGAGCAGCAGATACCAACCTTTCTCCTGCTGACTGATGCCTGTCTGGCCAACAAAGACTCTTTAGGTGTCTCACGGAAGTGCGGGCACACTTAGGATATGTCACTATCTCCCAGCATGTGCCAAAAATAATTGCTTTGTACTTTTAAGCTGCATATACCTTGTTTGCAGAGTCTCTTTGCACATGATTACACTTACATCTTGAACATAAGAAGTTCCACCTAAACATGGAGGAACTTCTTTACTTTCAGAATCAGAATCGTAGTGGTTGGAAGGGACCTCAGAGATCGAGTCCAACCAACAGTTAAAAAAAAAAAAAAAAAAAACCACACCACAAACAAAACCACCACCCACCACCTGAACACACAACAACAACAACCAAACCAAAAACCATCACCCACCCACACAGCACCCCACCACAAACCAGTAATCTTGGACACTAGAGCATGCCCTGAAGAACCATGTCTACACGTTTCTTAAATACCTCCAGGGATGGTGACTCCACCACCTCCCTGGGCAGCCCATTCCAATGCCTGATAACCCTTTCAGTAAAGAAATGTTTCCTAATATCCAACCTGAACTTCCCCTGGCGCAACTTGAAGCCATTACCCCTTGTCCTATCATCTGTGACTTGGGAGAAGAGACCGACCCCCGTCTCTCTACAGCCTCCTTTCAGGTACTTGTACAGAACAATAAGGTCTCCCCTCAGTCTCCTCTTCCCCAGACTGAACAACCCCAGCTCCCTCAGCCTCTCCTCGTAAGACTTGTGCTCCAGACCCCTTTAAGGGTGGCAGAGCACTGGAACAGGCTGCCCAGAGAGGTGGTGGAGTCTCCTTCTCTGGAGATATTCTAAACCCACCTGGACACGTTCCTGTGCAACCTGCTCTAGGTGGACCTGCTTTGGCAGGGGGGTTGGACTAGATGATCTCCAGAGGCCCCTTCCAACCCCATATCATTCTGTACCCTAAGTGACCCAAAAAGGACAGTACTAATAGACGTTTTCTCTTTAAGTCACTAAATATTCACTGAGCAAGTACACAGCAGGTGTTCAGACTAGGTCCAAGCCCACATTTGCACCCTAGATCTCTGCTGGTTACCACAGTATCTAATGTCTGGGCCACACCACTTCCTAGTTAGCACTGCAAGTCCCCTCCACATCCTCAGAGGTTGGCAGGAACAATTCTGAGATGAACCACAAAGAACAAGACCAGCAGGTCAGGGAAAGTAAGGTTTCAGGTCTTTATGCTCTGTAAATGGCTTTAGAGTGGGATGATTAGATGCTACCTACCTCTATTTCCACCAGTGGTCTGATCATTTAAGCTTCCTCAAGCCAAATAGAAGTGTTCTGGTAGGTATTTGTCTCAAGCAGTGTCCTGCTATTTCCCTTTTTGCTTGAGAACAGAAAGCTGCTACATAAGCAGCTTCTGCTCCAGTTCAGAACGGAACAGCTTAGCACTAAAACACATCGATTAAAACATACACAGCTGGAGCTTGCAGGACAAACCCTGGGACAGCCCCTCCAACACATGACCTTCACCAGAGGGGACAAAGGAGTGAGCATTTAAATACAGCCTCCTCCCGAGTCCCTGCAACCAGAGTCACCCCGAGAAGCCGGGCTCCCCATGATAACAGCTTGACTTGGACAGAGAAGCAGCAATCAGCCAGGCTGTTAATTTGCTTGACTTCACACTCAAATGAAGCCTGCACTGGTCACAGCTAGACGTAGCAACTCCAGTGCCTGCCAGGTCCCTATGGAGACACATGCTTGCCAGCCTCCTCACTTGAACACCTTGCTGACGCATCAGAAAGTTTGAGGAAAAGGCCTTGGATACAACTGCAATGTAACGTAGACTTTTTCCTGTACCTTGAAAGGCTCTTAGCCTAGACCTTAATTGCAAGACAATAAATACTAGCTATGTCATAGTGAAGATCTAGTCACTGCCCTGTTCTGAAGGGGTAAAGGAGGTCTTCAGATACTGAAAGGAAGGGTTTCAAACGCCCTGTATCTTATCTGGCCACTGCTAGGTAATGAAATACGAAATAATGAATAATGGAAATAAAATTCCACCTTGAGTGAAATTTCCAGAATTATATTGAAACCTGCCTCGTTTTTTTCACTCAATAGAACTGACTACTCCGGTTTTAGTTCATATGCAGGAGCTCAACTATGTTTTTAAATAAATGTTCCCTGGGAACATCCATGGCCAGAAACTCCATCTGTTAGAGAAAGAGCTGTACACAGGTCTCTCTCCCATGCTGTTACTGTATTGTGTTGCAAAACTCAAATGCATCAAGAGCTAGTATATGCATACTGGGGTTTAAAAACCACAGACAACAAGGTATCACTAGTGACAGCATAGCTGTGGCGTGTCAGCTCAGGCTGCAGAAGAATAAGCAGAAGTCGCAACAGATACATGGCTGCCAGGCCACACAGCGGGAATAATATCACAGCTAGGTATTTTCAATCTAATTCAGATCTGTATAATAAAGCTTTGCTCACGATTTAATTGTACTGTAGCTGTTATCCGAGTCAGCTTGTTGAGACAGCAGTAATACACTGAGAAGAAGGGGGGAGAAAAAAAAAATATCAGGAAAGGGCATAACATTTTAATCTGTTTACACATGCCCAATGACTAACTTTGAACGGAAATACCTCAACGATAAGTACATACAGATTAACATAATGCAGTAGAAAAAAAAAAAAGTTTAACGTACAAACATCCCTTTCTCTGCAACAGTCTTCTCCAGACCCTTTCTGCAGTCTCACAAAGACGGATACAGTGGGCAGAAATACACAGAAACACACAACGAGATGACCCGTATAGAGCTGACTCAGGCATATTTGAAATAATTTGTGGTTTGAAGAATCAGCGGATCACATGGCATTGTTTTCTACTGTCATTTATTAGCCATCTAAAAGAATTACTGGAAAACATTAACAAAAGAGAGAGATATATAGAAACCGGTTTATATAGATGCACAGGGCAACATCCGACTTCAGTCTAACCGCACTTGGAAAAAATAAAACCATTCAATTCTTGCAACCGAGGCTTGTGCTGGCTCCGGTGGCAGCAAAGTTACAGCTTTATTCGTATGTCAACTCGGGCACAGGACAGACACCACCGCAGCGGGAGGGGTCACAAGCGGCAGGTACTCACCAGAGCTCCGTCCGCAGCCGACAAACTCTCGTAGGTCTTCCACGCTTTCTCCCTCACGCCGTCCGACACTTTCAGAGCATCACACAGGGCGACGAACTCAGCTTCGCCAATTTCGAGACTAGGAGAAGCGAGAGACACCTCCAGCGGGGGCTCCGCGCAGCGCACCGCACCACAAAGCTACCGGGGCGGGGGGGGGGGGAGGCGGGGAACAACCGGCTGCTGCCGGGCGCCCCGGAGCGACACCGCCCCAACCACACATAGGAGCCCGGGAGGGGGCACGACCCGGACCCCCGGGCAGCGCAGCCCGGGCCCGCCACCTCCAGCTACGGGGCAGCCCCACCGCTCCCCCAGCCCAGCCCAGGCGGCGCTTACCGGGCGGCGACGGGCGGCGGCGCGGAGCCGCTGTCGGGGCTGGCTCGTTGGCTCCTGGCGGCGGCTCCTCCCGCCCTGCGGGGGGTTTTGGGCGGCATGGCGGCCGGCGCGCGGGCGGCGGTTGGGCCCCGCCGCTCGAGCGCCCGCCGCGGGCGGCAAGTAACGACGGGCCGCCGGCTACCGCTCCGCTCGCCTCCCCTCCCCCTTCCCGCCGCCCAAACCGCGGGAAAACTGCGCCACCGCCAGCCGCTTCTGCCGTCACTTCCGGGCCGGCTGACCGCTCCCCCTACCACACCCGCCGGCGGGGAGCGGCGACCGCGCCCCCCCACTCCGCCCCAAACACAGACCGGCTCGGCGCGCCTCGGAACCCGGAAGGAGAAGCTGCCCGCGCCAGTCGGCTCGACCAATGAACGCGCTCCTTTCTCCGCGCTAGCCAATAGGAGCCGGCTCCGCTGCGTGCGTCCCGGCAACTGGCGCGAGGGCGGTGGCTCGCGGGCGGAGCGGGGCGCGGCTCCTTGAGGTAACGGCGGGATGGCGGCGGGGCCGCGGCGCCGGCGGGGCCATCTCCCTGCGTGTCCCGCCCTCTCAGACTCGGTTTTACACCTAAAAGGAGCTTAAAGCTGAGGACAGAGCGCGGGAAGGAGCGGCGACGTCCGGCTGTCTCGGCCGTAGGTGGCAGGTGACGGAGGGAGAAAGGGCGTCACGGAGAGGTGGTCAGCGCCGCTCCCTCACAAAAAGCGCTTGCGGCCTCGATGTTAGAGATCGTCCAGGGGCCTTCAGTCATTCCGGAGGCGACACCCTAGCTGTTCCTAGTGTTTCGGGTGCTGAAGAAGCTGCAGGTGGTCAGTACAGCTTTTCTATGACATGGGAAGAACCATAGACCTAACTATAAAAATAACTATACAGGCGTACAACAGGACAGAAATTGCAAATCCTTCGTGGCCATCTCTCAATCTGACATTCGTGTGAGTCCTAACTAAAATACTGCTTTTAACACTGTGCACGGCAATTACATTTCATGTAAGAAATCCTACGGGCTTTGGGCATAGGCTGGATTTTAAGCCAATGTGATTAAAATCCCCAGTGCCCTGATTCACCGAACTTAAAAATCTACTCTGTTGCCTGCAATCCGCATTTAGAAGGTAGATCGCTGCTGCCAATAAGCACATTTATTTTCAGATTTTTATGATGACAACTTCTTAGAAAAAAAAGCAGAAATATTTGTAAGGACTCATTGCATGCACATACTTATTTATCTGTAAAGCAACTAGTTTTTGTGAGACTGATATCAAAGCTCGGGGTTTAAAATAAAAACAACATGAGTACAACTATGGTAAGAATAAAAATTCACTAGTATTTTTAAGATTCACAATATAATTTGTTCAGGTTTTTCCTTTATATTCATTAACTTATTTAAAAACAGGAGAACAGTCTTATTTTTCTCGTTCATAATTAGAATCAAACCACTTACAGTAAAGTGAATACGTAACAAATGGGACTTCTGAGGCAAATCAAAGTACATAAACTCCAAATGAAATGTTTGAGTAGTAGACTGTAGTGGGATTTAGACATTCCTTATTATGATTCTAGTAAAACTGTGATGGTAACTTTACCCTGCTTCTAAGCATGTTTGAAACACTTGTTGTAATCAGATTATACCATATGCTGAGAAACGTTTGGAGTCTAGGACTGCATGTTGAACCACGGACAACTAGGCAAATCTACCAGCTCAGAAAAGCAAGCTAAAACTCTAAACCACAGATGAGTCCATTGCCTTCTCCTCACAACTGACTTTAAGAGTACAGAAGAATTTAAAATGAGAGCAAAGCATCTCGGAAAACTTGGTCACAGCCAGTGGAGACCCTCCCAGCTGTCAGCAAGAAGGAAACACACCCTCCTGGGTAGCTTCCCTCACAGCTGCTTTAGCATGCTTTTAGAGCCAGGCCCTGGATCATCCAAATGACAGGCAAAGAATTTGTGTTGCTCTCATAACCCCCTGTGCATTAGTGCTTAGGGAACATCAGATCCTTTTAAAGAGTTGACAGCCAGCCTCAGTGTAAATACTAATTTTCTAAAATTGCTATTATGCCAATTATCTTTTCAAGTAAAATTTTATGTACCTTTTCACCAAAGAAGGCACTTAGGGCTTCCCTCCATAAACGGGTTCAACCAAAATATGATCTCGGAATTCTTCAAGTTCCAACTGGTGGGAGAAGAAAGGAGGCAGCAGATGAATCAAGCTACAATAGCCTTGAATCCTCCATCCCAGAGCCTCAGATGTAGTAAGTACCTCTAAACTGCAGTAAGAAAACGTAACATGTATGTTTGTACTTCCAAAGAAAGGCACATGCATGTGTAAAACCATATGTAAATTGCTGCACTTTTTCCCCCCACCTTGTTAGATACACTGATTTGAATGTTTTAATCCTGTGTTTTAAAATGTTTTCTTTTAAATGGAGCCTTTGGGCTTTTGGAATAACGTGGAAAAGGAAGGAAGAAAAGCAGCTCTTACTGGGGAAAGAAAGAAAAAAAAGGAAACACTGCAAGGTCAAATAAAGTATTGATGATAGTTTCTCATCTGACCTGACAATATCTCTATTCTAAACATCTTGCTACAACGGCTTTTAAAGTGTAGGTCATAGACAGATGGCAGTCTGTGAAATGTTGCCCAGTCAGGCAGCCCTGACTCATTGTTTCCAGCTGCTAAACAATCTTAAGTAATTTTATTATCTTAATTTTTTCACTTAAAACTGTTGCTATAGTTTCATGGTAATTGTCATTGGGAATAGAAGTCATGCCTTCATTGCAAATGAAACCAAGCCTTCATATTTTGGCCTTTTCTGTTCAGATACAATAAAAGCTTACTACTTTTTTAGTTTTCATAAAAATTAAATATTTGTCATGGGGAAACTTGATTTAAGTGCACCTTGTGGTCTAGCAAGACTAGCTGCTTATTTCTACATTATCACAGACCTCTACCACATAAATTACAATTATAATCAAATCAGTTCTTCTGGAGATGCATGACAGAAATGTATGTACTAAACCCACGAAATTGGGAGCTTCTGGGTATTAGTCCACGTACTAAATATTGGCAGAATTTTTGCTTGAGTAAAGCCCATAGGCTCTAAAATTCATGGATTATAAAAATGTCTGCCCAAATCACACCCCATTTCGCTGCCTGCAACAGGCAAAATTAACCAAGGAGGGGGCATAACCTCTCCTGGCCAGCCTTTTCTGTGCATGGACGTCCCTCCCACCACGCAGCAGCCACCAGCCCCCTGCCATCAGTGTCACCCGGAGTTCAGCTGTCCCTCAAAGCCCCAGCACAAGCGCTAACAGGAGTGAGGAGGTGACGGACCTGCCCCAACTCTTCTCCAGCTGCTGCCCTACAGCCACCAGGCCTTAAGAAGGACTTCTCTGGAGGACCACTTGGAGCAACATGTGGACTTACGTGACAGTCCTGCTCCAGGAGTGCCTCAGGGACACTAAGGCCATGGTTTGAACCAGTCCTTTTCCACTCCCCAGCATGATGTCCCCCAGTAACACTGCCTTGCCATTGCACTGGCATCAGCTCTGCCTTTGAAGCTGGAAATGGTATATGGGTGTGATGGGGTGAAGCTGGCTGCTTGTACCCCTTGTTGGTGAGCCTGGCCCCTAATACCAGTGTCCTACGTAAAGAGTCAGTTCAAAACATGAAGGCTAAAACCCATTTCTAAAAGTTAGTGTTTCTACAGTGATGTGAAATCCATAGGGACCATGACAAACCTCAACCCCTTTCTCTCTAAATTGAGAGGCATTTGTTAGATGTTGCCTCCTCTAACAGTTCAAAGCCTCGCTCTATGTATACACGTTATTAATAAAAATAATTATTTTCATTGCACATTTATACACATCTGTGACTTGCTCTTCTCAGAGCATTACGTAGTGCACTGCTGGAGTCTCAGATGCTGCAGTGATGAGTTTTAGGCAGGAATCTCTACTAATAAAGTGTTCGACCAAATTGCTAGTGGGAGCTGAAAGGAGACTATGAATATTGTTACTGGATGGAGAAACACCTGCACGTACACGACACCTACATGCAAAACCTCAACCCAGATTGTTGCACAGATACTTCTAGTTCTTTCCCTTTGAGATTAGTTCAGAGAGGTTTTCTATTGATCAAAGTATTTAGAGTCCAGTGTCACTTTTTTCTCTTTTTATTCAGATTGTATTTACTTATAGAAAATTCAGAACTACTTATGAGGACCTTATACGTGGCTAGTTTTCTGGAAGTGACAATGGCTGTCAGAGTCAAGTCCATTTTACAGATTTGTGCTAGCATTGAGGACCAAGGTACTAATCATTCCTGGTACAGCTTGCTTTGCTTGTGGAAGGTGTCTGGACATTACTATGAAACATGCCTTTGCACTCACGGCTGCATCACACCGTGTGCTTTGTCACGCAGGTACCGTCCTGTATGTCCCCGGCAGACAAAGCCCTTCTAACCCCAGACACATTCTGCTCTTGGGGTGTGCAGGGCATCCTGCGCCCCCTCTGCAGGGCAGTTCATTCCGGTTGGTACTGCCAGCTGGTAATGAAATAAAGGTCGGCAAACAAACCAACCGCAACCCTGTCGTTGTTTGCAATTACACGGCTGCATTAATGACCCCATTGCGATCTCTCCCTTCCCGTCCTGCTCAGCCTCGGGTTCTGCTTCCTCTCTCCGCATGAGAAAGCGTGCTCCAGCACGGGCAACACCCTGTCCTGCTGCTGGCCGTCTCCCCAGCGAGGACATTTCCCATGCCCCCTCTTCCAAGATTTCCGAAGTCCACAAGAAGCAGAATACGCTCTACTGGAAGTTGTTCTCAGGAATCAAATTGGTCTTAACCAACAACCTGAAAACTAATTGAAAATTAGCAACCATAGCCTATAGTGAACAGATAGTGGCTTTTCTCTGAACTAAAGCAATCCATAATCTCGTTTTTTGTTCAGAGCGCACCCAACATTCTTTATCAAGGCAGTGAAATACCCTAATTAGGTGAAAACACTTGTGTATGATAATCCAGCAAAACTCATAGTATGACAGCAGCGCTATAGGCTCTTCTACGTTCCTTCCCTCATAGCAGTAAAATACCCTTCTACCACTAGAAGAAACAATGCCAGTAAGAGCCCAGCTCTGCTAATATTTCTTAATCACAGGCTCTCGCATCAGACTTCCATGCTCCCACCCGACTTACACTAACAAAAGCGTGTCCCACCTTTCTGGAGGACAATGCTACCCTCAGTTGATGGCTTTGATAAACAAACGTCTGTTGGCTTCCACGGTACTGATTCAGCTGGAAACAAACTTCTTCAAACACATGAATCCAGCCCCTGCTTTTTGTCTCCTCAAGCGCATCTGTGGGCGTCGCTTCAGGTAACCCCGCAGCTTCTCATGGCGCCAGATAAAACCAAACCCTTGCATTTTCCGTCTTGCAGGCCTTCAGTATTTTCTTGACGTGAAAACTTGCCCCGTGGCTCTTTATACTAAAGCTGTAAGACTTCAATGAGAGAAGGAGGGAAGACTTGGAGCTTTTATTACACTTTGCAAGCCCAGATCATATTGGTGACAACAGCATTACAGAGGCAAAGATCTACTGAACGTCAAAGGCTGTTTGGGACCCAGGAGAGAGCAACACAGCCCCCTCCCACCAAATAAACACGGTGGCACAGGACGGTTGCACTTCTCTGATTTTGCTACTTCAGTGACAAAGTGTGGCTCAGCATTAGGATTCGTTTTCTTTCCTACCAGGAGTTTTAAAAATATTTGCAAAGATAATTGTCCAATGAGGTCATTTTTGTACTAACCCTTTTCTGGAATCCATTGGGCTAGAAATGCTGTTTTCTTCAGTACAGCACAGCTATGTTTGTTAGCAGCTCCTAGAGCTAGTTTTTTTCCATGGATTTGTGTCCTGTGCTTCATCAGCTTTGTCCAAGAGGGCAGAAGTTCCAACAGGAGCTTCCCCTGCACTCAGGGTGTTTTAGGTCTTCTCGTACAAACTGCCTGGCCTTTAATAAGATGTGAGCACACGCTGGGAGCCTTCCCCACGCTTATTTTCACACTACTGATAGAAATAAGCTTCCCTCCACCATCCAACAGGCTCAAAAAGTTATTAGGGACACGGGCACGCAGCATGGTCACATAAACCTCCCATCTATAAGAACAAATCTGTTTCTCCCTGTCTCCACCACCCCTTCACAGCCTCATCTGCTGGTGTCTCCCTTAAAGGACACACCACAGACAACAAAATTTCTTACCGGGTTTTATTTTGAAAACAAGGTAAAGACCACGTGAGGCTTACTTAAAAAATAGCAGATTTCAGGTTTAGCTTACAGAAAATTGGAACGTTACACTCATGAAAAGGTAGGAAAAAGGCTTAAAAGTACTTCAGCGTGAATCTTGCGTCATACAGGGCTCCAAAGAACACACTCCTAACCGCGTCCTGGCATATATTTGACCTTTATTTGCAAGCAGACAATTTCAACATCCTGAATGTCTGGAGCTGGAGTTTTCCCAGCGGGTTTTCCAGCTTGCTTACATCTGTACCAAAGTGTAGCTATGGACATAGAATTTATGCGTAAGCATCTAACCTACATCTCCCTGAGGCTTTATTTCATGTTGGTGGCCACCAGGCACCGTCAAGAATGGATTAAAAAAGCCCAGCTTTCAGAAAGTAACAATTAAACTTTTCATTCTATATATAATGCACCCACACTAAAGACTAAGCTGTAAATTAAGCCAAATGCAGATGAAGAAAAAAAAAAAAAGAGTATTGTGTATTTGAGAAACTTCCTTTAAAACAAATTATTTTATCTCGATCCAAACATTCACAATAGCAGGAAGCTGGATGATCGCATGTTTACAATTGTATAATAGCTCCAAAACCAGTAAAGCATCTTCCCACTATATTAAGAAAAGATCCTTTAAAAGATGAAAAATAAGATTAGGCAAAAGCTTCTTGACTGAATTAACCTAAGAAAGAATCACAGAATCATAGAATTGTCTAGGTTGGAAGGGACCTTTAAGATCATCTAGTCCAACCATCAACCTAACTCTGATAAAAAGAAAACCTCATCACTAAACCATGTCTCTAAGCTCTATGTCAACCCAGCTTTTAAATCCCTCCAGGGATGGTGCCTCAACCACTTCCCTGGGCAGCCCATTCCAATGCTTAATAACCCTTTCAGTGTAAAAATTTTTCCAAATATCCAATCTGAACCTCCCCTGGTGCAACTTGAGGCCATTTCCTCTTGTCCTATTGCCTGTGACTTGGGAGAAGAGACCGACCCCCACCTCTCTACACCCTCCTTTCAGGCAGTTGTAGAGAGCAATAAGGTCTCCCCTCAGCCTCCTTTTCTCCAGGCTGAACAACCCCAGCCTCCTCAGCCACTCCTCATAAGACTTATTCTCCAGACCCCTCACCAGCTTCGTTGCCCTTCTCTGGACCCGCTCCAGCACCTCAATGTCTTTTTTTGTGGCAAGGGCCCCAAAACTGGACACAGTACTCGACGTGGGGCCCCACCAGTGCCGAGTACAGGGGGACGATCACCTCCCAAAGTCCTACTTGCCAGAAGATTTGGACACCTATGGTGCATATTATTTAAAAATGGGTTTAAACAGTTGTTGGGTTTGGGGTTTTTTTGCAAACAAATACGCAAAAGTTCTATTAAGCATTCCTACTTTCCTGATAAATCAAATTTGGTCAGAAAGACAAGTCAGGCCCCATATGACAGAAGCTTAGGAGTAGATCTGGGGGGACATTTTCCATCCCTGTTTTTGGGTATTACTCCCTTTTTGTTTTGTTTCCCATAATTGTTCTTGCAACCAGCTTCAGAACAGCAGGTATGATGATACATCTGATATATCAAATCATAGATGTCTAGGTTGGAAGGGACCTTTCAGATCATCGAGTCCAACCATCAACCTAACACTGACAAAACCCACCACTAAACCATGTCCCTAAGCACCATGTCTACCCATCTTTTAAATACCTGCCGGGATGGTGCCTCAACCATTTCCCTGGGCAGCCTGTTCCAGTGTTTGATAACCCTTTCGGTGAAGAAATTTTTTCCTAATATCCAATCTAAACCTCCCCTGGCACAACTTGAGGCCATTTCCTCTTGTCCTGTCGCCTGTGACTTGGGAGAAGAGACCGACCCCCACCTCTCTGCAACCTCCTTTCAGGTAGTTCATATTTCATTTCTCAACCATCACCTATTCCGTTTCATATTCTTGCTTTGAAAAATAGCCCTGCAGCTAAAAGCATTAATTTTAACTTTACCTGTAAAAGAAAACCCCAGTAACAGCAAAAGAAAACACAAGAGTTTTAGACAAACAGGTTTATAAGATTTATTTTCCATTGCACATACATGGATTATATACAAGTTAGTAACATAAGTTACTTCTTAATTTTCTAAAAGATTGTTACAGCAAACACTTGCCATTTTAAAACATTGAGTCAGAAATCAATCAAAAAAGGTAAATATGACAATATTTTAAAAACAAAACAAATTGCACTTTGTTAGGGAAGAGTCAAATACAGCTTTGTCTATATGCTGTAACAAACTATGTAGCAGGTAATATTACAGTTAGAAGTAGCTCTTGCAGTCCATTTGTACATTAATAATTCTTTTGAATTTTACTTAATTAAAAACTGGTGGATATTTCAAAGACTTTTCTCTTCTTCCTCGTATTCAAGATTCATCACATGAAATGCACTAGCAACTAAGTCTTTATACAATTGCTATTCAAATATAAGAAGAACACCGCACCTGAAAATAAGGAAAAAACCTAAAACATATTGATTTTACATGTATCATGAGATGAAAAGTATGGGAGGTGTTCAGCAATAAAGCCCTGTCCACTACTTACAGAAAAGAAGATATTTTTTTTTTAAAAAATAATCACTGCACACAATACAAAGGGTGGGGTCATACTGTAGTCTGTAAGTCTCCCGGAACAGCAATATTCCTCGCTACTGTTCACAGATGAGTGTTTCCATAGCAAACCTGTTCTCAAAGTGTCGGATCTTTCGGCAATTGACGGCTTCACGCTTCTGAATTCCTGTTTGTATGAGCGAAGAGCAACAGAGGGTAAACACAAGAGCGGATGAGGTACATCGGAGACGTAATAGTTTTACATTTACTATAAGCAGATGTCACCAGAAATCAGAACTACGTGTCCCCAAGTCCCCCTCTCAGAGGGAACACAGGTAGGCACACATTCATACGGAGAAAATCAATTAGCAGGTGATGATCCTGAAGATGGGGCCAACCAAATCGCAGGATTGGTTTGGTTTAGTTAAATCCAACCTGCCCCAAACCCTCCACTGGCTCGTTTTGACCCTCATCAGTTCCCAATCTCTCTCTCTGTGCATCTGGAAAAACACTTGTGGGGATGCAAGAGAGGGAACAGCAAAGGAATAAACTGCTATAGGCAAAAAAAAAAAGTGGATTTAAAGAGTAGTATTTAAACAACAACATCTGGGAATCAGAGAAAGACAGAATTTAACCACATTTAGGCCAAACTAATGCTCCTTGCCAACCTGTATTCATCATTTATTACCACAGGTTCATCACACTGCATTTTGAATTGCATTTTGCTATTAAAACCTTTTCATCTTTTAACACTGTTCTAAATTATTTTTATAAAATGTATTTACTTTTCTTGTTTTCCCAAGCAGTCCAACAATACGACTAAAGCAATTGAACTGCTTCAGTGTGCACTTGCATATCACATACAGTTTTTTAAAAATAAAAAAAAATTAAAAAGAAGCAAGCCTGAGTAAAATCTGAGTGAAAATTTTAAGGCAGTGTTTAATAGCTTGTCAAGACTCTTCCAATGATGTTTT
Source organism: Numenius arquata (assembly GCF_964106895.1). Lineage (NCBI taxonomy): Eukaryota > Metazoa > Chordata > Aves > Charadriiformes > Scolopacidae > Numenius > Numenius arquata. The sequence continues at coordinate 110,329,721 of NC_133576.1, read as the reverse complement.
TCTAACATTTTCCATGAAGGAGTACCGAGCACTACAGTTCTCCTGTAAGGACAACTCTCACTCATATTTCCCTGATGCAAATAGGAAGGTGTGGACTAATTTATAAATGGCTTTAATGACCAGAAGAACCTGCAATTCTGCACTTGGAGTGCAAAGTTATGGCTTCTCATATATTAAAGGGGTGGGTTTTTTTGGTGGGTGGGTGGGTCAATAAACAAGATTAAAGAAAAGCATGAATGAAGGCTTGAATCCCAGAAAACACACCCATGCGTGCACACACACCCCTTTTCGCAGCCCCGAGCTCACTGGGGACTTGAGCACTTTTGCACAATAAAATAACTTAATTTCCATCCCTACATAGACAATATCAGCCGTGCTTAAGCCCACAGAGCCGGTTACGGCAATAAGCAAGCCTTGCTTTAATAAGAGTCACACCTTCCAACACAACCCAGCCGTTCTCTTGCGCTCAAGCGGCACTGAACTTTCTGCCAATGCATCTGGAGGAACGTTTACCTTTCATGGCTTCTTTGCGCTGTAGTTTATAGGTTTCCTTGCCGCGGCAGAGGCGGTAAATAAAGAATCCCAGCTGATCCACGTTTTCAATGCGATCAGTAACAATCATCTGTTCGTGAATCAAATAGGACTGAGGCAAATAGGTTCCAGCCTGTTGAAGAAAAAAATACAACAGCTCTGTCAAAAGCCACCTCTTCATGGCCTAAGTACACAAGAAACACTTAGCGCTGCGTTTCTTTAACAGGGCCGGGCAATACCTTCTTTGAATCCTTTCAAAGTACTCATAGAATTTATTTCATAAATACAGGATTTTGCTCTAACTGCGCTGCACTACAGAAATGCATAATGATTATAGTCATTAGGAGACCGTCTGGCCCCGTTAACTTATTATGGCGACTCCCACAATTGCTAAAAGGGAAAGGTATTAGAAAGTCGTGGCGGTTTATCGGGTGTTTTAAGGTAATACACTGAAAAAGGGAAGAGCCAAGACAAGAGGCCAAGGCTTCCCAAGCCTTCTCTGGTCCCTTCAGTGCTGTTTTGCCACAGTTGAAGTGAGGGAGGAATCCGGCTCTGTGCTGTACACACCTGAAAATGCACACACTGAGCCATCAGCCCATTTCCTATCACTGCCACTGGTAAATTATCATCAGCTTTTTTGAAATATTACTTCATTTAAGAAATCCTCTTAGTGTGATTCTTATTTATGGCAGTAGAGAAGGTGCTGCTTGCTTTCTAAAAATCATCACATTATGGAAACAAATTCAGCTTCTGTGGTGAAAGATCACTATATGGTTTATTGACAATAAGCAATCTGAAATTTCCATTGCAAAACAAGACTGTCTTTTCAGTCCAAGCAATACGCTGAGAAGAAGCTGATGAAATGCTGTTCTTTTCAGTAAAGAAAGAAAAGACTATATTAAATTCAGTTGAGAACAGAGTTGGGGTTGTTCAGCCTGGAGAACAGAAGGCTCCGGGGAGACCTCATAGCAGCCTTCCAGTACCTGAAGGGGGCCCACAGGAGAGATAGGGAGGGACTCTATCAGGGAGTGTAGTGATAGGACGAGGGGTAATGGTTTTAAACTGAACGAGAGGAGATTTAGATTAGATATTAGGAAGAAATTCTTTACTGTGAGGGTGGTGAGGCACTGGAACAGGTTGCCCAGGGAAGTTGTGGATGCCCCATCCCTGGAAGTGTTTAAGGCCAGGCTGGATGGGGCTTTAAGCAACCTGCTCTAGTGGGAGGTGTCCCTGCCCATGGCAGGGGGGTTGGAACTCGATGATCTTTGAGGTCCCTTCCAACCCAAACCATCCTATGATTCTATGAAATTCACCTTAAATTATAAAAATTTTCTTCAGCCCATACTATAAGGAAGACAGCAGCAATTTTTTTTCCTTTAGGTAAGACCTTGGAAGACTTCACACTCCCAAATTATCCCACTCATTATTCAGTAATGAAATCACTGTAAATTACTGTATCTTAATCCCTGGTCTCTCAAATTTCAGGAGGGAGCCCCAAGACAAAGCAGCAGAGCAGGGCCCCAGCACAGTGGGCAGCGATGCCAAGGACTTGGGGCACCCTGTGAGGACACTCCTGGGCCTGTGTCCTCCAAACTCTTTAACATCTTCATCAACGATCTGGATGAGGGGATTGAGTGCACTCTCAGTAAGTTTGCAGATGACACCAAGTTAGGTGGGAGTGTCAACCTGCTGGAGGGTAGAAAGGCTTTGCAGGGGGATCTGGACAGGTTGGATCAATGGGCCGAGGCCAATGGGATGAGGTTCAACAAGGCCAAGTGCCAAGTTCTGCACTTGGGTCACAACAACCCCATGCAGCCCTACAGGCTTGGGGCAGAGTGGCTGGAGAGCCACCTGGCAGAAAAGGACCTGCGAGTGTTGGTCGACTGTCGGCTGAACATGAGCCAGCAGTGTGCCCAGGTGGCCAAGAAGGCCAATGGCATCCTGGCCTGTATCAGGAACAGCATGGTGAGTAGGACCCGAGAGGTGATGGTCCCCCTGTACTCGGCACTGGTGGGGCCCCACCTCGAGTACTGTGTCCAGTTTTGGGGCCCCTACCACAAAAAAGACATTGAGGTGCTGGAGCGGGTCCAGAGAAGGGCAACAAAGCTGGTGAGGGGTCTGGAGAGTAAGTCTTATGAGGAGCGGCTGAGGAGGCTGGGGTTGTTCAGCCTGGAGAAAAGGAGGCTGAGGGGAGACCTTATCGCTCTCTACAACTGCCTGAAAGGAGGGTGTAGAGAGGCGGGGGTCGGTCTCTTCTCCCAAGTCACAGGCGACAGGACAAGAGGAAATGGCCTCAAGTTGCGCCAGGGGAGGTTCAGATTGGATATTTGGAAAAATTTTTACACTGAAAGGGTTATTAAGCATTGGAATGGGCTGCCCAGGGAAGTGGCTGAGGCACCATCCCTGGAGATTTTCAAAAGACAGGTTGACGTAGTGCTTAGAGACATAGTTTAGTAATGGGGAGGGTTCTTTTGTATGGTTTTGTATGTTTTGTGGTTTTTTTTTCCCCTATCACAGTTAGGTTGATGGTTGGACTAGATGATCTTAAAGATCCCTTCCAACCTAGACGATTCTATGATTCTATGAAACCACAAGACCTCCCAGACTCCCCCTCAAATCTGACCTTCTCAGCCCTCCTGGGGGGTGCAGGAGGAGGGGGAGGCTCAGCACAGGAGTCTCCTCTGCTCAGCTGCTGCAGGAGCAATTACCCATAAGCACTGGGACCCAGCACAGCCACAAATGTCATCACCATCTTTGAGATGTCCTCTGCATCGCATAAGGTTAAAATTGGCTCAAAGACAGGAAGGAGGTGGATGAACAAATATACCTGGGTTTCAGCCTTGTTTCCCAAGGAAAGGAAGCCTTTCACTGTCTGCATATTTAAGCAAACTGTATCAATATATAGAAATGTGGTTCTTTAGGCTAAAATTATGTGTTTTTTTAAAAAACAAAGCAGCCCAGAGCACCTCTGTTTTCATAAAATATCCTCTGTGTATTCAGAGCTCATTTTAATGAAAAGTGCGTTTTAATTTCATACATTTTTTTCCTTGTGCAACCAGTGTGACTGCAGGACAGCAAACAGCAATTTACTCACTTTGTGCATCTGCAGAATAGTTGCCCAAATTTCAGCTACAAAACGTTTAGCCTGATTTTCTGAGACATCAAACACCCACAGCTTTTTGTTAATACAATGAGAATTAAACAGGTGTCTCACAAAATTAGGGCACTCACTGTTGGGGACAATGATCAAACCACTTCGCTTTTGCACAGATATTCAATTAAATGCGTGACGCCTGGTTATCCTCTCACTTGTGAACCAAGCGTACTTGATTTAGTACTAATGACAGACTAGGAAATTAACAGATATTAATAGTGTGATTTGTGTGAACTAAAAATGGAAACAAAACAGGACACAGAAAGTAAAAAAACATGGGGGTCACTGAGTTTTACAGACACCACCTCATCCTTATGTTCAGGAAATGGAAGCGTGGTTAAATAGCCAGTCTCAAAATAGGCAGCAAAAAAGCAGCAGAGAACTTACTTGTGAAGTCATTTTTCACAAGAAATTTATTTATACACATGAACCACTTGGAAATGGCTAAAATGGTTCCTGGAGTCCTAATTCCGAAGCCTTCTTTGAAAAGATGCAAACGGAAAGATGATATTAACAATTCTAAAGTTACAAAACCCCAGTAAAATAAAAACACTCTGCCCAAATCTTAAACAAGTTAGCTTATCAGCTCTCTTCCCCGCCCAGAAAGAAGGTTAATGCTATTTAAATCTGCATTAAAAGTGTACAGATGTAAGAGTTAAAGAAAAAGGTAAAGATGGTTCATATTAAATTAGTAAGAGACCCCATTAGATCATCTACTTTGGCCTCCTCGATTCCACAGGCCATTTTGTTTCACCCAGTTACTACTACTAACAGAACAGCGTGTCCCCGTGGTGGTGACAAGCCAGCCAGCGCCAGCACCACAGGCCAGGCAGCAGTGTTCAATTATCAAACCCTGCTGGGAAGCCATTAGAAGCTCCCACAACATTTTACTGAAAACTCACATTCAGTTGTTCAGCGACTGTGAGATCTCAGTCCCTTCCACACTCCTTGTTATTAAGGACAGTGAATCTTGTTCTGAAGGTTTGGTGCGTGCAGAACCAGGAATGTGGCTATACTAAAACCCCTCTTGCTTAAATGGGCTTTGCTAATCATAGAATGGTTTGCATTGGAAGGGACCTTAAAGATCATCGAGTTCCAACCCCCCTGCCATGGGCAGGGACACCTCCCACTAGACCAGGTTGCTCAAAGCCCCATCCAGCCTGGCCTTGAACACTTCCAGGGATGGGGCATCCACAACTTCCCTGGGCAACCTGTTCCAGTGCCTCACCACCCTCACAGTAAAGAATTTCTTCCTAAATTCTAATCTAAATCTCCCCTCTTTCAGCTTAAAGCCATTACCCCTCGTCCTATCACTACACTCCCTGACAAAGAGTCCCCCCCCATCTCTCATACAATCCAAATCTTGATCACTCCTACAAAACCTCCCTGCAAACAGGAAGATCCATCTCAAGGCTGCCAGAAGCCTCGTGAACTCGGATCCAGTGCCGATCCATCACACCCAGTGCCACATCTCATTTCCCCGAGCACGCACAGTGGATCCAACATACCTCACGTGCATCACCCTCAAGTCACTGTGCACCAGTTCAAAGTAGGAGCCAACCCTAAGGACCTGTGCCTTAAACAATGCATATGTTAAAAGGATTTCCCAGTACATCTGCTTTAAGCCTCTCAGCTAACCAGGCTTAGTCCAGCAGACACATGCCTTACAGAACGCAATCATAATGGATTATCAATTAAAAAGCACACAGACTACTATCAAAGAATCTGGATACACCACATCTACCCAGTTTTGTCAATCAAATCTGCAGCATCGAAGAACGAAATACAGTTTGTTTGTCTTCCTCTCTGAATTAATAATTCCTTTATGATTGTAGTTAAGTAACTAAGAAGGTTTTAGATTTTTTTTTTCCCTCTTTGCAAAGATCTTCAGGGATCAGCTAACTTGCTAACGCATGCACCTTATGTGAATGTCAGCTTTGCTGGAAAAAAAGAAAGGAAAAAAATTCTCATTTTTCCCCATTTGTCTTAAGAACAAATTACATACGATTTAACCAACCTTGATGTTGATGAGCAGCTCCAGGAAATTTTTTGGCGGCATAACAACTGAAGTGTTCAGAGGGATCACATAGCACTTATCCAGGCTAAGGTCAAGATAGGCAGTGAGTCTCTGTTGAGAAAATATTTATTTTAATCAAAATAATGAGACCATGGGAAAATTCACATGCAGGCTTTGCTAAACTGCTATTGCCTCATCTTGTTCTTCAGATTTTGTTCACTATGAAGTCCGTCCAACAAAGTCCAGTTTGAGGGCAGGTAAATGCAGAAATAAAAGGCAGTCTTGATCAGAGTTTAAATCTGTGACAGGAATTTGTGCGAGGCAGCAGGCGGTAAGTAGCTCAAATGCACTACAATAATGAAATGGCACAGGTGTACCTGAGCTGTTGGGGAATCAAGTACAGTATTCATTTATTCCTAGTGCCTGCATTTTGAAACAACAGGGCAAAAACCTTGCCCTAATCTTCAGGCTTTTATATTTTGTTGTAGTGTAAAGGGGAAATCCTGCTGGTAAGAACAAAATATAGAAGGAAAAAACCACTGTTACAAATAATGCAACAAAAATCCTTTTATTTTCAAAAATACTACTGACTTGAAGTATTAATGATTATTCATAGCTGAATTATTATCTTTATAGTACCTGAACTGCAATATTTGCCATTATTTGATAAAAACAGAGATACGAAAGCCCGGGGAATTATCCTGATGAATCCTATGGCTGTGTTCGCTGAGCTGTGTTTTACTGCTTCTGTTCCCTCAAGCTGCTGAAAGCTCTCAGGCTGCGGACGTATATAAAATACTGAGCACCGAGAGCCCAACAGTCAAAATAGCACGAGGACAGCAATCATCACTGCAACTAATCTCATTACATGGGAGTAAGTGCTGTGTCTATGGCAAATGATCCTTGCACTGACCTTTAGAGTAAAAGCCTTTAACCCATTACATCAAAAAGTGAATTTCTAATATTATATTGTTCCTATTCACTTCTTACATACTGCTTCTTTTTTTTTTTTTCTGATTTTCCCTCTTTAGAGGCTTTGCTCTTAACTCTTAACAGAAGCTCCCTAAATATATTCAGGAATATTTTTAAATGACATAGCTCAAGCAAGCAATGTTTTCCTCCAAATCTGGTTATGAATATTTGATAGATAGCACTCATATTGCCTGGAAAAACTTTAAACTGAAGTTTGCATTAAAAAAATGCGACGCTTCCCTATTCTTCTTTCTCAGCTTTGCTTAAAAAAAAAAAAAAAAAAGCTGTTCAGCCAAGTATTCAAATGTTCACAGAAATTTAGCTTCCTGAAAACCAGCTGTAGAACATTTCATTGCTATCAGACAGCTTCCATCAGGCTGATACAGACAAGAAGGGCTTCTAATTGTTTTACAGCTGTCGTTAATACCAAGAGCTGTATGCCTGTCAACTGCCTTTAGCAAAAAATTTACTACTGTGATTCCTATCAAAGTTGTTTCTACAAAAAAAAGGAAGAAACAGCTAAAAGCGCTTCAAAACCCTGGATCGGTGCCTTTAGGAATGGCAATGGCTCGTGGCGCACAAGGAAAATTTAGCTTCTGCTAGGCTTCCTACGGCATCTGGAAAACGAGCTCTCTTCCACCGTCAGTCAGCTGGTCCCTTCCCTCCCTTTCTGCTGCTGCTCTGGGGTTTTTGAGCCACTGCTACGAGAGCAACCTCTGGGGGTGCCTGAAGAGACCTAGTGAGGTCAGAAGCCATCAGCCCCTGCAGGCTGAGGTCAAAGCTCTGACAGTCCTTTCTAGATTTCCCTCGGCACCCCAGCAGGCGGGCAAAGTCTGGCTCAGTGGAGACTTCGCACTGCAAGATCTATATTCTCTTTACTTCCTCATACTAAGTAAAGGAAACAGCTCTAAGATTTTTTTCCCTTTCTAAAAACAGAACTGTACTTGCAAACGGTGGTTTACACACTACCTCACCATGCCTGCGTAACGCTGTACTTTGTGTGCCTGGTTAATAATTGCTTGCAGCCTGCTGCGGATCAAAACGTTTCTGCTGCCTCCTCCACCCTCTGCTTCCCCCCCCCCCACCATCCCTGCAATAATTAGGGAGTACATTTATCAGGATGACTGAGGGGGGAAGATTTTGCAAGTTTTAAATGCTTTCAATTTCTTCAGAAATATTTCTTACCCGGTGGAAGTCGTGGACGATATCAGCAGGATCGCTATCAGCAAACTCGGGGACCGGCACGCTGATAAACTCAACATCCTCCTCCTCCAGGATCTGAACATTTTGCTCGATGGTGTGGTAGCGAGCACTCTGAGCCTCTGCCCCGGGCTCAGGTAAACTTAAGCCGTCTTCAATGTACTTTATTCCACAGAAATACACACCACCCTGCTAAAAATAGCAAACAACCCAGCAACAAAAACATCAGTGGCTTTGTTAGAAGTCCAAAACTAATATTCTCAAAGCAACTCAGAGAAGAAAAACTTGTCGAACTAGATTAAATGTTTTCCCTTTAATTTGATTCATACACCAAGGTAGGAGCCAGCTGCTGTCTACGATGGGACCATGGGTAAAAACCTTGATTGTAATGAACCCAGAGGGAGTCCTTCCCTTGAATTCAAGGAAAACAGGATCCCAAAAGCAGGTTCTTAAAAATCCGCTGTTTTGCATCCGTTATCTGTGGCACATTGCATCTTATTTTTAGAAAGACAGTGAAGTTCCTACACCTATATACATGCATATTATCATTATCAAATTATGATTTAACTGCAGTCAATAATTATAATTTAAGACATTGAAACTGATCATCCAAATCACTTTCAAAAAGCAAGTCTAACTCCGAATTCGGTTGTGCTTTCAGCAGGGGGTTGGACCAGATGACTTCAACAGTTTCCTTCCAACCTCAATTATTCTGTGAAGTCGCTTAGTTTTGCAAGGCTTCACAAGTTTTGAAAGTCACATTTCTCAAAGAAGTTACTTTTTTGTTTTAACAGTTTTAAAAGATGAAAAGGTAATAAAAAGAAATTAAAACAACCGATCTGTGTCCTTCTGTCACAGAACATATGGCAGTTACCTAAGTGAAGTGTGAACTCAAGTCCTGAGTCAGAGGAAGTCATATACCAAATTTATAGGCCAGATAGTTTTAGAAACATAAAACTCATGCATATGTACCTGCCATGAATTTAAAGTTTTACTCTGAAAACACATCTTTGGTGCACTGTTAGCTCAATTCCTGAACAGAATCATAGCATTGTCCAGGTTGGAAGGAACCTTTAAGATCATCTAGTCCAATCGTCAATCTAACTCTGACAAAAACCATCACTAAACCATGTCACTAAACACTGTGTCAACCCGTCTTTTAAACACCTCCAAGGATGATGCCTCAACCACTTCCCTGGGCAGCCCATTCCAATGCTTAATAACCCTTTCAGTGTAAATTTTTTCCTAATATCCGATCTGAACCTCCCCTGGTGCAAGGTGAGGCCGTTTCCTCTTGTCTTATCGCCTGTGACTTGGGAGAAGAGACCGACCCCCGCCTCTCTACACCCTCCTTTCAGGCAGTTGTAGAGAGCGAGGTCTCCCTTCAGCCTCCTTTTCTCCAGGCTGAATAACCCCAGCTCCCTCAGCCTCTCCTCGTAAGACTTACTCTCCAGACCCCTCACCAGCTTTGTTGCCCTTCTCTGGACCCGCTCCAGCACCTCAATGTCTTTTTTGTGGTAAGGGCCACAGTACTCGAGGTGGGGAGAATGTTTCCTTCTATCCAGATCTGACTCATGAGCAAGTACCACGGGTTTCAATTAAACGGCACTTCCAATTTCAGCTTGCTGACAGGTGAAAGGCGGAGCACCGCGGTGCCAAGCACGGATGAAACATGGAGTAATACAGCAGGCCTTCCGCTGCTCTGAGCTTGTTAATCCACCAAGATATGCTGTTTAAGCATCGTTTGCAACGCTACTGCTCCTTTATAAATTAGGTTTAACGTGATAGCCAAAGAGACTGGAGCGAGTTCAGCTAGAACTTCTTACGTTTAATCACTTTGCTTTCTCTGTTAGCAGCTACTAAAATGGCGGGGGAAGGACACAATCCTGGTAGCAGGGACAAGAACACAGAATTTCTATTTTATAATTACGTGCACTAACCAACGGGTTAGAGGGATTTCTGTTTTGGTTATTCTCTCCCTTTCTGACCCTGCGAGTCTTGCCACCCCATCAGTTTCTGAAGGAGGGAGGGTGGGCTCGCACCACCTGGGAACAGCCCAGCACATCCACTGCTGCCTGGTGACAATTCCACCCGAGGAAGGCAATATTTAACTCTGATTTCCCACGTTTCAGGTAAACGCTCCACTTCCCTGACACCGCTGCCTTCGCAGGGCTCCTCTTGCAGGGGTGCCATTTGTTACAGACTGAGAATACATTTTGTCAGAGGTCTAGTCTTGTCAGCGTGGATTAGACTTGACAGAGCATGTTTAACCATGTCTACTGTGCTTCTCCCAAGTCCCCTGCAGGGCCTATTTTTCTTACCCCTATGGAAGCTGGGAAGGAGAAGAGTCGCTGCACTGCTCTGACAAGCCGTCCCTTTCCTGTGCACTAGCAAATCTGAGGTCAAACAAGGAGGTTTTCAAGGGCTTAATCTACAGCCAGTATCCAGCACTGCTGAACAGGAGAGTGAGCAGGTGAAAATCTGGGGCACCACTGGTGTTCCCAAGCCCAAGTCCTACTTAGACGTAATGCTTTCTCTGCAAAGGAAGGTTTTCAAAAGCGGTGCTCCTTTTTATTTGCCAGCTTCGCTCCTGCCCTCCTCTGCCGATAGGCAACTTCAGAGCAGGCCATACAATTCAGAATGATAGAATGGTTAGAGTTGGAAGGGACCTTAAAGATCATCAAGTTCCAACCCCCTCCCATGGGCAGGGACACCTCCCACTAGACCAGGTTGCTCAAAGCCCCATCCAGCCTGGCCTTGAACACTTCCAGGGATGGGGCATCCACAACTTCTCTGGGAAACACTTTGCCTTTAGGAAAGCTGAAGTTTTAGAAAGATAAAAACGGGAGCTGCAAGGCTAATTGGGTTTAGCCTGTTGCAGCTCTTCCCTCTTCTAAACATGAAGCGTAAGGGAGAAAAATGCAACCCTCCCGTAACAAAATGTATTTGACTTACCTGGAACGCGAAATATTTGTAGAGATAGGCACCACCCAGGATCACACCAGCCAGCATAAAGGCCAACCCGAAGCACATGCACCAGCACCAGGCCCTCCTCTGCCCAACCGGCACAGCATCCTCAGGGTCCTGCAACGCATCAGAAAGACCTTCAACACAGCGTTCCCAGGACACGTACGACAGCAGCTACTCCAGGTCCAGCAAGTACAAACACTGAGTCCATCAGAGAAGGCTTACACGCACTTTAGCACAATTGTTTGGAAAAGTATTTTATTTGGTAGAGTTTAATACAGATCTATTTTAAAGTTGAGGTTTAGGAAAACTCGTACTAAGTCACTTTTCATGCCATCATCACTGATAAAATCATCAGACTTAAGACTTAAAGACGAGGAAAATGTAACAAAATCTCCCGAGATACCTAATAACACACAGTGACCCACTTTGCAGATTGCAGACAAAAAAATACCAATTCTCAGACAACTTCCACGCAACAACAGCAGAGCGAGGAAGTCAATTCAGAAAGGTCAGATTCTTTTTTATCTTGGTATATGCAATTTAAGTGCACTCGAAGAACCAACAGAAGACCAAAGGTAGTAAGAAGAGCGAAGTGTATCATTTCCTATGTTGTTCCATCAGGACGAAAGAGACTTTACCACCTCTTTGCTGGCAGAATAATCAGAGTGGGAATGGAAAAAAAAAAAAGATGCTTTGTAGTTAAGGAAGCTTTCTGCTTGAAGACAGCGTTGGCCATGCCTCACTCTATCTGCTGTGCATGTTACACTAAAGGAATGACAGGATGTTTCCCCTTTGGGGGATTAGTTTGCATAACCATGCAGTCCCTACAGGCATCCGAAGCAATAAACTGCTGCTTGCAAAATCTTTCCTCTATCAGCCACATCACAATGCTCCTTCCTCCCCCAAAGTGTTTGCATAACTCACATCCAAAAAAAAAAGGAAAAAGAAAAAAAAGAATCCAACCAGAAAACCCCCCAGCTTTGAGTCACCCTCTTCCAAACCATGATGATCCTGGGAAAATCTCAGAATTCAAATAAATACAAAGCAATTCATTACCGCTTTTCAACCAAAAAACCAATAGAGTAGCATGATGACCAAGGCGAAATCGTTACAGCCAAATAAACAAAAAACCCCAAACCAGAAAATGGAGGAAAAGCATGAGCAAAGCGCTTGAGAAGGCACCAATAGCTATGGTTGTCAGTTGATGTTCTGCCTCATGAGGTTGTTTTTTTTTTTCAGAATTTGCTAATTAGAATGATTTTCCACTTGAACAAAGCTGTGGGTGTAGTCCCCACACTGCCTTGGTCCAGTGGTGAAGGAATTCCCCTCATCTGGCTGAAGCCACCTAAGCAAGTCTGATGCCAATGGAAAGGGGACCCTCCCTGTAAATTGTGGGGAGAAAGAAACGTTTCCCGAGAATGACTCATCCCAACCATCCCTAAGAGAAGAAATAGTCTTTTGGATGGACTTAATTCTTTTCACTGATTATAGTGGGAAATTCCTTGGTTAACAAACGAGGTACCTAATTCATATGTAGCTAAAATTAGGTGATGTGAAACCCACCTTTGCAGTACACTGCAATTATCTTTCATACAGAAGTGGCAACGCAGGTTCTTTGCCAGGCAACGGCTGCCAAAATCCGATTCAGAAATATTTAAGAGTCAAACTGAAGATATTTCACAGATTTTGTTTTATGTTACCTTGCAAACTACCACAGTAAATCAGACTGCAAAATCTCCATCTTTCGAGGTTTTCAAAACTCAACCAGGCAAAGCCATGGCTGATCTTGCTTTAGCAACCACCCTGTCTCTAAACGGAGGCTGGACCAGATGACTTCCAGAGGCCCCTTCCAACCAACATTTCTTGGATACATTACAAGGCTAAGAGAAAGTGGCCAGAAAACAGTTGCCATGGACTGAAAAAGCAGAATGAAAAGACAAGCAACAACTTTTAGAAGTGTTTACATTACTAATTATTTAAGGAATTCAGTGTGAAGAATGACAGGATTACTAGCTGCATGGTTTTTAACCTGGCTGTTTGCAAAGACTGAGAATAGAACATAATACCCATGGTAAGCTAATTAACTTTCAGGTCAGGTTAAGATTCACTGTGGATTCTTCTATAAATCATTTCAATTATAAATCTAAACCAGGTAAAAGAAGGATTTTTATTTTTATGTTGCCCTGTATCATTAGGTAACTATTTCCCTAGATATTTCAACGCATAAAGGACACCCAGTTGAAACTTTTTTAAATAGCTGTCACTTAAACTGTTAGAAGTTAATGTCAGAAAAACGAAGAGCAAACTGGCTCTGGGATACAATGCCAAAAATATTCCCTAGTGAGGAATATAAAGAGTATCTTTATTCCTTCCCAGTGCTGACTTTTTTTTTCTAACTCCAAGCAGAGTCATCCATTAGTGGAATAATTGTCTCTTCCATTTTTACATCAGAGAGACTTACAAAATATGCATCTGGGAAATGGTGCAGAAGGCATACACCACATGAATGCCTACCTGGAAGCGGAGATTAATGTCAAATTAGCTTTGCATAGGCCACAAAAAATAATCAGAGAAAGGAAAGTCACTTTTACCATGCTAGGAGGAACCTGAAGGACAAGTTTATCAGTATTTCACCCGAAATAATTTTGCTTTAATACTGGAGATGACAGATTTAAACATTATGCTTAATATAACTCTTTAATCCTCTACCAGTAGCTTCAATTTTATCATTCTTATTTCTGAAGGCATCCTTAATGGTGGCACAGTAATGTATTTTGTAGTTGTAGTTGCCTATTGCATTGATTTGTCCACAGACTACTGCACACCAATTTTAGAGCAAGAGTTCAAGCCCAGTTTAGCCTCTTGCTTAGGACAGCACATCGAAGTATTGTATCCCAGTGCAAGGGAACCACAAGCATTAGGTAACACCGAAAACATTCTGTGCTTTTGAAGGAGAACACAGAATTGATTTCCTCATCTGAATACTAAGTACACCGCCAAGCAGTTTAAAACCACCTTAAATTAAAATATTATAAATAACCTATTGAAGCTAAATTATACTCGTATTAGTAGCTGTCCCATGGCTAAGCTGGCTAAGCTTTTGTATTATTGCCATGACCGCTTAGTTTGGGCTGAACTGACCCAAAAGAATAATGCATCCCTGGCTATATAAATCTGACCCTCCGCACTGCAAGAGAAGGAAGCGTGACGGATGCTCACCCTCCTTCCAGGCGACTCATGTTCTGAAAGAAAAAACACATTAAGTGAAAGTGGATCCCCAGGAAGAGGGACAGTGCTGAATTAGCGCCTCACCCCACATCGTTAAAACTGCACTTTGTTCCCAGATAGCAGCGCCGGCCTCTGAAGCCACAGCACAAGATGAGACTGCAGCCTCACCAACTAATTTTTCTCTAGGTCGGCTTTCCCCTGCCAGAGGCATCCGACAAAAGAAAGCATCACGTACTCGAGGTGAAGACTGACCTCTAAAAATACGCCTCTCTACTTTTGTGAGCAGCAATAATTAATCATTGCTGTTCCGGTCCTTTTCTTTCCCCTCTTCTGCTTCAGCCCTGCCCCATGTGCTTCCAACTCCCTGGTGAATCCTCAACCTTAAGATGATGCCACAGAACTAATCTTCTCTGATGCAAAATGCCTTAGGAGGAGCTGGATGCAAGCCCAATACTGGCTTGTTTCCCTTGATGAGCTGATTGTTCTAATTGGAAAACATTTGATTAGCCCATTTCCTATGGACAAGACACGAAACAGAAGCATCTCTCTGCCACTTGTACACGAAATCCTACAGTGTTAAAATTAAATGGCTCAGAACTTCCCAATCTGAATAGCTTCAAGCTCTGTAGGAACAGTTTTCCTGTAGACAGAAAATGAGAAGTATTAAGTTATCTCTTATTTGAGATGTAAAGGTGTTGGCAAGATTCCCTGAAAGCAGTCCTCTTCTCACAAAGCAGTTGCAGGATGACTGCAGTTTTGAGCAAAGACCCCTTCCCTTCATCAGCGACTGCAGCAGCTCACGTAAAGCTGCACTTTGTCTTGTTACTGGAACCACCAAACACTTTAGAGATGGACAAACGATACCACAATCTATTGACTGAAGCACCTCTCAATTACAGAGAGAGAGATCTGACGCTGTCCCGCACGACATCCCAGTCTCAAAATTGGAAAGTCATGGGTTCAATGGATGGACCACTCGATGGATAAGGAACTGGCTGAATGGCCGCACTCGAAGGGTTGTGGTCAATGGTTCAATGTCCAGTTGGCGGCCAGTGACAAGTGGTCAGTACTGGGACCAGTGCTATTCAACATCTTTGTCTGAGACATGGACAGTGGGATGGAGTGCACCCTCAGCAAGTTTGCTGACGACACCAAGCTCGGTGGCGCGGTCGACACACTGGAGGGAAGGGATGCCATCCAGAGGGACCTGGACAGGCTTGAGAGATGGGCTCGTGCAAATCGCATGAAGATCAACCAGGCCAAGTGCAGGGTCCTGCACCTGGGACGTGGCAATCCCAGGCACAAATACAGGCTGGGCGGAGAATGGCTGGAGAGCAGCCCTGAGGAGAAGGACTTGGGGGTGTTGGTGGATGAAAAGCTCAACAGGAGCCAGCAGCGCACACTGGCAGCCCAGAAAGCCAACCTGATCCTGGGCTGCATCAAAAGAAGTGTGGCCAGCAGGTCGTGGGAGGTGATTCTACCCCTCTACTCTGCGCTGGTGAGACCCCACCTGGAATACTGTGTCCAGCTCTGGAGTCCTCAACATAGAAAGGACATGGACCTGTTGGAACGGGTCCAGCGGAGGGCCACGAAGATGATCAGAGGGCTGGAGCACCTCCCCTACGAAGACAGGCTGAGAGAGCTGGGGTTGTTCAGCCTGGAGAAGAGAAGTCTCCGGGGAGACCTCATAGCAGCCTTCCAATATCTGAAGGGAGCCTACAGGAGAGCCGGAGAGGGACTCTTTGTCAGGAAGTGTAATGACAGGACAAGGGGTAATGGTTTTAAATTGGAAGAGGGGAGATTTAGATTAGATATTAGGAGGAAATTCTTTACTGTGAGGGTGGTGAGGCACTGGAACAGGTTGAACAGGGAAGTTGTGGATGCCCCATCCCTGGAAGTGTTTAAGGCCAGGCTGGGTGGGGCTTTGAGCAACCTGCTCTGGTGGGAGGTGTCCCTGCCCATGGCAAGGGGGTTGGAACTTGATGATCTTTGAGGTCCCTTCCAACTCTAACCATTCTATGATTCTATGATCTTCACAAGAACACACTTAAAACAATTAGCATTAACTGTTCCAGAATGGACTGAAAGAAAAAAAAAAAGTTAATAATCTTTAAATCTGCAAACATTAGCAGTTATTAATGGCTACTTGCCACATATTCTCTTGCTCTTTTCAGTTAAATTTTAATGCTGCTTTTTTTTTTCTTTAAATAAATTCTGGATCACATCAAGTATATGATTAAAAAAAAAAATAATCATATGAATCAATTAGGTAAGAATCCACCTAAACCAGATACGATGGATGTGCCTGGATATGCTGTGGAGACTCCAGAATACTCTATGACCGTTGTGCACCTGTGCAAAAGATAACGGCCCAAATTTAAAAAATGCATACGATAGCAATAAACATGATCTTGGGAGGAGGAAAAATCTCTTTCAGAACTGACACGCAGCCTTTGATCCACAAAGAAACCAGATGCAGAGTATTACTGAGTATTACGGATATTACTAAAAATGTCTGCTGCATAATACACAAACTGTCCATAATAATGCATCTGAGAATAACTTCTTATATATCTGTATATATAAGTATATACACACACACATATAAACGCTTACAATTCGTGTGGGTAGAACTGGCTGGAAGCCATTTGGGACAGTTTTCTTCTGAGGTCCTTTGTGTGCCAGTCAGCTCACACGGATGGACAGAATGCAGTGGTGCAGTCTGAACTTCCTAAAGGCAAATACTGACCAACTGCAGCTCTAATGAGTGGAATGGGGAAAAGAGAAGTTAATGACTCCCTGAAAGTGTTTTTTTAATGAGGGAAAAGTCTTAAAAAGTCTTGAAATAAAATACTGACCAACGGCTGTATAAACGGAATTCAGTTGGTCAGGCTTGCCTGCTCTGACTTGTAAATCTGACATCTGTAGAAAATCCTCCCAAAAGACAGTCAATTTAAAATGAACTCAATTTAGAAAGAGCTCTGCATTCCTCCCATGGTATTCCTGCCTGAAGACTGCTCCAAGCCTGGTATTCTATTTATTACTTGTTGCAGATGGGAAATTAAGGCAGGCTTTTTTGCAAGACTCCTCACTTGGCAGATGCTGTGAGTCTGGAAGGCCATCATGATGATTTGCCTCTCAAGCAGCAATTTTATCCTCCCTGATAAAATTAAACTTAAATTTTAAGTACAATGATCTTTTAACTTGCTAGTTGGAAAAACAGACTCTACATACAATAGATGCTTCAGAGATCTCTCACTTATCACAAGGAGTGACGTCTTCTTTCTGCGCAGATGATGAAGCCTGGAAACAAGCCAGGGTTGTTTATGTGCAGTTGATATCTGAACACTGCAACCCCTCTGTGGCAGCACTGCCAGTTCCTCTTCTGTCAAGATGGACAGGGACTTGTCCATCTGGCCAAAGGCTCTCTGCCTGAAGAATAACATGAAAACCAGACCTTAGTTCTGGTGTTGCTCGCTGCAGTCACGTAGCTTGGATAACCAAGGAGATGAATTAATTAGAATTATCTATGAGGCAGTTGGTACTATTAACCTCTTCCTGTATTTCTAATATCTGTATGTTCATAGAATAACACTGTAAATACAAAATCTGTTGTACAGCACTAGGAAATCCAGCACCAAGAAGAAAATACATTCCAAGAGATTTCCAAAGTTCAAAGTCCAAGGTCATTTTCTATTAGTTGAATGATACCTTTCACCAAATAATGGGGGGGTTTTATTAAAAAATGAGGTGTCTGTCAAATGACTCATTTCATGGCTCAAACATCATAACCATCATGGAACAAAGACATTAACAGAAGGCACCAGCTCAAGATCATCTTAAAAAGGGAATCAGTGCTGGTGGATAGGAAAGAAGGTGCATGTATTGGGAAAGATGGAGGTGAAGGGAGAACAAAAACAAAATCAGAAAACAGGCAAGCAAAAGGGAGCAGGAAATAAAACTCAAGAGAAACATGGTGGAACACAAACTGCTCAACTTCTCTGCAGGAAGTCGAAGAACATTACAACTGTAAAGTGAACGTAAAGGACGTGAATCAGCAGTTCGCCCACAGCTACGTGATAGAGGGACAATAAAAGAAGCTGCCTCGGAAGAGTAATCCTGCCATTCTTAACCAATGTGAGTAATCCTGACTTACCTAAACACTACCTTCAACTTCTGAGATAAAGAGATTATAAAATTTGATAGCAGCCAACAATTAAAGACGACGGGTAGAGTGGCAGAAGCCTGTAAATATTTAGTCTGCTGTTTTGATTAAATTTGGGAGTAGTATTGTTAAGAGTGGTTATTTTTATTGATAGCTGATTCTTACATGGCCTAGAAGGGGGGGTGGGAGGGGGTGGGAAGAATAAAAATCAACATACAAAGCCCCAGCCACACTCATTTAAATGGTCTGAAAGTTCTGTCTGGGAAGAGGAGCTGGGCTACGGCCACAGCAGTGCTGTATCTTTAGCCTGCCTCACCAACCCACACTCCTGGGTCTCTTCATCCTACATTTTCACTGTAAAGACTCAGGAATGCCCTCCCTCCTCTTTCTGTACAGCGATTAGCACAACAGGATCTTAATACCACCTTACATTCCTTCTGAACATCAGGAAATACTTTTTTTTTTGCTGTGAGGGGTGACTAAGCACTGGCACAGGTTGCCCAAGGAGGTTGTGGAGTCTCCACCCTTGGAGATATTCAAAAGCTGACTAGACATAGTCCTCAGCAACCGGCTCTAGGTGGCCCTGCTTGAGCAGGAGGGTTGGCCCAGATGACCTCCAGAGGTGCTTTCCAACCTCAACCATTCTATGATACACACCTACAGTTTTTAAGTAACACCAATACTACACAGGGAAGGGATTAATAAAAAACCCTAATCACTTGTTTCATTTAACAAATAAATAAATAAATAACAAATCCAGGACCGCTGGGGCTGTGCTAGACAAGTAATAGAACTCCCCATGTCATTTATATCCTTCGCTTTGGGGCTTTATGATTCTTCTGCCTTCTTCCCCTTCCCCTTGCCCCCAACGTGAAACTTCAACCAACCCTACAAAACTTGGAAAGTGTGTTGCCTCTAAATGTCTGGATGTGGAATTCAGAAGTTCCTGTGCCACTGACAGCCACACAGATCTACAATTGCCCCCATACTGAATAAAAAAAAGTCTTCATAAGCTTTTTTAGTGAAGAGGTGGTGGAAGCCAATTTTTTTTATATGATACGTAAATGTTGATTAATTTACCTATACATTTTCATAAATTAGAATGATGGAAATTTCCACACCTCTTTTTCTCAAGTATTTTAAGAAAAGAGAAGTGTTTTGGTGCAACTGTTTGCGAGTCATAGACCCAAACACACAAACAAAAGCTTGCCCAGATATCTGGCAAGAGGTGCCAGAACCTTTAAACAAGAAACCCCAAAGCTGAGAGGTTATATGACACACTCTTCAGAATACATTTTGTCTTCAGAAAACAAAATCACTACATCCTTTATGGGTACAGCATGTCAAACAGGGCATTGTGTTAAACTGTCCAATTTTTAGAAATGCTTCGTTTTTACGCATTGCCAAAATCAATCCTTTTCCCTACCCGTATCCTTTGACTTAAAATTAACTTGCATTCTACCATACTTATAAAAACTACACTAAATAAATCTATAACTTGAAATGCAGTATTTCTCTCTACTTTATCCTGAATTATTATCTCAGTGTTTGAAAACAGGAACTGAGAAGGTTCCTATTCCACTTAAAATGGATCAATACTGGATTATCTTTTTGACCTTGATTGTTCCAGTTCCTGTCTCTTCCTTATCCTGCTCGCGTCTTATGTCTGAAATTTCTCTGCTTTTTTCCTTCGACCGCCTGAATCTCAGACATTAGTATGATGGAACGCTATGTGGATTTAACCTAGATTTCTCTCAAGGCTATTTTCCCAAGCGGTGATGGCTCTTTCACCCAAGAGATCTCATTAGCATGCACATATGCACCACTGAGCCTCAGAATTTAATAACTCTATTCCCAGTTCAGCCACAGATGGTATGTCATCTCAAGCAAGTTACAAACACCGTGTCTCAGTTTCTCTCAAAAGCAGAATCTAACGTCACAGAAATCACTCGGGAGGTCTCTAGTCCAGCCTCTTGCTCAAAGGGAGAGTGGACTCTGAAGCCTGTCCAGACTGCTCAGGGCTATTGTCCAGTCAAGTTTCGAAAACCTCCAAGGATCGTGACTTCAAAGCTTCTCTGGGCAACCTGCTCGGCATTCGGTTCTCCTCAGATTGAAAAATATTTTGCTTGTACCCAGGTGGAAGCTCTGCTTTTTCAATTTATGGCCACTGCCTTTTCATTCACCTCTCCAGGTACTGGGAGGCTGTTGTGAAGCCCTCCCACAGCCATCTAATCTCCAGGCTGAACAAGCACCACTCTTGGCCACTCCTCACAAGGCACGTGCTCCTGACCCCAACCATCGTGGTGGCCTCTGCTGGACTTGTACCAGTCAATATCTTTGATGTCTTTTTTTGAATCGAAAAGCTCTCAGCCTTCAGTGATGCCGCTGACTCATGCCCAGCTGACTGTCCCCCAGGACCCCTGGGTCTTTCTCAAAGCAGATTGGCTTCCCAGACAGGTGGTCACCAGCCCGTCCTGATGGAGGGGCGAGTCTGCACCAGGTAAAGGACTTTGCACTTGCTGTTTCCGAAACTCAAGAGGTTTTGTTCAGCCCATTGCCGTAGCCTGTTGGGCTCCCTCCGAATGGCAGCCCTGTCCTCAAAACACCATACCTTGCTAACACGCGTGTTAGTGAATTAAGAGGCATAGTACCTGCGCAGCAAGAGGAAGCCATTCTACATGCAAACACAGAATAGCATTTAATTGTAGCACTTACGAGTTAACAGCACAGAAAGCTGACCTTGAAACAAGGCTTACATTTAATTACGCCCTCTTTCTAGAATAACAATCTGACCAGCTTTCGCTGCAGTTAGACTGTTCCAAGCCTGAAGTGGAGCCCACGCTCCCAGTACCCAGCACCTGGCTGCATCACACCCTGCAGAAACACAGATGCTGGCTGGTGTGCAAACACCCCACCAAGAGCAAGAGAACTTCCCAACACTGCAAACCTTGAGCCAGACCACGCAGCGCACTGTGCGGCAGCCTCAAAAAGCCACGTTCAGCCTCCCACCCCACAAAGACCACTGCATTTTCAAACATGTAAATGCAAGGGTTTTTTTATGTAGGCTGTATCTTTTAATATAAATAAATAAACAAACAGACCTTCCTGACTCGGCAATTATCTTAAGATCCATCACAGACATCACTGCCCCCTCCCAATATGATGCCCCCATCCCCAGCCTACTCTTTTTCCACCATCATTCCACCCTCTCGTTCTACCCTCAAAACAGCAGAAAGCTGCCACCAAAAGCAGGAGTTTGCTGAACCCTAGGAGGAAGACAACCACAAATTACCCAAGGATTTGCATTCAAGGAACTCTACTCTTAAAATGCCTGTGGGTTTTATTTTTGTGTATGTATATATACATATATCTATAAAATAATATATCTTAGATACTTAATAATATATAAACTTTATAAAAATATTTGTATACACACCCACACTGACACTATTTGGAAAGGGCAAACAGAATATCAACTTATTTTTTCCACAACCTCTATAATAACTGTTGGGCAAGTATTACTTTGCCGTTTTTTTTTCATGGTAAATTTTGTAAGGCTGTTGCACAAAGGCCCCTTGCTTGTAGATGCCACATCGATCACTCAGATCTCAGGAGCTGGAGTCTCTCTTTATGTCCATTGTGGTCCAAACCCTAAACCACGTGATGTCTGGTGCAAAACCATTTCTGCAGAGCTCAATCTTATTAATTATCTCATTCCTTTGGTTTACCACATCTGTAAAATTAGGACAGATATCTGAGTTTTATAAATTAGCATGCTTTTCATCTGTAGATTCAAAGTAATTTCCACTGAGGATAAAAAGCAGTACATAAATAGTAAGAAAATTAACGTTGTATTATTCATATGGATCAAGAGACTAAAACCAGATGATGCTAACCTTTGTCAAGGGGGCGAGAACACACACACACACAAAAAGGAATCTATGCAATAGCTAACAGAACACACCATTACTTATCCCAGCTGTAGTTCTTACATTTCAAACACGTCACAGTATTTTTGGAAGCACAGAATAAAGGACATTTAAAATGACTAGGACTTAAGAAAAAGCAGGATTTGCTTTCGAAGATACTTCAAGAGTCACAGAGAGAACTATTTTCTTTGTAAGCTATTTGGTGCCTGCAGCTAGTGGCTACCGGATAGAAAATACGTATAATGATGACAAATATTCCAAAATGGCAGCTGCAGAAAAGTTAACTGAAAATATTACTGGAGGTAAGTATGCTTACCGTGCTTATAACCCCCCATCAAATGACCACTAGCATCCAAATTTATTAAATTGCTGATAAAAAAAAAAGAAAAAAAAGGAAAACACCAAGGAAATAATGAAGAAAATTGATTTATTTAAGTCTATAAGAATACAACCGTTAGATTACATTTGCAACTACAAACATTTCATTAAAATGCTTAACAGGAAAAAAACCCATACGTACACATTATATTTTGAAATTAAACTCTTCTTGAAATACACACTCATATGCTGGACTAAATATTATAATGGAAGGACTATTTCCCTTGAAAATACTGTTGATTCCAAGAACATTTTCTTTCAAGTTTTTACAGGGAATTTCAGCATTTCATCTTCATGCACATCTTCAGAAATGAACTAATTTAACTTTAGCTTTTCCCACTGAACAGAACTTTTGGTTCCAACAGCCTCTGTTAAAGTGGTGTTTTTCACACCACTACCCCAATATCCAAACTAATTTTTTGAAGCTTATCAGAGAGAAAAGAATATCGCAGCACAGAAAGACAGGAGTGAACATAAAGAAGTATTTCTGGCATTATCGATAACAATACGTTACAGGGCAGGATAGGGTTTTTTTTCGATATTGCACCTGCCTAAAGCTTCATCTAATTACAGACTTTGCCACATGACAATGTTGATCAAAAAAAAAAAAAAAAAAAGTTCTGCAAATACATTTTTAGGGTAAGGAGTCTCAGCCAAGTATATGTTTGTTTATCTGAAAAGAGAAGCTATTTACAAATGC
The DNA here is from genome assembly GCF_964106895.1 of Numenius arquata. NCBI lineage: Eukaryota > Metazoa > Chordata > Aves > Charadriiformes > Scolopacidae > Numenius > Numenius arquata. The sequence goes on along the minus strand of NC_133576.1, from coordinate 110,306,477 downwards.
ATAAAATATTTGCATTGTCTCTATGCTCATCCCTGCACTGAATTCATATAAGCTGTAATGTTATGTACGGGCACCAGCTCTTGCTCAGAGAGCCAAAAACGTAAACGATACAAACAACTGACGAAGCAGTTATCGCAAAGGTCTGGTAGAATACATCCTGTTTGAAATATTAAATATCATTCTTCTGGGAAACGGCTTTATTTCCAAACCAAAGCTTTGTATTTGTTATTCAGGTCAGGAAGTGATGAGAAACAGAAAAGGAAGTGAGATACGGACCACTGACAGAACTCCCCTGTACCACAGGTTCACTTCCATCACTGTGGGGGATGGGGATGACACATGCTCTTCCAGATCAGTTTCTGAACCTTCTAACCTCTAATTCCAAATTCCTAAACTCACTTCAAAATAGCGAGAGATTTTCAGACGAGCATCACAAACTTCAAGATATTTTTTTTATTTATTTTTTTTTTAATAATTGTGCTCTTAATTGTTGGCAACCTCTACTGAACAGCTTTAGGAGCCAAACGTCTCAAGATCACAGTGATCTTATTTTCAGGAAGCTGCACTACTTAACCAGTAGCACAGATTCACCATGTAAAAGGATGCAGTGGATGACATCAGCCACAAGACTTCTTTTCTTAGGAAATGTTCCTCATGAACAACCCCTGCCACAAGTTTTGTTTACATAAACTCCATTTCCCTGAATTTTTCCTTGCAGGTACCCATAAACCCAAATAAGTAACAGAATTCTGGGTACTCTTTGTGCCTGAAACTGGAGGGTTTTCATCTGAGGTTTGGTGGCTTTTCATTAAAATGTCAGCAAAGTCAGGGAGAAGAAGGGGGAGAGAATTCAGTTTGCTTGGATTTTTTACTTCTGGTCCTCTTTTAAAGAATCATGCCTTAATCCAGAACGCTCTGACAGACAGCAGAAGCTGGTTGGTTTAACGACCTAGCTGCATCACGGAAAATACAGAAAAATACAAAGGCTGCTCTTTCCCCAACAGTGACTGGTGAAAGGCCTATAGAAAAATTGGCTGGAGGAAAGCTATAAAGGGAATAAGGAAGCTCCTCCAAGAAAAAAATAAACAAAAAAGCCAAACAACCCCAAGACATCCATCTACAGACTTAAAGTGGGAAAACTGCTTTCCTGACAGCAAAACAATGAGCAAATGACTATTTAGTGTGTATCTAACATACAGATAGCATATAAATGTTATGTAGTATTTATATATATTTACACACATGGAGTATAGCAACTGCAAAGCTAACGCCTTTATTTCAGAAACACCTAACATCAATTACACAAAATCTAAGCGTTTTTCTACGCGGAAAAATAGTGCTCATTAGTTACTTAACAGTATTTCCCAGGTGGACCCTCTCACTCTGTGTTAGAAGTGCCTATTTTAATACGCTTTAGAAAATATTAAGATAAACTGAAGAAAAAAAAGAGAGATTAATTTTACAGTAATAATGTTCTCATAAGGAATAAATGTAGAAAGCTGCTGCTTTTAGAATTCTTGACATTTACACTTTCACATTGAAATCTCTCTGCAGATACAGTTATCCAAAGGTCATCTACGATACCTATGTGTGAACGCATAGTTTCCGCACACAGAGCTGTATTTAGTAAAGATGAGCTGAACACCCCAAGAAAAATAAATAAATACATAAAAGGTTGCCACCTACCCTCCCTCCCAGAAGAGAGGAACTGCCTGAGAGTTACTGAGGGCCCAGAGAGCTTTGGAGACTTAATGTACTGAACGGACTCTGCAAACTGCCTGAAGACATCAACTACGCTCAGAGCCATCTTTGGCTCTCCGAAGATCTATTGTAGGAAGAAATGTTAAAATACCACACATTGTTTGTTTGTTGGGAAATTGGGTCATAAAATACCCTATTGTACTGACAATGAGCAAAGTGGAAAATTAAATGTGGCCTGAGAACCTTCACTAGGAGTACTCTGAATTTGGGCCAAGAATTATGGCACAGAAGTATCATCCCAACACCAGCAGAGTTGTAACGGTTGCCTACAGTAAGAATGGAGCCACTTTCACAACACACAGTAATACTGGCAGGTGATTTATGCACAGACAGGATTAGCACTCTTGATTTTAAACGCCTTTTTAAGTAGCACCCTCCCAATGCATAAGGCCATCGCCTTCTGCAAAAGGTTTAAGCTATTATTCCCATGATACATCCCCTACTCTTCTCTCATCTCCCTCGCCTTCCTTCCCCAATTAATTTCCAATTACTGTCTGCATCAGAGGTTACTGGGCATATTTTAGTGAGATCAGAGTATTCCTATGCCGCATCATCAGCATATTTTAGCTGCAAACATTCTTTAATAAGCTCTAGGAAGACTGTCTACTCCAGAGTAATCCTGTGAGGGCAGACAGAGTGGCAGTCTTCATGACACCGTGCCGGGAAAAGCAGCAGAACAAGACTGTGAAAGAACTAGCCCAAAAGCACATCCACAAATCTTTATCTTCTGGACATTTCAGAGTATTTAGCTTTATTCATTAATATCAACCAGTTTACGAATATGTCTTGCTCAAATGTTGATAATAAAATTCTGAATGTGCAATTCTGCTGATCCTCTTCCATTCTTAAGTGTTTCCATTTATTTCAAGTCCAGAACGCCTTCCAGGACTTTCTTCATACAAGAAAGCTTCATTGAATGTTGTAATATTTTTCATGTTCACACTTGTGATCCAGATCTATTTACTGTCCTACAGAAACAATGTCTAAAGATACTGGAGATGGGAAAACAAATTTCCCATATATGACGTTTTAGAGATGCTACCTTTTTTCAATCTACCAGAATTCACTCTTCTATGTACATTCTCATATTGCCTTCAAACCTCACTTGAAGCTAAGAGTTTTCCAGCAATGAAGTGAAATGAATAATACATTTGTCAGATGTGGTTTATTTTCCCCCTTTCCTCCAAAGACCTGCATACGCAGTAAAGTTCCTTTGGAGGGGGAAGCAAGATCTGTTTCTAATGCACTTACATTAGAAAAGGTAAAGTTCAAAGCGTGTATCTTGCACTTACCTCAAAGGTATGAGGTTTTACAATGGCCCTCAGTTCCCTTTTTTGTCTGAGATCTGAGAATAAACTCCCAGACTCGAAGATCCAGATACATCTACAGCTACATGACATAATTTGTTTCAATATAGTTAAACCTGCATGGATTGGATATGATAACCTACATAGACTGTAGTTTTCTGCTAAAACTACAGATAATGCTACTGTACTCAGATCTGCTTTTATTTATGCTCTAACAGACCCAAGGTGAAAAAAAGCTTATTTAAGAGAATTTTATACACCGGTAAGTGCAGGTCTGCAGTTCTGCTGAGAAAAGATGGAAACGTGAAATGTGTCAAGGAGAATGTCAAAGGCTCGATGTCCCTTAGAGTGCTCATTTGCTTTTGGAATTTTCATCTGTACAGAGCATCCGCTCCCAGCAGGCTATTTTAGGACTGTTTTAAGCCTTGTTCAGGCATGTTCATCCCCTGGTAACAGTGCAAGAACTTTTAAGTAGCTACTGTGAGACCAGACCACCTTTTGACCTAGTTAATAAATGTTTGATTCTCACTTCTAGGCAAGGAAAGCAGTACTCAGACCTGAGCAAAGTCAAGGCAGATCCTTTATCTCATCCTCAGCTGCAAGAATTTACAGCTCCGTGTTCAGGAAATCATAGTCAAATAACATGCTCCCGTCAGTATCTGGACGAGGTCAGGAGGATTTGCTCCCTAGTGTACAATTGACCAGATGTATTTTGTTTGTTTAGCAGTAGGAACAGCTAACCCGAATTGGTAGGCTATCTGGGAACAAACATCAGCCAGGGCAGATATGGATTCCAAGGTAGTAAGAAAAAACCTTTTTCTGGGACTTTTAGTCCGTGTCTTGCTTATGCGCTCAGTGTCAAGCTGATCACCAACCTTGGGGTCAGAAAGGAACTCCACTGCTCAAGCTGGGCCCAGGGAATACATTACCTTCTGGAGAAGGGCTCTCCAGCTAGCAGCAACTAGGCACACAGATCACCCAACGGATTTCCCATAATTGCAGGCAATTTGAATAATGACACTGTTCTCATTTGTTGTGCCACACTGTTTTAAGAACTTAAATACTTTGGTCCAAAAGTTTTATAAATGCAGTACGTTCAGTAGAAGTATGAAATTTCACCACTTGCTGTACCAGGAAGATGTCACTAGAAAACATCTTGTGGTCCCCCCGGCTCTGAAATGACAGCAGGTTCTGCAGGTGAAAAACCTGGCCCCATCAAAGTCATAGCAAAACCTACACTAAGGGCTGTACTTCATGCAAAATTTCACAGATACTGTCTTCCCAGGCAGAATCTCATCATAAAGATTTAGGAAATTAAAAAACACTATCTCTTTTGCAGATCCAATCTGGTAATTCAAGAGGCCTGATGCACAAAAGATTGTGAAAGCAGATGAAAACAGCAAGGCACGCTGGTTTATGTGCGGCGGGCCATTTTTCAAGTTTTCATTCTCTTTTCAAAGAGCTCAGGGCAAATTACGCTACGCCTAATTAAAAACTGGTTTTGATTACGGGAGCACAGAAACTGCAACCCAAAACCTTTATATTCCGGGCAGGGTTTTGTTTGGTTTTTTTTTTTGCACTTAAAAAAAAAAAAAAAAAAAAAAAAGAACAACATTTTAAAAAGCCGTGGCTGCTCTGTTCTTTGCTGCTGTTGGGAGGCGCAGGGGGAAGGCGATGGGAGTTCGGCTGCTGTTTTGGGGCGAATGGGGGGGGGGGGTGTGTGTAGGGGGACGCGGGGGGAGGTAGCTCTTTGTTTCTTTATTTAAACCAGCCCAAGTTTCACGGCGAAGTTCGCTGCTAGCACACCACCACCATCACCACCAGGCTCTGCAAACACCAGCACGGCCAAAAACCTCCCCGGCTTCACCCTGGCCGAGCGCTTCCCTCTCCCCGAAGCCTTTCAGGGTTTGCCAGCTCGGATTCACCCCGGCGGCCGGCGGGGGAGGAGGGGGGATTAAAGGCGGTGCCGAAGACCAGAAGCCACCCAGTCGCCTCCAAACGCAAACCCAACTTCCACGACCGAGCTCCTTCCCCCCCTCAACACACCGACGGAGACGCCCCGACCTCGGGAACGGGACGGGACGGGACGGGCTGGGCTGGCCGCCGCCGGTCGGTCGGTCGGTGCGCACCTCACCGCGGTGGGCTGGGGATGGCAGCCCCTTCCCAGGCCGCCGCCCCCCCTCCTCATCCTCCTCCCCGCCCTCAGCTCGCCGCCACCCGCGGGGGTCCGGCCAGACGGGACGCGCCGCAAAGGAGACGAAAAAGCGCTTTAAAAAGCCGAGTTTGGACGCGGTCCAAGTGCTGTCGGGCTAAAAAAAAAAAAAAAAAATAAAATAATAATAATAATAAAAAAAAAGAAAAAAACCTAAACCACCACAAAAATTCCCCCCAAAGTAGGGAGAATCGGAGCTTTAAAGCTCGTTCTCCTGTCAGCCATTTTAGAAGCCTGAGCGGAGGGAGAGGGGCGGCGGGGCACACCGCTGCGCAGCCTTCCCGGCTGGCCCGCCCGCCCTTTACCGCCGGGGGGAGGGTGTGGGGGGGGTGGCGGTAAAAAAAAAAAAAAAAAAAAAAAAAGCAAGCACATGAAAGAATAAAACCGTCCCCAGCGCGTTTCCCTCCACCCGGCAGCACCTGGGAGCCAAGCCGAGCTCCCCACCGCCGCGCAACCCGGCCGGCCCCCAGCGGCTCGGTCCTGCCGTCCCCCACCTTGGCGTCCGGCGGCAGGATCAGCACCTGGCTGTTCTCCTCCTCCTTCTTCGCCGCCTCCTTCTGCGCCAACGCCGAGTTGAACGACACCTTCACCATGGCCGCTCCTCAACGCCCCGCACGCAGGAGAAGGAGGACGAGAAGCAGCCCGGACCGGCGATGCTTTGAGGGCTGCCTCCTGCCTCGTCGCCCCCCTCCCGCTGCCGCCGCCTCGCCGCGACTGCTGCCCCCGTCCCCTTGTCAGGAGGAGGAGGAGGAGGAGAGGCGGGCCGCGGCCTGCGGCGGGGCGGGGAGAGGAGGAGGCGGTGCCTGACAGGGCGGGCGGGAAGAGGGGAGGTGGGGGGCGGCGGGGCCTCGCCCTCCGCCCGGCCCGGTGCGGGGAGAGGGCCTGGGCACACCCCTGCCCCGCGGGGCCCGCCCCTACGCCGGCGCCTGGCTGAGCCCCCGGGCGGCATCGCCTTGCAGCGGCCCGCTGTCCCCGCCCTTGGCATCGGCGGGGAGCCCCGGGGGGTAGCCGTGCCCCCTCAGGCCCGGGCCCGGCTCCTCTGCAAGGCCTTGGGGGCGGGCCCGTCCCCCTTAGCCCCGGGCTCGGCGGCGGCTTGGCGGGGCCCTGGCAGCCTGCGGTGGTGTTGCGGACTGGCGTGGGGGTGCCACCTTCCCCGGGTGTGGGACAAGCGGTTTGGTTCATCCGGTGCGGTGTCCGCGTTTCTCAGGTTGCCGCTTTAATTAGATTTTTATTGAAAGGTGCGGGTGTTACGGTCGGGGAGAAAATCCCCCACACGGTGTATAGACAGCATGAAGGTGAAGTCCACGGGTTGTTAAACCCCTTGGGGTGGGTACGAGGAGCAGCGGGAAAGCGGGAGGTGTGACCTTCCCCCTTCCTCTCCCACGCAGTGGGTGTACGCAGTCCAGCCAACCCACCGCACCATCCCCGGCAGCGTGTTCTTGGGTGAAACCTTGGGGTGCGCGCAGTCCTGCTGTGGGGACGGTTATGGTCTGCTCCGAGAAGGGTTTCGTTTTGGTGACTCACCTGGGTAGGGTTGATTTCCTGGCAGGAGCTCGGCAGAGCGATGCTTCTGTCGCTGTTAGTAAAGATACCTGGCAAGCAAAACGCAGTCCTCGAGCTCAGCGGGTGCTCTGCTGCTGACTTCGGCAAAAATCCGGTCTTTCTCCATAAAGCTTTAGATGGCACCACAACTGAATTGTCCTTATGCGATGTGCCTGTGCCCTTTAAAATTTTTGACCTAAAATGGCTGACAGAAAAGCTAATTTAACCTGGTTCATGCTATCATCCTGAAATATTTTCACCCAAAGGTATATGGATAATTTAAGAATCTTTTTTTTTTTCTGATAGAGATAGAAAATCCACATAGCAAGCCATGATAATTTTATGTGTTCTTGAGATAAAACAGCTGATGGTACAGCTTGCACCCAAGACTGCAAATTGCCCCAGGTATTCCAAGAATTCAGTCGATAACTACCTTAAAATTCAACAGAGGTTAACTGAATCATTTGCAGATATTTCACTGAAGTATAAAAAGTCACGGATGCCAAGGAAGACAGAATACAGAGATTTCTTTAGGCACTTTCCAACCATATTTGGTACGATCCTGGAGGTTTTGCTTTAGTAGGAACCTATTAAAAGTATTTGAGCATTCTACATGAAGAATGTAAAGTACTTTAATAAGGCTATCATAAGCTACAGTTTCCCAGGCTGCTACTATGGATTTTGTAATTATTTTTTTTATAAGTGGGACTTTATTGTCCCACTCCCAGGTTGCGAAATGCACCAGGTGACACCTCTGTTCCCATTTCAATGGGAATCTCTGCAGGCGTGTTGTGTGCTGAGGACAGTATTTAGCATGCAAAGGCTGCAGTTCAGAGTTTTCCTTTGCTTTGTTCTCCTTAATGACATCTTCAGATATTCCTCGCAGAGAGATGGGTATGCAAAAGACAGTCAAGGCTAAGGCATGGCGTTTTATTATCTATGTCAAAGTATATCTAACTCTTTCCCCAGGCAGCACACACTCTTATCTTCCCAGATCAAATATACTCTGTCTGCTTCTTGAATCATGTTTACAAATCATGGCAGTTTACCGCAGCTGGATTACAGCAGCATCCTTATGGTGTTGCCACTTCTGACCTTTAGATTAGCGAGAATTTAGGATATTTGGGATTCTTCCTATTCGGGAACAGAGTAAGAATAAAGTATCAGGAGAACCTCTTGGCTTAATTCCAGGCTGTGCTTTGCTTCTACGTGCTTGCTTTCAGGCAGCTGAGCCGATCAGATGGCTCCGTTCCTCTGAAAGGAAATCTTGCCTCATCTTCTTCCTCCTCTTGCCCTTCATCTTCCCCCTCATCTCACCCTTCATACTCCCCTCCTGCCACCAGCAATCCCAGTCAGTGCCTGTGCTACGTGTGACCCGTGCATCAGCCAGTTCAATTCTCAAAGCCAGCAGAAAATTATCCACGTGTTTCCTGGGTTAGTTTTCTGCTGGGTTGGTGAGTTAGGTCCGTTCAGAGAGATATAAGGACCAGCACCAGTGTAAACAGTGGACCTGCGAGGCTGAGAACGGGGAGGAGGGGGGAAGTGGGGAGGAAGGCCTCCCCACTTCTGCATAGATACAAGTATTACATCTCTCAAAACCACAGCCTCGGTTTTTCTCAGGCAAGTAGGTGCACCTCAGTTTATATCTGGACGACTTTCTCATTCTTTCTCACGTTTCTGCCCCTTCTCTCTTACACACAAGGCTTTGTTTCCTTCAGTCCTCTGCCCCATCATTTATCGGATCTCAGGACACCACCCCCTAGGAACAGATGGCCTGCGTTGTTTAGATCTGGGTGTTTGTATCCTTGGGCAGAGCTTTTCCATTGTTTCAGCTGACGCTAAAAAGGGGGCATCTCGTGGATTCCTTGTTTACCCTGAGTGGGAAATGGCTATTGCATCCATCAGGACTGGGAGCCGCTTTCTCCTTCCAATGCCTCTCTTAAAATGCCATGATGCTCCAAGCCGTACCTCTGCTTGCCCATCTACAATTCAAAATCAGCCTACGTGCCATCTCTTACACCGGGATCATAAGTTTTTAACGCCTGTACTAGAAAATCTGCAGATTCGAACACATAAAACTGCGGGGGTTTTAAATAATGATATTGTCTTCCAACAAAAGACACTATTTTGAGATGAGGAAAATGTAGTTGTTTTTAAAGGTTCTTTTATAAAGCTTTTAAATGCAACTGAACGTGGAAAGTTCCATATGGTGTCATGGTATTTTTTAATTGTTTATTCTACTCCTCATTTCTCGTTAACTGCCGGATGTTCTGATATGGCGTGTCTTACTTTTCCCTCAACTGCTCTTCCCAGTTTTAGGTCTATATATATAATCTATCTGTCTCTGTCTAACTATGTATATCATTCTCATTTTTTTGGGGCAGGGAGGAGGTAAGCGAAAGTTGTTTCTGTGACAGACATTTCTTCAGCTTGCTTTCTTAGCTAGAAGTTGAAATCCATTTACACTGTTTCAAGGCTTTTCACACCTTGGCTGGCTCTTCCTCTCTGCTCTGTTCTACCTTCAACCCCTCCTTTCTCTGCGCAGCCCCCTCAGCTCCACCTGAGAAAAGTCTCATCTACCAGATCCTTACCCAAATGGCTTGCAAAAAAATTGCTGTCATGCTGTCCCTTTTGCGCGATCCCTGAATTAATTAGCAAGGACTTGTGCAAAGAGTAGATTTAGTCTTAGATACAGGTAAGGCTGGTAATTTTCCTTGTATAATTCCAGTGACAATGGGAATTACTGGGAATGCCACTTTATCAGCAACAGGAATTTTTTTGTGCCATTGTTTGATGGGTTGATCTGGGAAATTTTTTCCGGATTGTTTGTTTTGGTTAGATGCGGGAATATGGCCGTGGCAGCATTTTTTTAGCGCTGTCCTGAGTTAAATCTGCTACCACCTCCAAATCTACCTTTCCTGTAACAGCTCAAAACAAAAAGGCCAACGTAAATTCCTGATGGCTAAAGCAGAAAGGAAAAGATGGCACTTACTATTGTAAGCTGGATAGGATAGGAAAGAAAACCTATCAAAAGGCATATAAGTATGCTTATCAGCCTCTATATTCTTCTTAATATCCCGGGGGCCCACTGAGGTTGGCAAACCAAATGGTACATAAATCTTTGCCATTCTTCAGCTTGCAGATGGTTGGGATTGCAGCCTGTTGGTATTCTCACATATTTTGGGACCCAACCATTACGGCAGGATCCCCGATTCTTTATTAATCTCCGGGCAGTATTGTAATCTAAATCTTAAAAATAACGTAATTTTCACAATCTGTCTAAAATGTAGCTGCTACAACAAAGCATAAAATAAGCTTGACAAATCTATTTCGACTTGGCTCGTGCCTCCCGGCACCTCAGTCATCCCTGCTGTGAATAAAGCCCATTAGAGTGCATAAGTGGCACCACAGCAATGAATTATGCCATAATGCAGTAAGCTGCTTTGCATGGCCGGCTTCTGCACCCACGTGGAACCCCGGGGTCCACCGAGACACAGCAGCTTGCCTGACTGGGTCTGTAGTTTGTCTGGTGGGAAATTACCATATGCAATATGCAGAAAAGTACCTGCGTGTACAGTACCCCATTGCACTCCTTTAATTTCAAATAATTGTTTGCAACATGAGCCGGATTCTCCCTCGTTTGAAAGCAGTGGAAGGACTCTCATGCTCTTGTCTTAAAGCTGATCCTGTGCTCACATTCAACACAAACACTTTTACTTCACTTCTAACTGGGTGTCATCTATTAAGTGCCAGACTCCAGGAAGGCAACCTTTATATTAATTTATCAACATTTTATTTGCTCATTAAGCATCAATGATTTGGCCAGTACTGAAGAAGACTCAAATTAAAGACTATTGCTGCCCCAGGGATTTTATAATCTAAATCAGAGACAGAAAAAAAAAATTCTCAGGGAAGCTAGGGACACAGAGTAACTTTGAAAGCTCACTCTCTTTTCCCTTAAGCTCTTTTCCTTGTCTCATTTCCGTTCACAGAAATAAAAAATATGTGCAGGCCCTTGTCTTCTAGTATCCTAGCAGCTGCTGCCTTCTCCTTACCGGCCCAACAAATGCTGTTTTCCCCCTTTTAATACATTAAATACACGCTGCAAATATCTTTTGTCTTTTAGGCTTTATTGAGCTGATATTATCACTCCTTTTTCGCTTTGTCCATTAGCACCCAAGACTGCCAGAGCTGTCTGTTGGGAGTGGTTAATTTACCCCAGGACACCCGCTTTAGGAGGTTAAAGACAAATTCAGCTTGCTCCATCACAATATAACTTAGCATAGAGTGTCATAGTCTCAAATTTCTGTTTGGGCCTCAGGAGTTTTTTGTACCTGTCCTTTTGTCTCCTTTTCTGCTGCATCAAACACAAACTTCCCCACTTGGCCTTCTAGGTCTTCCCTTGCTGGTGTGTGGCCCTGTCCGTATTGGTTGTTAGATCTCATGGCAGGTCCTACAGATCATTACTGCCGCAAACTTTCTTTTCTTTGGCCCTGGGTCACCCACATGTGGAAGGAGCTTCCCTGTCCATCAAAAACCATAATATTGCTAAAATTATGTGTGTTCACAGCACAAGAGAAGAATCACATCTGTGGCAGCTGGGTCACCACACGTTTGTAAAGTTGCCCTTATCGCACACTTCCCAGCCAGATCACAAAGTTCTCGCGCATTTGCACTTAACGCTATAGTTTCTCTCTCCTTTAGGGCAAGCCGTGTCTATACAGAGAAAATGAAGCCACGCCAGAAACACTGAGGCTGCTGGATGGACCCACACTCTGTGAGGCCCTACTACTACTGTTCCTCTGCAGTTCCGGGACTCGGGATACAGCCTCCTGTGCACCAACGTGCAGATAAGTGAGAGCTCTGATGAAGTGAAGTGACAGGCTACTCCCCTCGCTAGTTTACCATTTAGCACTAGTCTTACCATTGCTCTGCATCCTTGTTTTCACCCCTTTTCCCCCCATTTGCTGCATATTGCTACGTTCCCATGGCTCTTCTGGACCTGTGACGGTCTTCATCAACTCCGTGTGTCAGTGTGCGCACAGTGCTTTCTGCAAGTAGCTACAGGCTTGGTCACTCTTGTGATATATACCATTCAGAGAGCATCCTCTGTGTTTGGGGGTTTGAAGTAAGCAGGGGGTTAGAATGTCAGGGATGTGTGACTGGAACAAAGTTATCATATAACGCATTTGTGAAAATTTCTATTAGTGAAGTTCTCAGTTTGTTTTTTTTCTTTACCTAAAGCTTCTGTTGGTTTTGCTAATTTTCAGATCTCTTCTATGCTTACAAGCATTTGGCAAATAAAGTAAGGAACTGACCTTTCCAGCTTGATGCTGTAAGATTAATTCTACCCAGCAACTGTTGGTTTTTAGGATAAACTTCTGCAAAGCCGCATGAGTTACACAATAGAAAGCATGAAAGGCTCTATCCTGTTTAAACAGGTTTCAATGTGGTTGGCTCACAACCCAAGCTCACTTGATGTCTTGAGTTGAAGGGTTAATTTCCCTACTAGCTGCTCTGCCACACCTAAGACAAGCCTTCTTCCCAAACAGCAGGAGTCAGAGGCTGCACCCAGACTTGCCTGTTTAAAGCATCACCCGATATCTTCAGGAGAAGTTTCACGTTACACCAAATTTTGGACAACTGTGTGTATCATCTGCTACAGTGGCACCTCCATTCCTTCCTATGAGTCAGGCCTTGGTGTGGTCATAGATAAACTGGATCCAAGAGTAAAATGCTTCTTTTTTTTTTTTTTCATTACTGTACTTGCTTCGTGGGTGAGCTTTCACTGGATCAGCTCTGAGCTGCTCATGGTTCAGCTGCACAATCCCTACCTACAGTTGCCTCCAGGGAAGCAGCCAAAATTCAGCAGTGGGGGAGGAAGGGGAATGAGCAGTACAAGGGCTCCTTCTAGGCAGCAGCCCACAGTCACTTTGCTTTAGATGCAATACAAAACCTAACTCTTCACTTCGGAACAACTGACATCATAGAATCATAGAATCATAGAATCACAGGATTGCCTAGGCTGGAAGGGACCTTTCAGACCATCTAGTCCAACCATCAACCTAACACTGAGAAAAAACATCACTGAACCATATCTCTAAGCACTACATCTACCCGTCTTTTAAATACCTCCAGGGATGGTGACTCAATCAGTTTCCTGGGCAGCCTTTTCCAATGCTTAATAACCCTTTCAGTGTAAAATTTTTTCCTAATATCCAATCTAAACCTCCTCTGGCGCAACTTGAGGCTGTTTCCTCTTGTCCTATCGCCTGTGACTTAGGAGAAGAGACCGACTCTCACCTCACTACGACCTCTTTTCAGGTAGTTGTCAGCCTGGTAATGAAGATGTTGTGGGGAGGAGGTGTAAAATGTCCCAGATGAAGAGATCTCTGTATTCATCAGTTCTTTTTCTCCCTTCTTTTCCTGACAGGCAGGGCATCCTGGAAAGACAGAAGGAGCAGCCACATAAATTAAGAGGGGCTGCGGGAGAATACTGGGAAAAGAGGATGCTATCCACCAGTTGTCCCATGGCAGTAGTCAGAGGTATCCCTACTTTTGTATTTGAGATAAGATGATATATTTTTAAGGTGCTTGGACACTTAGTTACCTTTATACTCAATTCACAGACTTGTAAAATAGCCCACCCCATTTTTAAAAAAATCTGTAAGTTCAATAAGATCACGTGGCTTAGAACAAGAAAAGATGTCCCCATGAATGGTTGGCATGAGGGAAGTTTCCTGTGTGATATGGTAATTCTAGTAAAGCAGAGTGATAAACATGCATCCCCAGCCTATGACTTGTTTGCATCATACAGCCCAGACTTTCCAGTATTGCTTACAATTTCAAGAAAGGAAAAGAGAGGAGAGGAGAGGAGAGGAGAGGAGAGGAGAGGAGAGGAGAGGAGAGGAGAGGAGAGGAGAGAAGAGAAGAGAAGAGAAGAGAAGAGAAGAGAAGAGAAGAGAAGAGAAGAGAAGAGAAGAGAAGAGAAGAGAAAAGAGAAGAGTTGAGTTAAACCCATGTATTATAAAGACAGCAGAATTTGGAGTGGGCTGCAGCATAGTGCTTGTTAAGTGTTGTCCCTGGGCCAAAGAGATTTAGGTATGTGGCAATAATTGAAACTTGTTTTAAAAATTCCTTCAGGAAAATTTACTAAAAGACCACCTTCTCAAATCCTTTGTGGAAAAGATGTCATTTTTTGTGGAAAAAAATGTGTTTGCAGATGGATGTTTACTCCTTAGAAAGCCTCATCTTTTGCCTCATTATGAAGACAAAAAAAATCACTAACATGCAATCCCTCCCCAGCATTTTTCCATTCAGAATTACTTCATAGAATCAAAGAATGTGTTGGGTTGAAAGGGACCTTTAAAGGTCATCCAGTCCAACCCCCCTGCAGTGAGCAGGGACATCTTTAACTAGATCAGGTTGTTCAGAGCCTCATCAAGCCTGACCTTGAATGTCTCCAGGGATGGGGCCTCCACCACCTCTCTGGGCAACCTGTGCCAGTGTCTCACCACCCTCATTGTAAAGAACTTCTTCCTAAAGCTATTTAAAGCTACAGAACTAACAAATCAAGTTTGCTTTATATTTTTTGAGGTTGGTTAGTGGGGTAGTGATTATGATTACATTGATGAAACACTGAAGAAGCTGAAAGAAATGTAAGAAATATTTCTTAGTTTCTCAGGAAATATCTGTGGTCTGTTGTTACGAATGTCTCTGTATCCAACATAATACAGCATTGACTACACCAGCACAGGGTAGAAGGGTAAAAGAAGCTGTGGCAAGGTGAGTACATACGTGTTCAGGATGACTTAGACTCTGCACTACGGAGATAAATTATGCAGGAAAGATAAAGGTGATGGTAATTTGTAAGGAAATGCCAAGACTCAGAGAGAAAACTGTAGTTTCAGTGTAAGAAAAATTCTCAACTATCTCCTGTGGGGAGGGTTAGACAAAAAAAATCTATCTTCTTGCCTATGACTTTGTTCTGTAATTACTGAAGTCAAGAGCAATATCCCCATTGACTGAAGATGTGCAATTAGCCTTAGAGATAAATCATCCATCTTCACTCTGCTAAAGAAGGAGCTTATAATCCCCTTTCCAGATTAATAAAATTTATGTACCAAGAAACACCTGGCCATTTCTGGAAGCAACAGAGAAGAATCCAAAAGTTTTTTGCACAAATTGCATCACTCAAATGATCTGACAAGAAGCCATCATCAATCAAAGGCATGGGTCAATGTTTTTACGTACGTACCTTGCCAGCAAACCAGTTAGTTTTCCTTCAGTCTTCAATAATTCATAGCACAAGAATTAGGTTCCTAAATAATATGCTTTTCTGAGTGGAAACCATTTTAAAAGTAGGTTAAAAATAGAAAACTTCATGAACAATACATTCCTTGTATAGATTGTAAATGGAAACATAGTATTTAACTGGTCACCAGAGATCAAATCTGAGGCTACTTCTATATTGACGAATATCTCTGCCAGCACGCAGCTTGCCACACAAGCAAGATCCTAATATGAAAACCATGGATCATTTCTGTTGCCTTTCCTCCACTAAGACTGCCATTTGCTTTCAATAAAGAATCGTCTGAGTAAAGACAATAGGAGCAGGTCCTGAATTTGAAAAACAAGAACAAACACAAATAAATATGAACCAGGGATGACAGAGAAGGAGCCAAAAATAAATAAACCAGAGGAAAAAGAGCAAGAGAAACAGACAGTTTAATGAGACTGGGAGCGTGGAGATCAAGACAATTTTCATGCTAGTTTTAAACCCAAGTTAAGAAGAAAGTTATAGGTATTTTATTTAAAAAAATGGCTAGGCATGTTTTGGCATACCCTGCTTTTCTCAGTTTGCATGGGGGCTATCGCCTTGTTTTGGTTTAGGAGAGATTTAAAGAGATGTTCTTCAGTGTGAAAACATCTTTGAATAAATCACATTATCATATTTGCTAGACTGTGTTTTCTCCTCTGTTTTGTACAAGTTATGGGCGGAGTTTGTAAGCCCTACACTCAGCCTCACGATACCTCTCGTCTTCTCTAAAGCAGTAACTTCTGAACACAGTTTCCATTTATTTCTCGAGTTTCAGGGCGTATTCTTGGCACCAGTGGGCAGAACTGTCTTGATTTTGGTAAACGTTTAATAATGAAGAAGGAAGAAAACATAAAGAGGGTACAGAGCCTTTTCCCTATGTTTATCAGAACTACAGTCTCCGGCACTCTTCTAAATGTATACTGAACCAAAAATCCACCAAAGACACACATTAACACCTTCCAAGACAACAGTGCCCATCCACCCTCTCTGTCCTTTCAATACAGCTGGGACACACCCACACTCTGAATAATTCCTCTGCCAGACAGAAAAAAAGACAAAAACCCTAAACAACAGTGGGGGACTGGGTATGAACCCATCCCTGGAGGTAGGGAGGGAAGGAGGTGGGGGCAGAGCCTGAATTTAAAAGGAAAAAAAAAAAAAAGAAGAGCATAAGGTCCTTAGCATAAGGACATTAGGGTCAAGTGAGCCATGAGCCAGTGAAAAACAGGAGGAAGACAAAAAAAAAAACAGAGGAAGACAAAAAACAGAGGAAGACAAAATCTCTGCAGTGAGTAGGAAGATAGATGACAAGGGAATATGGTACAGACAGAGAGCCTTTGGTGTGGGAAGAGAACTTGAGATTCCAGCAGAAAAACTGGGGTGCACTGGTGCATGTGCCTCTGTGAAGGATGGGAGGTGGGAGTGATCACGGTACTTAAGTAGGGAGCAGATGAAGAGGGACACTGAGCCACCAGCAAGGTAGTAAAATAATGTCTTAGGTATGAAACCCGGGCCTGAGGGAACCCTGGAACTGAAACGGGAGGTGTCACATAGGAAAGGGTTTTATGTACAGCATGGAAGACAGCTTTTAAAAGAACAAAATCTTACAGATTCATAGAGTGAGGCAAGACAAATGGGGATTCCAGTCGAGCGGTTTCCCGGAACCAGCCCCGCTGAGGCCCCATTGCTTTGTCCTAAATTCCCCCACATTGCCTTGAGGTGACTGCGGACAGGAACCTGCTGTCCTCAAAGGGCTCTTCAGTCACTGGGGTGGGAACAGCTTTCAGGCAGACCCTCCTGGAGGACGGTTAACTTTAGCCGCTTCCACAGCCACCGTGAACATGAACTTGCCTCCTGGCTGTCCCGTCTCCTCCGGGGAGCTGTGTGTCACTTTGGAGAAGGGTGAGCTTCTAGGGCAGCACATGCCCATGGCCTGAACAGCAGTTTTTTATGAGTGATGGCAAGTTGTGTTCAGCCTGCCCAGCACTTTGGGAGTGCATTCACGCAACAACAGAGTGAACAGATGCTGAGAAGACAGTTTACAAGGAGCAATTTCTCACTACTCCACCAAACGGGCAACCCTGCACATATGGCCTGTTCCTCCATACCCCGGTATGCCCCATTTTTCTCTCTGTGACAACGTAGAGGCATTAGTATCTTTTCATGTTTGTTTTGCGTTCTTGTCACACAACGGCGTGTATATTTTTCTAATCTAATCTAAACACATTCACTTTGGGTATATACTTGCGCCGTTGCCAAAACACCTCCTGAACTGCACAGCTTCAGCTTTCTGCCCACCACCACAGAGCAACCACCAAACACTCAGCGACACGGGGTCTTTTTTTAACACTGTGGTTAATAGCCGCTGACTTCATCTGACAGGTTCACATCTGCCTCGGGAGGCACCAGCACAGGAGCAAGACTATTCTCTCACTACCATCTCAAGCTGGATGGTTTGTGGTTGGGGGGAGATACAGGAAAGGCAGATGTGGCTGGGAATTTTTACTACTTTTATATGCTACAGGCAGAGGCTGCCCGTTTTGGGCCGATGCAGTAGAAGTCGTTAGGGGTGGTAGGTTTGAGAGGCCTGTTATGGTGTGGCTATAGCACTTTCATAGGCCTAGGGCACAAAAGTCCTGTGTAGCAGCACTTGAGAAGAAGACACAATATAGCCCCCCAAATTAATGAGAAGTCAAGGAAATAGTTTTTGTTGCCCATCCCTGCAGATATTGCTGCTCGAGTATAATTTCATACTCATTTAGGCAGGGGGAGTAGGATTACACAAAATATGATTAAGCATTAGAAATGGAGAAGAGCAATTAGGATCAATTGGATTGCATGCATTTTTAGAAACCTGAAGCAATGGACACAGGACACCAAAGTGCTACATGCTGTATGGACACAAGACAGAAGGTCCCAGCCTCTCAGAACGGAGCAGTTGAGCTTAAAACCGGAGCAGACAAACCAAACAGGACAACTCAGGCAACATGACAGACCTCAATGACAGTCCACACACTGTTGTCAGCTCTTCTTAAAAAGGAGAGTTTTGAGGAATGTAATGAAGTCCTTGAGGGACAGTGTAAGATGACAAGTTTACTGATGTTCCTGGAGAAAGTCTTCCCAGGAGAAAGACACGGGGAGCAGAAAGCATGGAGATCTCTGTCTAACTGAGCTGTGGCGTTAGCAGATTCAGTGTATGTGTTTGTTATGGCTGTGTAGCCTCTTTGAAGGACACTTGAACTAGCTTTTGCTTGGCTTAATCAGTTCAATTGTGTCTTGAATTGAGCGACACAGGACTAATATTTCTTCTAATGCTAGGGAAAACTGCACTTTAAGAAGAGTCTAGTCTCTGAATTAATGAAAATATTTATTTTATAGCCAGCTAGGCTCTGTGGGATTCAAGGTCTCAGTGTTTTTGAGCCTTGCCAGGTGCAGGGATGAGGAGGAGCGAGGCCCGGGCATTTGACCCAGGCTGGCCGACAGGATTGTTTCATACCATCAACGTCAAATTCAGTATAAATGAGAAACGTTTGCTGCGTAGTTCTCTCTCCCTTGACGGCAGTGGTCCAGACAACTCCTTGCCCCAGTGCTGGACCCCCGAGGCCTTCCCTTACTCCCAAAGCCATTGCGCTTGCAGTGTCCCACGTTTGTTGTCCACTGCTGGGAGTGCACAGCTTCCTGCTGAAACAATTGGCTGAGTATAATTCTTGTATATCTCATATCACTATTGGGATTAATACTGGTTCTTTAGTATCTTATTCTATTAAATCTATTTATATTTCAACCCTCGTGGTTCTTTGTGTTCCCCGATTCCCCTTTCCGAGTGGGGAGGGGTCATCGGGTGATAGAATAATTGTCTGAATGACAATAAATTGTTATGTTTTTTCTCAAACCATAACAAACAGATAAAAAAAGTGTTTGGATGGAGGGAAGAGGGAGGAAAGAGAAAAAGAAGAAAGGCCACGTCTGCTGTGTAATGAGAGCCATGCCATGGGCTGGCTGGAAATGTGGCAGCCTATTGCAAGTACACGCTACTCCCCTCTTTGAAGCAATCCCGGTTTTTTCCGCTCTGGCTGAGATCAAGGCTGGATGGGGAGAAGGAAATGGACCTTTGCAGAAATGCATTGTTTTGCCTGTCTTGTGACCAGGCACGTTTGTAGCTCTGAATCTGAGTAGTGTCAGTCAACAAAGTAGGCTGTGTCAGTAAATTCCCTGCTGGAACTGCTTTTATTCCACCCATTTCAAGTTCTTGCATATGGCGCCCATTGACTCGATGCTGAGTGGCTCTGTGGTAAATGAAGAATTTTGCATTTCCAGCTTGGGACATGGCAGAAAATAAACAGGTTTTCTACTTAGAAAACAAACAAACAAAAAATCTTGTGGATGAAGGAAGAAAAGACATTCTGAGCAGTCCTTTCACAGGCAAAGAAAGGACCCATTTTTGTCCCTTAGCACTTCTTCCCTCAGAGCTGGAAGCCAGCCTTGACCCATGGGAGCCCCTCTTAGTCTCCAGCTGTTGATTAAGCTCGGGTGGACTCTTCCCTCCCAGTTTTCTTGGGATGCGATGACTGGCAACCACATGTTTATCGCCCACTTACTGTGAAAAGGGCAAAGACTGCTTATGGTGTGGAGAAGCTTGTGAGACAGAGGTGATGTATGAAGTACGAAAGAAATAACCAAGTATGTCTACATAGCACATACAGAGTATGCAAACTTTTTGACTGCCCCAGATGGGTCACCTTGAAGCAATTTCCTGATGTAAATTAGATTCCCTTGAAACATTCCAGAAAAAAATGCCAGTCTGCTGCAGCGGAAACTAAAATACTTCTCATAGATGAAGAGTAATAACAGAAATACAAACTGAAAAAAACTGTGATCTACAGGTGAGGATCAGGGACAGGAAAAATGTGGCTGTAGAGAGAGGTTATAGATGAACTGATCATAGGAAGGAAATTTGTTGGTTTCTCAGTTTTACTATCACAAGTTGCTTTTTAAAAAGGAGAGTTTAAATTGCACAGGGTATTATTTTGCAACTGTAATATGTACATGGAATATCATAGTATCCAGAGAGGTTCTGTAGCAGCAAACAAATAGAACAAGGGAAAGAATGATCCTGGAATAAGATCAAAACCCGGAATCAAAAAAATGTGCCCTAGTCCCGCATTTGCCAGGAAGTTCCTTTATCTGGCCCCCACCGCTAGTGGGAGTTTTTCACCCTACATATCTACTGGGCACAAACTTGAATATAAGAAGTTCCACCTAAACATAAGGAGGAACTTCTTCACTTTGAGGGTGGCAGAGCACTGGAACAGGCTGCCCAGAGAGGTGGTGGAGTCTCCTTCCCTGGAGACATTCAAAACCCACCTGGACATGGTCCTGTGCAACCTGCTCTAGGTGGACCTGCTTTTGCAGGGGGGTTGGACTAGATGGTCTCCGGAAGTCCTTTCCAACCCCATGTGATTCTCTGATTCTGTGGTTCTGATTATGGGTTTCAGGGTGCGTCCCTCCTCTGTCCTTCCCCTTCCCTGTCCTCACCCCTCTTGGGATCCTTTGCCTGTCCACATGGAGACCAGTTGGATCACACTGTAGATCCTTTTTTTCTCATACACCTGAATTTCTTTCCAGTGGAAACCAGGATGCAGGAAGTGGGGGGAAAGCTGTGCATCAGAACCTTATTCCTGTATGCAGTTACAATGTGGCCAGGGTACATCTTGGGAACTGAAAAGTCTCTGGTCCCACAATTTTTGACACACCCAGAGGGTACAAGTTGCCCGGTAAAAGCTTTTCAAAAATTAGGGATTAAACTGTGTTTCTTACTGCCCTCCTCTGTAGACCAAGAATAATACTTTAGAGCAAAGCAAGCAATGCTGACAACATCAGATCTCTTCATGATCAGACGAGTGCACTGAGAGAATAATTATTTGTCTGTGAGCACTTGATTCGCGGGTGGCTTCAACATTAACAACAAAAGGTTGTGTTAATATAGGTATTCTGCTCATCTAAATGTGAAATGGCTGCTGTTACAATTAGAAGGGCAAAAGAAGCCTATGGAAATTTGATAGGTAAATACCTGGCTGAGATTTCTGTTAATTAAAGCGTGTAGTTTATTAAAACAACAAAACACAGTGAAATGATTCAAGGCCATCTGTCCATGGTAATCATAAGTATATATACATAGTATTGCATCATTTGAGTAATAATGATAGTTGAACAAACATTTTGAAAAAAAGGATAAATCCATGAAACATGAGTTCTTTGCGTAAGCAAAATGAGGACCCTAGTCCTCAGCCAGGACTGGGCCTCTAGATGCTTTTGACAATATAAAAAAATAGCAATAAGGAAAGGGATGAAAAGTAATTGAGGACTAAACAGAAGGTTTTAACATGTTTAAAACTGTTGACTAATGACAATCTATGACTAATAAAAAGCATATGTTGACTCCTCAGTTACTCAAGTTTTGCCCTGTTTAAACACTATTTTATTATTTTGACTCTTCCTCCACAGACTTTTATCAGGAGCAGAATAAACAATGATCAAAAATGGGCACTGAAATGTTTTCCTTTGGGGGAAAAAAAAAAAAAAGGACGACGAAGAAGAAAAGCATCTTTCTCCTGTGACAGTGTATGAATTTTAATGTAAAATGCATTCTGAGCTAATCCTCTCCTACACAGGCTTGTTCCTGCATTGAGAGATGACAGGCTTTTAAATCTGCTGAGATGAGTTCAGCCCTTTCTTTCCGGCTCTGTGTTGCTTCTGCAGTACTTGCTGACACCACTGCTACTCAGGGGAGCGTAAGGAGCCTACCTGGGTTGAAGGGTGAGCTGTGGAAACGGGAAATGCTGACAGCTGGGCCCCAAAGGTGAAGGAGGAACTGATGTTAAAACCATCTTTAAAAGAACAAAAAGGATAAGCAAGAGTAGCAAATAACTAGACAGACTTTAAAGGAGATTCTTTTAATACTCTCACATTCACATTAGCTGTATCCGTGTTAGCAATTGCAAGATAACAATGCCTATGCTAGTAAATTAAATGTGTGTATGATCCCACTGAGGCCTACCGTGAGCACCCATTTTGTTAAACTCTCTTATCTCCCAAAACAGGGCGGCTGCTTCCAAACAGCTTATTGCGAGTGGTCCCTGACTGATTACCACACAGCATCTAGGAACTGTGTGGGGAAGGGCTGCACACCCTAGGTCAAGTCTCAGAAGATCCTTCTGACAGGATCCCTTCTTCCAGTTTAATAGTCTGGATGCTCAAATTCCAGTTCCAGAAGACATTCACTCTTTACTTCCTCAGTATAGGGAGGACAGTGCATTTGTCTCCTAATACAAATAAATGTGCTGAAATCAACTCAGAATAATGAAGATACAGCGCTAGTACATCGTAGTATTTATGTAAAACTACAGTATGATTAGTAATTACTACATTAGTCTCTGCATACTCATATGGATTTGTTCTGTGAAGGCACAGACCTCCAAACTCTTGAGAAGGTCTGGTGGCTATTTATACACGTAGAGTTACTTGCATACTTAAGGGTACTGTAAGTATGCCACCACATACTGTGGCAGAGACAAAGAGAGACAGTAAAAGCCACCCGCACATTAAAACATTTAGTTTATTTCCTTTGGCAACTGAAATTTATATTATATTTCTGTTGATACTTCACCATGTCCTGATTCAGAAAATTGGTAGTATGAATTGCTCAGTTTTGGGAAGGCAAGGTCCTCACAAGACTGGATTGTGTGGATTGTTGAAAGTAGCTAGAAGCTCACCAGAATTTTAAAGATAGCACTGTTTTACTGTGGCTTTCTCCAATAAAGCCTTTGAATTCAGTTATGGGGATAGTACGTTTTATGGTTTCAACGATGGGTGTACCAAACATGCAGTGACCTGCTAAGACCTAACCAATGTGGGGTTAAGGAAAAGACATACAAGACTATGGCAAGTAAAATGTTCCTTATTCAAATTCAAAGGGTAAATTTCATGAACATTTTGTTAAAATTAAGCCCTCTATCCATAGTTATCAACCCTTGCTTCCCAGTCACACAGGATCTGGTTCTGTATTACAGGCCTGCAACAAAGCAAAGCAAGAGAGCAGGCAAGAGTGGAAGACAAAATTAGTATTTATTTTTTACTCTTCTGAGTAATCAAGTATTTCCATACGCCACACAGCAAATGAAACCTGGTTTCCAACTCATTTTCATCTGATGGTGGGATCCTCTGGTGGTGCCACCCCTGATTAAAACTTTTCATGAGGTTGGGACACATAATATTGCTCTCCTGTGTAGATGCTTTTATGGCTGACACAGCTTGGGTTGCTGGTATACATTTTCTTCCATATAAGGCTGTAGGCTTTCCCTCTGCTATATTCAACTGTCTGTTTTCATGAAATATGTAGGGACCCAGTATGTTTCAAACCACTAGCTTTAAGTGAAACTGGGCTGAAAATGGCCACGAGTTATTTGCAAAGGGAGGACAGACAGACGCACAAGAACACACATATGCTCAGAGCATGACTGCATCATTGTCATTTCCATAGAAGCTAAAAATAAATAAACACAAAAGTCTGACTTCACTGCACAATGTCTTCCTTAATTGTAAAAGTTCATCTGGGCTAGAAACCGAGTTAACCACATTTTAATGCTAAGCACATCTGAAGACTCATGCTGCAAGCCTAAGGCAAGCATGTTCTCACAAAGTAGGCTCCACACCAGGCGCTGAATGCAGCCACAACAAATCATCTTCCTTTGCACAACTAGATCCTGAAATGGGGTGCAAAGACCATGCACACTGTGGAAAGTGTGGAAAAGCAAAAATACAACCACCATCCTGAATGAAAATATGGAAGCTCTGCTGCACCACCGGTGACTCAGACCTGCTTTTTTTCACCCCTGCCAAGAAACTGAGGACACCTCCTCTTCAGAAAGCCCCGGCCATGTTACTGAAACACATCCACTTCCCAAATTCTGACAGAAAGTGCACCTATCCTCTTTCCAGATCTTGGCAGCATGAAAGCACAGAAATTGAATGATTCTCTGAGGAATAATCTGGAGTCTGGGGTTCCTATGGCTCGGTTAGAAACTCAACAATGGATCTGCAACAGATGCTGTTGTAGGAACTCAACGTATGTACCACACAGAGGAATTTTCACTGAAGCAAACTGACTTCAGTGTGAAGGATGTTAGAAAGCTCATGTTTTTCATGTGTGGGAGGGGAAGAAACATTCCCATGTCTCCACCACAGCTCCTACCAAATCGCAATGGGTCTCAACTGCTCTGAGTGGATCCTATTGTCTGGGTGTCTGGGGTTCAGGGACAGAGTTAATAGTTTTTCTCCCCAAGGAATGTGGATGACTGTAGGTTATAATCACTCAAACTGGATCCTGCTGCTTCTCAGGGGCGAAAGAGCTCTCCTTTCTGCTTGGCTATTGGTCATTTTTGTTTGGGGAACAGCGAAGGGCCAGAGCTGTGACCTATGAAACAGATCTGTGAATCTCTTGGCTTGTCAGTGCCAGCAGGGAAAGGCTGGGCCCGTTATGACAGCTGCCCGTAAAAACTGAGACCTGATAGAGAACAAAATGTCAACAAAATGTCCCTAACAAAGGAATCGCTAGGCTGCTGCTCAAAGAGAGGAAGTTCTCATGTAGGTATTTTGTCATTTAAGTGACATTCTTCCCTACTGAACACAGGCTTCATCACAGCGTTTCCTACTATTGTTGCCTAGCATCTGGATTACTGCAGCTCCCCTCCAGGGGGCTGGCCATAGAGATTCTCCAAAAGCTTCAAGCGCGTAATTAGATTGCTCCCTTAGTAAGCAGAATTTCCCAGAGGGGAAGCACATTGCACCACTGTTCCACAACTTGCCCAAGCTGCCAGCAAGAGCCAAGAACAAAGCTGGTGCTTGAATCTACAAGGATCTGCAAATTCATTTGGCCCATAATGTGTAGCAGTAAAAGTCTGGCAGGGCTCTGACATAGGAGTTGCATGCATTTCATAATGTGCTTTGGATAGCAAAGTCCAAGAAGAGCTGGGCAATTTGGCAGGAAACCAAGCCAACCTAGCAGCTGGGTGTTGCCAACGGGCTGTGATCCTGCACCCTTCTGCTCCCAGCTGGGCCTCCTGCCCTTTCCCTGGAATCGCCTGGTGCAGTGCTCATCCAGCCAAGCCAGGTGACCAAGAAAGCTGATTCAGCTCCTAAGCCCAGTAGACCACTCACTTTTTTTTGCTGGCTTTGTTTTCTGATGCGGTTAGCAAGACAAAAACTGATCCACTCGTAAAGGAAGTGCGAGATGAATGCTGGAGTTGGTGCAAGGCAAGCATTAATGGCATGTGCCTGGAGAGGAGGAAATGCAGGAGAAAAAAGATGAGCAGCCCCCTTTCAGTAGCAGCAAGCTGTTACATTGCATTCAGCATCACATGAAAGCCCACCCTTGGGCCTTGCTCACTGCCAAATCTTTCTTTTTTTTTTTTTTTTAATCGCAAAACCCTACAGTGGGTGATATCTAAACTATTTTGGGACTCAGTGTGCAGTTCAAGCAGATTTATTTTACAGGACATACGGATGATGGCAACTCACTGGGCAGATAACAGCCCAAGCCGTACCTTGGAGTACGATTCCAACACAGCATAAGCTGTTCTAAATTTGGGCAACTGCTGCCTGATTCCCCTCCCTCCTCACTCACACATTTCTTCCTTTCCCGCACGTTTTGGCCTCGTCTCTTGCATGGTGTCGGTGCCAGTGGAACTAGAAGACGAATCAAGCTCAGGGGGCTGATCTAACTAGAATCTAAACCTGTCAGAAAGTGGTTTGTTTCCTCAGGAATCTATTTTCTGAAACAGACCACTGCACAAGGCCATCTCATGCAAGGGAAGGGGTAGAAACAGTTAGCTGATGGCATAGACAAAGGAGAGAAAGAGAACTTGCCTTTTTAACAACCTTTTAGTTTTTTAATATGCATGGTAGGTTTGTTTTCAAGCTTAGGCACTAGGAACAAAAACGGAAGATTCACAAGGGACTCAGGCTGAGTATTTTTTCTCTAGGCAAGTACTCAAGGACTGTAATTCATGAGCCTGATTTAGGCTCTCTCTCCCCTTTTGGGAACAGAGGGAGTTAGGCAACGGTGCATCCTTTTCCTAGCAGCAAAACCTCTGAATAAGGGAGAGCAGCATCTGTTGAAACCAGCCAGTGGGAAAGGAGAAGGCAAAGAGAAGAGCTGAGGTTCTTCCCAGATTTAGACTTCTGCATGTGTGAGACTGGAACATATTTTGAGCCCTTCTTCCTTTCATTCGCTTCTAGATTTAGGTAACTAGCTCTTGCACTGGGAAACAAACGTGTCTTGCTGAAACATGGCCTCCAAGGAGAAATACTTAATGGTCTGAATATCCACCCAAGGGAAAAAAAGAGATCAGGGTTCTATCCAGGTCTTCCTCGGAGGGACAGTGTTCAAACCTGCAGCTCCCTTCTTCTCAAAGGAGAGTGTTTTACCCAGAGCTAGGAGGGTAAGTAAGCTGCATGAGCCTTCCCTCCCCCAGTGGAGACCACTGGACAAAAAAGCACTGAAGAATCACAAAGCCAGGAAAAGCACAAGCAATAATAGGAAGCGCAACTCTGTACCTTAATTATAGAGGTGCTCCCCCGAGAGATGGAGGTCTTGGACGCCAGTTCTTGATTCCAGCAGAGATTACATTTTTTTATCCAGTGACTCCTTAAAGCAAAAGCCATAAGCAAATCCAGGGGCAGGGCTATAGGGAAGGTATTAATTCTCCTTACTCACTAATTCCTTTGATTTTTTAAAACACGAGGCATTTGTACAGTTGCTAATAACACACTGTAAATGCCCAACAGCTCTAAGCAGGAGAGAGAATGAAGGCTTTGTTATTCTAGGAAAATAGATGTGTATTTTTACTGTAGTCATAACAAAGGAGGCTTCAAGCATTCCTCTACACGCCAGTTGAGTTCTTTTTCTCATCACAGATATTCATCTCCCTGCAGTCTGTAATGTCTTTCTGTGTTCATATGTGATGCATTCTGACAGGTTTTTTACAGTTAAAATTGGATATGTCCAGAAATCCATTCACAGTCTGGCTTTGGATAGAGCACGTGAAGTTACTTCAGCTTCCACATCACTTTCCATCTTATTTTCAGAAAACTTTGGTTAGCATATTCCTAGAAATGTGTGAAACTTCAAATTGGAAAGGACTTGTTTCAATTCTCCTTCTGTTAATAGAAGTTTGTCATCTCTCCAAAAGGCAGAGGGTTAGGTTCCCTTCCTACAGACTGTTACTCCTGGAAAATTGGTGCATGTCAGGTGTTTGGAAGTGAACACATGATGTTGTCATTCCACCAGGAGGTAGGATTGCCAGAGGTCAGTCTGAAACCGGGGCCATTGCATGGCTTCTCCAGCTAACCTGCTTCCCATCTTCAGATGTTGAAACAAACCACAGCACTTTGTTTTGATAAAAACAAGCCTTGAGGTAATTGGGCATATGAGATTAACAGCAAATACTTGCAGGAGGACTGCAACAAACAGATGCTAAAATCCTGTAAAAAAACCAAAGTAACATCTTTCTGCAAAAGTTTTAAGGTTTAAAGATTTTAAAGTTTTCAGGGCAGAATTTATGAAAGTCTGAAATCTTCTTCTGCTTATGTCAGAACAGAATTCCTGTATTATTAATAAATAATACATAAATAATCTTAAAACCCTGTATTGAGTCCTCCTCTTGTTTACAAAACTCTATAGCATTAGGCTGCTATTTATAAAAGCACTGTTCCCTCCTTCAAATTCTGCATTTCTTGTTTTCTTGGCACCTGTGTGGCCAGGAAGGGCAGGAAGCGGAGCTGGGTGAGAAGGAAGGTTATGGACTTAAGATTTTATCTCTACAGAGTCCTCTCTTCTGAGGCCGCACCTTGGTTACCTGGATTGTGTATTTTGGGGAGAGAGAGAGGCAACTCTTTGTCTAGGCAGATGACAGAACCAAAGTCCTGTGTGAAGTCACAAGACAGGAGTTCCATGTGGGTCCCTAATGAGCAAGGGATACTTTTGCAAGGCATCTGATAGCCCGAGAGAAATAGAAATCCTTTAGGAATAGGATAGCCTTTTCACAGAGACAAAAGCAAGCTTGTTTATGAAATATCTAAGTTTCATGAAAAGTAAGTTCTAAAGTGAGTTAAAAAGAGCAAGCCGTAAGTCCCTAAAACAACACAGGGCTTGTGGCTACAAGCAGAATGCAGGTCTGGAATACCCGACAGTATGCTCCTTGCTTGGGGGTCTGGAAGAATGTGTCATGGTTGTCTTTTGGCTTGAGTTTATTTCCCATGAAACGAAAAGTGTGAAGAAGTAGGTGAGGCAAAAGGATAGGTTAGTGCACACCCAAGGCTTACCCTGACATACCAGAGACATGTGTCTGGACTTGGGACTACCATGGAGGCACACCTGGATTCTGGAATTTAGACATACCCCATGAGATTCTTTGCAGCCACGCATAACAACGGTATAGTCAGTGCTGGCAGGGAGAGTACAGTATAATGCCATCTCCAGCACTAACATCTAATCTACACTGGTTTCGTGGGGAGTTTGAGCTGCTGGGTGAATGTGGAAGGATACTCTCCTGTGACAGTGGAGTGGTCATATCAGAAGCAACCCAGTTAGTCCATACAATTGCCTACAATTGTATAACCATCCTGCCTGCATCTATGCTGCATGCAATTCCACGCTTGTGGAAACGTTCCAGGAACAGTAGAACTATACTGTATTTTACAGGACAAAATGTCACAGCTTGGAAGGCAGGGTGTATAGAAGCACTTGGCAGAATTATCAGCATCTAGAATAAAGGTACTTGTGCAGCCCTAGCACAAATGTGTCCCTGAGTACTCTGTCCTGCAAAACTGGAATCTGCCAGGTACTGTATACTCAGGCCACAATCTACCAAACAGCTTAAATATGTGCTTAGTTGCAAGCGGCGAGTCCGAAGCTTAAAGCTAAACACAGGGAGAGGCATGCTATTGAACTGAGGGCAAAAACGCTCAGCACTTCACAAGGTCAACTCTCGGCAAAACTGAGCCTTAATTTCTTGAACTACCATAATTGCTCACATATCTTTGAGGCTTGAATTTGGAAATGAGAGTGACTGTTATTTCAAGGTGTATGACTCAGGCATTGAGTACCCAGAACAAAATCAGAGACAAGGGAGAAGCAGAAGCACCAAGGATACCGCGGGGGAAGAAGCAGATGACTGAGTAAGAGGGTTCCCTGGGGTGAACTCCTTGCCACACTACCTGCAGATGCCTATAACTCACGGCTACGGCATCCTTTTCATTGCCAACTTTATTCCCAGATAATCTAAGTATGATTCATGAAGCACCTGGGGACAAGAATTACATGCGACCCCAGCCTGGCCACCTTCCCCCCTATTGTAATGGCTATATTTCTTACTGGGGTGGGGGCACAGCAGGCAAGGGATTTGGTGAGGTTAAGAGCAACAACAACATGTAAACTTTTCTCCTGTCATGACACTTTTTACGGTCTGTAAAAACGTGACAGATTGTGCTGGTTGCTCTTCATATTTTGTATTCCACAGTGCATTTTGCATATATGCTTTATGTGCCCAAGTTCATGGGCAAAGTGGCTCTTAACGAAGCATTTTCCAATGCTGGTGTTGCCATATAACATATGAAATTCCGACAAGCAGCTTGGATCCAAGCAAGATTCTGTGTCTTTACAAGGCACAAGAGACAAGCCCTGGCACAAGAACCTTAGATTAAACAGGCAAAACACCCAGGATTGTTGCAGAATGCCCTGGGTTTCAGCGACACAATTATTTTAATTATGTATGAACTCTTGGCAGATTATTTTCATTGACTGCCACCTACCTAGCACAAGGTGGCATGGTAAGACTGCATGGATTTTAATGACCTCATGCCAATACTACGTTGCAGTTTGAGCTAAAACCAGACCTGACACCACTAAACAGGGAGTTAGGATTTGCCTGCTGGAGGGAGGCTTGGTGTGAATTTGAGACATGTGCCCCAATTCTGCATAGAGAATGCTGCTGAATGGCTTCATCCATTTTGCAAACAGATGAGCTGACTCTCTAAAGGTCTCCCTTGGCCACCTAAAAGCATCCGTGTAAGACACTAAGAAAGAATGTTCAATGTGTTTTTGGTATCTATATTTGTGGGTGATCAAAACTATGGAAATAACCCCTCACCTGGCCCTACCACTAGCCTTAGAACAACTCATCTACACACATAAATCTGCCAGCACTTAAATGAAGAGCAGAGTTTCTTTCTATGTGGTATGCTAATGCCCAAAGAAATGGCACAGTCCTGAAGTAGAGATCTATGCATGCAATTGTAAGGCCTGATTCACACAGGACAGACTACTACTGATCGTAACAGTCTTTCCCAGGCTTAATAGCTATGAACTCTCCCCTCAATTCACATGGAACCAGCATTGTTAGTAGTTTGCTAGATTTCAGAGTCTCCCATGGGATCCTGCTTGGCTGCTGAGTACAAGTCATTCTGTAATTGCTTTTGGAATAGTTTATCATACTGTTTTCTCAGCTGCCAATAAAAGCCTGTCTCACTTCTCCTACGACTCATCTTTCACAAGGAGTTTTACCTCTACCCATCTCCAACTGCTAGGAGACAATCCACTTTTTGCATTTTTGCTCTTGTAGGTTTCTAAACAAATCTTCCTTTTTTACCCTCACCCTAGAACTCAGTCCTCACAGCTAATTTAAGGCAGCGACCTCTGTTTCTGGCTGGTGTTCTGCTCTTTCTGAATCTCATGGGGAGAAGCTGGTGTCAGATGGAGGCATTTGAAAACCTGTCTGGAAGTTGCATTACTGTAAAGCAGGTGAAAAACTCGAGCAGCATCTTGGAAATCAGAAGATGAACTCACCCAGTTAAAAGACAGGTGACCTGGTCTAAATGGCAAGAGATGACAGCTTTATCTTTAGCAGGCAATGGGGCACAATAAAAGGATGAGGGAGGTGTGGGAAGAGATACATCATAAGTAAATTACAACTCCTATCAGCCTAGCTGGAATTCAGCATGTGGGAGAGCAGGGACTGCTGCTGTCATTGCTGCCCTTGGACTTTTTTTTTGTGAAGGGAAGTAAACAACTCTAAATTTCAGCCTGGCTTCTATAGAAGCTTGTGTGGGTGTCCCAGTAGTGTTTGGTAAACAGGTTACAGCAGGAGCCACAAGGAAAATTAGGGCTTTTTCCAAATAAACAAGTTTAACTTAATGAAGACTCAAAATTAATATGTGTTGGGGGGCTACCCCAGGAGTCTCATTATCCCTAATTGGATGTTTTATTTCATGAAGTAGTCAGCGTTAACTTTTAGCTTGGTGAGGGAAAAGATCTCATATTTAATTGCCCCCAACCAAATTTTCCTTTATTCCTGGGAACGCTTGGCAGGATTGTGAATATCTCTAGTGGCCAAGCTGTCAAACAAGCTTTCCCTTTTCAAAGGACATTTTTTTTTTCCTCCTCTCACTATCCAGGGCCAGTTTTGATTCTCTCTCCCACTCGGCACCTCCTATTTCATAGGCAGCACCGGTCCCAACAAGCCCTCCAGCAGACTGAAAGCTGTGACTGTCTTTCTGCCTGGGTGACTTCCTGTCTTGGAGGCTCTGTGCCCAAATTTACACCAGCAGAAATCAGTGTAGCTCAGGTTTAATATAGCGCAAAGCAGAGCTAATTTTGTGCTGGAACAGTCTGGAATGGCATACCAAACTCTGATTTTGGCCATATGTACTAGTGTTTCACACTCCTTCCACAAAAAAAATTAAGCTTTGGCTCATAGTATTATCTATTTTTACCTCATCTTTAACCTATTCTAGAATTACAACAGCTAAGCAAAACCACCTTTTATTTCTTTCTCATCTTATAGGTCTAAAATCGCTATCCAGCATACGCGAGCAGGGAAATAAAGTTTTCTTTTTAAATAGCAGTAAGAAATGGATGATTTATCGGAGGTATTTAAAAATATTAATGGTGTAAAGACAGCTTGACAAATAAGGGATCATTATTCTCATCTCCACAGCCAAAGTACAGCTGTGGCATCCTTCCAAGCAGTGCTCAAGATGTTTGATTTCTATTTTAGCTAATATTTGACAGAAAGGATTTTATTTTTGTGTTATCTAGGGGAAGTAGAAATGCATATTTGTTCTGTCCTTTTTGCTACTTGCTCTCCTTGCTCATTCTTCTGCTTTTGTATCTGTACTGTTTGCAATGTTTTATTAGACATGGTCAACGCCTGAGAGTCTTCAGGAGTTATGTATCTTCTGTAGTCAGTATTTTCCATTATTATTTTAAGGTGTGGTATACCGAACACTTAGCAACTGAACACTCGATGTTTAGTGTCTGGAACGTATAAATAAGAAGACAGCTGAAAAGCACTGTAGCCTGGAAAAGATACAGACTGAATCTGAAACACATACCTGCTTTGGGCTTCTTACATAAGGTTCTCAACGTCCGATTTCCAAAGTGATCCTCTAGTTCATGAAAAGGAAGGTGGTAACACCAGGAGTTAAGAAATCACAATACTATGTTGGAAGAAAAGGCTTTGCACCAGAGGAATCCTAGGACTGAATTTCACTTAACTGGGAATAAGAGTAGCGTCCCTTGTTCCCTCCCCTGGCCATACAGTCCCTTGTGTCTAGTGACCTCACAATGGCTAGCCCTGAAGTCAACTGCTTCAATGAGCTCATCTGACAGAAAACAAATCCACCAGAAAAACAATGGTTTTCCATTGAACTCATTTGCTCCCCTGATTCATTCTGCAGTCTCACAGCCACTGGACCTCATGTTAACGGGGAGCGAGACAGAATACATCTGTGTCTGGAGAGAGATGGAGAAGACTCCACTTTTCAGCATTAGCCCACAGTCATATGAAATTAGCTGTAACATAAAACCACACTCTGAAAGTGTGGTTCCATATGATGAGGTTAGGTTTCGCTCACTAACACATAAGGCAATGAACACACACTCCCCCACACCACCCCCAATTAAATATTCCTCAGTCTTGTTACTGAGTTGGAGTGGCTCATGGAAGCATATGGCAAACACCAAGGAGGAACTAAGGAAGGATGAAAATCTGCGTTTGGGAGATGAGGAGTCAGCAACTTCTTAGCTTCTCAGTGTTGGTCAACTATTAGATCAGCTCAGCTGCTCACGGATCTGTCTACAGGAATGTTTGCTCTGCAGATCATCACTTAAGAGGCCTGTTCTGGAAGAGACAAGACTCACCTGAACAGTATAAAAGAAGCCATTTTTGCTTGTGCTAACAGGTTCTTAATAATACATTCAGTATGCCATTGGAAAGACAATCTGAAATATCTTAATAGTCCCACTGTGGACAGAAAGATGTGTTCGTGGCCACACAACCTAAAACATTCTCAGACTACTGAAAAAAATCGGGAACAATGCTTAGTTATTCAGCAGGGGCATGAGCTTTAAAGAAGCAGATCTGGCTCCAAAGCAACACAACTATGAAAAAAGTTTACTCAGGGGAAAGAAGGCCAAAAGCACTGAAGAACTGAAGAAACAGAGGAACCAACACTGGGGAAACAGAAGCGCCGTTGTTGTTTTGTATGGGCAAGGGTTTCAGAAGTCTATTCAGCAAATTACCCACTTAGCCTTAAAGCAACGGGCCCACAGGGCAAGTTTGGGGCGCGAGCCCTTTTCACCCAGCCTTTCCCTTTGTCCTGAAGGAGACGACCCCTCCGACATAGTCTGAATAGCTTTCTATGTTCTGGCACAGGCAGGCATTCCCTGATGCTTCTGGCTTCACCCCGTCCTCCCACAATAGAGGCAGGAGCACAAGTCATTCTCTGCCCATGAACCCCCACTTCCCAGCTGCATCCCCAGGGCAAGGAGAGTGGAAGGACTGGGCAGTAGAAAGCAGCCAGATGTCCACACTGCCTGGAAGATGGGCAGCAGATTGGGAAGGGGGGAGAGAAAGGCGGCTGCTCCAGTGAAAGACTGGCGGTATCGGCTTGGTTGGGTGGGAGAAGTACTGCTGTCAAAAGGAAGAGGGGGAAGAGGCTCCTGGACACAAGGAGAGGGAAAGATCAACCTACAGGAACCTCCTATAACTGACATTGACTCTTCGCCCTGTTGAGTTTGGGTGTTCCATTACCGCCACAAGCTTTTAGGTCTGGTGAAACTAGTATTACAGCCCTGAAATAGACCAAAAGTATTTCAGGTCTAAATAATCAGATGTCAAAAATGAATGTGAGGAAGAAAATGATTTCGCGGACGGACTGCTCTGTTTTCAAAGTTGCTATTTCTTTCTGTTTATGCACCCATACAGACACTCTAACAAATCAGTGAAGTGGATGCACAAACAGATCACATCACTGATTACATCTTTCCCTCAACAAAATCAGGGAAATACTGGGGGGGGGGGGGAGCAAGCAAAAGCTATTTAAAAGGCAGAATTATTTGATGAGATTTTATCTGCTATGTAGTTTAAAGAGAATTCCCAAACTACCTACAATCAGAATATTGAGGGTTGTTGTATATTGTAAATGAATTTTAAATAACTCCTGTTGGCAGAGTTTTCTTCTTCTCAGGTTTGCCAAATCTCATTGTTTTATCACAAATCTCATAATGCTGAATTGCTTATTTAAACCACAATTCAAAGAATCACTGACTAATGAATTTCTTGCCTTTTTTTTTTTTTTTTAAGTAAGTGTAAATTTCTCAGGGACATACTTATGGCGGAAGGTACAAAGATAATCAGAGTAAATACCAGGTCAGTAGTGTTATTATTCATCTAGTGTGTTCTCTAATCAGGAGAGAAGAGAATCTCTGTTTGCTGGCAGGTTTTGTGGCTGCTTGCTGACAGCAGAAGACTGCAGGGTCTGGGGACTCACTGCTCTTCTGTGGAAGTGCTTGCCCTCGTTATAAACCCTGGCCCCAGATGAGCTTTCACCCAGTGCTCCCCTATCTGTCTTCCACCCTGGCTCCTCTCTCTGTCTCATCATATTACTGAAAGTTTCATGAATATAAAAAATTCCACTGGCTTTACTGTGACCCCACCCAGAGCTAGAGGCCTGTTTACAGCACCAGCCCAACATTTAAAAAAAAAACCACCCAAGAGTATTTTTAAATTATAGCTTGATGGCTGGCAGGATCAAGGGCAGAATTTGCATCTGTTACCTGCCCCGATCATCCTGTGCAGACCTCTGTAATGGATGCAAAGCTGCCTTTAGTCTCCACAGGCCGACAGGTCAGCACCGGCAGCATTGGCGTGTCAGGCAGGTCACCACTAGCTTCTGTCACTTAGGGGACAGCCAGCCTAGATAAAAGGAGCTCTTTAACTCTGCCTGATTTAAAACTCACGGTTTTGTTATATCTTCAGTGTCGGCCACTTAACTTTCTTCAGCCGTTAGTAAAGCCACATTTCATCCTCCATCTGATATTGAGCACCTAACCCATTTTTGGACATCAGGACCCTCAGCGAGTTAGAAAAGTTAAGACGCAATTCAGCCACGAGCCCTTTCTTTGCAGTTTGTTTTCTGTGTCTATAGCGTCTCATTTAGAGGCTCTTCTGTGGAAATCCAAGCAACTGGAAAAGCACTCGGAAGACAAACAAGCGCAGCTCCGTGTGTAACGACCCCGCGCCCGCAGAGGGCCTTTACAAACATGCATCTGGCCTCGCCGAGGCAGATGTGACCTCCTTTCCCCTCACGCCCACGGCTCGCCGCAACGAGCACCGCTCATCCACCCCCGCCGCCCGCCCCCCCCCTCCCCAGCCCCTCAGCGCCTCACGGCGGCCGTTACCCCACCGCCCCTCCCGCTCCAGCGCGCGCCGCACGGGGAGGGGAGAGAGGAGAGGGAGGAACCGCCCTCCCGGCTGCTGGCCCGCCCTGCGCATGCGCCCGACGCCCGCAGCTGGCGCCTCCGCCGCACGGGGGCGCTGCTCGGCCGCCCGCGCGGGGCCTGGCGCCGCCGGCGGCGGGAGGTGGTGGTTCTCGCACGGGCCCGCGCCCCGCGATCGTGATGGCGGCGGCGACCGCGACCGGGGGAGGTGGAGAGCGGAGCAGCACTCGGGACCGGCTCCTGGCGGCGCTGGAGGATCTCGAGCTCTTGGCCAGGTACCGCTCCCGGTACCCGGATGGGATCGGCGGGGGTGAGGAGAGGGTGCTCGGCGCTGTACGTGCGCGCGGAGCCTCCAACGGGGGCGGCGAGAGGAGCGGCGGGCCCCTGGGGTCGGGCTGGGAGGGGATCGGCCTGACCCGACGCCTCGCTGGGCCGCGGGGCGGGAGGAGGGCCCGGCCCACGCGTTTCCCCGCTCTGCCGCCGTCCGCAGGCCGGCTCCGGCGGGAAATGGATTGAGGGTGTCCCGGGGGGCTGGGTCTGGCCCTGCCCTCCGCTCCAGAGCTCTCACCCGGGCAGGAAAGCGTCGGCGGCGCCTTATTTCCTATTTCCAGAGCATAAGGAGAGCTTCCTCAGGCTTCCACTTGACTTACTTTCTTGGTTGACACCTGCGTTTCCTGTGAAACGCACGCCCCCGCCGCCCACCCCCGATTTTAGGCTATTTATTATTCACTAGAAATCACGCTGAAGTCAGAAATTTGTATGTGGTATTTCGTGACTCAAGCCGTCCTGGTCATTGCCTGTGTTAGTGTTAAACTCGGTCCCAGTAGGCTCCAGAGCTCGTCTTTGGAGTGATACAGATGCTCGGATGTTTTGTCCGTGCTCTTGCGCCTGGAGTGATAACCCTCCTCCAAGTTGTCCACCATGTTATGGGGGCACAGCGGGCAGTGCAGTCAAACCGGTTCGTAATTATTTTTCTCCTCTGGAGAACAGGAGCTTAGGAAAACTTTTTCAGAGGGAATAACGCCCACTATCCATGTGGCTGGCTCACTCTGTATGATTACTACTGTTTGGACAAGGAAAATATATTGGCCAGTTGCTTTTGTTGTTTCTGGCTAGGTTTTATTTTCAACATTAGATTTTTATTGGGACGTACGCGTTGCTGGAGAACATGTTTTTTAAAAAACAAGACTTGCTCTTTAGCTAAACATTTTTTTTTTTTTTAAATCTTGGGACTAATATTCTAACCGTAATGAATCCAGAGCAACCCTCAGCAGCGTTTAGTGAATCTTCCTGTTGATCAGCAAAGTGTTGCAGCACTGTGGAGCTAGGCCTTTTGCGGTTGTGGGTACTGGCTTGGTGGCAGAGGCAAAAATTAAGCAACGTGTCTAATCTGTAGACTTTGCATAGTTTTGAATCTGCATCTGTGCGTTGTCCAGCTAACACAGGACAGAATTACAACCCTGCATGACATCAGCCTTGATGGCAGTAGTTGACCTACTTACAACAGTTTTTTTTTTTTTGCTGCTGCTCAGTGTTGGTCAGGTAGAATAAAGCTATAGTGATGATGACAAGTTTCTTTATTCTCTAATTGTTTTAAATCATTTTAGTATTCAAGAGTGACCAAGAGACATAGACCAAGGTGCTGTTAAGAGCTATACTGGTGAGGGGCTTTTTCAGACATTTTGAAAAGTACCTCTTCTCGTTTTAAGGTTTTGGCCTTACTGCTGTATTAGTTGTACATCCCACTGAGCTGCTTGCAGTGGACCAAGCAAAGAAGGACAGTGTCTTCAGATAGAGCGTTACTCTTGCTTGGTGTTGAACTGCCATCCATTGCCTTAGAGGGCAAATAAGTTTGCTGAATTTACAGAAAATTCCTTTTTGCATAGTGGTCTTGTCATTTAGCGAGTCCCCTCTGAGGTTCTTGATAGCTTTTCAGAATGGTAGCAAGGTAAATGGGTACATGGAAGCCTGATCAAGAGGTTTGTTTGAGAAGCCCTTCTAACCTAGCACCAGGATATTACTAGTTTTTTGGTATTTGTGTGAGTTTGATACACAACTGATACACCACTGTGAAAATACTTGTTGTTATAAAAGTAGTTTCACAACAAACTCTAGCTGTTTGAAAGCATAGACTTAATTACTCTAAACCTAAGTGTGAAACTTGCTCTGTTGGGAAAATATGGAGGAATAGTAGAGAAGTAAAATAGCGAAGAGAACTTTATGCCCTCATGCAACAAGCAAAGGCAGTAGAAGTAGGATATGAATGTATTTCATTGTGCTGTTTCTTCTCTCAGCTTCTGCCTGTGTCTTATGTAGTTCAGCAGGAATGTAGCACATTTCATGAGTACAGATGCATGAGCACTTCATAAGCTCAATGAAAACGTGCTGCAATCATCAGACTATTCACAGAATTACTCCTAGTTGAGAAATCCCTGCCAACACTATACTACAAAACTATAAAATACTGAATTCCGTAAATACTTCTGTAATTATATCAGTAGTCTGACAATTTTGGGATGATGATGTGATTTACAAATAATGTCCTAGAAAATTGTGCAAATACAGAGTTTTCCTTTCAGGGAACTAATTGAAATTTTGGCAATTTCAAGAAACCAGAAGCTTCCACAACCAGGAGAGGAGAGCCAGGTAAGCTGACTTTCTAAACTGTATTTCTTTGGGTAGGCACAATGCTTTACTTATACTTTTTTTCCTTTTTTTTCTTTCTTTCTTCTTTTGTCTTTGCATATACTCAGGCTAATGGTGATGATGAGGTTTTGGCCCCACTACAAAAGCATTCTTGGTCCTCATGTTGTTGGTTGTTTGTTCATTTGTTGTATGCTTCGTAGGCCGTTTCTGCAAACAGAGGAAGAAATTTTGTTTCATTTTTCATACAAACTCCTATACTTCTATGGATGTCAGTTGCTCTTCTTTGCAGCACGATTGAGAGTGTGTTGTTACTGTAGCTAAATTAAAAGTTCTACAAAACTCTTGTTCAATAGATCCTGGAACTGCTGATTCAGAGAGATGGAGAGTTTCAAGAGCTAATGAAGCTGGCAGTTGATCAGGGGAAAATCCATCATGAAATGCAGCTTTTAGAAAAGGTAGTAGAAAAGAGGGATAATGATATTCAGCAGCTGCAGAAACAACTAAAAGAAGCAGAACACATACTGGTAAGTTCATAATGATATGTTTGCTTTTGAGCATCTACTGTGAAAAAGGTGGTTCTGGGGGAAGTAGTGTTTTGTTAGTTTGAGAAGATTTAAATATTTAAAACTTCATAAGAGCGTGGTGGTTTGGGGTTTTTTTCAGTAGTCAAACACTGTTTAGTTATCATGGTATTCAGTTTTGTTTTATAATGCTAATTTTTTTCCAAACCTATTTTACTTCTCTATATTTTGAAAATGTTCACTGAATAGTTTCTCTCTTAAAATGCAATTAAATGCAGCCAACTTTATGTAGATGTTTACAAATTCAAGATGCATTGAAGGTTTGGTTTAGTTTGTTGTTTTTTTACAACTAGGCAACAGCTGTTTATCAAGCAAAGGAGAAACTGAAATCAATTGAAAAGGCAAGAAAAGGTGAGTATCCATGATTGTACATACTACATAAATGCAGTTGTAAAGAAAATTGCTACTGAGCTCAAGTTAGGGTTATTTAATTTTTTTTTTAAGTTCTGCTATCACAGATTTTAGGTGCTTTGTGTGTAAACAAATTTCCATTTCACTATGAAGCTATAACTATTTCCTCAGAATAAAGGCAGGAATGAATTACTTTTTGTGGCAAATATCTTAATATTAAATTCAAATTCAAGTGTCTCAACGCTCTTCTTGGAGTGATACTACTATGTTTGATTACCTGAGCGTCTCACCAAATTGACTCACTTGTTCTGCTGAGGAAACGGAGAGAATGCTTGTGTGGATGTGCGTTGTATTTGAGAGACTGACTAGCTGGTGATACTGGTTTGTATTTGTAGCAATTCACTGAATTTTCACTGAATTTTTTTAGAGTTGGAAGGGACCGTATAGATCATCTAGTCCAACTCCCCTGCTGAAGCAGGATTGCTTAGAGAATGCTACTCAGGACTGCATCCAGGCGGGTCTTGAAAATCTCCAAAGAAGGGGACTCCACAACCTCCCTGGGCAGCCTGTTCCAGGGCTCTGTCACCCTCACCGTGAAGAAATTCTTTCTCATATTTGAGTGGAACCTCCTATGTTCCAGCTTGTGCCTGTTGCCCCTCGTCCTGTCACTGGCAACCACTGAAAAGAGTCTGGCTCCCTCCTCCTTCAACCCACCCTTGAGATACTTATAGGCATTAATAAGGTCTCCCCTCAGCCTTCTCTTCTCCAGACTAAAGAGTCCCAGCTCTCTCAGCCGTTCTTGATAAGGGAGATGCTCCAATCCCCTAGTCATCTTTGTTGCCCTTCACTGGACTCTTTCCAGTAGTTCCCTATCCCTCTTGAATTGGGGAGCCCAGAACTGGATGCAATACTCCAGTTGTGGCCTCACCAGTGCAGAGTAGAGGGGGAGAATGACTTCCCTCGACCTACTAGCCACACTCTTCCCTATGCAGCCCAGAATTCCTGGCACTCTGTGGCACTTACCAAGCTAAACAGACTTTTCATTTTTTGTGAGAGGCATTTTCTTTTTTTTTTTTTTACAGTGTCTTTTCTCATTTTGTTATACCTCTTTCACCTATAAAGTCCAGGAATTTCATAAAGTTTCTATTAGTGTAATCTGGGCCCATATTTAGAAGGACTGCTACGTGTGTTGTACAACTACTAAGCAAACAAAAAAAATTTTTGACTACAGAAAATTCCATAATAAAGAAGGTGCTGAAGTTTTCTTATGAATTGTCAAGTACGCTGCTGAAGAGATTAGTTTGTGTTTTTCACAAGGTTGAAGAACTGTTGACATTGAAGGTGTACTAAACTCGTAGCTGTAAAATCAGTTCGCTGCAAAGCTCATCCTTCCATAATCTAAGAATCCTCTAAGCAGTCATTGCATTTGAAGCAGGCTCTTAATGTTTGACAAAATTACATTCCCAATCTTTTCAATATTAGTGTCAAATATTCCAAAATACTTGAATGATGCAATTTCTTGAGAATATAATAACTTTCCTTCTCATTTTCCAGGTGCCATTTCCTCTGAAGAAATAATTAAATATGCCCATAGGATCAGTGCTAGCAATGCTGTTTGTGCCCCTCTGACATGGGTGCCAGGTAACTATCATGTTTATGACAAGAGGATTTTTTTGTAATAAAGCACGGTCAGTATCTGGTCTTAGAATGCTTTTATATAGTGAAAAACACTGGTTTATTAGAATAACATTATTTTCAGCTGTTATATCTAATATTTTCAACAAAAATGGATATCCAAAGTCCTGTAGACTGTAAGTACATCTTCAAAAGGCTATGAAACTGCATGCTTCCATTAACTGACTGGGCTTCTCTGCTCTCCTTTGTTTGCCCTCAATGTTGGCCCCAATTACAAATTAGAACCAAGTACATTAAAGACCTTTATGTGTGCTTGGCTGTGTCCCCTCCTGCCCCTTATAGTATTCTTTACAGAGGATGTTAGCAATTGGTGGAGTCAGAAGCAGAGTTTTCATTATGTCATACTTCAATTTTGGGGACTGTCCTTCTTTTCCAAAATGAGAATGGTTTTGTTATTATTTTTTTTCCAATTCCTGTCCTTGCTGTTTAGCTTTGAAATAGCAGGGACAGCAAAGATAACGTTTTTCTGACAAGTTTGCGTGAACAAAGAAAGTCTAAGTGAAAGCCACAGAGTGGGTAATTGTTGATCCAAACAATCACAGTATGGGTTTTTTTGGTCAGGAAATTAGGCACTGAAGAAAAAGTCAATGTCTGTAAGACAATTTAAAAACATTTCTTTGTGGTTTTTTTGTTTGTTTGTTTGTTTTTTAAAGGGGACCCACGTAGGCCATATCCTACAGATCTGGAAATGAGGAGTGGTCTCTTGGGTCAGATGAACAACCCATCCACCAATGGAGTTAATGGACACTTACCAGGGGATGCGCTTGCAGCAGGCAGACTGCCAGGTAAGGGAAACTTGGTTTTGTTTTGCTTTTCTTTATTCTTTGTACAGTCATAGCAATTATATGTTTCCCTTAGCAAAGGCAAATCAGAGTTAAAATAATGAACATTATGGCTAACATTGTTTCCCTTAGCAAAGGCAAATCAGAGTTAAAATAATGAACATTATGGCTAACATTGTTTCCTAGCAGCGAAGATCTAGTAAATAAAGTTAGCAGTTAGAAATTGCCTAATTTTATTTCGTGCTAAATCATACTGCAGACGCTACAGCGAAGTCAATATAAACAAAACTCAGTTACCCTTCAATTCACCTATTTAAAATTACTGTAAATTAAGTGATATGAAATCATATTTAAAAGCAGCATTTTCAAAGCAAACTTTACTTAGCAGTGATGACAAAGTGTGGAAGTGTGAAAGCTGCATTCAGAAGAAAAGGAGTGTATCCCTTACCTTTCTTTAAGTCTAGCTCTATATAGCTCTATATCTGTTTGCTTAGAAGATCTGGATTGAAAAGACATTGCAAAGGACAGCTGGTGAGGTAGTACCTTGAGTGTAGGAATCGAGCTTTAATCCTGTAATTGCTTAGTGAAATGTGCACTCCCGCTGACTAGTGGGATTCATTCATTCATGCTAAAATAGAATTTGGCAGTAAGTTACAGTAACTGAACCAAGAATTCAGTGGTTCTGTACCTGTGCAGCATTAATCTACCATGGTTAGACTAAATTGTGGAAAAACTCTTAGTTTGGATTCGTAAGAGTTCCGTAACACTTCTTACCAGTCTGTTAGGCCACTTGCAGGTGTTACAGGAAGCTTGTTTTCAAAAATTGTACTGAATTTATTAAAAAAATATGGAGAAATAGCAAACTTGGATTTAGCATTTTCAATTATCTGTCTAATCCTGTTATCACCTCTTGGGAAGTGACTTCAAGTTCTGCATGATCTCACTTTCTAAACCTTTGGCCTTGGATCAAATGGGTCAGTGAGTCGAATAGGAGTGGGACCCTGACATCTGTCCGTAGCAACCCACCAGGGAGATGCTGAGGATGGGCCCACCTATCTTTTCTGTTCTTTTGAAATACGATCAGAGGAGTTGTTAAGGTTGTGTTTTCCTCACAGAGTTGTTTCTGTAGAGCCCATTCTGGCTGGCTCATCTGCCTTTGGGGATGCAGACTTGTTCCTTTTACTTTTGAGTGTGTCTCTGTAAGAACTGGAATCCCACTCTTTAGGACTTTTCCTTGAGAAGCTGGAAAATGTGGGATTTAAACTCCTTAAATAAAGTTGTTAATTGAATCTGGGTTTCCTACGTTAGGGGAAATTCTGTAATTGCTAGACTGTCAGGTAAGAGGGAAACACTGGAACTTCATTTAAAAGAAACTGGAGGCTGTCCTGGTGTTTTGTGTAGGGATCTTGAATCTGTTGGTGTGTGGAGGAGGCGTCTCCTGAGAATGCTAATTATGGAATGTAGTCCTTTTAGAAACCTGTGCAGAGAGGTGTCCAGTTACTGAGTCCATACTGAGTCTGCAAGCCAGCCACTGGGCTGCTTGGTAGTCTCGAAACTTTGAGGCTGCTTAGCACACACGTTCAACTTGATTTAATAGTGGACTGGTTCCAGCATTGAAGCATGGCCACAGGATTTAAGACACTGGCTTACCTCCTCAGCTCTTCAAATAAAGCAGATTAGCCTCACCACAGCTGGAATGAGACCACCTGGTACTATTGTTGGTCTTCCTAAAGCGGGCACAGAACTGGCACAAAGGCTGTAGTTGCCATGTGGAATCTTGAGTGTCCACAGACTTAAAGATCAGAAGCTACAATGTGCATGGAGTCTGTGTGCTTCCGAGTTAGGCAGCACCTGGGTGAGCGGAAGTCTACCATTTATGACCCCCTGCTCAGACAGTGCCCTCTCTTTCTGTACTCTAAGTCCCATGTGGTTAAGCTTTTCTTCACTTCTGACTCTGCCTAATTATTTTTAATTCTTGCTGTAAGCAGGAGACAGCTGGTTTCTTCTGTGGGATAGACTTAGCTACAGTGCCTAGTAATAAGTGGAGAAGAACTGAAGCACAGCAAAACCAGCATAAATTAAAAGGAAGGGAGCGGAAATGGCATATAGATGTGTACTGAAGTTTTGAAATGGGAGCTATTTTGGGGGCAAGGAAGGGAGAGACTAGGAAATACGGGGCTAGGTTGGTAGGGAGTACAGGATAGGGTGGCTTTGGAAGCAGGAGGGGAAGAGAAGGAACAGTGAGAGCTGAGAGAAGTCAGAGTCAATGGAGGCTAGCCTGGCTGGGGCGCAGTGGGGCGTTCCCACTTTTCAGGTATCTCT
The DNA here is from genome assembly GCF_964106895.1 of Numenius arquata. Taxonomy (NCBI): domain Eukaryota; kingdom Metazoa; phylum Chordata; class Aves; order Charadriiformes; family Scolopacidae; genus Numenius; species Numenius arquata. Next base: position 110,262,122 of record NC_133576.1, on the reverse strand, counting down.
GTCTGTAGACAGAGTATCTCTACCAGTAGCTCCTACTGGTTTTGTAATAGGACACTGTTCTTTTTTGCACTTGATGCACCATGTTTACCATTGGAAAAACAATAACCAAGGTGTTTCAGCCAAATTTAGATAAAACCTCTTACTGTGAATTTCTATGGTCTGCCTTAAGTATTTTTTTTGGTCTAATGTTTTCCTCTATTTTTGCATACTGACAGAGGATGACCATTTTCATTACTGCCACTAGTTGTGAATGTTAAGTCAGTTCAAACTGTGCTTTGAAGATGAAAAGCTCTGTGTGAATATATACTGTTTTGAAGTGGAGTGATGAGAGATCAAGAGCCACCTACATAAATAGGTCGGTCTGGCAGAGTAGGCTTTTACAGTGATAGAATGGTCTATCAATCATGATATGTTTTCCAGCTGTTAGTGGAGGGCTTCATCTGTCCAAAATTCAGGAAGGATTTTAAGATTTGTTTTAATTTTGAATTGGAGTTCTGGTTGAGCTGTCTAGTTGAATTTGTTAATACATGAAGCTGATAGTTTGATTGATTTTGCTCTTTTTTTCCAGATGTGCTCGCTCCTCAGTACCCTTGGCAGTCAAGTGATATGTCAATGAACATGCTACCTCCTAATCATAGTAATGACTTCATGTTGGAGCCTCCAGGACACAATAAAGAGAATGAAGATGATGTAGAAGTTATGTCAACGGACTCCTCCAGCAGTAGCAGTGACTCAGACTAGGAACAAGAGGGACAGTATCCCCAGTAGACCTTTCCTGTGGTGAAGGTAGGTTGGATGCTGTTTGTCACAAACTGCAATATCCTTTTGTTACTCTGGCAGCCCTCTGTAGGGAGAGGGTAACAGCTGACTCAGAAATAGGGTGACTAATTTAAAACTGTGGATTTTAGAACCTTTTCTTTTTTTTTTCCCCCCATTAGATGTTCAAGTAAAACGACTGGGAGCTTTCTGCTGGAGGAGAGATGTCAAATTTCCAGAGATTATGTAAATGTGTGAATGTGTATGTTTGCAAGAGACGTGCTGTATATATATATATATACACTTACTATACATTAGATGACAAAAGTTCCTGGGAAAAAAGGTGTAAGGGGAATCCCCTTGTATGTTTGTTAGTAACTTTACTCTCTTGATGATAGCCTTTTCTATGGCACAGAAATGAGGCATGAAATTTGTAATTTTAATATCTTTTTTTGTTACTGCCTAAACACATGTTCTTGATTATCTTGTGTATGCTGAGAACAAAAATATGGCAAAAAGGTGTAAAAAAGAATAAGTTTGTAATTATTGTAATATATAATGAATTTGTCATAAATAAACTTGGCTTTGATGTAACTTTGTATTTCATTTTGCAAAATTAAATCTTAGATGGGTTACTGTGTAACTTCAGTACTCAGCACATTTTATCCCAGTATGTGGTTGAATTCTGATTGAGTTTCAGAAGTTTGTACTTCGCTTTCCCTTTTGCAAAATGCCAAGTCAGTATTAGGAGCAGCTGAGCAGTCAGGACCTGGAAGTCTGTCCTTTTCAGCTGAGCTTTATCAGGTACACACAGAACTAGGCAGACCCCCGAGGCAGTGATGTAGAGTGGCCATTCCAAGACTTCACCAACACTTTTGGTTAAGCATCCTGGGACTCTGGAGATGACACCCTTTGGGGAACGCTGCAGGTTCTGCTTCTTTCAGTTCAAAGTGCTCCCAGATTCTTTATTCTTGTCATCTATAATTTTTTCAGTTCTTTGAACCTGCTAATTTGTTTACTTCAGCAGTTGCATTTCCTGCCTCAGCTACAATGTTCTTTCATCTTTCCAAAGGCGCTTCCCTTGGCTTTTCTTTCCTTGTTCTGTTTTGCTTAAGGAGTCATTTTATGACAGCTACTTTTCAGTCTTAATTTGATCAGAGGGTTACTTATGTGAACTGTTGCTCGTGGCAGTTACAGGTTTCTGTCCTGCAACGAGGGCAGTTCCTGAAGCACAAATCACAAGTCTCCCCACTTTTCCATTTTGTAGATACTGGAAGTATCTGATAAATCAGGTACTTCCTCATTTGCTCAGACAATCTTTCAACTATTGCTGTCAGTAACACTGGCACATATGACCAACATATGTACAGATCCCGTAAGGATGTAGACATGAAAAGGACCTATTCAGTCACGTTCAATCACGTAATACGGGGCAGCACTTTTTGTTCTAAAAAAAGAAGTCAAGAATTTGGTTTTGTTTCAGCTGTTCCTTTTGGAAGTATTTTCAGAGTTACTAAAATTTCACCTCTATTTTGCAATATAAAGTTATCCATATATTTCTATATATTAACTTTTATTCAGTATCATCCTTTTCCTCTTTTGTGCTTACTCCCAATGTCTTTATAGAGAACTGTATCTCCTCCTTATTCATGTTAATCTCAATACACCCAGTCTCTCTCAATCAGCCTAATTAACCTTGCATGCCCCTGTTCTAGTTCACATTGTTTCTACATTATTCTTAAAACAGATATGATCACAATCATACACAATACTGCAAAATGCATTTTCTTAATGCTTTGTACTGTGGGATTAGTATTTTCTTCCCTAAATGGCCTGCCCAACATGTATTATTACACAGCCACAGCTCAACAGTCTCTTTTATCTTCTCATTTATAAGGACATTCTTTTCTTGGAATGAAATACAAATAGAACTAATTAATTGTCAGGGGAAGTATAAGGTACAGTCTACCCAAAACTCTTATATGGCTATATCGGGTGATTTGCTAACTGAAATACTGGGGAGGTGGGTGACTGTTTCCAGACATAAATAAGAGTGAACAGAAGCAATGACGACGACTTTTTCTGGGTTGTTTGCTAGTCTGTTAAAGGATTCTCTGGAGAAGCAAAGGCTCTGGGGAGATCTCATAGCAGCCTTCCAATATCTGAAGGGAGCCTACAGGAGAGCTGGAGAGGGACTCTTTGTCAGGAAGTGTAATGACAGGACAAGGGGTAATGGTTTTAAATTGGAAGAGGGGAGATTTAGATTAGATACCAGGAAGAAATTCTTTACTGTGAAGGTGGTGAAGCACTGGAACAGGTTGCCCAGGGAAGTTGTGGATGCCCCATCCCTGGAAGTGTTTAAGGCCAGGCTGGATGGGGCTTTGAGCAACCTGGTCTAGCGGGAGGTGTCCCTGCCCATGGCAGGGGGGTTGGAACTCAATGATCTTTAATGTCCCTTCAAACCTAAGCCCTTCTATGATTCTATGATTAAATGGGACCAACGTGTTACATCTAAGAAATAGGTAAGATGACAGCTCTGCCCACTGGTCACTTAGCATAAAAATCAGCCTCTGGGTGTAAGATGCATCCTGATGAGTTTCTTTACATCAGTGCTCCAAACTATATATTACTCAGGAGGGAATTCTCTCAATGCTAGGTAACTATAATGCCATTTTAGGTGAATTCTGTCTGTTACAAGCAATTTGGCAAACCACAAAGTTTTAACTGGGTGTTTTGTTATTCAGTGACTTAGATGTGTACATAATAAATTTTCCTATTTAGCAAAAGTACCAAAAATCAAAGTAAACATAACGTTTAGTTGAAAGGGCCAAGTCTTAGCAGCTAAAAACTACTGAGAATCAAATTTTTTTGGGGGAGGGGGAAGTAAAAATGCATGATACATAAAAGACAAGTTATTTAAGTTAGGGATTGCTGACAGCTGATTGCAGTAATGCACTGTAGTCGTTTAATGAGTCCACTTAGAAAGGATACAGAAACCTTGACATATGGAGATACTGTTTGTGTCCTCATTTCAGTAACTACTTGTATATTTACAACAGATAGAATGAATATAACCATTAATGGTAACAAAATATTTATTGCATGACAAACCATTTTACAGTGACCCCTGTTTTCCCATCATGAGTTAGAAATGTAAAGAAAATTTAAAATGGCACTAAATCATTTTAGTAATTTTTTTTTTTTTTAATTATTCTTTGGAACAGATGGGCAGGACATCTGTCAACTCTTCCTGGAGCATCTTTGTTGACAGCTGAAAGGAATAATTTTCAGTGTACGTAAAGTTGCTTACAGGAAGAAAATCTCCACTTTTGAATAGAAAAAATAAGCTTTCTACAAAGATACCGTAGTAAAGGAATTTTCCGTGATATTTCCAATTTCAAAACTGCTTTATAACATTATCTTCTTTGTTCTCTTCAGAGAAAGAATATCTGTCCTAAAGGAAGTTGTGCGTAGTTAATACTTCAAATTCTAAGCAGGAGGCTTGCAATCGTCAGTAGCATCTTTATACCTTGTATCACTCTGCATCTCAGTAAAAAGAGCCATCTCCATTTAAGAAAATGTATGTGCAAAGTAAGGAAGAGCTTTTTAAACCCTTCAAGCTCCTTTCTTTTAAGAACTGATAAGTCAGTTCATCATTTCAGACAATTTTAATCCTTTGATATTGTGCTTATGTTTTATTCAAAAGAAATTAAAGGGATCTCAGAACATTTTTTGTACAATGAGTATATCTAAAGGAAACAGACAAAACCGGTGTTTTGAAAGAACCCCGAAGAGAAAAAAAAAATTAGCCAATTAGTGATTTTTTAAAAAGTCATATCCTAAAATTAATTGCTGATGTGCTAATGACTTACAGCTGGAAAAGAATCAAATTTTGTTACAGATTCTAGAAAAATGAAAAATATTAACTCATTTTTGTATCTACCTTTGTGTACTGGGATTTCATTCATTACCTGTTCAGTCATTTAGTCACTGAGAATTAACAGTTCTATCAAATCCCAGCAGCCATGCAGAATTGCACCCATCTGTGCTGTTTAATACTGACAACCCTCTTTAGCGGAAAAGTATGACTGTCTGCTGTAGAGCTACGCCTACAAATGAGATTGGTTTGTACAACGGTATTTGTGTCAACCTCGTAGAACACTGTAGGCGCCTCTCCGTTAAACTGTTAAGGGTTTAGTAACATGAGCAGAAATTAAGATGAACTTGCAGAGATCTGAAACGCTCCTGCAGATAAATTCTAATGCCAACTGAGGCTGCAAACAGAACTCCGTAATGAAAACGGGGTGGCAAGAAGGGTCAGGGAGTTTTCATTCCCTGCAACAGGCCACCGCAGCCTTTTCATGTTTATAAACGCTCTGTTTTCCAAGTACGTGCTACCGTCTGCAGGAGAATGAGGCACTGTCTGCAAAATGAAGACTTTTGTTCATGACGGTGTCTTAACTGAAGCTGTGAGACAAGGCTAAGTTTAAAAATTGGTCCAAGATTTATAATTATTAGAGGAAAGCAGCACCACATACCGAGTAGTTTCACACAGAAAGCAGGACAGCGGTTTACACCGATCAGTTTCTCTTGGGCCTGATACTACAACCGTTTCCCAGTGAGTAAGCTGCTCCGACAAGCTCTGACCTCCAAAGGGATACTCAATCTATGTAAGGATTAACCGGATAAAACACTGTGAATTTTCTACAAAGGACAACATTAATAATTAACCACTAGAGCTAGAAATAGCTCTGAAGTGAGAGACAACCGTCGTGTGAAACACAGTAAAAGCACTGAAACGTTTGGCATCTTTTTGGCTTTGGGAAGGGTAACATTTTGACGTGGGCAGAGTGAGCACGATATATGTACTTTTTTTTTTTCTTTTACATCAAAAAAAAAAACCAACCCAAAAAAGCAGGTCTGTCCTCCAGTCTGTTACATAACGTGCGGTTAAGCTTCTAGGATAGTTGGTGACTTCCCGTGTACCCCTTGAGGTGATCGAGCTCTTCTGTAAAGGGATTGTAACCCTGCTCTCGTAAACAGCGCAAGCCCCAGAACAGTTGATCTGCTGGTGGGAACTCATCCCACTTAACCCATTCCCAACCTGCGGGGAAAAAAAAAAAAAAAAAAAGGAAAAATAAAAAGCCACAGCGTAAAATTAATCATGTAATAATTCTGCCGCCCTGAGTCTGGGGGGATTCTCCAGAAGTTACCGACACAAAGTTCTCTGTTGTGTGCACAGATGTTTAAAATTCATTCCTTTCCTTCCCTTAAGGGAATTTTTTTAGGCTGAGGGTGGCGAGACCCTGGCACGGGCTGCCCGGAGAGGTGGTAGGTGCCCCATCCCCGGAGACCTTCCAGGTCCGGTGGGACGGGGCTCTGAGCAACCTGATCTAGTTGAAGATGTCCCCGCTCACTGAGGGGGGGGGGGGGAGTCGGTCTGGGTGACCTTCAGAGGTCCCTTCCAACCCAAACCCTTCTGTGATTCCAAACCTGGATCCTACCGGAAGTTGGTGTTTTCTCAGATCTGCGTTATATACGTACCTGTTGCCACTCCCTCGCCTCATTACGTCAGAGAGGGAATCATAAAGGCGCATTTTCGTACAGCCGTAACCGCGCCCCTTCCTGCTGAGGAACCCCAGCGACGCCACGCCGCCCCGCCAGTGACGCCACGTCGCGTCACGCCCCGCGCGCCCCTCACCCTCGTTCTTCTCGGGCTCGCGGTTGCGCGGCTCCGCCCCCGGCTCGGCCTCGCCCTTCATGATGACGGTGACGTAGTGGTGGCGCGCGGCGGCGCAGAATCCGTTGACGGCGGAGGCGAAGCGCAAGTGGCGCAGGCGCAGCCCCGCCTCCTCCAGCGTCTCCCGCGCGGCGCACTCCGCCAGGCTCTCCCTGCGGAAGGGAGAAAGCAAGGCCGGCTCAGGACGGGGCCGGGCCGGGCCGGCCTCGGGGGGAGGTGTGTGGGTCGGGGCTCCTACCCGAACTCCAGGTGGCCTCCGGGGAGCTGGTAGGTGCCGGCCCCTACCGTGCCTTTCCTCTTGCCCAGGAGGACGCAGTTGGGGTGCGCGGGACTGGTGACCACCACCCCCACGCCGATCCCCGGCCGCGGGGGCTGCGCCGCCTCACCCATGACGGCCGGGGGGAGGCTCCGTCCCCCCTCAGTCCCCGAGCTCGGCAACGGGTGGGGGCGGCTCCTCCAATGGGGAGGGCGCGTAAGGTGCGCATGGTGGTGACGTCAGGTCGGGGCGGGTCGCGTCGCGTCGCTGAAGGGGGGCGAGGGCGCCTCGGCCTACCCGTGGGGCCGACGGGGGGCAGCCCGCCTCGCCTGCCCCCGGGTAAATGATCACCGGCGGAGCGCTGAGGGACGCGGGACCCGGTACGTGGCGACACCGCTCGACGTGGCTGCCAGCAGTAGGAGGGCAACGGCCGTCACCTGTGAGGAAAGCAGTGACCTTACCAGGGCGGCGCGTGAGGGGCAGAGATACCGCCTGCGTGGCGAAATAGCTTTCCTTTCTGTATTGCTGTTTGTTTGGGGGTTTGGGGTTTTTTTGTTTTGATTTGGTTTTGTTTTTTTTTGTCTCTGAACGCAAAGGGACTAGTGAGGTCACTGAAGACTCAAAAAGCGTTTGTGCAAATGAGGGGCGCCCAAGAACGAACAAAGAAGATGCAAGGAGGGCGGGGTGCTGGTTGATCTCTGACCGCAGATTTATTCATAATTCTGCACAAGAAGGACATGGACCTGTTGGAACGGGTCCAGAGAAGGGCCACAAAGATGGTCAGAGGGCAGGAGCACCTCTCCTATGAGGACAAGCTGAGAGAGCTGGGGTTGTTCAGCCTGGAGAAGAGAAGGCTCTGGGGAGACCTCATAGCAGCCTTCCAGTACCTGAAGGGGGCCCACAGGAGAGATAGGGAGGGACTCTATCAGGGAGTGTAGTGATAGGACAAGGGGTAATGGTTTTAAACTGAAGGAGAGGAGATTTAGATTAGATATTAGGAAGAAATTCTTTACTGTGAGGGTGGTGAGGCACTGGAACAGGTTGCCCAGGGAAGTTGTGGATGCCCCATCCCTGGAAGTGTTTAAGGCCAGGCTGGGTGGGGCTTTGAGCAACCTGGTCTAGTGGGAGGTGTCCCTGCCCATGGCAGGGGGCTGGAATTAGATGATCTTTAAGGTCCCTTCCAACCCAAATCACACTATGACTCTATAACTTAAAAAGTGGCCCTTCTTGGCTTAGCCCACAGTTCCTGCTGAGTGAAAAGTCTGACTCTGGAGAGTCACCTTGAAATTATTCAAAAAGGAACTACAGGCTTAGCTAAGTAGAGCTCCAGAGGCAGAATAACTGATTCTTGCTGATAACCCAAAATTTTTTCTAATAACTAATTACCTTATTTTCACTCTTTCTTGTTTATAGAAATATGTAGAATAGAAGACACAAACTTTCATATTCCTTATATTCCATATTAAACAACTGTTTAAACAAAGTTTGTCAGGTTTTCCCATATCCCAGCCTATTGATCACGACAGAGATAGGATGTATTATTCCTTCACGGGACTTAAAATCATACAAAAATTAACTACTTTAAAGATACTTGTTTACAGATGTTTTTATTTACCAATGAAGGTCACAGGGCCAAACTAGCTGAAGATTAATCACTACTTTTTGTGGGATTGTTTTTTCTGAGGTTTTATTCCCTGGACTAGCTCATTACAGCATCGGATGAGTCCCAGTGTTGGCGTGAAAGAAATGTCAGGAGCGTATTGACAGTAGTTGGCTGTGCTGTTTGGCTGTAATGTCAGCCCACACCCTGAATTACTGAACTTAATAAATAAAAAAATAATAATCTTGGGCAAATTGCCAAGCTAACTGACTGTTTTGTTTAAACCAAGCTCATTCATGTTTATCTGTCTGTAGTACAGCTGGAGTATCCTAATCTCCAGATAAAATATCAGTCGGTTACGTTGCTTCTGTATTTACACTTTAAGATGACCTTGATCTTACCAAAGACTCCTCCTCACCCGCTGAGCTCATTCTGGTCCAGTATACTTAAACACCACAAGGCTGTTTACCTGAAAAATGAAAACATTTTACTTCCAGTGTACACCATTTTCCTGTTCCTTATACCAGACAGCATTAACACACAAGTCTGAGGGTGGCCCGCTGTTATTCTACTCATATCTTTTTTAATACACAAAATACTCATACAGTCATTGTGTTTGTTAGAATAGTAGCAGGGTACAATTTCTTACAAATATTATATAAAGATAATTATGTAGAATGTAAAAACTTTAATATTTCATATAAACAACTGTTACGTTTGTCAGTAGGTTAAGATTTTCCCTTTCTCTCTACCATCCTATTGACCGCAACAAAGGATGTGAAGTAGTATTCCTTTACAAGATTTTCAGCTCTTTTTTTACTAAGGTTTTGAAATCTGCTTTTATATAGGTGTTTGTATTTAGTTGTTTACATATTTTCATTTTATGTTTGTGGTCATTAAAGAATACTGTATGAAAACAAAGCACATCTTGTTGATTGAATCTGTCCGAGTCAGTTTCTCTATAGGATTTATTTGGGACATGGACACGTATTCAGGTTTTGCACAGATTATGAAGCAAATACAGGCCAGTATTTCTGAGTTTAATAGTGAGCAGACATCCACTGAAGAAATGAGACGAGAACAAGCAAAGAATGAGAAAGTAAAAATGCATCTTCTGCTACAGTAGCATGTTGAAAAGCTTGCAAGGTTATGATTTATATGCTCTTGTAAACTTGTTTATTAATATTTCATCTTAAAAAGTACTTGTGTGAGATAACAGCGAAAATAGTATATTTAAACCAACATGTATCCAGGCTGCTATTAAAAGGGAGGCACCTCCTTTTCGGGCCCAAACACTTGTTCTTCATGCTCATACTGTTGTTGAAGTGGCCGTGCAGTGAACTGGGTGAGTGACCTGATCTAGCTCCAAAAAGAATATTTTGTTTCCTGAATTTGTTTTCTAGCATGCTGTGGGCAGCACAGGGAAAGGGTGGGACAGACTTAGATCAGATTAAACGTAGCATGAAGCCAAACCTACTTCAGCAAGCTGCAAAAAAGCTTATTTTTTTCAGCAGGATGGGTTCCCTGATATGATTTACAGCTCAGGTACATGAGTGAGTGAATTGGCACAAGGGAGTGTCCCGGTTTGAAGTAAAACCAAACCAATTTTCTCTTCTGTAACTTTACATCCTAGCTAGGCCTCCTCTCACTGTCTGAAATTAACGGCGTATTGTGGAGAAAACTGCTTGTTCTCAGAATGATAAGACCAACGTTTGTGCTCCATGCCAAGGAACGGTATGCAGAGAGGCCCTTGCTTATACTTATTGCTATAACAACCAAGGTCAGTCAATTTTGTTATTTGCCCCCTTAGAGGGTCGGAAATGGAAAAAACGTAGAGGGGTCACATCGGTGGGGAGGAGTGGACAGGACAGGTGACCCAAACCTGACCAACTGGGGTATTCCATCCCATCTGCCCCATGCTCAGTATAAAAGCTGAGGGATCAAAGGGTCAGCCCCTTCCTGCGATGGCTGACGTCCAGAGAGGACTCTGTCTGTTCATCTGCCTTTGGTCCCGATCCGTGTGTTCCTGACTCCAGAGCTGGAATCCAGTTCCCATTCGTCACTGAGTCCAGTCTGGGACTTCCCCAGTGCCTGCCGGTGATGTGACTGTCATCCTGGGAGCTTGATACGGTTTTGTATATATTGTATCTATTTCATTAGTTTCTTCTTTATTTTTATTTTAATATTAATTCATCATTAAAGTAGTTTAGTTCATTCTAAACTTCTGAATCTCCTTATCTCTTTCTCCTCCTCTCTCCTCTTTTGGGGGGGGGGGGCGGGGAGAAAGGTGGGGAAGGGCCATCTGTTGGTCCGGTTTTGGTAAAGTCGGCCGAAACCACGACAGGGAGGCAGGGAGTGTGAGCAGCTGAGAACAAGAATGGTGGGACTAACTATGTTAGTGACAGGCCAGATTTATGTCAGATTAAAATGACTACACAGCCGTTCCTTGAGAAGAACACCCATAGACGATCCACATCAGAAAAGCACACGCTGTGCAAAAGTTGCTTGAAAAGCAACCACGGGATCAGAAAACATCCATCTTCCTGAGAATCTCATGCACGCGGTTCCCTGGCTGTGGAATTTACTGCATATTCATGTTCGCTTGCCAGAAGTAGGAACTGGAAGATGTAAGGATTATGTTTAAGTATTTAACATCGCAGAGCTGGCATTCAGAAGCCGGGTGGAATGTGACAACAGTGCGTGGCATCAAAGTCCTGCCAGCAGGCTGACTGAAACCGGCACTTGGAAGATGTATGGGTTCTCCCTCACTTGTGTTCAAGCAGCTGGTTATCATCCTGAACCCCAGTACTGAAAACTGAAAATTTAACGTTGTTGACTGTTTCCTCACTTGTATTTTAGCAGAAAGATTTCCATGACACCCCATGCACCCACTGAATTGCCAAGTCTTTTAGTATAAATTATACCTTGCTGTAGTGTTACAGCTTGATAAAAGTTAATACCAGAAATTAATCATAGAATCATAGAATCATAGAATGGCTAGAGTTGGAAAGGACCTTAAAGATCATCGAGTTCCAACCCCCCTGCCATGGGCAGGGACACCTCTCACTAGAGCAGGTTGCTCAAAGCCCCATCCAGCCTGGCCTTGAACACTTCCAGGGATGGGGCATCCACAACTTCCCTGGGCAACCTGTTCCAGTGCCTCACCACCCTCACTGTAAAGAATTTCTTCCTTATATCTAATCTAAATCTCTTCTCTTCCAATTTAAAACCATTGCCCCTTGTCCTGTCACCACTCTTCCTGACAAAGAGTCCCTCTTCAGCTCTTCTGTAGGCTCCCTAGAGAATTAGGACGTGTATGATACCTTGCTTTTATGTTGAAACATAAATAAGCTCTCATCACATCTATGTAATAAAATCCTGTATTTTTTTTTTCAAAAAGGAAATCAGTACTGTTCTATTGCCGTTCTAGTTTGATGGAAAGTGCTTTTCTGCTGTTATGTATTACTGTGCAGAGAGCTGAGCCTCACCTAATAAGGAAATGCCCAAACTCCTTTGATTTGGGAGCTGAAGTGAGTCTCCTGGAGACTGACTTTGCCCTGCTGGAGCAGAGCGTTAGGATGAGAGCAGCACAGTGCTACAGCGGGTTGCCCGGAGAGACTCTGGAACCTCCATCTCTGGAAAGGCTGAAAACCAGACAGGACACAGCCCAAAGTGACCTGCTGGAAGCTGGCCCTGCTTCGGGCAAGGGGTGGCGTGAGGGGAAGAGGAGGGTTTGGAGCAGGCAGCCTTCGGAGACCCCTTGCAACCTAAACTGTTCTGTGATTCCGTTCTGGCAGCAGGTAAGATTTCTTCTCACAAAGTCATGTACTCGGTATTTGCAAAAATACAGAAATCCATTAAAAGGTCTGCCCCTTTTAATTTAAATAATGGTTTTACTTTCTAATTTCATGGAAACAAGTAGCTCCCAACTCTGACACAAACAGCTGCGCTGGGCTGAAGACCATCTCCTTAAAGCCAAAGCTTGTAAGATCACAGAGCCTTGGATCTGTTAAGTTCTTTGGGGTCTCCTGGGATGTACAGTGCTACAGAAATAACGACACGTGGGAGTGATTTTTATTTCTTGTGAAGATGCCAGGCATAGTTGAAGTTCCTTACTGTTTTTTAATTCCTTGAGTTTAGTTTTTGTAAGTTTACTAAACTGTAAATATTAATGAATTTCTGGTATGTCTCTGTGCATCTGTTCTTGGGGGAAATTTCAATAAAGCCTGGTTCAGTTGTTTCTAAGAGATACATTGAGGAAGGATAATTTGGGTTTGGTAAAAAAAGGCCTTTCAGAAAGAAAAGGACACTCAAAGGTCAAAGGATGAAAATCTATTCAAGTTAGTGTCAGTAAATCATTGCGCCATTTGTGCACAGAGCCTTTTAAAGGCTTGCTGCTACTACCTGTTTCACCTCACATGGCATATTCCAGTCCCTTCAGCTTAAATTTGCCCACTTACTTTTCCTTGAGATGCTGTCAGTTAGAACTGGGAAGTCGTTTTGCCTCACAGCTGAGAAATCAGGACTATAAGCCCTTATCATGTTCGGTATCAGCAAGTGACGTAAGTCACCAGAAGCGAGTGTTTAGTCAAAAACTGCTCACAGAGCCAACAAAGCTGAGGCACGATCTAATGAGCTGTCATCTGCTGCCTCTGAGATGCGGTGATGGCAAAAGAGTATCCAGTCTCCATGTTCCTGGGTGAAAATCCTGGCCTTTTTGCCACAGTAGGATGCCACATGCTCTTTTCTAAGGCAGGAGCTCTCATCCCCTTTCTCTGCTGGGTTGTTTTATTGATACTCAGCTTTAGTTTAGTCATGTGCCAGGGTCTTTTCCATGAGGATGCTTTATGCAGCTGTGGGTCTGTGCTGACCAGCTAAATATAACTAGAGCCACCACTATAGCTATGCCACTTGTAACATTAGGAAAGGAGGTAATTAGGAGAGGTTGATAATCTACAGCTTCCTCTTATGGGATGGTACAATTCCAAGATTGACATTTTTCCTTTTTTTTCGCCTCAAACTTGCTATCTTAAAAACATATGAAATTCTACTAAAGATACGTGATACAGTAATAAGGGTACAAATCTTTACACTTGAAAGTGCCAATGCAAATGTTACGTACAGATTTAATTTGTTGGGTTTTTTTTTGTTTTTTTTTATATGGCAGTCCAAATGTAAAGACTAGCTGCTTTGAACAAAACAAGGAAAGAAACCAAATGCATTTTTTTTTGGCCTGCCTTTTCCATTTAGAATCAATCACTGAATTGTCCTGATTCAACCAGAATAAATGCTGCCATGCCTACAAGCCAAGTCTTGCGTGAAGCTGGTAGCTCTATCTTCTACGAGGATATTGTGCAATAAGTGCTTTGGAGATTTTAGATAAAACATGATTCTCCACTAGAATCTGGTTCTACAACAGTAAACCAGACTTTGCTCTTTGCTCTCACGTAACTTAAGAGGACTTGGATCCTTGCAAGATATGTCTGAATATTTTATGTATTCCTGTCATTGCTTGCATAAAGCATCACAGAGTAGCTGATGAGTTATTTCCTGTTCAATAGCTTTTCATGCAATTTATTAAGCTAAGATGCACTACCCCATGTGAAAATGTGCTGTCTTTTGCTCCCTAAATCCACACTTTTTTTTTCCTCTTCTACCTGTGGCAAACAACTCTTGTAATCTTTAGATTTTTGACAGTACATATATTCTGCTTTAGTTTCACTTCTTATAATTTTGAACTTTGTAGAGTAGGGTAGATGGTTGGACTCGATGATCCCAAGGGACTCTTCCAACCTAGACGATTCTATGATTCTATGATTCTAATTTGAGGTTTTTTCACTTAATTTCCTTGATATTAGTTCTTTGCAATTGCAAATATACTTTCATACTGATAATTAATATTAATTGCTTGTCAAAATGCTTTTCTTTTCCCTGCAGTTTATAACAGATTTGAAATGTTGTATGTCTCCATCTCAAACTTCCCGAAGTCCATGAAATGCATTTTAATAGTAATAAAGAAAAATGATGGGCGAGAAAACAATTTTGCACCAACTCTTTAAAGAAAAAAAACCCACGAAACTCTTAAGAAGTAATACCTTTCATTTTCAGTACTTGTTCAGGCCCTCTGTGATAATGTCTTGCACTGATTCTTACCTGCAAATAGACAGTTTACTTTAGCATGAACAATAAGCTGTTGAACATTGACCCCGAGCTATGTACCTCTGATCTGATTTCCAAAACTTAGATAGGATTCAGACCTAAAGATGCAGTGCATTACGATGATAAAGACCAGCTTCATGGTTCAGTGCTGCAATGTTTATCCAAATTTCACGGCAGGAGAAGAAATGAACTTGATCTGCCTGCTTGAACTTATTGGGAAGTGGAGGAAAAGAAAGACGGGTTGACGTGGCGGGGTCACTGGTTAGGTCCCATGTGGCCTGACTTCCTTTCCAGGCTTTGCCTCTAAGCTTGGTCTCTTCCTTTTCCACGGTTGTCAAATACTATACTGCAAGAGAAATGCTTTCTTAAAAGGAAATCCATGGATAAGAAGTAGGCAAGGGTTCACAGCATCCCCAGTGTGCCACTGGCCTGTCTGTCAGAGTAATTAGTGATTTGATGGAATGACCAACAATGAAGCTATGGAGAATACTGAGTAAAGAAAAGAAATAGACTGCTCACCTGCAGATGAAATACTGGAATGATCCTTCTACATAAGAGTTTCTAAATAACAGAAGGGAAATTTTGCCTATGGCAAATTATTATGGCCTATGGTCTGACCTTACCTTTACTATACATTTATGATCTGCATCATTCTCCACAATCCTGGCTTCACATTAAACTCCTAACAATGTTTTTTTCATTACCTTCTCATATCAGAATTTATAAGATGTATAAGATTTTCTACACTATGTAGTTCCTTATCACAGAACAGAAAATCCTTGCTTTTAATATCATACTTCGGAAAGGGCTTAGCTGAGCAAAAAAAAAAGGTTGATTCCTATAACCTTCACTGACTGTTATGAACTTCAGTGATGGAATTATCATACATATCTGGTTCCATTAAGAGTACTGCTTGTCATCAAGATATGATGTCAGCCCAAATGTGGTCACTGTCTTCACGATTCATAGAGAATAATGGTGTGCATATGCAAGAGCAATAGGACAAATTAGAGCTGTGGCGAGAGAGTTTTACTGTCTCCATTGCTTCTTAAGTATTTCTTTGCTCTGGTGTGTACAGAGAAGACTGAGTCATCCGAATGAGTGTAGGTGGTGAGACAATTCTGTTTTATTTGTAGCTCTGCCATTAACATTTTAAGTGACCTTGGGCAACTCATAGGCTGGCAAAGATGGATTGTGCTCCAGCTTCGATGACACTTTTGGGCGTACTCAATCCCAGGGCAGCCTGAGACAGAAGAATAGAAAAGTGTCCATTAACTTAGGACAGAAATCCATCTAGGACAGTACTGGTGGTCCAGAGTCGATGTCTGGACTGTAACTGGCAAGAAACTGTGACAGGGCTTTTGATTTCTACAGCCATTTGTGGCTTGGTGACTTCTCAAGGCAAAGGTGGCTTTTACGTATTTACTAACCCTCTTCTCATTTCTCTTCTTTAAACTTACCAAGACTCCTCTTGAGCCCATGTAAACTCCCATCATTTGAAGCATCCATGGCAAGGTGATCCACAGCTTAACTACACACTACGTGAAGAATCGCTTTTGCAAGCAAAATCCTTTTGCTTACACTGAACCTACCAGCCTTCCCCAGTTCTTGTATTGGGAGAGATGGTGAGCTTAATGGTCATACTGTCCCGTGTAGGCAACTGCACCCATCCAAACCTGAGACTGCGTACAAATGCCTGTCGCAAGGACAGGTGAAGATGTCAGAATCCTTTCAGAAGAGACACTGGAGCACCTTCAGGGAAGGATCCTGGATTGCCTTTTCTGTATGACAGTCATCAGAAGAACAGATGGAATAAGTTGCTTATATTGCAGATAGGTACAGTGAATAGATTCGTGTTATTAGATGTTCCTGAGGGCCCCTTTAGCAACCTGCAGTTTGTCCAGAGTCAACTCTGACGGTACTCCTGCAGACAAGCAATGCAGAGAGAATTCACTGGCTTCAAGATGTGCTACGTAAAGCACGGAAGGATTCTTCTTACTTTGCTTCAAGTCAGGTTTTTAGCTCTGACCTTGGCTAGTCCAGCAGCTAAACCAGTTTACTCACCTACCATACTGAGAAAGTGGGCTCCTTCCTCCTGTCTTCAACTAAAAGCTTCTGGAAAGCCCAGTGAGGTTTTCTCCACAGGTACTGGGATGCTTTTTAAGCCTGTGCTAAATCTCTTCTTTCAGTCTTGCAAATTTTCTACCCTCTAAACGCATGTCCTTAGCAGAGGCTTTGGCTTTCTCATGCAGGTGTCCTTCTTGGCAAGACCCTCTGTCCTAATGTGTTTTGTTTTTTTTGAATGGTGACCAGTGGAGCTTAAAAGTTCCAGGAAGCAAATCAGACTGTACCATTGTCACTAGGTAGATGTGGTAAACCCATAATAAAGCAAATTCATATATATTTCATAATGTTTGAGCCTTCTGGGATGCTTTATTTGGCCTCAAACAGCTGTCTGTCTGTTAAAATATCTTTGCTCCTTCTACCTCATTTGCAATGTACTTTTTTTCCCCCTCCTTTACAGCTTTAAATACAGCTTCAGAGAGGGCCTTGGTCTTGTGTTAAAAAAATTATTCTCACTTTAGCAAGAAATCTCACCATTTTAAACTTTGAATAAGAAGGAACCTATATGTAGAATTTTCTGGAGATTTAGCAAAACATCTGGATATCTGCCAGAATCTTACAGTGCATTCCCCTTTCCTTGTACAATCTCCATGAATATGGGTCAGGTATCGAACCAGGCTGAGCCTATGCAAACCTGAGTCACTTTATCTGGACTCACTAGGAATTTGTCTGGTTGTAGCCAAGGTCATTATCTTATTTCTCTAAGAAAGCAAAGAAAAGGTGAACGTGTCATTTCCAAGAATGGATGTTTTTAAGGTTTGGGTTGCATTAATGCCCAACCACCTTGTACTAACAGTCTGAGCCGGATGGTGGCACTGGTGATCAGACAGAAAGCAGACAGAAATTCATGTGTTTTTACAACGAATCGCAGTTAGACCAGTTCTCACAGCTGAGAAGGAAATCTGACAGTATCACATCCAAATAATTAAAGCCCTCCATACAGCTGTGTATCAGACCATAGACAATGGCAGCAGATGCCACAATCTTTCTAGAAGTCCTTCAATATTGCAGGACCATGTAACATTTCTTCTTTTGATGTGTAAGATAAAAACCTTCTTAATCTTAAATCTGGAAGGAGAAGTCACCCATAGTGAGAAGAAGAAGACACAATAGTAGTTGTACTCTGAATGTCTTACAGCTCTTTGCAAAGGCAGGAATGAATTATAAACCCAGAGGGATTTGCCCAACTTACTTGCAGTCGCAAGCAACTGAGTGAAGATATGTAAGTCCAGTTTCCTGACCTGTAGCCAGTACTGGTCTCTGAACAGTAGCTTTGGACTGTTAGGCTTAAGGTTTTAAGTTTTTCCAAGCTGCTTCTTTCACACTGTCTTTGCACACTTTGTTGCATACCCTTTCTTCCTCTTTCCAGGGGCAAGGTCATTTTGGAGAGTCTCCCAGAACTGCAAGAGCTGCTGAAGTTTCTATGTGGACACAACGTACAAGCAGGCAGGCCTGGTGACTAGCGAAGAGCCACTGTCTGTACAGAGGAGAGGTATTTTGGTGGAGAAAGAACAGAGTTCCCCCCACCCTTGGCAGAAGGTAGTCTTTTGTCAGCTGTGGTGGAAAATTTTGGAGGGTCTATTAAAATTTTGCACCGCTCACAGGCTTAGTGACATGTACTCCTACCTTGAATGTCTGAATGTAAGAGGCACAGGTGTAAGCACTGAGCTTGCTGCAATGCTAACAGGTGACAACAACACTATCAGCAGACAGCAGAAGACCAGAAGCAAAATAACTGAACCATGGTTACTCTGCCTTTTGCAATACTCGCCCAAGAAGAAGTTATGATAATGCGCTTTCAGTTTCAGAACAAAAAAAATGCAACCTGTCCGGTTATTGGGTATCCAGTTACAAAACTCACAAGAATCATAGCTCCAGCATGGCTTTCCTTCAGATCAGATCTAGCTTTGACATCCATGATGTATGGAAATAACCGCATTTTTCCTTATTATTGGTAGAGGACATCACTCATTCTGGTTTCCCATGCCACTACTCTTTTCCTAATTATGGGTTTTTGAAGGAAAAAGCTTTGCCTCTGTGTGTCTCACAAGATCTGTCTGTTCACTGGTTTCTGCAGAGACGTCTGTCCCCTGCTTAGGTTCGTTAGCGAAGTGGCTCGAGGCAGCCACGGTACATGTACATGTTCTAAACTGCAGAGGTGGAGGTGGCAGCTTCCAGCTGCGTGAGGCAGGAATGGTTTTGTGGTGTGATGGAGGAGTCTGGTACGGAGGGAGTGAAGGTGGGCTGCAAAATAAGTACCTAGGAATGTTGGGTCTTCATAGAATCGCAGAATATAGTTTGTGTTGGAAGGGACTTTAAAGATCTTCTAGTTCCAAACCCCCAACCATGGGCAGGGACACCTCCCAATAGACCAGGTTGCTCAAAGCCCCATCCAACCTGGCCTTGAACACTTCCAGTTCAGCTTGGTAATTGATGTGCTTGAGTTATTGCACCAAGATGATATCGGAAGAACAAAGTTAAAAGTTTATCAAGGCGTTTTGTTTGGGACGTGGATGAGACATCGCAGAAGGTGCCTTGACCTTGAATAGGATGAGAAATGAAATGACATGTTTGACATGTTCTTTTGCAGAGTCTAAGATATCAAAAAATAGAACTTCCGGACCAAAGTTGAGCCAAAAGTGTATCCCAAACTAACCTTGTGTAACTATAATGCTAAAATATACACCCCTCTGTAAATAATAAGCATGGTAATCAGGTAACCTCCCTAAATGTTTTAAACATGAGCGTAGATGCATATGTATAGCTTGGCGGGGTGAATGAATCAGGGTTGACCAATCAGCTGTATTTTATTGTTATAAATACGGGGGAGTTTGAAACGTGAGGGGTGCTGGCTGCTCTTAAATGCCCCGCACCCCATTCTGCAGGATTGAAATAAAACCAGGTATCTCTCCCACACCGGGTGAAGAACCCTCATTTTAGGGGCAACAAAGACACACTGAAATACGAAAAAAAAAAAAAAAAAATCCTCAAGAGTAAAAATATCGACAATTTTTACACTGTGAGGCAGAACCGGGGCAGGGATGGCGGAAGGGAGGTGGGGCCCTCTCCTCCTGCGTGAATCGCACGGCGCCAGCCGGGGCCGACGTGGGCGGGACGGTTGTGCGGGGGTTACAACCCTTTTTTAGGAAAATAACCCGTTATTTTTAAAACCAAGTCGTCGAAAAACGAGAGGCCGGGAAGGCGCTTAGGGCCCTCTCAGTCCCCCCAGCCACAGTCCTCCCCGCCAGGGGGCAGCACGGCCGGTGCCCTCGGAAACCATAGAGTCGCCTCCCCCTCTCCCCCCTCCCCCCCCCCCCGCGCGGCGGTCTGTTGTCATTGAGGGAGCGGAGTGGCGCGAGCGTTTCCTGCTCCGCCCCGTTCCCTCTGCCCCTCCCCCGGCCCCGTCTCGGTGGTGGCGCATGCGCGCCGGGAGGGGCACCTGAGGGCGAAGGGGGGGGCTCAGCCATGGCGGCCTCCATCATCTGCAGCCGGGTGTCGGCCGGGCTGAGGGGCAACGGCTTCCGCGCCGCGCTGGGCACCACCACGGCGAAGGTAGCGGCCGCTCGGGAGCGGAGGCGGGACGGAGCGGGCAGGGCCGGGGCGGCTGGGGTCACCTGGGGTCGGGGTTGGGGTTGCCCCCTGCGGAGCGACGGCGGGAGGAGCGGCCCGCTCATCCCACTCCCGCCGCCGTCCTGCTCTGCTCTGCCCTGCCCTGCCCTGCCCTGCCTCGGTGGCGGGGCTGGCGGCGGTATGCTCGCCTTTGGCGTGCGTCCCCCCGCAGCCGCTGTCCTTGCTTGCGGCAGGTCTTCCCGTCGTGCTTCCCTTTTCCTTCTTTTCCAAACCCCTCTTCCCCCAGCTGGCTTGGAAATCCCAGTGTTTCCATCTCTGCTGTCACCTTACTCGTACGAGGGGTGGGGCTGTGCCACTAAACACTTCTTCCAGCTCGCATCTCCCCAGTTTTTTGCTCTTGTTTCCTGCGAATGCCTTTTCGGGCTATGGTCTTGTTTTTTTGTTTTTTTTTTTTTTTTTTTTTCTTTTTTTTTTTGGCTGCAGAACCCCTGGGAAGTAGTGCACAAACAGAAGAGGTAGGGAGTCCGAGGTGTATAGGCTCTCCGTCCGACTTTCTTCTCCTTCCACATATGGAGGAAGGTCGCTTTGAGTTCCCCTCTCGTGTTACGCGGAGCCTCCCAGGGCCCGGCTGGTCAGTCAGCGCCAAGAAACAGCAGCCACAGCGGTCAGCACCTCTCCCTTGGGGCTCACGCCAAGGAAGGGGGCCTCCTGTTTGCAGAAGGAATCCTTTGGAGATTAAATAGGCTCTGTGGATTCGCTCGCTTGAAATGCCGTAGTAAAGCTCTGGCGTTATCTGCGTGCTTGCTTTATTTAAAACTGAGACAAAACCTTAAAAATCTAGCCTATTAGAAACTTCCTAATACAGACCAGGGTTGTTTTTTCGTTTTTTTTTTTTTTTTTTTTTTTTTTTTTTTTGTGGTGCTTGTGGCAATAGTACGTACTAAAAAAATGACAATAAGTGCAGAATTTTGCTTGTATCTAAATTTGATTTGCAGTCTTTTTACCTTGAATCTTTCAGTGCTAATCTGTGTTCATGGATTAGCTGAATTCAGTAGGTTTGCTGTTTCATGTGTGTATAAAATTAAGGTCTTGTTCCTACATAGTGAAATGTGAAAAATGCAGCAAACGTTTGTTACTTTTGTTGTAAACAATCTACTTGTTGTGAAATACCGTTACTTTACAAGGAATCCTTTGGAAACCTATGTCGGCTTAAAGTCCATGAGTAGCTGTTCTTTTTAAAAAGGCATTGCTCATGTAGTACCATTTCTGATGTTTTATAATCAAAATCAGTTTCTCCCTGAATTACTTTATACAAAATTTCTATCAGTACATGACTTTTGCAGATGAAATTAAGACTCATTCCACACTGGAACTCCCTGGATTGAATATTAGGCATGTTATATTTTACTTGGCGTTTGAAATGTTAATGTTATTTTGCATTTTTGGCAACCCTCTGATTCAGTGTAGGTGTTTGAAATGGGTCATAGCTATTTTTTTCTGTTTCACTATAGTCATATGAAAGCTGAGTAGTCTGTTCTGTAGCAAATTGAATTCACCAGGTACAACCACTGAGAAGACAGTGTAACTTAGTTTCTGCTGCCCCTCCTTCCCAGGGTTTAGTTCTTAATTTGGCAGACAGAGGCAATCTACAAAATCTTTTGAATTAACCTATTCTGTGTGTTTTTCTCTCTTGTTACGCTTCCAAAATTCCTCAAGGTTATTTTCCCTACAGATATATTCCTTAAAGTACTTAAATGCTAACTAAATATTCAAGGGTGTTTTAACCCTGCCGGACCTTGTCAGTGCTAGTAGCTTCACCAGCTCTTTCCCACTGCCCCAGTAAAACCTCACAAAACCCAATACCAGACCTGACATGAATGACTAATGTGGAAGGGTAGTGTACAACAAGTGTAGAATTCAGTGTTCAGGTGTCTGCATTTGTACATTAAACTGAACTTGTTTAATATGTAGACTTTTTTTAACCTAAACAAAGAGGGCAGTTTTTCAAAACACAGTCATGTTCTTTGTTCTTTCTTTTTGTTTTCTTTTTTTTTCTTTTCATTTTTCTTTTCCTTCAGGTACTTGGTGGAAGTCCAGGAATACTCAATAATCATGGATTTCAGGTGCAACAACAGCAACAGAGGAGGCTGTCGCTACATGAATACTTGAGCATGGGACTGTTGCAGGAGGCTGGCATTTCTGTTCCACATGGACTAGTTGCCAGGACACCAGATGAAGCTTACAAAATAGCAAAAGAAATAGGTATAATATTAAAGACAACATATACAATATAGGCATGGGATTGATACAAGGTGTAACTACTTTTTCTGTCTTTCCTGGTAAGACATTTCTTGGAGTTCTAAATATACCTTCTCTTTAAGAGAGCGTTTCCTGTGAAGCAACTTTCTTGCAGATTTGAGTATTTACTTTAGAGCTGACATTTTCTTAATTTGAAGTTTTCAGTGCTTAAGGTTGTTCAGGGCACACGCACACAGTGAAATCAGTTAAGTGACCTAGTTTTAAAGACGCACTCAGTTGTGTATTGAGACTTGTTTATGAAGCTAGACTGTGTCCCTGAAATTGCAATAGGGGAGGACTTGATCCTACTCCATTAGAGGCTGTGAACATACATTTCAGGCACCATTGTCCCCATATCCCTAATGCTGCAGATACTTTTCCTGTAACTTATGAGTCTCGTTTAGAAGGAATGGGGCAGGTATAAATTGCATTAGCCTAGGCTAATGCAACTACCTAAACTTCTTTGAGATAAGTAATAGACTCTACTTTGTGCAAATCCTGGATTTCTTTTTGCTCTCAAGCAAGGCTAGAGGAAATCTTGTGTGAAGAGCTTCAGTGGTGGTGGCAGGTAAGGGTTCTGTAGTCCAAGATCTCATATAGAACAGAAGATGCAAAGCATACTTAGCTTTAGGCTGTAGAACAAGAGTGAAATCCTATTCCTTTGTGAACATGCTGTTCTGGCACAATGCAACTACTTCATGCAGGAGGGGAGAGCTTTGGTGGCTTGTAGCTACACACTAAATTCCTGGCTTGTTGATGAAAAAGCGTACAGTCTTCTTTTGAGTTGAGCTTTAATTTTGGACTTGACTTTGCCTATTAATTTGCCACTTTACCTGTGTGTCTCAGTAAAATTTTTTGGTTTAATTTGGAAGTAACATAGAACTCAGCTTCTTTAGCTTGAGGTGTTAATACTGATTAATTTTTTTTTTTTTTTTGGTTTAAAGCTTTTTTTCCCCCTGGAAAAAACGTAGTAGGCTTGTCACACAGTTTTAATGAAGGACATTGCTTGTCGTACTCCACTCCCATATGCAAACGCATAAATCTCTTTCACCTCCAAATGGATATATTTGTAGTAATTCCTGGGGTTAAAGGTTTTGTTAGATTTATTTCAGTTACATGTGTAGATTTAATGCGAGAAATGAGATCTGAAAAAGAAGATATTTTTTTTCTAGGGCAAGTTATGCTGCTGTGTAATGTAGCAGGGAACTGAAAAGCTGCTTTCCCTTAGATCTGATGTCCCAGAAATTTTGGTATTATCTGCCTGCCTTCTTTGTCTTGTTCCCATTAGAGAGTAAATGATACAAAATTACAACTTCATTAGTATGAAAGAAAGGTGTTAAATTACTTCTGATCTGAGAATAGTTGAAATTCAGACCCTCCCCTTCTCTTAAGGGTGAGCTTGTAGCATGATCTAAACTTCACAAATCGGGCATACCCTTTTGCTTACATTAATATCTGTACAGACCTCTGGCTGATGGCAAATGAGACAACTTTTGCCTATGTCTGTTTAGTAGACAGCGGGGAAACTTGAAGGCCAGGATTCCTTTGTTTTGTTCCTTGTTGAGAGAGGAGTCCTGTGGCAAAGTCTGACTGCTGGTTTTATAGCTCTGCCTCATCCGTGTGACGTCACAGGTATGCTGTTTATCTGGAGTATGTGACCCTGTGCAATATCTTGGGGGTCAGAAAAATGGCGTTGTGAAGTTTGAGTTAGCATCCTTTAGTAAGCTAGAATAAAGGAATTCAGGGCTTCTGGTCGTCAGCCATATACTTTAAGTTGGTGCGTATTTGATGCTTTGGCTTTCTTGAGATGAGGAAGAGAAGACTTCCCCAAAGGAGAACATGCTGAAGGGGCCCGAGTTCTTGAGGCATTGTTCTAACATTGTTCAGAACACATTCTGAATGGTGACAGATTTTCCTTTGCTCCAGTGTTTTGCATTTCTTTGTTATTGTAGCCATTTCCCCACTATTTTTCATTTAGTATGTACTTAAAAAAACCCAAACCAAATCTCTAGCAGAATGAAAAAAAATCTTGCTTTTTTTTTTTTTTTTTTTGTCCACCTGCTCATTGTTTGTTTTTGTTGTGTAAGAGTTGTTGCCGGTAGATATGAGACTATCTTTTTCTTCTTTTTATGTGTTAAACTGGTGTTTCAAATGTTTGTCGAAACCGTTACAAAGATAGCTGGTAATACTGTGCTTGCTCTGTCTCCCTAGTGCTGATCCATATGCTCCTGATAACCTTTAGTCAGAAACCTGCTCTCTGTAAACTTGAGTTTGGCATTGGTTTTTTCTTTTGCAAATACCTCAATTCAGTTAGAAATGGCTAACTTTTTATCCCACTGTATAACAAATACAACCTTCTCATTAACAGAGATTATCATATTTTAGCTGTGGCTGGAGCTAAATCAGTGTAAACCTGTAATATGAACAAAGCCAAAGCTTCAACCATACTGAGGATTATCATCACTGCAATGTAACTAGTGTGGTAGAATCAAGATGAGGTATACAGATTTTGCAGTTTCTTTTAGAGCCTATTTAGAAGAGTGCTCTAAATATTCTTTAAATAACAAAAATAATGAAATTTGTAAGAATTTAATTTGAAGTTATGCTTATCTTGAGGTCTGAAGTTAAATGAAATGGTCTGGAAGCCAGAAAGGTTACTTCCTTTTCAAGCCCCCAGTCTTTCTTGTAGTAAATATTTTTTCTACTAAAGGCCAAAGTGTTCTAAAGAGACCAAATTCTTTACCTATATGTAAAGTAATTTTGAAACATATGTGAAGTAAAATACAGTACTTGAGCTTGCATTGTTTTAGTTTCTATAAGATTTTTCTAATATTTTTAAAGGAAATGGAGATATGAACAACTGCTGTGAACATTTTGAGCAATGATGATAGATTGCTCAAAGATAGATATGGTTTGACTCTTAAGGAAAAAAATAAAATTTTTTGGGCTATTTTTCTAATAATTTGATTTCTGCTGCAGCTATCAAATTTCTGTTCTAGTTGGATTCTGCAAATGATTATTGTTTTGCTTCTGTGTTTTTAAAATCTTTTCTGTTGTTTCATGGGAAGGTTGGCCATTGTAATTATTACAGCATTGGTTTGCATGTAGCTTTTTCTTTTCATATTTGTCTGGTTGTTGAGAGTCACCGGAATTTGTTAATTGTCACAAGCAGCTTTTCCCCTGTAAAGAGCCCTCCATCTAATTTCAAGTAAATTGTTACCACATACTGGTTCGTGAAACTATTATTCTTTTAAAATAACTACTACTGAGTAAGTCAGTCTCTGGGAGTAGATTCAGACCTCCTGTAAATGTCACTACTCACTCACTTTTCCTCCAGTAGTTCACTGTCTCCATTCAAGACCTCCAGATCTCATTTGTGCCACTGAAAAAATGCTTTCTACTCAGAGCTGAGAGGACTTGCGTCTGATGAGGTCTTTAAAGACTTACTTTTTTTTTTTTCCAAAAATTAAGAATTTTTAGTTAGTTGTGGGCGTTGCAATATGTGGCTCATAACATGTTACATGAGCGTCTCACTTAAATTTTGAAATAATGAGCTGAATAAATTCAGTTCCAGAGTGTTGATAAGGGGCTGCAGTATGTTTTGATGTTTGCCTCTAAGTTTATGGTTTACTCTTGGCCTGTGCATACATTCCAGCTGGCACTGTGACCAGTGCTGATTCAGAAACTGATATGCAATTGTTATCAAGAACATGACTAATGAACCTAAAGACTATTTCTTGAAGAACAGATGCTTCATCAGCGTGATTGCAGATAGCTCAGCAGAACACACTGTTTGAAATGTGTAGTGCTGCTGTTTAAGACAGCACCTAGGAAAGTGTATGTATTGCTCTAACTGAAGTTTTGATGCTTCCTGACACTTTTCTTTGTTAACGGTTGTGTGGAAGGGAGTGTCATACTGTATGCCTGTAGAAAAGTCTGGTTTTCTTTTAAAGCATATATTTTAAGAGGGACTCTTTATCAGAGAATCTGCTGATAGGACGAGGGGTAATGGTTTTAAATAGGAAGAGGGGAGATTTAAATTAGATACCAGAAAGAAATTCTTTACTGTGAGGGTGGTGAGGCACTGGAACAGGTTGCCCAGGAAAGTTGTGGATGCCCCATCCCTGCAGGTGTTCAAGGCCAGGCTGGATGGGGCTTTGAGCAACCTGTCTACTAGGAGGTGTCCCTGCCCATGGCAGGGGGGTTGGAACTCGATGATCTTTAAGGTCCCTTCCAGCTCTAACCATTCTATTCTATTTCTATTCATGATGATTTGTGAGGTAAGACTTCTGAAGTGATTAATACCTTGAAGCAGCTTTTGTATTCTGCTAGTTTTGTAGGATTTTAAGATAGTGAATCCCATGGCTTTATGCTCATGGCAGACTGTCAATTTTTAGTAAAATAAAAAGCTGTGCAGAATAGGTGTTGAGAAAACTGAGTGCCTTTGTACATTTCACCATTCTACACCAGGGTTTTTGAAAGGAGACTGAAAGCAATGACATCTGCTGCTACTTTTGCTATTGCAGTTGAAGAGATCTAGTCCCTCTCCTTATCAGTGTCGTTTATAAGGAATGATCTTTTTTTGGTATGCTTTCTACAGAATGGCTCAAGTAATTGGCTTGGCTGTATTCCTGCAGACAGTTTTGTGATTAATAGATGTTTCTTTTCAGACCTTTTAAGTTCTTTTCAATGTTGTTAAGACCTTTTAACTTCTTTTAATGTTGTTTTTTCTATCTATTCCTTAAACATACAACCTCTGTCTGTTTAAAAAAAGTAATGCATAAACCTGTTTATATTTATCCACATACGTTGTTTTTGTTCCTAATACTTTTTGGTTGTTTTGCCATTATCAGTTTTTCCTGTTTGTGAATTATCTGCTTGACTATGTTAACTGATGTCTTTTAGGTTGTCTGTAGAGTCTGAAGCTCCAGAGCATTTATTCCGATGCTATAGGACATGGATAATGATCTAAGGCGGCAAACGTATGCAGAAGTTTCCTGGGTGTTCTGTAGTGGTCAGTGTTAAGTAGTTTTTTTCCAGTTAGATTCCTGCTTACCTGGTCAAAATCTCTAGATAACCAGCAGCAGTAGTCTAGAAACCAAACATTGACTTGAATTCTGGTAGACGCTATTTTTTTGGCATCTGAAGCTTACATTTTACTTCAGCCTTTGTTTTCTTCTGTAACACTTCACTCCTTTGAAGTTTTAATACCAAAACATATTGTTCATAATAATTCACTAAAATAACTTGTCTAACCAGATTCAGATTTTGACCACTGTATTTTAATTGCTTAACTTAGGTTTGTTATTGGCAATAGCTTGTCTTGTGAGTTGATGAAAAACTTCATGCAGTTGAGTAATGTCAGGAAGTAGACATTACATAACATAAATTTATGTAGAAAAGAATATTTTGTAATAGTGAAACATCTTGTTCGCTATCCTGACTGATACGGTCCTTTCAGTGAAAGTATGAAGATTCCTGGCACATAATTATTTAGGTAGCCATACTTTTGATTTGCATACAGTGATTCTTCAAACACTCAAAAGTTTCAAATGCTGAAAAAATGTAATTTTGAAGTTAAATTCTAAATAACTATACTTACTAACAAAAGGCAGACAGTATACTCTGAAGAGGTTTTCTATCTGTGTTGATAGAGTTAGGGTTGGCATACTCTTTATGTTGAGACTTCTGTTGATAATACATTATTAGTTACAAGCCCATCTTTTCCCCCCCTAATTCCAGTAAATATAACTGTATTGTTTAAACTTGGAGTTTTTTATTGTGTCTGTGCAACAAGAAGAAAATTGGTTTGCGTTATAAACGGAGAGAGATTCTTTCTGGAACTAAAAACTTTTAAATACGGAGTAACTGAGGCAAAAGTTGTGGGTCTCCGACTTTCTCCCAGGGTAACTTTGCAGTTGAATGGCAGTTGAGAACTTGATTGGCACTTGTGGTATTAACCTGTCACTGCCTTTTACTGTTGACTGTTTTGTCAGAACACGAGGCTTGCATAGTTATCATGAAGGTGTTTATGATATGTGGAAAGGAGTACTGCTACTACGGTCAATATTGGGCAGAAAAGTGGCAACTAAAGCAATATGACAAAAGTCAGAATGGAAACTTGTAAAGCAGAACATTTTATTAAAATTTGTCTGCCCTAATCATCAGACTTTCTACTTGCACAGAAAACTTGAGCGATATAACGGAACAATAAACCTTGCCTTTTAATAAGTTTATCATAAGATTGCATTTTACATAGATCAACGAAGGACTTTTCTCCTGGTTTGAAAGCTTAGGTTACGGAATCAGAAGTTATTCCTTCCAATAAATAAATATTAATAATGCTAGAAGTGAAGATAGGGCTGTTTCCTGGCTGTTGTGCTCTTTCACTATCTGGTTAATAAACCTATAGTGTTAGTACTGTATAGATTTTTGTTGTCCTGAACAGATAGATGCTAACTCAGTGTTCTGCTGATTTCAGGCACCTGTTGTCATCGATATCTACTCTTAATTTTCTAAACATTTCCTGATTCTTTTCAGGCTCTTTTACTTACATAAATATTTAGTGCTAACTGCCATTAATATGGAAATGCAGCTCTTAAATACTTTTTCTGAGTTTTGTGCATTGATCTGTAGCTTGCTTTCCTGAGACATGAGCTGTTCTAAAAGTTTGTTGTTTTGTTCTAGTGCCCTGTGTTAAGGCTTTACAGTGGTGGTTTTCTTTTTTTTTGTTGTTGTTGTTGTTTTTTTCTTTACAGCTGCTAAAAGCAGATGTCCTGGTTTCTGTCCTGCTCACTTCAGTGTCCCTGTGCATGTGCTTGTCACATAGCGCACAGGCTTGCAAAAGTACTGTCTGCTGGATTAGCTTTTGCCTTCAGTGAAAAAGTCACTCTTTTTCAAGGCTTCAAGGCATGACTGTGCAAATCCTGATCCTGGCACAAGCAAAGGAGACTGGAGTGAGAAGCTGAGGACAGGAGGCAGGATATGACTGCTGCTGTGGTGTAGTGTTGACTGGCATAAACTGTTCTAACTTCATACGTGTATACCTGCTGTAGGGCAGAAACTGCTATTTTTTCATTGAAACAAAAGCGTAGCAGTATTTCAAAGCAGTATAAGCAAAATGAAAGGACAACTGTTTACTGAGTAGAAACCTACGTTAGCTGCTGGTTTCCAAATTTTCTCTTGTGTTACTGTGTATCAGCAGTTCTCTGCTCTGTCAGAATTTCTGATAGTGTTGCAGTGGTAATGGGACAGATGAGGTGTGTGGCCAACCATTTCTGTCCTCTAATTTTAGGGTCCCTTTAGGAGCTGTAGGTAAAAATGTTTATTGAACAATAAACTTTCTGCATGGGTTAAGTTAGGGTTTTCTTGGGACATGTTATCTTAACTTTTGTTTTAGGTACATCTATGCAGGTTAATTGCTTGTAAACATAGCTGGTCAAATAATCCTTGAAGCGTTATGCATTTATGCAATCAAACAGCTAGTTTGCTTGCAGTGCTGTAGGAAAACAAATTACAAATCATTAATATCCTGCTTGTTTAATGTCACAATCGTTGCATACTTTTGCATAAGCAATAGTCCAATGAAAACTTTGTTATTGCCAAAACTGATTGCAAAAAGTTTAAAGTTGTTTCTTGCACACTTTTTTTGGATGTCTTTATATGTTGCCAAAGCGTAATCGTGCATAATAATTTTTAAGAAATATCCTGTGGGATCAGGGCAGTGGTGCATCTAGCTCAATACTCTGCCTCTCATGGTGGCAAAAAAACATGCTGAGATTCCTAGCCTGGGTATCTTCTGCAATTCATACCCCTCATTTCCCCCCAGCATTTGTAATTGCTGTTTTAGGAATATCAGAGGGAACATTTCTGCCCAGTTTCTTTTGAATATCCTATTCTTCCTTCATGTCTGCTTGGAGGCTTCACTGTCTTCTGTGCAAAGAAGTGTCTTTTTTTTCTTGTACCTTTTTAAAACTGATCTTCCTTTGGTAGGTGGCTTTTATTTTTGGCTGGTGTAGAGCAGGAAAAGGATTGTATGATGTATGTGTAGTTGTGTGTTCTTGCTCTGTCCCTCACCAGGTATGGCTAAAGACAGTAATCAAGTTCTTGCTTTGTTCTCCTTTGGTAGTTTTAAAGAAGTACCAAGCTCTGTTAGTCCCTTCTTGTAAGGGAAGCTTTTTACTTCAGTGATAATCCTATAACTAGTCTTTCCCATTGAAAATTACTTTTATGAGCATGTCCAAAGCTAAACGTAATGTTCCGGCTGAGATCTTACCAGAGCTTTAGTAGACACTTAGTTCTGACTTGTTCGGATTCTGGTCTTTATTGCTAGCAGGAGCAATCGCTACAAAGAAGATGCCTGTGGGTGAACTTCATGGCTTTCCTGAAAACTTCTCTGTAGAAGCAGCTTTTACCTTCTGGACTTAGTGTAGGAGATGAAAAGTAGGGTGGAGAAATAGGACCCTCTCTTCTGAACTTCCTAGTGGACTGTAAGTTAAATGTCTTAGTCTTGATTACTAAGTATATCAGTTCTGAGTCTTTGCCAGATATAAAACTTCCCTAGAAAGCTCAAAATCGTAAAATAACACTGTGAATTTTGTTTTAAATCTTAAATCCTTGAGTCACTTCAGAGCCTTGTGAAGGAGCCCAGGTGGATCCTCTATGAACAAGGGAGCAAATGTGGTTGGTTGGGATTTTTAAAATCTCTTCCCAAAAAATAAAGTATTTTCCTATTTTCCTCTCTCTTTTATACTGTCACTAAAAAGTCTTGCTCCTCCAAATTTTGTGATTGTCTGTACATACAAGGTAAATAGTTTTCAAATGGATGGAACTTTCTTTATTTTTAAGCTCACCTGTTGAAGTATGTGGCTTCATTTATCCATGAAGCTACTATTTATATATAATCTTATTCATACATGGGGCTTAGTGTTAAAGCAAGCTTTGTACTTAAAGTAGTTGCATAAAAGTTAAGTCTTGTTTTGTGTGGCTTCTATAAAGCACGTTAACTTTATCTGATTGCCAGTACTTAGTAGCTACCAAAAAATAGTTATCTTCAGGATCTGAATTAAATATTAGGTAATAGATTATAGTAAATCAACATATACTTGCACATTTACAACCATCATACTTCTTGGGCTAACAAACTTCGTATCATATCAGTTGTGAGTTCAGAGATCTGTTGTTGGGTAGACAGTCGAGAAGTAAAATCTACGAGCAGCTAGTTGGGAGTAGTAACTTGAGCATTCCCTTGCTTGTGATATTATGCAAGTTTAATTTTAACTGGCCAGGCAAGATGCAGGTCAAAATAGGAATCAGCACAACTCTTTTGTGTCTGCCATAATCTTTTTCAGTATGCATAGCAGCTAGTTTTGCTCGAGTATTGTAATTTTCCTTAGGCTTTTCCATGGTAGCCTTTTCACATCCAAGAGAACAGCAGGTGCTTTCTTTGCTTGGAAAGACCAGAGTGGCTCAGTTAATGGTGGGATGTGCTGCACAAATGTGAATGGGGCAGCTCTAACATCTTGCAGTCTAGCTGCTCTCTGCAGTACATTCAGTGTAAATGGAACTTGAATAACAACTCAGGGATTTGTTTGTCACCTTAAATGACTTGATGAACTTTTTTCTTTGCTTTTTGTCTTTCAATGACGCTTCAGAATATCAGTTGATTTTGATTACATTCTCATACTTCAAACCCAAATGAACAGTCTCCCCTACGTAGAAGAATATTTTGTAAAGGTTTTTTAAGCAGTTAAAGCCAACTAAAGGGCTTACTCTGCCTACTTTGGGAAAGATAGTGGATTTGCTTAGGCCTCCGATTTCTGCAAAGCACTTTAGCTTATGCGTCAGTGCTTTGCTGAATGGATGCCATAGTGGACCTGCCTGACTTGGGTAAGTGCCATAGTTACATATCATTGCTGCGGAGACAGTGGTTGCAGATGCAGAGTATTTGTTCTTGATTGAGGAAAATCTTGGATTATGGTGTGTCAGATACTTAGTTTCATCTTGTTAATAGTCTGTGAGATACTAACCATTTCTTACTGGGTGCTTAATAATTTGTGATTCAAATGTGTTAAAGATACATCAATCAGAACGCTCAAAGTGTCAACACTTTTGCATACTAACTCACCAAGGTTTGCTCACAGAACAGCCTAAAGCTGCAATTTGTGGATGGTTTGAGACTTTTGGAACCTGTGTGAGTTACAATACAGTCTTTGATTCACATATTTCTGTTTTGAATTGAGGGTGTGGGGGTGGAGAAGGGTGGATAAGATGAAAATAGCCTTTATTATTCTACCTGGTACAACCTGTTTTAGTAGTCACAGATGACAAATTTTGGGTTTTCTTTCATTCTAGGTTCAAAGGATCTTGTGGTAAAAGCACAGGTTTTAGCTGGTGGTAGAGGAAAAGGAACATTTGAAGGTGGCCTCAAAGGAGGAGTGAAAATAGTTTTTTCGTAAGTTGTTTCTAAATTATCTGACCAAGTGGAAAAACTTCAAAGTTTCACATTATGAATTGAACCTATTGCTTATTTTTAAATCAATGTTTTAATTATTAACCTTTAAATAACAAAAATCAGATAAGATTTTTTTTTTTTAATGCTACTTCTGTTTTTCCAGCAGTTGCTTTGTCACATTCTGAGCTTCTTTTATTCTAGTCCAGAAGAAGCAAAAGATATCTCCTCCAAAATGATTGGAAAGAAGTTGTTTACCAAGCAGACAGGAGAAAAGGGCAGGATATGCAATCAAGTATTTATCTGTGAGCGCAGATATCCCAGGAGAGAATACTATTTTGCAATAACAATGGAAAGGTCTTTTCAAGTGAGTAATATTAGAAATAGAAATAAACTAATTAACTTGTTATAGCTGAATTTAAAAAAAGAAGACAAAACTTTTTACTGGTTTTTTGCTTTTGAAAAGTAGAAATATAAATGTGCTAAATTTTGTTTCCTAGTAAAGTTTCTGACTATATGATTGCCTTAGTGTTTAAATGCTTTAAAAATGTAATGCTACAATTTAAATTTAAGGGATAATAAATGAATATTGGTAGCCTCAACTGAAGTTCAGAGTCATTATGGCCGAAGGGGAGATGGGTATAATGAGGGGGTTATATTTATTTTGGTTTTTCATTTGCACGTATCTACCAGATGCCCATACTAGAGTTTAGTTTAAAAATACTGCTGTATATATGCATGTACATGTACACACTATTTAACAGTGTCAGGGACAAGATAAGTAAAAGTCTTTTGGAAGAGCCAGTGGTCTGGATAAATCAAATATCCTTTTCCTCCAATGTGTGGAGGTTCTTAGAGGTGCACAAGCGTGTCCCTCAATTTTGAGTGTGCTGGTAGCTTTCTTATGCCAGTACTCTTCAGGAACTGGTAAGAAGATTTGGGCCTAGAGGTCTGTCCTCAGAGCTTTCAGGAGGATGAAAGCCATAGTGTCTCCTGCTTGTATATTTTGTATGTGTGGGTGTGTAGTTTTTTAGGCTACGTTTCAAACCCAGTTACTGAAATTTGTCAGTGTATTTTCTGAGAGGCTAGTGTTCCATTATGGAGCATAGGGTGTGAATTGCTGAATAACTTCAACAAAGCCAGGCTAAAGCAGTTATTGGGACTTTATTTTCTGAAGCTCAACAAAAACTGAGTTTGGTCTATCCAGATGCTTAAGAGTTTGCAGAGGCACTGTTCTTGGTAATTAGAGGAGTATCTCTGGCATGAGTATGAAATAATTTTCTGTGATGAGGAATGAGGAAACTAGTCTTACTGGTTTTTTTTTGTTGTTGCAAAATTAGGAATTAAATATTGTATTTGTTCCTATACAGTTTTCTTTCTGATGAGAAAGTATCAGTTGTGTTGGATTTTAGTAAAATTATGTGACTTGGGCACCTACATTCTGTTGTACTCTATTATAGTGCAGGGAAGATCTAAATGTTACAGCACACACCCCAGATTAACCACAAGGTGGCATTAAAATACTGTAAATAGCTGGATTTTATAATCTTAAAATTCTATAAGCAATAAGCAAGCATCCTTATGGAAATAAAATTTACTGTAACTGATTTAAGTGAATTAGATAAAGAAGGGAAACATATTTTCCTGACTTGCTCTTGCTCTTGTATAAACAAATAAATCATATTAGTGTATATTAAATGTAACTGTGTGGATGATTGTCTTTTGGTAGGGATGTACTTTGTTTTTACTGCTGACTTTATAAGTCATGCTTGTAGATGTGCTTGTAATTGCTGTAACTTGTCTATGATGCTTCTGATGAGGAAATGCCTTTCAAAAGAAGGAAGTGTGAAGATTGAATAGGATACAGCGTGTATTCTGATGTTGTCGCAAACCTCTTCCTTTAAAGGGGAAAAAAAAGTCTGCAAAATAGTCAGTTGAAAGTGGAACTTGACGTCTTGGGTGTTATTCACCAATAGGGGCAAGACTTCTTATGTTTTAAGCAAAACTGTTCACTTTGGTCAATTATGTGGAATGATGAGTTATTTTAATAATATGTTTGTAGCTTCCTGACTCTTCAGGATATGAATATCCAGAAATGTTTGTTGCATTGAACCTTGCTATTAGATGTAGGATAATTCACCATCTATATGTTTCCATTTGGAAGGATGGTGATGGGAGTGGTGTGGTTATTAAGCATGTTCTCTGAACCAGTGTCACACTTCCAGTATTTAATTGTCAGCAGTTATAAGGCAGTTTAATGTTTAAGACCTGTGCTGATACGAAATGCTGCCTTTCTACGCTAGCTGTCATAATCTGTGCATGGGTGGTGGTAAAGGAAGTTAGGCTGGAGTGATACAAGTGAATATAGGAGAGATGGGGAGGAACTCTTTATCAGGGAGTGTAGGGATAGGATGAGGGGTAATGGTTTTAAACTGAAGGAGGAGAGATTTAGACTGGGTATCAGGAATAATTCTTTACTGTGAGGGTGGTGAGGCACTGGAACAGGTTGCCCGGAGAAGCTGTGGATGCCCCATCCCTGGAGGTGTTCAAGGCCAGGCTGGATGGGGCTTTGAAGAATCTGGTCTAGTGGGAGGTGTCCCTGCCCATGGCAGGGGGGTTGGAACTCGATGATCTTTAAGGTCCCTTCCAACTCTAACCATTCTATGGTTCTGTGATTTTATGTGTTTACTATAAACTGGAGGACTGTTCCCTTGGGAAGAGATTTTTTGGTTCCATGGCAGCGTGTCCTTGATGCTTTTGTTAAGATGTAGGTATTTTTTTAAAAAAAAAGTTTGCTAAAAATGTTACCAATTCTGGTTTCTTAATTTCTTTCGTTATTGAGTGCTTTTTTGTCAGAACTCTGTGACTTACTTTCAGTGATGGCTATAGCTGTGGAGCTTTGTGATGCTACTGAACAGGAATAGTTTGCGGTAATTTGTCACTCTGTTCTGCAGACCTAGATTTGTCCTTGGAATTGGAGTGTGGTGGGATGAATAAATGAATGCCTGGCATTCAATGTGTGTTTGTGTAGGGGTGAGTGGAGAAGGGGGAGAAGAGAAGGTTGTTCTTTTTCTGGTGACAACCTAGAAGACAAAATGCATACAATTACTAAGTTGAGTATTTCTATCAAAATTTAAAACGAGTGTGTCTGTGTTAATTGCTCTGTTGCTACAGTGTATGCAAAGGAAAGTTTTCCTTGTTAAAAGCAATTGGACCCAACATACACCTTAACATTTGGAAAGTATTAAAAGGTTTTATATAGATATATTGAATAGATAGTAACATTCTCCCCAGACCATACAAGTAAAATACCCAAATCAAAAAAACTTAGAAATAACAACAAGGTTTTATTGCTGTGAGGTATCTTATGAGAAGAACTAAGTTTCAGTTGTGTGGTATAAAATTACTTACGCTTTTTTTTCCCCTCTTTTTGTTCTAGGGTCCCGTGCTGATAGGCAGTTCTCAGGGTGGTGTTAATATTGAAGATGTTGCTGCAGAGAATCCTGATGCGATAATTAAGGAACCCATTGATATAGTAGAAGGCATAAAAAAGGAGCAAGCTGTTAGGGTAATTGTTAATGTGGAAAAGTACACATTAGCGAGGATGGGAGGGTTGCTTCTAAATTTTGTGAAGTGTGCATGCATTCGACCTGCTGAGGTGTCTTAAACCCTTTTGACATTTTGAAACAGATTTGAACTAGATACTGTGAACTAGATATTTAAGTATTTTCAGGTGATAGTCCATGTAAATCTAACTTTGCATGGGAGTGCTTTATCTACCTTTTATATGGTTTTGTAAAGGCATATGATGATGACTTTTTATAAGCTCTTTTTTAGGATAAGTGCAGTGTTTTGTATTGAAAACAATCTTTTCAAACCCAGGAGTTATTTATTTTCCATGAAGACAGGAGAGGTTCAACACCTACAAATTCAATTGACACTAAAATAATAGCTAAACTGGGACATTTGTAACTAAATCAAACCCCATCATCAGTTAACTAATAACCAATCTTTTACTTTCAGCTTGCCCAAAAAATGGGATTTCCTGCCAATCTGGTAGATGAAGCAGCTGAAAATATGATCAAGTTATATAATCTCTTTCTGAAATACGATGCTACCATGATAGAAATAAATCCTATGGTGGAAGATGCATCAGGCATTGGTAATGTTTTTTCTTCATATTCTTCATGTAACAGCTTGATATTTTTTTAAATGTTAGTTGTTTTGCACTGCTAAAACTTTAGCTGGATACATCAAGAGGACTTAGCATTAACATGGTATGTTGAAAAAAGAATTTAATAAAGCATATAAATTTGAGAATCTCAGCATAGTAGATATCTGCTCTTAGTTGTTAAGTAGGATCTTAAGTTTAAATAGCTTCCTTTTTAAATAATTTTTTATTTATTTAAAAAGAACGTCTTCCATTCTTGAGTGTTTGGCTGTCCAGCATAAGACATTAGTGGAAAGTGGGTCTTTTCAAAATTCATGAATTGAAACTTGAACCATCTTACATAGTCAAAGTTGGTACTGAAAAAGTAACTGGAATAGTACCACATTCTAGAAATCTCCTGCCTTTACTACTTGGGCATCAGAATGACTGATTGAATTTAATGTTTGATGTATTGAAAGACTATAGGTGTTTAAACGATACCTTGATATTTATCAGGTTTTTACCATATCCAGTTGCAGAATAGTTGATTGATATTCAATCACAGCTAATTTGTGTCTCGCCAAAAAATAAATCTGTGGAGAATGTTTATACTTGAACTCAGGTACAGCAGTTTTAAATCTAAGCTCTTTTATCAAAGCTTACAGTTACTATACTGTTAACTGGGTTTTTTTGTTTGTTTGTTTTTTAAATAATACTGCTTGGATGAACAGTATGAAGCAGTCTCTTCCATCTGTTTCTTGTGCCTTGTCATTTTTATATCATCTGTAGTGAGGGGTAGAAATGAAGTCTTACATTGGTACAGACAGATACTTAGTACTGATGTAAAGAATATTCTAGGTTTTCCACCTCACCTGCTGTATCTATTTTGTGTGTATTCTTCTGATGCTTTTTCTTCCCACTCAGATGTTTTTTCATTGTGTTTCTGTGTGCTTGCATGCATGCACGCACACTATTTATGTAATCTAAAAGCAGAAAAATAAGAGGGATTTGAAAAAAAAAAAAAAAAAAAACCCAGAAACCTTCTGTAGGAATTAATTTTATGCTAATTACTGAAGCATAATTTGGCCAGATTTATCAAACAGCTTTGTTGTAAGTTTCTTTGTTTTCAGAGTATCTCAAGAAAAACAGTTACCGTCCATTTTTGTGCATTTAGAGAAACTTAACTGATTGTGTGGATAAACTGGAGAGAATCTTGTATTTATATGCAGTGTTAAGTTGTGTCTTTTCAGTAAACTGTTTCAAGTTTGGACTGTGTGAGCAAGCTGCCAAGTTTGACTTAACATATTTGAACATGTTCATGTAGCAGTTGAGCTATTATTCTAGTATTAAATGATGTTTTTTTTTTTTTTTCCTTTCAGTGATGTGTATGGATGCAAAGATAAACTTTGACAGCAATTCCGCCTATCGTCAGAAGAAGATCTTTGATATGCAGGATTGGACACAGGAAGATCAAAGAGACAGGGATGCTGCAAAAGCAGATCTTAACTATATTGGATTGGATGGAAACATAGGCTGTTTAGGTATGTTCTATTTAATGAATTTTAAATGACCTTATGGATTTATAAACTGAATTCCTAAATGTTATCTTTATTCTCATATAGTCAATGGTGCTGGTTTAGCTATGGCCACAATGGATATAATTAAACTTCACGGCGGAACTCCAGCAAACTTCCTTGATGTTGGTGGTGGTGCTACAGTGCAGCAAGTGACAGAAGCCTTTAAGCTTATTACCTCTGATAAAAAGGTGAGGAAAGAGTTGGCATATCAATGTCCTGCACAGTGGTAAACAGGCTATGATTTGAAAGATAACGCTTAGCGCGTGTTCTGCAGAAAATGTGTTTGTAAGCATAGAATTAAGAAGGGAAGAAAATGGAGATGTTGGCTTAATCTTGGTGCAAATGAAGGTGTGAAAACCTGTTGAATTTTTTTTTTTCCTTTTTTAAAAATAAGTTGTTTGGCTGTGTACCGAGTTTTGTTCGCCAGTTGAAGTTACAGCTGTATTTGAATCTTTCCAGAAATCCTTTGAGTCAGAAACTTCCTCCTCCCCCCAGTGACTGTTGTTTAAAAAGAAATCAGTATTCAGATGGGTTTCTTTTTTTTTTTTTTTTTAGCTGAGTCTGTTTTGTGCATAGGGTTGTAGAGATTAATATTCACTGTGCTGTGCACAAACAAGTTTCTAAGGTGCTAATTATATGTAGTGTAAGATAAAATAACCTTGTAATGGGGCTTGGAAGGGCATTGGTGATTTATCCTATCAAAAGTTTTTCAGAAGTGTTTGAATATTATTAAATTAATAAATTGGTTGAAACTGGAGGAAGAGCTTTACCATCTCAGAAAGATTATACAAGGACTGGATTGATGGTCTACATAGAGGTGCTTATCCCAGTGGGAACTTGATGGCAGTTTGGGACTTTTAAAAAAAAGAAAAATATGAAAAAGAGGTAACTGAAAAAGGTGAAATGGTGGGAGTGACTTGTAAGACCTGGTAGTGATGTGCTACTTGTGCACCACTTGCTCATCTTTGGAAAGCGACAGAAACAAATAGTGAGTGATGTTAAAAGGGAGTTGGGTCTCTTCGCCATTGGAAGTATTTCAGTTAACAAATGCAGGGTCTGATGTACTCTCCAAGGGTGTTATAGAATCATTTACGGATAAAGGTTGGAAAAGACCTTAAGATCATCAAGTCCAGCCATAAACCTAACACTGCCAAGTCTACCACTAAACCATGTCTGAAAGTGCCACTTCTACCCATCTTTTAAATACCTCCAGGGATGGTGACTCAACTACTTCCCTGGGCAGCCTGTTCCAATGCTTGACAACCCTTTCAATTAAGAAATTTTTCCTGATATCCAATCTGAACCTCCCCTGGCGCAACTTGAGGCCATTTCCTCTTGTCCTGTCACTTTTTACTTGGGAAAAGAGACCAACACTCACCTCTCTATACCCTCCTTTCAGGTAGTTGTAGAGAGCAATAAGGTCTCCCCTCAGCCTCCTTTTATTCAGGCTAAACAACCCCAGTTCACTCAACTGCTCCTCATAAGACTTGTTCTTTCTTCACACTTTTTTCAGCAAACTGAGGGAGGGAAAAGTGAGGGACAGAGACAGAAAACACCTAAATTAGAGAGAGGAGAAGAAACAAGGAAGAAGCTGCGGGTAGTTGATTTGGGACAAGTTCTTGCAATGCCAATTCTCTACTGATGCATGGAGAGAGGACATCCAAACAGACTTCTTAATGTATCTTTCCTTTTGTGCCTTCCTTCAGCTGCTCACTATTTTATCAGAGAAGGATGACTGTATCTGGGATTCCTGGTGCTGGAAGTCAAACAGCAGTACAGCCCACTGGTGTCATGGACTGCACTCGGGCTGGCACTCTGGGTTCAGTTCAGGGGTTGTTTGGAGCAGCCTTCTGGGGGGTGCCAGTCTTAAGTTGCTTCTGCCCATTAGTAGCAGGAGGAAGAACAGATGAGCTAGTCTGATTGCAAGATACTGAGAACCAAGCTGCTGTTTATTATCTAGTTGTACATTAATGTTTTGACTTAAGTTTATTCTGTTCTCCAAGGCTGTCTACCATTTTTTGGTCCTACTTTATTCCATCTTTCACCACTGACCACAATCTTTTTACCCCTCTTCCACCACTTGAGTAGGAAAAGACTTTGCCTTAACCTCAGACTTACTCCTCCTGAGTAAAACATATTTCAGGTATCTTACCTCCAAGCATGCAGCTTTTAAGTAAACTAAAACAGTGTCTAGTGTATGAGTTCTGTAAATTTTTTGTGTTCTTTAGCATGACTTCTTTAGTATGTGGAAGTACTCGTGTGGGAGGTACCTCTGCTGGAGTAATGTTAGAATTGGAAAGATAAACAGATGACAAATTAAGTTGTTAAATGACTTTACTGAAGTTTCATCTGTTTGATTTGCTTGAAGAAAACCAAACAGCTCTCTTTATTAATCATGCTTAGAATATTCTGAAGTAATGTATAGTGTTGGATTTGTACAGAAAATTGTTGTGTGTATTTTCAGGTAGCTACACAGAATACCCACTGAGTAAGAGAAATGGCTATTGCCTGCAACTCATGCTGGGTTGAAGGACAATGTGGAAGTTTCCTGGGACAGGCATTTTTGCAGTAGGGCTTTCCTGAAGTAACTGTTCTGCTCTGCGTGACTTCATAGAACTGTACTTTTGTTGCTGGTTGTTCTCTAGAACAGAAATGTTCCCTGTCTTTTGTCGAGTCCCTTATTACACTTACAGAACTTGACTTTTCCTTAGGCTGAAAGGCTGAGTAGTGCTTTTATTTGATGTGCCTCTGGCCATTTTTAATGATGAATATTGTCATTGATTCTGTAGGTACTGGCTATTCTAGTAAATATTTTTGGTGGCATTATGCGATGTGATGTGATAGCCCAAGGCATTGTTATGGCAGTAAAGGATTTGGACCTAAAAATACCTATTGTGGTACGGTTGCAAGGTGAGTGTGCTTCAGTACACGTTAAATACATTTCTGTCCATATTGACAAATTTTCTTGAGTTTAATATATTACGTAGCGAGTTGCCTATTAGCTGGGGACTATGAAAAAATAAGACAAACCTTGAATTTAGATGGAGAAGATTGGCAAGTTAATAAAAAGAGATTTCCTGCTTTTACAACTACTAAAGCTGTTGTATTATTGGTTTATTCACTAACTTAGTTTTGGAACAGGCTTCTTAGAAAATGTGAGAGTACTCTGGTAGTAGTAATCCCCTGTTCAATAAGAGTGGCATTTTATCTGTTTCTTAAGGTACAAGAGTTGATGATGCCAAAGCTTTAATAACAGCTAGTGGGCTCAAGATCCTTGCGTGTGATGACTTGGATGAAGCTGCAAAAATGGTAAGAGCTGCTTACGAATATTCTTTTCAGGACATAGTGTCTGTTGCAGAATATTGAAAAGTTGAAACTCCATTCAATCAACTAAGGGTAGCATAGGATAAATCACAGTGCCAGTTATTATCAGGGCCTGAAGCAAATGTTTTACAAATTAGTAAGTATGTATTTTCTAAGTAGAAGAACTATGTAGTCAAAAGCTATTATACCCCAGAAATTTTTGTTTGGGACTTTTTTCTTGCCCCTTACCCCCTCTGAAAAGCAGGTTTAAAAAAATCCCAACATGTAAATGACCAGTCACTCTCCTTGGTAGGGGAATGGCTAAGAGCTTAGTTTTATCAATTGAAAGAAAATACTTAAATTGAGGTAGCTGAAGAATGCAATGTAACACTTCATTTGATAGAGTACTATATTTCAGTGTGCGTGATTAAAACAAAACGTAGCCTCATAACGTGAGGCGTTAATCATAACGTGATTAAACATCCTGTAGCCTCATAATGTAGATGCTCAGACATTCAGACAGCTTGGTTTTGTCTTGCTTTGCTTTGTTTCCTGGGGTTGAAGCTCTGGATTGCTTGGAGGAAGAGCTTGCTTAGCTTGACAATGTGGTTCTCTGTCTTAAGGAATAGTATTAAATCCTGCTAGGCTCATCAAGCTTTGGTTAGGTCAATGGTAATTTTCCCTAGCAGTACCTGTGGGTCTTTAAGCTATACTGCATCTATGTAATGCATCTCCTAAAGCTGCTGCTGAATCTAAAGTTCTCAGCTGAATCATGGAGCCATGCAAATGGTGTTAAAATTAGTTTTGTCATCTTAAAATATCTTTACCTTTAGGAGCACTTTTTAAAAGGGTTATAGTTTGTTTTTTTTTTTTATATTGCCCATAGGTAGTTCCTTAAGCGGGTTTATGTAAGATGATGCCACGAGTGGGATAAACAAATGGATGGGGATAGATTGGAGTAATAAGCTGAGCATTTGAAGCAGTGATTATAACCAGTGATGTTAAAAGTTTTTGTTTTTTTTTTACCTAAACATTCAACAGATGTCTGTAAATTATCCTAACTAACTAGTATTTTAGGTGCTTTTGAGGTTGGGTAATGTGGACAAGAAAAACATACCACAAATGTGTAGCAACAGTGAAGATTAAAATGTTTGATCTGCAAAAAAATCAGAGGGCATCTGGTGAATTTTCTGTTATGGGGAAACATAGTTCTGAAGCTTTTTTCTGTGTAAAGAACACTTAGTTATAATATTTGATTATTACCATTCCCTCTCTTCCCCCTGCTTAAGATTTTGCTGATGATTCTCTGGCATTATTTTGTTTAAAAAGATTGATCCAGCTCACTCAAGTTAGCATTGTTTTGATA
The DNA here is from genome assembly GCF_964106895.1 of Numenius arquata. Classification (NCBI taxonomy): domain Eukaryota; kingdom Metazoa; phylum Chordata; class Aves; order Charadriiformes; family Scolopacidae; genus Numenius; species Numenius arquata. The sequence goes on along the minus strand of NC_133576.1, from coordinate 110,218,773 downwards.
TTAAGTCTCTTATTTTCTGTTTTTCAGGTGGTGAAACTCTCTGAAATAGTAAGCTTAGCAAAACAAGCTCAGGTGGATGTTAAATTTCAGTTGCCAATTTGATCTAAGAAATGCCATGCCAACGTCTAACATTCTCTGAAATACTGTGTTCTGTGGGATATTTTTCATTTTTTTTTTTGTGTGTGTGGAGGTTTTGATTGTTTGACAGGCGCACAAACTGAAGTACCTGGTCTTTAATGTTAACATTCAGAATGGTCAGAGTTCTTGTAAAAGCGTGTATTGCTGATCTTTAGTCCTTCTTAGTTGTTGTTCTCAAGCCTCCAGCTTTTGCTGCAGAATGTCACTTGCAATATACTTCTGCGTTGTCCAAAGTAAAGCTTCTGGTTGGAAAATAATTATTCTGAATAAATTCTGAAGTTATTTTACTTGTAAATTTGTATTAGCCTTGGTTAAAAGTAAATATGACTAGATTATCTAGTTGTCCATGTGGAGAAATGTATTGAAACGGTATTTTATATTGGAGACAGTTGTACTTAGCAGTATAATGGACATGAGCAAACCAATCATTATTTATGAACAGGTGCATTTGAACTTGATCAGAAACATTTTTGTAGAAGTGCTTCACTGAAGTGGCTGGTAACTCTTCTGGACAACGTGTTTAATCACTACAAAATATACTGTAGCACTTAGATTTTCACAATCTCCGGTCCTTACAAAAAAAGCATCGTGTAGTTTTATATATGAACAAGCATTTACCAAACTTCAAGGAGACAGAATACATAAAGAATTAATGTCTATTGTACATCGCTAATAAAATTGTACATTAATAAAATGTCTCTCCAAACTTGTACTGTCTTTTTCTTTGTATGTCACCATTTTGATACATTGCATATACTCATGGATTAAACCATAATTTAAGATAGCAAGCTAAAAGCTTTTTGGGAGTAAATTTACAGTAGCACATGTTAATTTTTATTTTTTCCTCCTTGAATTGCATTGCATGATTAAAAACCCGTGAACTCACGCTGTGTTGAAAAGCTTGGACAGATACCATACATATAACATCTTACTAAAGTGGCCACCACTGATCTCTGTGCAAACAAGTATGCAGGAAAATCTTGCTTTTTAGGGAAACATTGTTTCTATTAACAAATCTAGTGTTAATCATTAATTTTTGTCACTTTACAGTACTGTTGATTTTGCCATTACATAGAACTTGGATAATGATCTGTTTACCACTTAGTTTCCAAATGATGTTAAATTACCATAACTCATGTTTTGTTTTTATTTTGTAGGGATTTTTTTTTTTTGTTTAAAATGTTATTTTCTTGGCTAATGATAGCATAGTTTTATCAGGAAATAATGAAGACTTCCCATTTTGAAATCCCACCATAGAAAATCATATAATCATGAACTAAGGGCTTAAAAGGTTTATATGAAATGTGGGGAAACTTACAGTTAATCACACATGGTTTTGAGGTAGGTAGGGTGATAAATGAAGAAACTTCAAACTCGTGTGGTGTATTTCAGTAGTTTTTTGGCAGCACTAAAGAAAATCAGCAGAAATTAAACTCACTCTGAATTGAAACTGGATTATTTTCAATCCTAGTTGGTCTCTCATGACTGACTACTATGAACTGTTGATCCAGCATGCTGAATTGGGCTTGTGGGTATGCTTGGAATTGCTTTTATTCAATGGCCTTGAATGGATTTGCAGAGATAAATAGTTTGAATAGATTTGTTAAGCATTGAATAATTTAGAGAATATTTCTAGCATGAGGGTTTGCTTCTAGCCTTATTTTTTTACTTTTAAGATGGAACGATAAAGTTCCAGGTTCATAAGGAGGTAATTTTTTTTTTAACATATCTAAGCATACTAGCCTAATTCTTTCTAAATTGGAGGGAGGAATAATAAGACAAAAGTGACTTGATGTTGCGAAAAATGACAAATGGAAACGGTCTTTTGGTGTAAATGCTGGACTAGAATGGAGGCAAAACTGGATCCTGCTGTTAGTCCAGGATTTCCTTATACCCTGTTTGAACTGATAAATGTAGTTGAGAGGGAGCCAAGGCAAAGTCATTTCTGTCTGAGAGGAATGTGAAATACGGACGTTCTCAGTACCGTATTCACAAGTAACAGACTTCACACAAAGCAATGTTTTGCTGTTAAGGTAATTCTAAAGCCCATAGTGTTCCTTTAAGGAGGGACAAAGAATAGGTGTGGGATAGGAAGATGACTCCATACAATTTCCTGACCAGAGCTTTCAGAATGTACCAAATCACTCTTCATGCTAAAATAACAATCTGTAGAGTGGAAGGTAGTTGCTTTTAAGTTATTTCAGCAATGCTTATGGCTTTGTAATCCAAATTCTTCCTGATTGGGAAGAATTGAATTTCCCTTTGGAAACAGCAGTGTGTAATGGGGGAATATGGTGTCACAGGTAGGGGGGGAGGCATGGGAGGAGTGTGAACAGGAACATGAAGGACCGTGATCAGGATGGCATATATAGGTGGCAGGAATGCCCTTTTCCTAAGACTTGGGGTCTGGAAATATTATTTCTGGTTATTCCACTTGATGAAGAAATAGAATTAGTGATTGACTGGTTTGTGTTAAGTGTCTTGAAAAGAAGTAGGCATTTGGAGATTGCTTTAATTAACAGGGTGCTAGAGTGCTATAGAATCTTTTAATTATGTGTATGTTTTAATCGTTTTTCAGACTGTTTTGCCTAGATCAAAGTATGTTGCAACCAAGGAATGTTAATCCATTTGGTGTGTAGTTGATAATTTAAAGGTCCAAAGCTGATGTAGGAATGATCTGAATCTACTTAAAGCCTTATAAACAATAAGGCTTCTTACCCATATAGCAGTATTAATAATCAAAGATGTGTAAGAATGGAAACTTACTAAAATTAGTCTATACAACCAAAAGCAAAATTTCTAACAAAGTAAACAAAACATGAAAAATGCGTAAGCAACTTCTTACAGATAAGAGCTTCAAAGGAGCAGGAATTTTAATGGCAGTAAAAGGAGTTTGTATTAGATGACTTGCTGCCTTTTGATGCAGTTGTTATCAATGCAGAGTTTTGTAACTGTTATATCATAAAAGCAAAATGCCTTTTTGTAAGAATAGCGTAACCGCTACCAACCTTCAGATGCATAAATCGGCTGTTCTTGAGTTCCACAGCTACCTCAAGTGTTAGACTTGTGGCACGTTGTGGCCAACATGCTTGAAGGCAGCTCTGGTGGACATTAAAAGTGAATCTTATTCCAGAAGTATTCAAAAATATCATCTCATGGGTTTTTCTTTGTTTTTTTTTTTAATGTGTTATCTACTGACCCAGTTTCTAGTTCATGCGTTAGACCACTTTCTACTGTGATTCTTCAATGAAATAATTGACCTTCATGGAAAAAACAGACAATAGGATTCTGAGTAGTAGTAATATAGATGCTTTCGGTGGACATATTCAGATTTGGTTAAAGCAATTCTTATGATAGAATTCCAATATTGAACAGTTTGAAAGAAAAGTAAAAAAATGAAGCTCTGAAGGAGCTGGGAATAAAACTGTGTTTCAAATTACTAATAGATCTAACGCATTTAATGTGGGGAAGGCCCATGTAGTAGCCCCTTGAAGAACTCTGCAGCAAGGAAAAAAACTGGGTTCATGAAGGTGAAACTACTAAACTTCAAGTAGTTTCTTACCTTGCACAGATGAAAGAGTAGCCTTGGTTTTAATGGAGGCTTAATTGCAAGCTAATAGTACTATTTTAAAACAAAAATTTAAATTCAAATATCAAGCTGATGGGAACAAAAGAGAAGGTGTATGTAGGATGTGCTTGAAGCAATAGCTGACCTTCGAGCTGTGCAGGGACTGTAGGCAGAAGGTAGTGAAGTGCCACTGTTTTGTAGTGGGGTGTCTTAATCGCACCCTCGGAATCATTACGAACCTCTCCTGGACCAACAATCGGACCGGGACCTAACAGGAACCCAATGCTTTGGCGTATCAAAGCTTGCTTCTAAATCTGATGTCAGTCTGCCTGATTAACCTCTTTGCCTGACAGACACTGTCACCGCAGGTGGTATCTTTAATAACTGCTATATCCCAATCACGGGAAGCTGCAGTGCAAGAAAACTTCTGTACTGGCCAGTGCTTTATGAAAGATGTGTCGTAAGGTTTTCATCTTGTGAAAAGAGGTAGGGAAGAGGAAAAAAAGTGCAGCTTGACCTCCCTGGTGAACAGAGACTGAGGCCAAGGGAAAGGAGGAGACATCAACTCTCTGTTCTTCCCAGCAAGTTATCTAGCAGCGGGTTGAAGTACCAAGCACCTGAGGAAGAAAGAGAAGCAGAGTTTTTTATTACCAGATTTAATTTGAAGCTTTGCTGTTCTAGCCAGTCTGGACAGACATTGGCAGCCCTGCTGTGTATTTGCTGCAAAACTTTTAATATGAACTGTAAATACTGCCGAAATTAAGTTACTGATGTTCTACATGCTGGGGACTGACTGCATGGGTCAGGTAAAATGTTCTCCTAGTAGGGGAAGTCTGGGAAAGGTATTAGATCTGGATAAGCAATCATGATGCCTCACAAATACGCTCTCCCAGTCACCAGCAATTTGGGATTCGGAGTACTGGGAGTCAGAGGCAGACACAACTGAGGCAAAACTATCCAAAACTGGCAGTGGCTGCACCCTGGAGTTCCTGTTCTGCAGGTGAGCTTTAGCACATCAAGTGCATTTGTTTTCATTTGAGGTGAATAGGTGGAACACCCTGCAAACTGAACTACTTTTTCTTTTTTTTTTTTTAGTCATTTGAAATAATTAGTTTTGTAAGATGGTATGTCATAATTAAGCAATCGTTGTAATGAAAGATTTTCTTCAAGTGTGTGTTAAAGTGCAAGAAACCTAATGAAGGGCTTATACACACAGGTGTTCAGCTGCTTGGTTTGTGGTCTTTTTTCTTCTTCCATTTACAACCAGTGACAGGGAATGATGAGGCAGTCAGGAGTTCTTTCCCACACAGGACAAGGAACAGAGGAGTAAAGTCACTTGGGTGTGGTGGACAATATGAGACCAGTAAACATTTTTGCTCACAAAAATAAAATCGAAAAGACAGACCTTACTGAGAATTGATTTCTTGACAAAGAGGGTTTGTATGATTTTTTTTTTTTTCTTTTTTCTCTTACCTGACTCCAAATTTCATGTGCTAAAATACAAGAACCTCTAGAGATGCCTACAGATGGTGTGTGATGGGGATAGTTTATTCCTAATACAGAATTGTGGTCTTTTGTGTCCCCAGGGCAGATAATTTCTGGAACACCGTCTTTGGTTTCACAGGCAGTAATTAGTTTCTTGGTTCTAGGAAAGCAGAAATTCAGAAGTGCAGGAAGAGAGCCTGGGGTGCTGTGTGTTAGACTCTCCACCATTTCTGGTAACTCAGTTTCCTTAAGGGAAATTCAGTAAGGTGTGTGGGGTTTTGTGTTTTGCTTTGGTTTGGATTTTTCCCCCCCTTTCACTTCTTTCTGAAGTAGTATCATGGTCAGGTCTCCATCTGCACTGAAGTTCAAAAACACTGTGAGGGGCCTTATCTGTGTTCCTGTTTCCTGCAGTTTCTGTCTCCTGCTGTAGCTTCTGCTGCTGCTTGAAATCTTCAACAGTCTGTCCTTTCCTTCACAATGATGGGTGATTCCTGCAAATGTTGAGAGGTGATACGTGGAGGGGAATGAGAAGGGACCTGAATGTGCCAGCAAGGTGCCCTTGTCGCCAAGAGGGCCAATGGAATCCTGGGCTGCAGAGTGTGTCCAGAAGGTCGAGAGAGGTCATTCTCCCCCTCTAGCTCGCACTGGTGAGGCCACAACTGGAATACTGTGGCCAGTTCTGGGCTCCCCAGTTCAAGAGAGACTGGGGAGCCAGTCTCTCTTGTGTAGGGCAACTAAGATGATTGAGGGATTGGAGCATCTCCCTTATGAGGAAAGGCTCAAAGAGCTGGGACTCTTTAGTCTGGAGAAGAGAAGGCTGAGGGGAGACCTTATTAAAGCTTACAAGTACCTAAAGGGTGGGTTGAAGGATGATGGGGCTGGACTCTTTTCAGTGGTTCCCAGTGACAGGACGAGGGGCAACGGGCACAAGCTGGAACATAGGAAGTTCCATTCAAATACAAGGAAAAACTTCTTTACAGAGGGGGTGACAGAGCGCTGGAACAGGCTGCCCAGGGAGGTCGTGGAGTCCCCTTCTCTGGAGATTTTTAAGACCCGCCTGGATGCAGTCCTGAGTAATGTGCTCTAGGCAATCCTGCTTTGGCAGGGGAGCTGGACTAGATGATCTCTAGAGGTCCCTTCCAACTCTGACAATTCCGTGAATGGGTACAGCCAGAATAAAAGTCTTCACTGCAAGTAACATGAAGCTACTACTTATTGTTTTTTATACTTCATCCAGATTCTGAGAGAACTAGCATGCCAGCAGTTTCATATGTATAGCTGTGTGTATATATGTGCACGTGTGTCTATGCATGTGAATGTTTAAACATATTGAGAGTGAGATGAATGTATATAAATTTGGGAGCAGCGTTTATCAGTTTACTGCGGTACAAAGTACACTGTATTAATGGTAGGCATTCTCATTATTTATGGTCCATTTAAACAGAAAAGATGTATTGGTTGGGGGGAAGAGCCAGTATTGCTTCTTGTTTTGAGTGTCACCTAAGAGAGAGAGGTGAGGCACTGTTGTTGCACTATGCATCTTTCGGCTACTGCTAACTTATTTATCCATTTAAGTGCTGCTTGCAGAAGGTCTGGGTTGGCAGAGCTGTCGGTAGGTAGCTTTGGAAGTGAGGCGCACACTCAGCACCTGGGAAGCTCAGGCTGTAGAGAGAATGGAGTTGTGTTCATTGAAAAACAACACCGTGCCCAAGGGACAAAACCGGGACTTGGGGGTCCTCCGTTCTATGAGCTAGCAGTAAGAAAGCTCTTTCCTCTTCTTTTTCCATACCTTTGACCTTTCCTACGCTAGGCAGCTTCAAATCTTTTCAATGAGAATAGCCATACCAGATATTGGATGTGACCTGGTCATGGGGCTTGGCTGGGTCCGCTCACTGCAGCTGAGCAGGTGAACATTTGTGGTCCTCGCAAAGTTGGCTGATGATGGAAGGCCCAAAGCTGCTTCCTGGCTGGCAATCTTCAGCAGCAGTTTTCAGTCTTTGCTAGCTGTTTTCGCCTTTTCTCTGAACTAATCATCTAGCTTGTTCAGGGGAATAGTAAGTATGTTTCTAATGTTTTCCTTATATTCACTTTTAATTTACCATCATCCCAAAGGCAAGCAAGCTGCAGTGTTCCTGTTTATGATCCTAAACACTTTGCGGTGTTGCCCTCACACTAGAAGGGACAAAAAAAGAAGATAAATGTGAAAATTGCAGCTGTGGGATACTGGATGATGGCCTCATTGCTGTCACAAAACTAATGTACCCTTCACCCTCGTGGTCTCCCCAGCATGTCCTCAACCTGTCCTTGCCATGGCAGGTTTACTGCAGTTTGGAGGAGCCCCATGACTGGTGTCTGCTGTGATCATACACGATTACCTCTGACACGATGTTTCCTTTCCTCTGGGAGCAATTGTGGCCACGTCCTCTTATCAGACAGGGTCCATGAAACACCAAATCACTCAGAGCAATTCCATTTCAAAGAAAATGGATGGAAAGCAGCTCCTGTGCTTGGTGCTCTTGTAAAGAAGCAAATGCCGGTACAGCAGAGTTCTCTGCCAAACCCTTTCCCTGACAGCTTGATAATACTCTTCTTTAAATAAAACCAAGAAAAGCTTCCCTATTCCCCCCTGCTCCGTTAAAAAAACAGTCTTTTTCACTATGTATTAGTGTTTCTGGTGTTAGCTCCTTGCTTATCAAGATTATCAAGCACTGGAACTGGCTCCTCAGGGAAGTGATTGAGTTGACATCCCTGGATGCATTTAAGAGACATGTAGATGTGACGTTTAGGAACATAATTTACTGGCGGACTTGGTAGTCTTAGATTTACAGTTGGACTCTGTTATCTTAAGGGTCTTTTCCAACCTAAATGATTCTATGATTCATGTTCCTGGGACTGAGAGGCTCCTGAGAAGCCTCCTGATGAAACTGCATTTATTGCACTCTGGACTAGCTTTCTTTTCCTGGACTGGCATCTCTGGAGACAGTTTGATTTCCATGGTTATGTCTACGTCTAATTAAAAGCCAGGGATAAGTTCGCATTGACCCTTCTTTGGGCTACCTTCCTCCAGGGCAGTTATGGCTTGGGGGAAGTTGGTTGGAGCAGTCTAAAACAGAAAAGCAGTGGTCTAAAAAGTAATCAGGGTGGGCAATATGGGGTCCTCAGCCCGATTTGGTTTAGCAGAGCAGATGTATGTTAGATCTTGCTTCTCCCCTGAAGCACATCCCTCCTTGTTTGACAATGCTTCCTTGCTCCTAGCTGGCAGGGAAGCCCGTTGCCTCCCTCAAATTTTCAGCCTCTTTGACAGCAGAAATTAAATTCCTTCAAGTCCCCTGGGACTGCTACTTTCAAAAACACAATCTGCAGTCTAACTACAGAGGATTTAAAGGCAGAGAGAAACATTTTGATGTAAAACGAAAATAACACAGAAACAATGGAGGAGGGTGGGCTGGAACTAGAGCTGGAAGACCCTTGGGTTGTCTAGCTGCATCATATTTGGGTTACGTTATCCAAATGTTTTACCTGAAGCCTTTCCTGCTTTCCCAGCTCATGTTGCTCTGCTGTCCTTCACTGTGGGAAGCTGTGACCTTGGTCAGAGGGCTGATGGCTCTGCCCGAGCCCTCTGCCTCTCCTGCCAGCTCCGGCTGGGCAGATAACCCCTGTACAGCAGGGCTGCTGGGCTCAGGTTTCTCTCGTTCAAGTAGCGCATCTGGCAGCAGAGCGTGGGCACGTTGCGTGCGAGCAAGAGCAGGGAGAACACGACATCATTTTCCATCAGCTAGCAGTCCAAAAGCCGAGGGGTTTGCCTCCCCTTTTATAGAGCCTGTATTGGGTTGCCCTGTATCATCCATTTGCTGTCTCGTTGATTCACGTACTTCACACAGGCTACACGTCTACCCACTCACGTTGCTCTGAAAAGTGCAAGTCGGGTGGAAATGTCCTGGTTTTATTAGCTCCTGCCTGTAATTACACAACTTCATCAGTGTTACCAATGTTAGCACAGCTTCTCATACCAGATCTGCAGTTTTCTGTATTTAAGGATTCTCACCGGTTGACATGCACACTGAAGGAGTTAAATTGGCCCAAACCTGATGGAGTGGTGTGACTTTGTGTTTAACACTCAGAAGTACCTTATAATTACCTCACCCATTAGATTAATACACAGACACAACTTTATTTGAGGCTCTTACCTACTTTCATAGTTCATTTTCCTCCACCTTCAACACCTTCTCATGTCCTCTTTTAATTTGGACAAGTCCATATTTCACAGTTCAGAGGAATTTTACCCATTTCAAGAGGGGCAGGGGTTGCAGGGCTTGGTGGTGGCTGGTTAGTAGGGAGTCAGCCAAGTCTGGATCTTTTTGGTGGCTTCAGGTGATACCTCCTGCCCCAAGCATGAGCTAACACCAGGTGTATGACAATGGTTCCTTGGAATAAATGGAACTGCATTGTTTTTCAGCTGGATGCAGCCTGGAAAGTTAACAAAGTATTTGGCAGATGGAGAAAGGTTTTGATGGTCCCGGTCTGTGCCATCGACCCACATCTGTTTGCAGCACTAGTCTGCTGGGAAGGTAGGCATCCTGTGGGTCCTGCATGCTGGGGTCCCACAGCTCCTGCACGTGAAGGTCCCATGTGCCCTGCACGCCAGGATGAAGCAGCCAAGCAGCGTTGTGGCTGCGTGTGGATCTCCTGAGCACCTGCAGGAATGGGAAGCTCATCCTGAAGGAGCGGAGTAGGCTGCAAAGGGAGTCTCTAGCCCCAAGACTAGAGTTGAGATGAGATGATACCAAGCTACTCAAAACACAGCGCTGCCCAGATGAATTTTTAATCTGTTAGCAAATATAAGTGCTCAAACTGATAAAGGCCAGAAGCAGTAAAGTTTTGACACTTGTCACCTTCTTTGTGCTTTTTTGTCTTGTTCAAATATCTGAAACCCTGACTGAATTCAGGACTGAGCCTCTGGTCACATGTGACATGTGGCATGTCACATACCACATGCAGATTTTTGTCAGCAACTGCCTTTTTTTGGTATTATACATTTGTCTCATGCATAGAGCCATGCATCTGCACATGGACCTGCAAGTGGAGCATCTTTGGGAGTGCTAATGAAAATAAACCAAATGCCTCAAGTTCACTTGTCCCCTTGTTTGTGGTATCTGAACAACACTCAAGTGCAGCACATAACGAGGCCCGCTCCAGGAAAACTCCCTTATAGCCCACCTAAACCTCTGTGGCCACATACACACCAGCCAATGAAATGTGCGTGGGACCTCTCTCCAGCTCTGAGGCTGAATGATGTGGAGTGGCCTGTGCCCATACTCTTTGACCCCCTTACCCTCCAAAATGGAGGGGACAAAGTCAAGACCATGCCTGACCCAAACGCTGCCTTCTGCAATGAAGCAATGAAATTACTAGCTCAGAGGGGAGAGGTGTGTATATTGTTCATCATGACTTTAGCAAGGCTTTCAATGCTGTCTCCCATAACATCCTCATAGAGAAAGGGATGAAGTACAGGCTAGGTGAAGGAACAGTGAGATGGATCCCAAGCTGGCTGAACAGCCGAGCACAAGGGGTTGTGGTCAGGAGCACAAAGTCCAGCTGGAGGCCAATCACTAGCAGTGTACCCCAGGGATCCGCACCGGGGCCAACACTGTTTAACATCTTCATTAATGACCTGGATGACGGAGTGCACCCCTTGCTGAAGACACAAAGCTGGGAGGAGCGTTTGATAGACCAGATGGTTTTGCTGCCATCCAGAGAGACCTCAACAGGCCGAAGAAATGGGCTGACAGGAACCTCATGAAGTTCAGTGGTGGGAAATGCGAAGTCCCGCACGTGGGGAGGAACATGTCCATTCACCAGTGCACACTGGGGGAAGACTGACTGGAAAGCAGCTCTGCAGAAAAGGCCCTGGGTCTCCTGTTGGACAACAAATTGGCCATGAGCCAGCACTGTGCCCTTGGGGCAAAGAAGACCAAGAGCCTCCGTCTACATTAGGCAGAGGATCACCAGCAGGCCGAGGGAGGTGATGCTTCCCCAGTTCAGCACTGGTGAGGCGCATCTGGAGTGCTGGGTCCAGTGCTGATCTCTCCAGTATAAGAGAGACATGAGCTTACTATAGTGATTCCAGTGCAGGTCCTTGAAGATGACAAAGAGACTGGAGCATCTCTCATTTAAGCAGAGGCTTGGAGAGCTGGGACTGTTCATCCTGGAGCAGAGAAGGCTCAGGGGATCTTATCCATGTGGATGAATGACTGATGGGAGGGGTAAAGAAGATGGAACCAGGCTCTTCTTGTTGGTGCCTAGGGGCAGGACAAGAGGCAACAGGCACAAACTGAAACACAGCAAATTCTGTTTAAGCATAAGACTTTTTTACTGCGTGAGTGGTCAGCCACTGGCCCAGGTTGCCCTGAGAGGTTGTGGAGTCTCCAGCTGTGGAGGTAGTCAAAACCTGCCAGGACATAGCCCTGAACAACCTCTTGGGTTGTTGGGTGAAAGGAGTCTTTGTGAAAAAGAGTTATTGGCATGCTGGCAAATTCAGCTTGAAATTAAGAATGCTTTTCCAATGAGACAAATGGCTCCTTTTTTTTTTTTTTTTAGCATTATTTATTATTTGTCATATCTATTTTACCAGTACTTCCTACTGGACCAACAAAGGTTAGCTTGAAGTATGGGATTCTCACACCACTGATGTCTGTAATGTCACTTTTCACAGAATGAAAGCTTCCAAAATGAGACACAGAAAAGTCACTTGCAATGAAACAATTATTTAGAACATATTCTTAGGGTTTTTTTTTTTCCTACTTAAAGACCTACTCTCCTTGTCCAAACTTCCAGATTTTTGGATGAGCATTTTCCCCATTTTTATTGCACTTAAACAGGAGGGAGGGAAAGGCTGCAGCTTGGATGGTGATTGGTCTCCTGAGCTATGTTTTTGATTCATGTTCCAGCTGCTGGGTCATAAGGAGCAGTTTGAATTGCAGAACAGACAGAGGGATTCCCAAGGGAGCTGTCAGCTCTACTTTTCCATCAGATAAGGGACTGAATGGGGCACTTGAGGGAGCTATTCACCTTCCCACGGAAGCGGTGAGGAGAAGGAATATCCATCAGTCTCTAGAAAAAGGAGTTAAATGAAAACAATAAAGTTTTAGAAGAAGTGACAATCATTTGTTTTAAGGAAAACCAGTGCTACTATAACTCTGCAAATAGAAACAGTTGAAATACACACAGCAAAGCTGTGCAATGGGTAGATATTTTCTTGCTTATGCTGGAATTGAACGCTGGAGTGAGCCTAAATGTTACTGAGTTAAAACGTATTCATTATAGATTTTAAAAGTCTGCTTCCAAGATGTGAGGGCTTTTTGCACAGAATTGTAGTTTGTATGTTGCTTCCTATACCTAAAAGTAGATGCCGTACTGGGAGGAGGAAGAGATAAAAGCTAAATTCAGTTGCAGGAGGCCAACGTCTGGTTCTCTTGGTAATCAGAGGGGAAAACTGAGCTTGATCAAGGGGAGCAGCAGCCTCACTTCCACTCAGGTGGAACTCACTTCCACTCACTTCCACTCACTTCCACTCAGGTTTTCCAAAGGTTCCTGAGATCTCCTAAATCAGGCCCCCGTCCTAAGTCTACGCTTAGGAGGAGCCCGTCTCTATTGATGATACGAGAGACCATCCGCATTAGGCTTAGCCAATGCCTGCCTTTGATTTCAGAGCTTATAGTGCCTGACAGCTTATTTGGGTAGTTAAGTATCTTTAATAGGCAGGCCCTTTTCTCTTTCTTGGTTTTGCTGTGAATGCCACCCAATAACCGAAGAAAAGTCTGGTACTTACTGGGAGTGGGGAACACCAGATACCAGGAGCATAGGTAAGCCCTGCAGATCTAGCCAGGTAGAGATGTAATGTGGTGCCCTTGAATGCCTGGGAGAGACCTCAGGAGCTTTACATGAACACCTTCAAAATGCCAGTCATTCTGCAGGCGGAAAATGAATGAAATTCCCCCAGAGTCAAGCCAGGTTCTAGTTAAAGCAGATAAAAAGACCTAGTTAATGGACCTAAACTAGAGAAATCTGTCATACAGGTCTATAAAGATAAGTTAGAAAAACAAAAGAAAACTACATTTTGCTGATTTATTCTAAGATCGTGTCTGCTTCTTACTCTGCACTTGGTCATGCTTGCTTGCCCAGCTCACACTTTGCATTCCGAGACTGATGAAATATCCTAGTATTTAAATCCTTCTTTATGGTCTTCATGGCATGCCCTTTGGATTTAAGTCTTCCCCAAGTGCCTCTTTCACCGCCACTTCTGATAGATCTTTAACCCATGGTGAAGGTCATGCCGTCTCCACATAGGAAGCACTCGTACTCCTGTGGCAGCTCAGATGTCCTCTCAGGTTCTCAATGAGATCATGAACAAATCATTAATCCACCAAGAGCCGAAAGGTTCCTCTGTCCCTGAAAAGGCAAGGTGGACATAGCACAGTGAAATGTCTCTATGCTCTCAACCTTATGTTTCCTATTACTATACAAGCTGTCAGTCATACCTGATACAAGAAATTAAAGTAAATGGTTTATTACTAGTTTCTGGCTGAGACCAGGCATGTTGGTACCCTCTTGCCTTATGGAAGTAGCAACAAGCTGGAGGTAAGTGACTTCTTGCCAGGCCATCACTGTCTCAGAGGGATATATACCATGGCAGAGGGGAAGAGAGAGAGGATTGCGGTGGCTTTTCTCCTTCACAGTGCAAGACTTGGGAGGACTTGGGAGACAGGGACCCACCTTCTGACTGCAGATGGGGACCACGCATCTTTGTTGTGATACCGGAAGGATGAAGGCTGGGAATCAAAACCTGCTGAGGCAGATGTGCATAAGGATGCTGGAATGCTCCACTGGCTTGGAAAACCAAGACAAAAAGGTTGGTTCCTCAAAGAGTCAATTTGCTGTTTTCTAGACAAAAGCAATTTCTCAGTTGTCAGGGACAGCTCCTATTTAGGAGGATCCTGTTTTGAAGCTGCAAATGAAAAGAGCCACTTGGCAGCTGGCCAGCAGCACAGCTACTTAATTTACCAATGAAAACTTTGAGGAAATGGGAAAAGTTTGCTAGAAAGCAGGTCTGCAGTACAGCAGACTCTGTTTCTCCTTCACGCAACAGAAAATCCAAGAAAAATTTGAAGGATCGCAGAAATACATTTTGTGTACCCAGATTTACTGAACCATACAACCATACAAGATCTAGCTGCTAGAGTCACTACAGTACTCAGAGTAACTCTGCATTTCATAGAATCATAGAATCACAGAATGGTTAGAGTTGGAAGGAACCTTAAAGACCATCTACTTCCAATGCAGGGACACCTCCCACTAGAGCAGTTTGTTCAAAGCCCCATCTGGCCTGGTCTTGAGCACTTCCAGGGATGGGGCATCCATAACTTCTGTGGACAACCTGTTCCAGTGCCTCATCATCCTCACAGTAAAGAGTTCCTTTCTAGTATGTAATCTAAATCTCCCCTCTTTCAGTTTAAAACCATTACCCCTCGTCCTATCACTACACTCCCCCCGATAAAGAGTCCCTCCCCATCTCTCCTGTAGGCCCCCTTTAGGTACTGGAAGGCTGCTATAAGGTCTCACCGGGGCCTCCTCTTCTCCAGGCTACCTTGGTCGCTCCTACCCTGAGTGCCTTTGCCCATGACTGACAGCCCTTGGACCACCTTGGACCTCCTTAGCTTTAAGGCAGTCAGGCGTTTGCCCTTTGTGTAAGGGTAAACTGGTTCTAGCCCATTAAACCTAGAAGCCTGCCAAATAAATATATAGATAAAAGGTAATTTCCCGAATGTCTACCCTTGGGATGCATCTCACTGCCTGGAAAGCGAGTGAAAAATCTTCCCTACAGCAGATCTTTAGTGGCTGGATGTAAGTACACAGAGACACCAGTGCCAGCTGCAGGATGATGATTGCAGCCCTGTGGGCAAATTGTCTGGGAGATAAAATCTGTCAAATCACAGCATTGCTGACAGGTCGGAGGCCACATCAGCGGGACACTCGCACCCAAGCAACTGGGAAGAGACCATTTTTTTAATGATGGCCCTTTGCTGCTTTCTTTTGGTGATTCTCCTCATAAAAAATGCCCTTCATGCTGCCTGCTGACACCTGTCAGCCTTATGGACTTTGAGATGAGTCAGCCATTGAACTGGGCTCAGAAATGTAAATTTTAATTGGAACAATAATCATTTTGCGACTCCAATGACATACATCTCAGTCAGCAACCCTCCTTAAGGACGGGCTCATGGGGCACTCCACATCCTCCCAATCTACTTCAGCTTACCCCAGCTGGTGGAAGAAACAGATTCTGTGGGTTTAGAAATAGATTCTGATGTTTAACTACTGCTGATTTTGAAGATTCAGGCGGCCAAAGTTTGCATGCCAGTCTCCTGCACAGTGCCTTACATCCCCAACTGCTCCAGCTGTCTCCCCTTCACCCACACCAACACGCAGTGATTTCTCTAAAATTTCTGTAATGCCCTTTGGCATTTCTCGCCTGAGATTCTGCAGCAGAAGGAAAATTAAAATTTAGGGCAGCATTAAGTTAATTAAACTTACCATCAAATTAATAACACAAGGAATACTGTGCAGACTGCATTATTCATTTTCATGTTTTATTCAGTAAAAACTCAATTTTTAATGCACTTAGCGTTACTGGAGGATTTCTGCCCTGCTCTGCTAGAGTTTTATGGAAACCTTTGGCACACAGGATTTCTGAGGTCCTTTATATAAAGTCAATGTAATTTTCACTCAAGTGGTAAAAGATTCACAATTAATAAAAGAAATGAGAAATCTCTAGTTTCTGGGAAAGAAAAAAATTTTCAAACATGGGGGATCAAATTCCTATATGGTTAAACAGATTAATTTTAATCCATCACCTTTCCTCTTTTCTCATTTCCTAGAACTCCTACTATTCTCCTCACCACCAGTTTTGTCCATCGGCAAAGTGCCAGTTCATCTTATAAAGGTTTTTCTAAAGATCTCAGTGCTGAAGTCTTGCTGCACCATCGTGGCACATCTGTTCCTGACCACACTGCAGGAGGTCCTTATCTATAAATAATGCAGTGAAATACTACATGATATGAGGTTAGGACTGTCAGGCTGTGTGCTCCTTCAGGCTGATTTTTTCTTTCAGTGCAGCCAGGCAATAGCTGAATAACATGGTTCAAAGAGCTACGGCTCTTCCATTCCAAGGGGACTGTGGATTATGGTCCAAAAGATCTAGTGCAAAATGAAATTATGGGCACAATAACCCAATGCGTGCTCTGGAAAGAGGCAGTGGGAATGTAACTTCCCTTGGAGAAAGGAAGGAAATTAATGAAAACTGGAACCATGGCACAGAAACAGCATTATTAAGAGGGAAGATGTAAGAAAGGAATGATTAGGAAATGTGCAGCTATTGCTGCAACAGAACACGAGGGAGAAAGAGAGATCAAATAAGCATATTGGGTGCTTCCTTGCTTAATTTCTACCTTTATTAAAGATTATAATGATACAGGAATGGGTAGACCATCAAGGAAAAGCTGCTGCTGGATGACAATGTTGGGGTTCAAACTTAGTGTCTTGCCCGGTGCAATGTGCAGATATTCAATGAAACCAGCAAAGCCGCCTTTTCTTTCTAAATCCCTCTGCTCAGAGAAAGAAGGGACCAGGTATCTCAGTCTCTGTGGACAAGCACCCACCCAAATGCCTCAGGATTGCTGTATCTGAGATCTGTATCTGAGCCTTGAGAATTTCTGGTATGCGAACCTTCATCCACTCATCTGAGTTTTTCTAGGTTTGACAGCCAGAGAAAAAAAAAAAAATCATTCATTTAGTAGTGCTAGAAATATTCTGATGCCTTGCTATTAAAAGAGAAGTATTATGAAAGACAGCATGCACATCCAGCATGTTGCGTCTCTGGGTCAGTGCTGGACCTTCTGGGGAAGAGGTGGCTGTGGGGAAGGGTCCCCAGCATCTGTGGTGGGTGGGGCTGGAAAAGGAAGAGAAATGCTGCAGTTGCTATGGTTGGCTTTTCCCCAACTGGCTGCCTGTACATTTGGGAAGCTGAGACTCCTGTCAGTGCAGCTGAGGACACAGTGGAGACCCTTCCCTACACCCTGTTCAAGCTGGAAAGTGAAAAGGGACTCTTGCAATGCTGTTCTTCTACCTTCACTCTACTTGCTCCATGGGGGCTAGAGCTCCCAGATTATGGGCCATTTTGTCTTTGGAAAACTGCAAAGGTGCTGTGGATAGTCCAGCAGGGTTGGATGGTTTTAGGGGTAAGACTGCATCAGATGTTGGGTTTGCCAAAGCTGGAGAAAGGCTTTTTCTCCCAATACACGTCCATGTGAGTGCTTACGCATGGAGCCTTCTGGATCCAGGAAAAGAAGACATCATGTTCACCTCTATTCTTCATCTTTTTCTCCCTTTCTTCCCTCCTTTACCTTCTTCTCCCATCTGCCCCCCGTTCATATTCAGTGAAGTCATTGCATTTACAATATTATTTTACTGACAGCTGGAAATAATGTTTAAAATCTTCATTTAAAAAAAATACAACATAAGCTCACCCACTCAGGATTGCTAAGGGATTGCTTCTAGACCAGCTTCTTTATTTCCTTTTAAAGCAGAGTCTTTTCTAGTTCTCAGCCACTTCATGAATTTTTAGCTTCTGTACTGGCATCCCTGTAGCCTGAAGGTTGATAGACCTTGCCAACATGCTTCAAGCCAGAAGCCTGGGGAGCATCTTTAGCATAAAAAATAAAACTCTGTTCCTGTGGCTGTTTGAAGAAAGGTGCAAAAAGCGGACTTTCGTTGTGTGATATTCAAGTGCTGCAGTGCCCAGAACAGAGCTGCTGTCTCCAGGAGGAGAATTCACAAGGCTGAGTGACACCTAACCAGTGAAGGAGGGAGAGGTGGGTGCCTCAAAGCAGGATTAACATCCTTCATCAGTCTGAGTGGGGAAATGAGAAAGAACAAAGGGTATTCCTGAAATAACAGTCTATTTGCTACTCTGGTATTTATATCCACTCCTTGATATACATCAGTTGGGGCCTTCTCTTCTTTTCTTTAGAAGAGAGTGTGTGAGAAAAGATTTAATTCTTTGTAGTAACTTATTAGGTTTCTTGCTTAGAAAACAAGAGACTTGATTTCTAAGTCCTCTTTGACCTGGAAAGGCTTGAACTTATGTTGCCCCTTTCTCATTTTTGCTAAAACTTGCAGACAACAATAACTTAAAAAAATAAAAATTATCCCCTCAAGGCTCATGGAAAAGGCTGGCTCCAAAGGCTGCATTATGATAATGCTGCAACTAGGAAGAGATTTCAGGAGATGAAAACCATGATAGCAGGAGACAGACCCAGCAAGCTAGGAGGTACCTTCAAGAGATCTCCCTTGTTCTGTGTTCTCAGCCAAGTTCATAGAAGTTCAGACTTTCCTCAACATCTACTTCCATCAGAATGTTTAACCCAAAACCTGAGGGTTCTCAGTCCTCAAGGGACAGGACAGGATGACTAAGCCACAGAATATGTACAGGGTACAGTGCTGGAAAGAGGGTTTGGCTCAGGAGCTGCTGGGGGGTCTGAGCAGGAGCTGTTGCCTTGCATGATTTCAAGCTGGACCTTTGCACAGAAGGAAGATACTGCTGCCAGCTGCTTGGAGGCTTTGACCCTGATGCAAGTACCTGCTGGTGTCAGGAAGGAGCAGGAGCTGGGAGGTTGCCCTTCATTTGCATCTCCTGTGTCCTTTGCTGGTTGCTCAGGTTTGCAAGGCTCCCATGTATAGGACAACTCTTGTCTTCCCCAAGTACTGAGTTCCCTCTGAGCGGAGAGATCCAGCCAACATCCCATGGCAATAATATTTGCCTGAAAAGCAGCAGCCTGGCTGTGGGTAATCCAAGGAAGTGGTGGCAGAGCATGTGGCCATACACTGGCCTGCTTTGAGCACTTAGACAGACAGAAAATTTGCCATTGAAAGGTAAATGAATGTAGCTAATGACATACTGATGTAGTGCCCAGGGCTTCTCAGCATCTTGCGCTGTGAATTTCCATGCCCATGCCTTCAAAACAGAGACATATTGCACAATGACAACTCAAAAGGATTATAAAACCATGTTTAGTTTACAGTGTGCTGTGTGGGTTCACTGACCCGTTACTCAGAGCGATATTTTTCATTTACTGGCCATGTAGCATGGCTGGATTTACGACGTGCAGCTTTGGATATCAACCCCGCCAAAGAATGCAATCAGTGTGGAATGGTCAGAAAAGCCACATTGCATGGCTAGGAAGTGGGTATTTTTCTTTGGACAGAATGCCCGGCAGTGCAGGTGGCTCATTGAAGGACCTGAGCACTCTCAGATTCTGCATGTTCATTCCCTGGCACGACTTCATTCTGGGGGGTGAGGGAGATCTGCACCTTCTGCATCCAGCCTGGAGATGAGGCTCTTGCAACAGCAACTGCTTTGCCTTTTTGCACTGTTTTCTGAGTACTGTCCTCAGGAGAAAATTGCAAATGGAGACAGCTCATGGTCATGAATTATACAATTCCCTACTTTCACATTAGGACTCTACAGCAGCCATGGAAATCCAAGGCTGACAGTTCAGAGCAACTCTCCTGTGTCTCTTTTGTTGCAAACATGGGAAGAGAGGTGACGTTATGTACTCCAGCAGGCTGTTGAGCTGAATAAATAGATGCTTTTAGATGCAAAGTTCATACAATGGCATTTGAGGATGCTATTTAGTAATTAATTCTGTGAATAAGGCATCACTGAAAGCATTCAGGCATCTACATAGTAGCTCTGGATGAGGGCTTTGAGAGGGACTTGCAGCAATAATCATAAATGCCAGCACTGTTTTGAGGAGGCGGGCAGTGAACGAGTGCCCATTGATAAGCTCTGGCTTAGTTTTTGTAATGTTTACCTTGTTTGTTTGGGTTGCCAGGCTGAAATTCAAGAACCAATCAGCAGGCTATAATGGATATATTTTCATTATGGCACAAGGAGCCTCAAGTGTCTTTCACTCATGTATTATTCACACAAATGGATGAACAAATAGGTGATCTACTACAGCATGCAAGTCCCAGGGTATCTGCACAACTTAAAAGCACACTGAGGTCCAGGCAAAGCCTCCGCCGGCCACTAAGCAAGGCTAAAATTTTGGATTATTGGAGAAGTGTGACCACTTGCCATGTTCCTTTTAACTCAAGTGCTAGGAGACTGCTAGACACAGAGGTGCCAAATGTCTGTGTGCTGAGAGCCCTTTAAGGTGTCTTCAGGATGGACATTAAGATCCTTTCCATCTATAAACAGTCCAGGAGACATGATCTCACTATAAGGACTAAGCAGTCACCTCTGAAAGAGAGAGGATGATTATATTTGTGCGCTGAAGAAAAGAAATACAGGTGTTATTCCCAAATCAGGTGTTTGTATAACAGTGATCCTGAGGCTAATGAGGAACCCAGGTAGAATTATTCCCAATTATTTACATTTTCCAGATATTATGAGAGATGCTTCTCAATTTATGTTTTTAAATGCTTATTCTACCAGGGAACTACATACTCACATTCACTGAAAGTCAGTTGGGAGTGATTTTTACATATTTTCTAGGATTTAATTTATAAGAGCTTGAAGATGAGTTCTCTGCAATGCTTTCTGAAAAGCCTGTAAAGACAGGGCTGTAAACTGTATTTTGTGGGAGACGTTGGCTGGTGTGCAATGGGCAGAGCAGGGAGCACACAGGAACAACCCCAGCGCCTCCTTGGAAAGCTGGATCCTCTCCCAGCCTCTGCCATAGATGAGGCACAGGGATGTTTCTCAGTCGAGCATTTCCCTGCTCGCATGCTCCTTGTTTTCTGGATAGCTGAACTGTGACTCAGAGCTGAAACTTCAGCTGGTGGGAGATGTGGGGTTTTTTTGGGCAGCGCACATAAAGTACTGTTTAATACCAACTACTCAAAGATCCAACTTTGGGTCTCCCAGACTGAGGACACGGGATTTGCGGATGTTCCTCATAATCTTGCCTTGTCTTTTCTCTTCCCATCTGTGAAATGGGAAAATGCTCCCTTGACACAAAAGGGCTTCCTGCGAAGAAATCAATGTGATAATGATGGGCCCATACAAACATTTTGGTGGTCAGAGCAAGGCTTAAATACCAAATTATGTGTCAAGGGGTGAGCTCTGAGCAACAAGAAGAGAACAACGTGTTGAGTTGCTGCTCATGAGCTGAGCACCATCCAGGGTGTGCAGTGAATGAGGTGAGTGTCCTCAGGCAAAAAAAAATAATCATAATTTCATGTAATAAAATACTGGCACAATACAGCTAAGCAGAAGGGGTGAAATGGAGCCTGCACAGGGCTGCCTTTGCTGTGTTATTTGCTACAACTTCCCCAGGACACTGCTGCATGTTCCACAGCTGTTCTGCCTCAGGGAAGCAACAGGTGCTTGAGGAAATAAAGTGTACCCTGAAAATTAGTTTCTGGGTTTATTTACTTTGTGTTGACTTCGTTTGTGTTCTTATGGCTACAAACAGACCGGCATGTGACTGTACATGTGTCTCTGATTTTTTTTGATCCATCCACATCTGTAAGTTTTTTTCCCTTAAAACTCTTTAGAGGTTTTGGGGGTTTTTTGTTTGTTTATTTTTTTGTTGTTTTTTTTTTTTTTTTTTTTTTTTTAAATACTGTCTATTTCTTCACCTTGATGACTTTTATTACTCTTTTTGTGGGGTGGGGTGTGGTTGTGGGCGTTTGGCTTGGCTTGGTTTTGGTGTTGGTGTTCTGGGATTTTTTGGGTGTGGGTTTTGTTTTTTTTTTTTTTTTTTTTCGGTTGGACTCAATGATCTCAAAGGTCCCATCCAACCAAAAATATTCTGTGATTCTGTGATTCTGTGATTCTTTCCTTTTCCCAGTCACCATGATAGCTCAAGGCTAAATCCTACCGAATTGTTTTCTTTGTATTTTACAGCAAGATTCCTGACTCTCCAAATAAGGAGATGAAAAGGGAAAAGAGCTGGTGGTTTCCATCTGTTGTAAAACTTCTCACTAAAATTGCTGCTCTATAAAGCTACACTGTGTTACAATTTGCTCTGAAACACTGCTTAAGAGAGGAAGAGGAAATGGACTGCTTGTACAGAGTGTCTTTAAAGAAAAGGGAAATAAAAGCAACAGGTATTATTGCAGTCAGATGCAAAGATTTGACCCTGATTAGGGATGGAGTGGAAGAATCCACAAGGACCTATGCTCCAGCCCTTGAAGACTGCTGTAATTTTGAAATTGTTGCTCCGCAGTACTTGCTGATGTAGTTTGACTACTTTAGAAATTACAAGTTTTCTTTCTATTTTTAATGTTTTTTTTAAGGTTACCAGAGTAGCATAGTGAATACGAATAAAAAAAAAAATAAAAAAAGGAACACTTTAAAAATATATTTATTTTTGTTCTAGGAAAGAAATAATGTGGCTTTAGCCATCCTGCTCCATGGGCAAGTGGAAGGCTTATAACTGGAGTTGTCCCTTGATGTCACCAGCAAATTGGGAAATGTCACTACCATTACCTGACAAGGAACACCCACACTGGAACCCCAAGTGGCATTCTGGAATCAATATCTTTTCAAAAAGATGCTGAAAAGGAGAAAAGAGTCTCCTCATAGGGTGTCCACTTCACTAGCAATCAGTGAAATCTGCCACCAGACCAATTCAAGGGCAGACTGGACTCCTAACAATAATCCAGACAAAGAACAACAAGCAAGGTAGCTAAGAAAATACAAGACCTCAGTCCTTTTCCAGCTTTCTCTCTGTTGCTTGTGGTCAGAAAGCATAGTGGTAGATGCATCCATTGCTACGTCTAAGTATGCATCCAAAGGAGTTCGATAGTCTAAACTATTATTCCTCAAACTTTTTGCAAGCCTAATGTCCTTTTCACTGCAGCTGTCAACCTGAGCTAGCCCTTTACACTTTTAGTTGTTGGCAGCAGCTCAGTTCCTCAAAGTGGGATAGGGGAGACACTTGCAGAGATGCACGCTTGTTTCCTGCTCTGGAGCAATACAGCCATTATTGGCAATCAGCCATCATAGTTTCTTTTCCCTGGTTTTCTTCTCAAGGTTTTAATGACATAAGGAAAAATAATATTTTAATAACTGACAAGCATAAATTTTGATAACGTCTCAGAAATTTTTCTTAAGATTTTTCTAATCTTCCATGATTCCCTTTGAACATCTTTTGTGGAAGCCTTCAGGACTGCAAATCAGTGCTTCACTTTGCACACACAGGGCACCTGCATTGCTTGGTGAGCCCCAGTCTCAGATGTTTGCCTCCATCTTTCCTGAAACCTGCTCATGTGTCCTTCCTGCGTTCTCTGGCATAGCATGGTGCATCCATCTCTTATAGCCAAAGCACAGACAGTTTTAGTAAAATAAGAGAAGTCATTCAAAGTTTGATTTTTTTACACTGTTCTGGCTGCTCCAAAAGATCTCTGCAGAAATATTTCCCAGAAAAGACTACAGCAATTTTCCTCAGGCCACCTGTGTCATATATGAGCCAGAGCAGCTAGTTCATTTTCAGTTATTTCATTTTGAAAGGTTTCTCACCAGCAGTATTCACAGAGGTGTTCATCCTTCTCAGATTGCCTGAAACCAATTCAGAAGCTACTTTGTTGTTTAAGAATAATTATTTCATTTCCATCTCAGTTAAAACACATATTTCCTATTCAGTGGATCAAATTTAAACAAGTATAATGGAGCTTGAAGTAACAGAGCAGCATGAAGCCTACAGCAAAGCCACATCAGTTTTGTGGAATCATCTTTTTTGTTTGAGGGAGATGTTTTATGTTCGATTAAGGGCATCTGAATTATTTTTTATTTTAAAAGATGGTTCTTACTGAAATACAATTCACTCTTTTCTGGAGGATCAGATCACTATGACAAAGCACTTGCCCTTTCACAGGGAAACATAGAGGTAGGTGTCAGTTTGAAGCACCTTCTTTCCCTTCACCCTTTTATCAGTCAGGGGACTCATGCTGCAAGTTGACCTAACCCTTGGAGACGTGTTACAATTGCCGAGAGCTCTGGGTCCTCTCCCTTAGCCTGGCTTAATTAGGCTCATCCATTCTAGTTCTCTATTTGCACAGGAGAAGTGCACCGGCAAGTCCTGTGCCTAGCAAGAGTTGGTGCTCTGAACTGATTTAAGGTGAATTTCCTTCATCCTGTGCCTCACAGCCCTGCAAGTTGAGCAGAGGTATCAATCGGAACTATGCACAGGATCATGGATGATGCAGTCTGCAAGGGACTTCAGGAGGTCTTTAGTCCAATCTCCTTCTCAAAGCATGGTCAATATTGATTTCATATCAGACATGGTTTGGCTTATTCTTCATCCTTTCCCTCACTGATTATCCTTCAAAAATAATTCCTTGTTACTCTTCAGATTGATTATCTCCTCTGCATAACCGTGGACAAGCAATTGCCAGTCAGCAGCTTTTTCCATTGCACTGGTCAGGTTTCCTACCTGTGACCCGCTGGAAGGGATGACTTTTAAAGCAAAATGTTCACATCAGAGCTGTAAGAAATGTCTCAACTTGGCCATAAAGAACTGAGACAGCAGTCATAATTACTTGCTCTTGAAAATTTTGCACTTCTTTACAATAAAACTCCTATCCTCCGAGTTACTAGAGAAAAAATGCTGCAGGTTGTGTCAGGTCTCTTATTTGTTTTACTCCCACACAGAGTGTTTGGAGGTGGATGGCAAACGGAGAGATAACTGTGTCTTACCAGGCACAGGTATAGATGGTAGCTGTTTAGAGAAAAGGTAGCTGATTTGCTTCCCAAATTATACATCTGAAGTGAAGGGTTCTTGAAAATCTGATGGAAAGAAGTAGCTTTGATTATATAGTAATGAACAGTGCCCAGTAAAAAAAGCAGTTTTGATGTACTGTGTTGTTTCTAGCACGCAATCTATCTCTTATCATAACCCTAAGACATCTATGTAATGAGGTCGTCTTCAAGTATATGACTGTCAATTCTGCTAATAACTGACAAAATCCTGTGCGTGCTTCTGCTATATCTTGGTCAGCAGGGAGCATTCCCGGTTTGATTAACCTAAGAGGTAAGCACTATTATCTCTGGGACTATTGTGCTATAGTTTATTAGGGATTTTTCATTATAGGTAGTAGATAACTTAAAAAAAAAAAAAAAGCATTCTAAGCAAAAGAGAAGAGCTTTCTTTCTTCCTCTTCCCCTGTAACTTTTTCAGAAAGCACAGTTACATCCCTAACTCTACAGTTCCTTGCACTGAATCATTACCAAGAGACATGTTGCTAAAGGATGTTGCTTTTAGAACAAAAAAGAATGCAAGAGACTCCACGTAAGATAATTCCACACTTTTTTTAATCTATCAGCTTTAAAAAAGAAAACCTTCCAATGTACAATTCACCCTTTTCTTACCACATCTGCCAAGGTTCAATAATTAAAGTGATTCAAATGAAGATGCTTTATCTTTTTTGATTCAGAACCAGCTTCATTTCAAGTGCTCACATGCCCCTTCTCATGGTTTCTGGTTTGGTTTTCACTGACATTTACCACCTACCATATTAAACCAGAGGACAAATACAGTGATTTTGTGAGTAGGTGGGTAAATCCTCTTTGAAGCTGACTGCAGCTGTTGGTGCTGAATATCACCCTATGAGTTCACCTTCCTGTGCAGAACAGCTCTTCTGAGTTTACATTTAATTGATATCCTGTCATGCTGGCCAGGTCCATTCTGCTTCTGGAAAGACGACACGTCAAAACAACACTCTTATAGCAACGCCATAGTAGTCTTATGACACTTATTGGCACACCCAGTCTTATTTGAAGCACTGGAAATGGCAATCAAGGTGTTTTGGGCAAAGCCACGTAGGTATGAGTTCCCACTGTGATCCCAGGTAGGCACAATATCTCTTGTAACTCTAGTTAAGTATTGCATCTGCATGCTTGTACGCTACCCTGAGATTTTAGAAAGCAACTCTTCAGGATGTATAGATAAATACTAATTAGTCTTTTTTCACATCTGCACTTTGTACCTGTTTTTATGGTAGCAGGTGGCCATGTTTTGCCTCCCAGCTATTTGTCCCAGACACCATACAGCAGCTCAAATATCCCTTGTTCTGCCACCTTTGACCATTTGAGAACTCTCCTAATTTTCCGCTTGTTGCTCAGCCGCTTCTCCCCTTCCCACAAGAGCCCTTCACTGGTTTTCCCTGAGGAACGCTGCAGGTCCTTTCACTAGTTCCTAACCTTTTCTGCTTCGGAATATCCCCAGTGCCTCTGCCTACCTGTGCATCCTCCCTGACTTACTGCCCAAAGGACAGGTCACAAGCCCTCCTGTCTTAGGTGTCCCCAAGGAAGTCCCCATGCTCCTCTTGGGGACCTTCCAGCAGGATCCGAACTTCCCCTGAGAAACCTCCAGCTTGTCCCTGCCTAGTTGGAACTCAACATGTCCTACACATGCATTACTCTCAGTTGTTTTCCTTCATTTAACTGAAAATATGTGCAATGCTATTGAGGTCTTCATTACTGATGCTTTGTGGTACGTAGTTGAGAGAATAAGGGTGAAGAATACCAGAAGGGTCTTGCTGTCAGACCGGCTAGTCCTGAAGTCAGAGAGATGAGAGCAGTGCTGAGGGGATGAGGTTGATTTCTTGCTTACCGATCTGGGAAGTCAGAAGGCAAGGAAAAGTGGGGAAAGACAAAAGCAAGAAGAAATAGGGGGTTAACTTGGTTAACTTGCTAGCTAGAGGCAGGCTGGGCTCCTCTGCTCTACCCCAATATACCCAAACTTAATTTACAGTGGAGGTGTGACCTTGTAGCATTATATGCATCAAACACACATATAATGTTTTTATAAAATAAATCCATGAGAGAAAAGGCATTACAACAGCATATGAACAAGCAGTTTTATATATATGAAATTCTTCAGGAGGAGACTTCCTGCACAAGTTCACAATTTGACAAGTCTGGAGAAAGAGATGGAATGTTTCAGAGCTCATCTGCATTGCTAACAAGTGACCTTCTTTGTTAGCTGGTTTAATAAGACTGACACACAACAAGATTTTATGCAACTTCCCTACTGATAAATGCATGGGAAAAATGTCAGTGGTTGATGTGTTGTGGGATAATGTATTCATCTTCTTCATAATCCTTGAGCTGCCAGTCTTTTTCATGCACAGCTTGCAAGAACAGACTTGATTAATTGATCCAAAAGGCTTGAGCCACTATATTAGTTTCTTTTTCATGAACTTTACTGAAGTCCCTCTGCTCAGGAATAAACAAAAATAGTGAAACTGCCTTTTGAAAAGTATGAATGTCTAGGGCCAAATGAGTGATGTCAGACTACTTGAATTAAAAAAAAAAAGTATGAAAAGATGCAATTTATCACACATATTATAACCAGCCTCCTTGGATAGACTCTCTTCAGCTTTCATTGTGAAGAGCTTCATTCTAAAAAGTGACTGTCATTTTTCTACATTTAGGCTCCTTTTTTCCTTTTTTTCCCTTAGAACAGAACAAACAAAAAGCACACTTATTTTCTATTTAAAATTTTTGTATGTTGCTGCCAGTGGGAATCTGTGAAAGTTCAGGTTCAGAACTTCATCACTTAACCTCATGTAGATGTCCCCACAGGATTCCTGGCTCCATTACACAAGGTGCTATGCAAAATTGAAGGAGGACAAAGTAGTGTTCCTAGGTTAAAAAAAAAACAAAACAGAACACCTATGAGCAGCTCATGAAACAGTCTGGCTTTTGGGTACCTTTTGCACATATTGACTTAGTTGTAATTACATTTCTCTAAACGGGTGCCTTCCTCTCTCTTCCCCACAGGTAACTTCTGGATGTATCTCAAGGTAGATAGAGCAACAGAGGCAGGAATAGCCTTTTCAGGCAGGCTGCTTCTGCAGAGACACTCTGATCTCTGTATGCCAAGCAGAGATTATACCAAAGTACTCTTGCAAAGCCTCAAAAGTCAAGCAATATTTTAATTTGAGGATCTCCGGGGGGATATTTCCTCTGCCTGATGTCAGTGCTGGTTAAGACAGATGTGAACAAGCAGACTCCTCTTCCTCTGAAGACCTTTGAGGACACCTGCCTCATACTCTGTGCTCTAGGTGGAGAGCTCTGGCACTTATTTTAGGGGGCTAGTTCAGGCACCTAAGATCTGGATGTGAAATGGATCTCTCCACTGCTTTTGTATTTATAGCCAAGGGCAGTAGGAATGAACCAGCTGAGTCATATCCCGGCAATTTGAACCCTGCTTCTACCTGGCAGGCTGTCTCGTTGCTATTTTGAAGCAGATCAGATCCTCCTGGAAGCATTTATATGGCACCAATCATTATGCAATTCTGCAAGCGAAGGCTTACAGAAAGCCCTGTGGTATTTCAAATACTGTGGGGGATTTCTTCTCATGTCAAATATAAAATATACAGCTATTTGAACAAGCTGATAGTTTCTCAATCTAATAAGTGACTAATTTTTGTAAATCGTGTATTATAAAAGTTTGTGCTTTGATTTAATTTCTGTGCCTCATTAAGGATTTCAGACTTCAGATCTGATAAGAACTGTTTGTTATTCTTTAAAATGACGTAAGAAAATGTTCAACTCTTGCTGAGGAATTAGGAAAGAAAATAAACCATTTTCCTGTTTTCCTAGTTTGAATAGATATTTAATTAAAGTGACATGCCTTGGGCAAAACCTAATTAATACATCATCTCTCTATAACTAAAATTAATGGAAGGCTTATGACTGCTGAGCTGCAGAAGGAACTGAAAAGTTCTTTCCTGTCTTCTTACTCATTTTTCATCTGACTATCCATCATTATTTTCTCATTGGAAGAGGGAAGCTTTTTTTCCGATCATTCAATTTTAATGTGTACTGATGGATAATTCCCTGCTAGCTCCGCTGCTCCGCCAACTTTTCCATTTTGATCCTTTCCATTATGACTTGTAGCCTGAGCAGATGCTATGATAAGGCTTTTCAGTGGAGGTAGCAAAGGCCCAGTTCAGTCAATGCGTCCTCAGACAAGTAATTTTCCTTGTGGAAAGCTCACCTGTGGGTGTGGGTGTGCTGACCAGTGTGTGGGACCTGCTGCCTCGTGCTCTCTTCCAAGGTGGGATAAATTTGCGTTCCGCTGGTGTGGCTTCTTGGGTTAGGGAGTTTCCTGAGGAATGCAGGGCATAAAGCTGCTGGGAACTGTGGGATCTCTTGGCGAGTTCATGGGCATCATTGGGAGAGGTGTTATACCCTCTCCCTGGGATGAGCTTGTAATAAGCTGAGAGGGCAGGGAGAAGTGTATGTCCTTCTGGCAAACGCAGTGAGGCAAATGAGTAAGGCAAATGAGCATGGACATCTTTACCTTCCCAATCACAAGCCCTTGTCTCTTTCCTCTGTGGCACTGGAAGCAGTAGCACCTGGTTGGTAATTGAGACTACACCATCACCACTTTGTGTGAGGTAATGCAGTAACTATTAACACTCAGAGCCATGCAGGATATGGTGATGTTGTGGATGAACCCTTTTTCCTATGGGATAAACCTGGTCTAGACTTTCCCTTCCTTGTCTGCTTTCTTGAAAGCAACAGTTCTGAGAGCTTCATCACCAGCATGCCTGTCTCTGGATTCATCCTCTTCTGTTCCTCCTAACTCCTGTCCATTGGTACTATTGATATGACCAGCCTTTCTGCCATTCTTCCTTTGTTTCTGTGTGGAGTGAGCTCATCTGTTTACAATGGTGAGAGCACTTTCTTGTCTCAGCTTCTTTGGTGTGATCTACTTCTGTCAGGATGCCTGTGTCTATCAAAACACAGTTATTTATTGAACCGACATGTGTTGTCTTCTGCAGCGTTGCTGTTCTGTCCCTCAGATGTTTTGTTTCACCTTCTGCTCCTTGAAGTGGTCTGTAAACTCCTCAGGCTGATGATCTTTTCTGTCTTATTTCATTTTTATAGGCTGTAGAGAAACAGTAGCTGAAGGTATTGACACAAATCCAAGACCTGCCAGGATGAGATTATCCCCACAGAGTGACCAGATGTTGATGATGGATAGTTGAACTAGATTTGTCGGGTGCTGGAGTTCTGTAAGGATTCTGCATAAATGCATGTCTGTGATGCCATTGCAGGAAGCCTTTGTGTAAGAAGGACTGGGTAGGAACATGAGAAAAACAGGACACGAATGAGAGAAAAGTGAAGAATCTGACTCATCTTGCAGTATGAAGAGGTCATGCTTGAAGGTGAATGACAGTGAGCGGAGAGGACACCAGCCCCCATTGCTGGGCATGAGGAGAGCTTCTGGTTTCAACAGGGTGGCAGGAATGTGGGGGAAAATCCCAAGAGGCTTGTCCCCAACCTCAGACTTCATGGGATGACAGAAAAAGCCAAATTTCTCTAAACTTCTTTTGATAGGTCCCATGTAGGTGCCTTAGTCCTTTTGTATATGAACAAATTGTTGTAGACATCCATTCTGGGATTTCTGTGCACTAGGGGCAATGGCTGTGGAGAAACTTCCCCACCTCTCAGCACTGCATTCTACACCTCTGCCTGTAATTCATATTCCTTTTCCATGTGTGTGCTTTATGGAAGGGGGATGTGTATTCCCCAGTGCACATGCCCAGAAATTGCTCCAAAAAGCCTTGCTCACAACGAAGAGGGGTGTTTGGTTCAAGACCCTTGGCTTTCACAGCAAAAGAAAGGAGGGGAGAAGAGAGGCAAGTCTGATAACATAGGAAATTGGAGAGGCATCTGGTGACAGAAATAAATGAGTGTCAGAAAGGAAGGGAGGGAAAAGGGAGAGGGAAAGAAGGGAGAAGAATATATTATCAAAAACAAAATCAGAAGCAGAATGTAGGGATATAAAAAATATTGAACATAAATATGCTGAGGGCTATTGTAGCTTTTCGTATTATTACATTTCTAGTTCATGCTGACAATACTTCGTAGTCAATTTGTTGGATCGTTTCCAGACAATAGCTCCTAATCTGTCAGTGGAGTTTTTATGAAACTTCGTGCTATTTCTGCCTCTCTGGAGACTGCAGTTCGCTCCAGTGAAGGTCTGGATTGTCCTCTGAAGAACTCCATGCCTTTCCATTAGCCACCTAATTAAGGAGACTTCAGCTAGCTAGAATGAATTTACACTGTAGTGATGCTTCTCATTAACAAAGGAAAATAAGGTTGAAGTTGGTAAATTCCCTGACTTAGGATTCAGCATGTTTTATAACTGGGATGAAGCATCACTGATGGGTTGCTCTAAAGCATCAGGTTGGGTGTTTCAGGCAGTTTTAGTCACTGGATGCTGTAAACCATCATTACATTCTCCTCCTGGAAGTGGTGTAATTTGCAATTAAATTTATCTTTGCTGCTCTGTAGGGCAAATGGAATACCTTGTGTAATGTGGGACTTTGGAAAGTTTAATATTAGTTTCACATTTGCATCCTGGCTCCCATGGCAGTCAAAGCAGGGCACTCTTGCACTCTGGCTTTTGTGGCACACCAACATTTTTTTGGGTAAAATTTTATATATGTGTAACATTTCTTAGTTCCTGGATGCCGGAATGGGTGTGAAACATTCAGCATATGGAGAAGCAGAATTATTAGCACAGTGAAACTGAGAGAAAGGTTTGTTACTCATTGAAGCTTGCAGGATTAGGCAATGGGTGAAGTCAATGCTGATCAACTCCAGGGCTGGCTTTCTGCAATCCAGAAGGCTGTAGACATATGGATGGGGTTGCGGGTGTAGCAATTGTCTTTGCTGCTGCTCTCATCCTACTTCCAGGATCACAGCTGTGCTATCCTAACCCATCGCAGAATGCCATGAGGTACTTCACACCTCAGTAATACATAGATATAGCTTCAGAAAGTGCTAATGAAGAGCCTAACTATTTCTTCCTACAGGTGTGACCAGACAGCAATCTATAAATGGTCTAAGAAAAGCCAGTAGCAGTAAGATGGAGAAGAGTTGGTGAGCACAGTGTGAGAAATGTGAGTGGGAACATGTGGAGAGCCAGAGGATGGAGAGGAGGGAAATGATGCCTTCAGCATCCCAGGGAGGAGGGATTTCCCTGGCCCTGCAAGCTGCTTGCAGAGAGGCAAGGGGGAATTTGGCATCCCACAGACAGAGCTGTACTGCACTGTACTGCAGTGCTGAGCTCCTTGTGGGTATGGCTTTATGGATATGCCTTCAACGCAGCCCCTGGGTTTATTTAGCAGCCTTTGGCAGGAGCAGTAGGTTAGGACACTGAAAAAGACCTTTTTTTCCAAAGATAATGTTCAAGTTGCATTTTTCAATGTTCATAACTGTATTTCCACTATGGCATCAACCCCCCCCTCAAATTATTAGGGGCCTAGAACACCTCTCTTTTGAGGAAAGGCTGAGGGACTTGGGGCTTTTTAGTCTGGAGAAGAGAAGGCTGAGGGGGGATCTGATCAACGCCTATAAATACTTAAAGGGTAGGTGTCAAGAGGATGGGGCCAATCTTTTTTCAGTGGTGCCCAGTGACAGGACAAGAGGTAATGGGCACAAACTTGAACATAAGAAGTTCCATCTAAACATGAGGAGGAACTTCTTTACTTTGAGGGTGGCAGAGCACTGGAACAGGCTGCCTGGAGAGGTGGTGGAGTCTCCGTTTCTGGAGACGTTCAAAACCCGCCTGGACACGTTCCTGTGCAACCTGCTCTAGGTGGATCTGCTTTGGCAGGGGGGTTGGATTAGAGGATCTGCAGAGGTCCCTTCCAACGCCATATCATTCTGTGAAACCCTCCTTCTCTCTGACCCACCAGACAGCATGAACAGGTATTTCTCAGTTTGCAGCAGTTTCAGCTGTGTTCCTCAGTATATAGCTAGCAATATATAGCATGCCCGGAAGAGGGAAACATGCAACTACTTTAAAAACAAGATGCTGCCATTCACAACAGACTCTGGTCAGGATACTGTTTTAGGCATTGCAGCATATACTATCGGTGGAACAGCACTGCTTCTACAGGTAGATGCTGTGTTGAAAAGAGATGCAGCTGGCACATGGCCCCATAGTCCCTTACTGACCAGTGCACCTGAGTCAAGAGGCACAAGTTAACGTTAACAAAGCTCTTTACAATCTTGGGACAGGGCATAAGGTGCTTATCTGTGCTGCGGCTGCAAATAAGCCTTTGTGTCTCCATGCGTGGCCATGACCATGGCTATGGTTGGACTAAGGTACCATGACTTCTTCAAGTTGTGAAGTTTTCTGACATTCAGGAAAGAGCTAGTGACCAGTAAAGACAGGAGTCAGCTCACCCAGCTTTACCTAAGAGTCGGGCATTTGCATTGCACTGGTTCTTTTGGTTTCCTCCGTAATCCATGGCAGATGTCAGCAGTTCCAGAGAGAGGTCATCCCACCTGCCTTGGGATGTGACATGAGGAATTGCTGTCTACATAAGTGTAGATGATTGGTGTAGACTGAACACCTACTTTCCAGGTGGATAAAGATATGGGGAAATGATCTCCTCTGACGTTACTTTTTTGTTTGCAGACTGTCCATAGCTGGACTGACCTTTATAAATGCCTTGTTCAGTGTTCAGATCTTTTTCCGATTTCCCTGAAAAGATTCCAGACTGTAACAGTCAGCAAAATCTTGCTTCTTTGGAGCACTTCTTGGAGGCTTTCTACTTATACCATGTTTTAACTTGCTGAATGGATTAATACATAAACAAGTTGAGCAGATGTAATAACAAGCATTGCTTCAGATGCATCAGCTGAAATGAGCCCGGTTTAATGACTGGGCAAGTTCATACCAGTCACTGTGTGACTTTCTTATCCAATACAAATGCAGCTCTCTGCACAACTGGATGACCTGGGACTGCTTGGCACTTAAGTGCATCCCTCAGGGTCTGGGCGTGAGGGCTATTGATGCCTGGATGAGTGCAGCTGACACTGCAGCTAGGACAACGAACACTGCTGTGGTGCTGTGCTCTGTCTCTATGGGATTCAGCTCTCACTGTGTTTGGGATGGCTCTTCCTTGGCAGGCAGGAGGAAAACGGAGCCACTGGCACATTTTCTCCTCTGAATCCTGCTGACTTCAGTCAGTGTGGCGGAAACCTTTCCAGTGTCTTAGTCATTCAAGGTGCTCTGTGATCCCAAGGGGCTGGGACAGGTGATCCCTTAGATTCAAATGCAAAAGCATGAATTCCCCAGTGAAGTTAAACAAATAAAGGTGAGCTGGGCTGAGTTTTGGTGATCTTTTTCCCTGCTTCCCAGCCTTGTCTGTGCTGCAGAGGCAGTCATGGTGCTAGGACCGAATTCTGTGAAACCACCTGGTTCCCAGTCCCAGATATCCAGGCACTAGGAACGTATTTCTACAAGCAATCAAAAAAATAAAAATAAAATAAAATAAAAAAAATAATGGGGCTCTGCCACTTGAAACACACATCCTTATTCAGGACTTCCGACCAGAAAAGGATTTCTCAGGTTTTCATGGAATTGAAGAGGGAAGGACTCCTTTTTGCCTAGCTGCTCTATGTTGTAGGAAACAAGCCATTTGGCCTTTATATTTTCTGTCAGAGGAATTTGACTTTATTCCTAATATTGAGTCAATAACAAATCTTTGTATTTCATGATCACAGCTTAGAAAGAATGCAAAGTTCAGCAGGCTTCAACCATGTAGGTTTTGAGCTCTACATGGCTGAAGGCTCCAGCAGTTCAGAAGTCCAACATTCATGCACGGGGTGAAGTCGTCTGACAGACTTCACACAGGAGAAAACCTTTTCCATCCCTGTTTGCTCAGTGCTCGCAGGATTTTTTTTTTTTTTATCATCAAGTTGTACCCTTCAGTACTCTCAGAGAGATGAGCGCTTGGATAACAGCAGAGGGGTTGCTACACATCCGCACAAAAAGGAAGCTTTCAAGATCCTTTTAGCATATGAATCATCCAGTGCCTTTTCTGCTCAGATTGTCACTAGTCACAGTTTAGCAGGTGTACCACAGGCTGTGCTGTGAAGAGGAATGGGCACTAATGCTTCCTTGTGCTTATAGATGTGCAAAGACGTCCCCTTCCTCCCCCTCATAGAATCATAGAATCATCCAGGTTGGAAGAGACCCTTGGGATCATCGAGTCCAACCATCTACCCTACACTACAAAGTTCTTCCCTATATCATATCCCCCAACACCACATCTAAACGTCTCTTAAACACATCCAGGGATGGTGACTCAACCACCTCCCTGGGCAGCCTATTCCAATGCCCGACCACTCTTTCTGTGAAAAATTCTTTCCTAATGTTCAGTCTAAACCTACCATGTTGCAGCTTGAAGCCATTCCCTCTCGTTCTGTCATTAATTACCTGTGCGAAGAGACCAGCACCAACCTCTCTACAGTGTCCTTTCAAGTAGTTGTAGAGAGTGATGAGGTCTCCCCTCAGCCTCCTCTTCCTCATACTAAACAGTCCCAGCTCCTTCAACCGCTCTTCATATGATTTGTTTTCCAGGCCCTTCACCAGCTTCGTTGCCCTCCTCTGCACTCGCTCCAGCACCTCGATATCTCTCTGGTATTGAGGTGCCCAAAACTGGACACAATACTCGAGGTGTGGCCTCACCAGTGCTGAGTACAGGGGCACAATCACCTCCCTACTTCTGCTGGTCACGCTATTTCTAATACAAGCCAGGATGCCGTTGGCTTTCTTGGCCACCTGGGCACACTGCCGGCTCATATTCAGCCGCTTGTCAATTAGAACCCCCAGGTCTCTTTCTTCCAGGCAGCTTTCCAGCCACACTTCCCCAAGCCTGTAGCAATGCACGGGGTTGTTGTGGCCCAAGTGCAGAACCTGGCACTTGCCCTTGTTGAAACTCATGCCATTGATTTTGGCCCAATGATCCAATCTATCTAGGTCTCTCTGTAGAGCTTCCCTATCCTCCTGGGAACCAACGCTCCTGCTTAACTTGGTGTCATCTGCGAACTTGCTGATGATACACCCTATGTCCTTGTCAAGATCATCAATAAAGATGTTAAACAGAAATGGTCCTAAGACTGAGCCCTGAGGCACACCACTTGTGACCGGCCGCCAGCTGGATTTAAATCCATTGAGCACCACTCTTTGGGACCTTCCAGTCAGCCATTGCTTGACCCAGCGGATCGTATGCTCATCCAGGCTGTGTGAAGCCAGTTTTTCCACAAGAATTGTATGGGGGACAGTATCGAATGCTTTTCGAAAGTCCAGGTATACAATATCAATAGCCTTTCCCTCGTCCAATAATCTGGTTATCTTGTCATAGAAGACAAGACTTCCAACTTTCCTCCTTGACTTCCAACTTCTCTGGAAAGTCAGTGATATGAAAGGACAAAAAATCACCTACGAAGGCATGAGACAAACACAACTGAAGGCACTCCAAGTGGTTTTTAAGGCATTTGGTTTAGATTCCACCCCCATACATTAATAACCAGTGCTGGAGCCAGTGCTCAGCCAGCGCTCTGTTGGGAAATAAAATGTCTGGCACCAGTGCCCTGAAACAGTAGGAAAAAATCTAACTATCGCAAACAAACAGTACCAGAGAAAGAGGGCTATAACAGCAGAGGCACTCTGTTTACGATGTTATATTATTTCATAGACAACCTGATCTCATTTATTTGTGGCAGTGGTACCACCCATCAGCCAGGCTTCACCTTTTTCCAAACCTTGGATCTGAGCTACCTGTGGAAGTGACTACTGGATGGTAGGTAAATGGGTATTTTAGCAGCATCTCTGCTACCCCGTACGAGATAAATATTCTGAAGGAACAGACCACAGTCTGGAACGTCTCCTCTACAAACTGATATTTAGCGGAATTATTATGCTCTGTACCCACGCACAGCAACCCTGCTATTCGTGTTAAGAGAGACACCGTGTTCAAGGCTGAGCCATAACAGAGTGGGCTGTGTTTCCATGGGCTGAAATGTCTAGAAGAGCCTCTCATTCTGCTTTTGTACTCTTGAGAAGATGGAGGAAAGTGATACAAAGCCTTCTTACTTTCAGACACAGGCTTGGTACTTGCTGCCGCACAAATACTTACTCCTAGGTTTGCCCAGGAGTGAAGCACCAAATGATTACCCCTCTGGGGTGGCGGTTTCATATCTTTCCAGAGAAACTTGCACCCTGGTGAAGTGCGGCTGACATAACGCTTGGCTGGAAGTTACAAACCTGAGCACCTGGAATTTGTCTGTTTTCACTTGGACCCAAAGCAGGCTCTGATCCCAGGAGCCACGTTCCCCATCCAGGGACCTGCATAAGGCTGGAAGCAGCATCGTGGCTGTACACAGTCACGGTGTATGTTCCCACACACAACACGGGGTATGTTCCCATGTTCCTCTCCACAGTTATTTGCAGCCTGATGCTGGTTTTCAGTGCTGACAGTTTACTTTTTTTAATGGAAAACGCCTTTTGCTGATGACCCCTTCTTCCTGAAAGTGTGTCTGTATTCCTGCAGAACTCCTAATAGAGAAATTCTTTCCTGGCTAAGTGTAGTGGATGTCAGTAATTACTTTCTTTCAGCTCATCACAGTTCTCAGGATTAAGATTAATAAAACACTGACTCTCAGCAAAGACGTTTAAATAAAGGATGGATACTTCAAGTTCAGCCTGCTATATTGATTAGATAGCTCCATTTATTTCCCTCTGTTCACCAAAATAGTTTGAGGCTGTTGCATAGCATAGACAACTAATGCCAGCTGTGCTTGAGATGAAGGGTTTTTGACTCAAATACCATTGAGAATAAATTTAAAGTGTTGTTATCTAGACATCACAGAAGGGAATAAAATCTGGAGTGTAAGCCCTAAAGTAATGGACACAGATAGCTGCCAGACACGGAGCAAAGAAGGAGGTCTGGCTCTCTAACAAAGCACATCTGACTTGTGTTCAGCCTAACCCCATGCCACCATAGGCTGGAAAGCAGGAGGAAAATGCAGGTGACAGGATTGCTAAACCACCAGGGGTGAGAAGCAAATACTGATGCCAGGGTAAACATGACAGAGCCTCTGACTTGGTGAAAGAAATGGGTTCTGCAAAGCAATTAGGAACTCATAAGGAGCAAATGAGGAGGACTGGACAGTGGGGAAGATGACCCAGCAATATCCAATGTTAGAAATAGCACAAGGATCTGACTTCCCATTACATGACAATTTTTTATTGGCACAAACTGAGACTCTTCCTGATTGTTTCTCCTGCTGTATAATTTTCAAGAGTAACTGAAAATGTGTTTTCACCACCTGGGCATTTCTATCTCAGGTATTAGGAAGCAGCTGAAGTTGTTCCTCTGCTTCCCTGACCTTCTCTGACTTTCACACTTTTATTTAAAGAAGTTGTCTATTTTCCAAATCTCAGTAGCATCCACATTCAGCAGACATCAAGTGCACACCGTGCAAGATTTACATACACGCTCTCTATTATCTCATGTCATCAACTCAAAAGTAAAACGGCTTAGGCA
The DNA here is from genome assembly GCF_964106895.1 of Numenius arquata. Lineage (NCBI taxonomy): Eukaryota > Metazoa > Chordata > Aves > Charadriiformes > Scolopacidae > Numenius > Numenius arquata. The sequence continues at coordinate 110,180,150 of NC_133576.1, read as the reverse complement.
AAAGCGTGCAGGTACAAAGTATGACTTTATTCAGAATTAAGTGTTAAAATGTCCCTTGCTCTATGGTGTAGTTCAAAGTGATTGTGAAAAACCTAGTATGAAAAGGTTTTCTGACATTTCTGTAAAAGACCGTTCTGTGGACTGTGGGGTAGATAACATTTTATTCCAAGTTTACTTACCCAATAAATAGTACAAATTGCCCTCTTCTTCCAAGGGTTCGTCTTTGAGCACTTCATTTCATAAACAATCCTAATCTCATGCCATCTTTTTTGCCATCTCCAAAACTGTTTTGCAGGTGTACTAAGACACTAGATTATTCTTTGGGGACTTGCAAGGGAAAAGCAGAAACACCGCAGCACAGTATATGCCATACTAGAATAGTCCACAAATTTCCTCAGGGAGGAGCAGAGGAGTGAAGGAAATGTTTTAACACAACTAGATACCCAGTATTTGATGCTTTCACCCAAAATTTATCATGATTTTTTTTTGGGTGTGAAACAGCCTGTGAAGATGTGTGTGGTAAAAGTTTTCTGATGCAAAAGTTCAGGTTTTTTTCAGCAGTGCCTACTTCCTTATCGGATAGGCTTATTTGGCTTATCCTTCCTATCTCCATTTAAAAATGAGGTTTGAGAAAACAAAGCATATTACACATGATGCTTTTAGACCTCTCACAGCCCTCTGCCCCCTCCAGGGGTGCAGCGAGAGCTCCCTGTCTTGGCTCAACCTCAGCCTCTTAGTGCTGGGGAAGCGCAGAGCGTGTGGTGCTGGCGGAGATGACACCCAGAGGAACGAAGGAAAGTTTTTGGTTACCTTGAAGTCGTTAATTACCATCCACTGAACCGCTTTTGCATCACAGAGTAATTGTGAGTCTCCTAATCAGAAGAAATCCTGAACTGTCAAGGTTAGGAGCAAGCGTGACAGCTGCATCTCGTGCAGTTTGTTCGATGACACAAATGGTGGTGGCTGCTGTCAATCCGCTCTCCCCTCTTCCTTGTACCTGCAGCAGGAAGGCAATTTACTGGCTCATCTGATATTTTGATGGAGTCACAGGATAAAAAAGAAGCAGAATTGCCCTTGAAAGTCTTTGCTCTTGAAATCCTGGGTGCCTCTGAAAGTGTTTGAAGTCAAGGGCAAAGCTGAAGGCAGGGAGGGGAGAGGGACCGATGAACTTTCCCTTTCTCAGTGTCGTATCTGGGGTCTCCCACACCACAACATTTTTCATTTAAGTGAGAGATTAAAAGAACTCAGGCACATTCGGAAAGAAACAGCAGGCACAAAAGACTTCTGAAAAGCTGCCAGTCCACTATTTTAAGGGTCCACCAAGTTCCTGGTCACAGAAGTGGGAAAATTCCCAAGGGGAAAGGGCTCAATGCAGAAGCCGTCAGGTGCATGCTCTTGCTAACACGTGCAGCCCACCAGCTTTCTGTCTGCCTTCCAGCTTCTGCTGGAGCTCTTTCTAGCTGAATGACAGATGATGTCTGAGAGGAGGAGGACGAGCTGTGTCACATTTCTCTCAGTGCTGCCTGCACACATAACTAAACGCCTCTCTCTTTGCCAGATGACAGTTGTGCCAAAGCACGCGGGCCATTGCACTGTCTGAAGATTTAGAGCAGGGCTAAAAGTGGAGAGACAGAGAAGATGAAGAAGATGAGGGAATAGCATTACTTTAACAGGAGAATGTGGGCCTGGGAATTGAGTGCAAATCACCAGCTGGCAGCATGATGCTTTCTACTGTGACCCGTGCATCCCAGCAAAGAGCTATTAAAAATGGCAGTGAGCAGACACGGGGGACACATACCATGTTGTGTAACCCATCTCATTAAATGCTGCAGCATCTGTATTGTTATATTATTGTGAAAAATTTGAGAGAAAAGTGCTTTGCCTCCTCAGAAAGTTTATGTCTGAGCTTGGTCTCTAATTTTTCCTGAAGACAAAAGAGCACAGCTGGAAAGCACCATGGATGAAATATAACTGTGTTATAACAAAAATAATTTAAACCAGAGGCTAACTGGGTTGGAAAAGATTTCATAACAGTCCCACTTTGGACTTTGCACATTATCCTTCTTGAGACTGGTCTGGCACAAATAGTTGCAAGTTGCTGCAGTTGTTCAAAGTTGTCTTTGTTCTAGCTCTTCATAGTGCAGACCTGCTTAGAATAAGCACCTCTTTTGAGCTATCTGACCCACCAAAAAGGCATGTTTAAAATACAGGTGCAATCCTGTCAGTGGCTCCAGCAAGACCAGCACTAACCCAAACCTCTGACATGGCCAGTCCATAAGCAGGGTACAGATGTTTGCTTCCCAGCTCTGTACAATGTTCTACCGCTCATTCATCCTTATTGCATTACTGAGGAACCACTTGTTCTAGTCTGGATTTCAGAGGTGCTGTTGAACTGTTTTCTTGTGCTCCAAAGCATATATGCCTTGACTATAATGATCAAAGCAGAAATTAACAAAAGTTAGAAGGTCTCTTGTCCACATCAGCCTGTACTTCTTGCTTGTTATCCCTGTCCACAATTGTGTCAATTGACATTGGTCATCATGTCTCTCCCCTGTTATTCCTAAGTTTGAAGCTCCTCACTCACCAGTTGGCAAAGATGCTTTTGCCCCAGTTAGTCAGGTGGATTCCATCTTTGTAGCAGTCCTTGATCCTTAGCAGATGGGTACTGCTATCCCCTGCAGTAGAGAGTTTCCCATTGCTATCTCTTGCTGTTTCCTCCTGGTGCTTTTGTGGAGCTTAGGCCCAGATGGTTTAAGTGCTTCGGTGGACATAGCTCGCAGTACACTCCTCTGCTGCCAGAACACTGAACCTATTCTGCAGTAGCTGATCTGCAGGTGGAGCAGAAGCTGTCTCTGTGATGGCTATTAGGAGCTTCTAGTCTTTGCCATCCTGTGAGACTCCAGTTTCCAACCCAACAGACACAGACTATGCCTGTGCTGCTCCATTCATGGGAGTTTACACTCTTGTATAAGCAGGCTCTTGGAAAAGATGCAGTCAGTCCCTTTCTCATCTTCTCTGATTCTGTGCAGGCTGTTGAATACTTCTTGCATCTGTTACCTGTGGTGACACAGACCTTCCATCAACACAGCTCCTGCAGGTGAGGAATCCATCACTCTTGGCTGCAGTCGCAGTGTGAGGTCTCTGAAGTCATCCTCCTCTGGCAGCAGGCACCCTCAGGTTCCTCTGAGGGTTCCTGAGAATTCCCTGATAATCCCAGAAGTTCCTAGAAGATCTCAAAGCTGAGACCAGAGAGTGTTACACAAACCACTGTATCTGTTGACCTTGTGTGCCACATAAAGTGTCTCTAATACTACTTTGTAAACAGAATGTTGATCCAATCAAAATACCTCACAGAAACTTATGGCACTAATTCTGCTATAACAATCAAACTTTTTAATCTCAGGTAAAATAGTATCAGTTTATTCAAAGGGGCCTTTTTTTACCATGTTGATTGGTAATATATTTTCTTCATTTTTCCCCTGTATTATTTGAATTTATTATCAGCTTTTCCCTTTACTATTTTGCTCAAGACCAATGGCTGTCTGAAAATCCTGGACTGTCTAATTTTCTCTTTTAGATTCCCTGGCACAGAACAAAAACTTCTATTAACCATCTCTGCCTTCTCTGCATTATTATTGACAGTATTACCACTTCATCTATCAATTTGTCAACAGTACTACTGGGGCTTTTAAAATTCCAGATATTTTACTCTTCCCTTCCATTGACAGTATTATGGAGTAGGTTGCACTTATGTCCATGAAGAGGCAAATCCAATTTCTCAAGATTACGATCCATAACATTAATGTTCAAACTTTCAACTTTTCTTTAATACCTTGTGTCTCCATGAATGGTTTCAGCATCTCGACTTTGTACTCGGTGAGTGCTTTTTGGATCCACTCTTCCTGCTGTTCGTAAGAACTCAGTGTCCACAGGATGACTCCAGCCAGCTTGCCCTGCAGAAGACCCTTTTAACAAGAGTCTCAGAGTGGGTGGATAACCCTATAGCTTGTGCATCATTACCTGTTCTGCAAATCATTGCATTCAGGGCTGCACACTAAAGGCAGAGTTCAAACAGATAGAGCTGCAGAATAATTCAAGTTGGAAGGCACCTTAGGAGGGATCTAGTCCAACCACCTGCTCAAAGGCGGGCTAGCTTCAAAGCTAGATCAGAAACAAAATGCTAGTTATGTTAAAAATAACACATTGCAGGTTTCAGTCAGACAGCAATGAATGTAATTCTTAGTGGAGGCTGTGTTTATAAATTTTCAAAGGAAAAAAAGGAGGAGGAAGCACTTTAGAAAATAACTGCTGCATTTGTCTCTTTCTTCATTTGAATTTGTCTTCCTAAGCCTGGAAAAACATGTGGCCTTACCTTACCTAGGGATCTGGATGCAGCCTGAGCTTTAAGAATGAGAAGATCAGGATAAACCAGATGAACATCCTGAAAGGCAGGATGGTTGACTTGCTTCTTCATAGACAGAGGGAAAGAAAACAATGGAAAAGGACCTGGAGGAAGGGTATTAAAAAACCCAGCTCAATGCAATGACATAATTTCAGCCATAGATGAGGAGAGCTGCCTCCTCCTCTCTCCAAAGAAAGGGTTCAGCAGAAGTCTTAAACAACCTCGCAGAGGCGGAAAGCAAAGGTAATAACACAGCCCATTTTTTTTTCTTTATGTGTGGGTAGGATGTGCATGTCTTATAAAGTCCTTGATAGTTTTCTTCTATGATAGGCTCCTTCTTCAAAGTATGCTCTGAGTGAAGCACCCTCTTTAAGGAGAAGTATGATTCACCCAGCCCTCAGTTAGCAGATAAAGTGCTATAATGATTTATAACTTGATAATTTGATATAGAAAGCAGTCAAGTGTGATTACAAGCGGCGTAGGGTAGCCAACAGGGCTGACTTTAACAAACCCATCTGTATGTGAAGGGAACTGGGGTTTTTGTCGCTGCAATACAGACCACAACATGGAGAGTCATGAGTACTAGGGCCTTTGCCTGAGCTCAGATCACAGATGATGTGAGAGGCACAACAGTTCTCACCAGTTGCTGGAACACTGCAGCTTTTAATAAAGGACTGAAAAAATGTAATCTGGACATTCACAGGCTTTTAGTTTTGAACTCTCTTTATTTTTATTTTTATTTTTATATTTTTATTTTTATTTATATTTTTATTTTTATTTCTCTGAATGTTAAACATGTTAACTTTATTACTTAATGTTTAACAAAATATTAATCATCCTTTTTATAGGATAATGCTTCAAGCTACAATAAAATGCAGTCTCTTCATCCCACTGAAATATAGAAATATCTACTTCTATATATGTATATTTTATATATATACAAATAACTTTTAAAAACATATCCTATTTTTAAAAGACAGTTAGAAAAACATATGTCAGCATTTTCTATACATTTAGTGGGATAGCCCTAGTTCTGAAATGCACATTCAGCAGCCACTTCCACACTCCTTGTCCAAGTAAACTAGCTGCCAGCCTTTGGAGATGGGTTTGTGCTTCACAATTCATCAGTTCACTGCCAGAGCCCAGATAATCTATCACTATGAAGGCAGCAGTGGAAAATATGGCTGTGGCAAGATATTAGAGGTGGGTTAAACTTCAAGTATGTTCCTGAACAGTATTGAATTCGGCTCCTGGTTAGTTACATGGACTGAATCAAAACTTCAGCATGTGCTCAAGTGTTTTCTGGAATTGAAGCCTCCAGCAGCCTTAATGTGAAGTTAAGAGAGATCATTCTAGGCCCCATAATATATACACTTATTTTTCAAAAGCTCTGTGTATTCATAGCTAGCATATGTCATTGTATATACACCATTATAGGTTGCCTTCCCAAAATGGAGTTTGGAGGTGCCCAAGTCTCTTGATGGGAACACACCTGAATCTCAAAACTCCAGCTGTGACTGATTCAATCTAAATATCAACTATTTCCTAGTCTTTAAAATTTACATAATTATTTTCTAATAAAAAAAGGGTTATGTTTTATTGCAAAATTAGGATAGTTAAATGAGACAGTAAGCAATTACTGAGTTTATTATATGTTCTAAAGAACAAATGTAGTACTTTTATATGCTTCAGAAATACAATTAAAGCAGAAAATTTTCTCTTCCCTTGCCCCCCTAGATTTTAATTACCACAAAAACCTGATTACTTGAACACAAGAAGGTATAGCACAATAAAGGATGTTAAAGGAAGATAAAGGAAGAAGTAAACAGCTGGAGCAACGTGAGTTGTAAATGCTTTTGCCTTTCACTTTGCTGACAGGCACTGGACCTAAATTTTAGCAAGAGTCTGGTCATTTTCTGAACAATTTGGAGCAGTTCCCAGCTGCTGCTCCACTTTGGGTAATGGAGCAGTTTTACGTGCAGCTGTCTGGGTGAATTGTTTTAATGTCTTATTGGAATTACTATCCTTCTTTCACTTCACTGAACCAAGGGATATAATTACACACTTTATAACTAGCTGTGTAGCAAGTAAAAATTACAGTAAACATTGGAATATTTTAAGTGATGTCGTCAAGAGTCAGGCCGATTCCAGGTCCTTTCCTTACGCTTAGTACCCAGGAGACGCTGTAACTTGGTCCAAGGCAAACAAGAAGGTTGACAAGGGTGCTGATTGCTATTTTTGATGTTGTGGTTTCAGATAGAGCATTTCCAGGTGAAACCGTTTCCAAACTTTTCCAGCTATAGCTACACAGACAGCATTCACTGAACTACAACACACCAAGTACCACCCAGCATTAATATTCTATATCATAACTCCAGCTTAAATTCCCAGAGCCTGGTCAGCTTGCTGAAGGTAATTTCCCAGCCCACTTCTTTTTCCTATGAATTTTAAAATGCCACTAAAGTAAAAAGTTTGCCTTTCATAGGTTTTGTAATTGCGAGCGTTGTTCCTTCTCTGTAGTGGGTCTGTGTGTTGCAACTACTAATCAAATCCTATTGTGTACCAGAAAGTTGTCAACCGCATTTGAAATTTGCACACCTCAAGGGTTTTTTTTACATTTCTTTGTCTTAAATGTCTAATTACTTTAATGAGGGAAATGTTCAGAGGGGTGCTAATGCAGTAAAGCAATTTTCTATCTCTGTAATTTCCCCAGCCTGCTTTTTGGCAATGTATGTTGTTTCAAGTGCCTTGCAAGATAAACAACTTTTCATAGTAAAATACTGCTAGGTACTGTAGAGGGGTTTTGAGCTGGGAATGGAAGATCTTCTATGAATAGCTACAACTGTTCCATGAATGGTTACGATAAAAGGCCTCGTTCCCTACATATTCTTGTTATTGATTAAATAAAATTGCACTGTTGCCGACAGACTCTCCATGCTTTATGGATTTCTTTTGACCCAGCTAAGCCATGTTTTCTTTTCCTATTTAATGGTAAATATTGATTTTCATAGCTTCCTGTCATTTCTTGATTGAAAGGGCTGATATTAATAATTCTACATGGTAGAGAATTACAGGTGTCTATTAATTACACCATGATTATTTCTATCTGCCCTATCTCTTTGTCAGAAACAAGCAGGACTCTGTGTGTCCACACCTCGGTGCAGGCAGTGTTGCTAGGCTACTGCTGTGCCCGCTGGCACACGTGGGCAGCATCATTCAGCTGTGAGGATCAACAGTACCTGAGGATCAACAGTGGCCATCTCCTTCATGTATGTGGCTGACATGACATAAAACCTGGGGCTCAGAACGACATAAAAGGGACGGAAGGGTAAGAACAGTAAAAGGCAAAATTAGGTACCACTGTTATCAAAGTAGGCTCTGTGCATTGCTCTGTCATATGTCCCCAAAGACAAATTGCTTAGACGACAATAATCTCGCATGGTTAGTGAATAGTCCCCCTTCCCAGCACTGGGACAAGCTGACCAAACAGCAGGTGAAAGACCTTGCCTCTTCACCCCAGCACTGAACCTCTCAAACAAAAGCCACTGAAGATCTTACACACCCCAAGTGGGACTTGGGCAACATTTTCGTTCCTGAATCCGAACCCACGTGTCCCCCATGCCCAGATTACAGCATCCCTTTGCTGATGGTGTCTGTGGGTACTGCTGAGGCTCTCTGGTAGCCCTTGAGCCCATGGGATGGGGAACGCGTGTGGTACTGGCTGGTGCCCACGGCACCCACAACCTGGCATGGAGCTGCTCATCCACTGTGGGAAAAGCAGAGAAATCTCCCTCCCACCCAGCTAAGCAGCCCCAGCCTCTGTCCTGGAGCTGGAAGTGCAATAAACACTCCCCAAAACCACTGCAGACCTTGCACAGAGCTACTGTAGCTGGGTACATCATTTAAACAGTACTTCAGAGCTGGAAAGCTTGCGTTGGTGGCTGGTAGCCCCACACGGTTTTGGGGCAGTGTTGTTACCAGTTAGAGTGAAGGGTGAGCTAAGCTTGGAGTAACCTAATGTGGCCTTTCTGAAACAGAAGCAGAATGACTGCTATTGACCGTATGGTATATGGTCCTAATTGAGCAGATTTCAAGCCACAAAATCAACTTGCAGAATGTGTCGTGTTGGCTGACAGCGCATGTTTGAGAATACAAACTAATTAACCTAGTACTAACCCGGGCACGGTCATTTGAATACAACTTTTCTTTAATTGTTGAGAGGGCTCATTAGCAAGTTTAAATCCTCAAGGAAGGCATCCCAGACACTTTCGTGTGTCTTAGACACTAATAATGACAACTAAAGATCGCAGCAGCAGCAAGTAATTTCATTGCAAAGGGCAGAGAATCCTCTCTATTTAATGTGCTTTTGATCTGATATACAGGAGAATACAGATACATCCACAGCTGTCCTAGGATCAGTCCCCAGGCACAAGATCTCACCAGCCTGCTTGCGAGTGTCTTGGTACCTTGGGTACCTGGCATCCTTCTACTCCAGAGCCATGTGCACATTCAGCTGCTTTTTGTGGCAAGAGTTCACAGACTTTTGTCCACAGTTTACAGCGCTCCCAGTTCCTTGAGGTTTGTTGGGGTTGCAGTTCCTTCCCAACCTGCCACACTTCTTGCCTTATCTTCCCACACATGCTTTCCTCAACTTTTTTTGTCCCCTAAATTACACAGAGGGAGCTCCTTTTCCTGTTGCTCATTTCTGGTGGATGTTCAGTGGCAGATGACATATACTAAAGTGATGCTGACAGCTGTGACAGGCTGGTTGCCTACTAGAAAAAGACTTGAACTTTCTTCCACCTTGTCCCAAACATGGAAGCAGTGCTATCAGCCTCAAGTACCCATTTCCAAAGCTGTCATTTATTCTTCTACAGCAGATGGGGTAGCTTAAACTAGTGAAGTGAGAATACCAATGCTCCAGTAGGTAAGGACCTCATCGGAGACCCAGCTTGAAGCACAGCTCTCTATCCGGGTGTCTACTTGGGACGAGGTGCATCTTCCTTTTTTTAGTGCTATGGGGAATAAAGGCACCCTACTCTGAGCACGTGACTTCAGCTGATGGTTTGCACGTGGTCACTTAGCACTGTTTTGGGTACATCTGAATGGTCCTAAAATGCTTGCCATCCAACTGCTCTTATCAACCCCCTTCCAAACGACCTTCTAAGATTCCTAAGACCAAACACCATTGGTTTCTCAGATCACAAGGAAAATATCCGCATTCCCTTTGTCAGCTTTCCAAAATCCTGGTCTGAGGCTAACATTTATTTCCATGCACCTGACTGAGATACACGTGGCACTTTATAACCAATGAATCTTCTTCCCTGTGTGACCAAAATACAGGTGCATCAGGACAACTGACTCCGAAGTCTGAAGAGAAGGTTTGGTCCTTTTGGTATATAATCAGCCAAGACACTCAGGGAAACCACAGTAGAAACAGGAAAAAACTCTTTTATTCCCTTTTCTGTCTCCAGTTCTACAATGAAAATGTGTTTAAAAAATGTATCAGACAATATAACAGCACAGCTTGCACATGTAGGTTAAAAATACTTCACCTACATCTCAAAATCTTCTGAAGTGGGAGAATTAAAGAAAGACAACATGTTTTGAATATTTGATTAACTGCCTAGGTTACCTCATTACCCTTTAGACATGATATTTTAGCTTCATCAGTCATTTTGGAAAGGGATCTGAGGATAAAGCCCCAGGATCTGCCATTGTAACAACATCATTTTCTCTCTGCTGCAGAAGATGGATTTGTCAGCGAAAGAGAAGACGCTGTTGTGATTAAGCTGGTAAGCTATGGCTTAAGACCTTGGACTCTGTATCAATTCTGCTGGAGGCTTTATTTATGTCATCGGGAACATCACCAAATTTTTGGGTCCCTGTCCTCTATTCGTACATGAGATGTCTTTTCACTGTTGCTCTGTCTGCTTCATCTATCTGAATTTTCTCTGATGTTGGTACTTCAGTATGTTTCATAGAGGTGTCTCCTCTCGGCAGGGACTTTTAAATATCCCTATTTAGAGATTATATTTCTTTTTACAATAAACCAGAAGCAAACCATGAACAACCCGGGAAGGGTAGTTACAAAGCTGAAGTATGTATTCTACTCAAGGCACTGGGCAAAAGCAGACTACATATCATAAGAGCCTCTCTGTCTCTGTTATCTATCTGCCTCTGTCTCAGATTTACATCCCCGTGAGTAATTTCTTACTCCTAAAAAGCACCTGATTGATAAGAAAATAAATTAATTTGTATGCTTGCCTGCACATGTCTTTTGGAAGGGAGTTTCAGGAATCGCTCCATGTCTGAGTGCGTGCTCCCCAGTAGGAATAAACCTGGTTACATTTGGGAAAAGCACACAAAAATTTACCTCAGAATTGCCCTGTTCTCTCTGAGACTTCATGAGCAGAACCTGTGACCATGTCTGCTGTAAGATAACTTGTGGCAGCCTTAAACTAGCCAGCTCACATCTCAGTGATTGCGGCACAGAGCCCGGGGGGACTCCAAAAAAACATGGGGGAGACTCCAGCTGCCCCAAGCACCCCACTCCTGGGGGCTATGCTGCTGTTCGTACCTGCTCTAGCTGATTTCAAAATAAGGTGGCTGCTTTTGGAAGCTTTTATTTCATCCTGCAGAAGTACCCAAATCCTGCTGTAAAACGACTCACTGATGGCTGCAAGGAGGCTTCGTGGTTTTACTGTTGAGCAGTGCTCTGAGTGCAGCTCCCCCTCTGTGTCTATAAAATACATCACATACGACCAAACATCCTAAGGGTCTCACTAAATTCCATTTGAACAGCCTGTATTTAAAAAAAAAAGTCTAACATGAAGACTCATTCTTACTGGATCCTTTGTAACAACCACGAAGGGTGCTGCTCTTCGATCAAGGCTCTGTCCAAAAATGAATATTACTTGGTAGCTTTAAGAGCAGCTGATAAATAGCTAAATAAAAGGTTGGAGTGTAAAGCACTGGACTGAATGTGTGTATTTGGTTTTCATGAGCACTAACTCTGTGGATTTCCACTATCCTCTGGCTGAGGAAGGAACTAACGATGATCAGTACAGGACTGAGAGTCTCTTCACAACAGGCTACCAGTAAACTCAGCTGATAATTTATTGTACAGCTGGAAAAAAAAGATTGGTTTCCTTAAGTGTTTTTTTTTTTTCCCTGCAGTTGGCATAAGCGAAAGAACAAGCACTCAGATTTATCGCATATGTAAAAAAAAAAAAAAAAACCTAAAAAAATTTCAAATATAAGCTGAAGTAAAGCTGGTGTAGATTTCAAACCACGATGAAATATTCCTGCTAACATGAGATATTGCCCATTTTGCTTCAATTCAGAATTATGCATCGAAATAAAAATTGCATTAAGCGCAAGGGCTCATTGTGCAGGATTGGCAGAGTTGTCTGTCTGAACCACAGCATCGCCTGCAGCATTTCCAGATGTATCCGTTGTGAAGGGAATGTCTTTTTGGGTGGAGCATTCACATCTCCAAAGTATTAATCTCTTCCAAATTACTTTAAGATGGCTGTATGATTACCAGCAGTGGTATTTTCTGCATTTCCTTTTCTTAAGACCTGCAGCCCAAACACTTCTGCAAGCATATACTGCACTGACTTAAAAAGTCAGACATCAGCTTGAATCAAATCCAAGATGCACTCAAAGAATAAATTCTGCCTTAGAGCCAGATTTTTTTACAAATAGTTGGGGAAGTCTTCATGTGAGCAAGTAGTGGGGGACAGCATGTTGTTCCCATCTCTAGAGAGCATCCATCCTGCTCCATCCTGGATTGCTGCTTGTTTGGGTTTTCATACCTGTCTAAAGACCTTTCCTGTTTGGCTGATTAGCTGATTAACTGAATCACCACTTTTCCCTCTCAGTTTGCAGGAATAAGCTGTATTTCCCTTTAAAGATGAGTTCTGGATAAATTGATGCTTTAGATCCAGCAGAGAAGATAATCTGATGTGAAGTGATTAACTCTTCAAGTGAATTGCACAGTTAGTTCCATTAGAAAACTGTCTTTGCTGTTCACTCCTCTTAACTGCTCCTGCTTACACAACACACTTGTAAAGCTACGGGTTTAGATTAGCAGATTTATCTTAGTTTATGACTGTGCCACTGTGAATTATGTTAGTGGTTATGTAGTTTTACATTTCTTAGTTTTCCTATGCAACGGCCATTATCCTGCATCTGTTATTCCTGCTTCATGTTTTTCTCCCCTGTTTGTATCTCATTTTTGGGGTATATGCCAGCATAATGACATGCCATTGAAATCAGAGCCAGGACTCATTAGCTCTAGTAATTACCACCTTCCTCTGCCCTGGAGGCTTAGAGCATCACTCCTCTTCCTACTCTCAGCCAAGTCTTTCATTAGTACAGCCATCCACAGCATTACAAAACTCACTTGGAGCAATGGGCTGCTGCTATGTCCACCTAGAGTGCAGGGATGCTCTTCTTCTCTCAGTCAGGGGACTTGTCCCACCACTGAATCACTGACATAACAGCCAATGCAAGCTGCCAATATAGATTTGGAAACCTCCCTCATTATGATTACTTATGACTTCTTTCCACATGCAATTAGAAAACGTTTTCTCTCCAATACCACTCAGATTCCTGCCGTTTGCTTCTCTTTCTCCACAGTTTTCACTACTCTTTTCCCCATGGTAACCCTCTATTGCCTCCTTCATTCTCCCTGCTTTCTGGGTACCCCTCCTCGCACCAAAACATAATTGTGCTTGATTTGCCTCACATCGGAAAAGGATCACATTTGAAAGTATCAAAAATAAAATGAACAAGAAAGATACATGACTGCTTAGAAGATCCAATATCTCAGAGACTTCCTGCTTGTGCCATCATTTAAATTTTGATTAAAGTGAAGGCTGGGGAGGAAGACCTGGGGACCCTGTTTCTTATCATGTTGTAGATTTACTGAAAATCATTGCAGGAGTGTGATGTCCTGTTATTATCTGTGCTTTGCTTGTGTTGCTAAATATCTGTTTTCTTTTGATGGAAGTTTACTTAAACTTCTGTTGAAAGTAATTTTTACCACTCAATTATGACAAAAGAATGACAGTTGGGTTTATTTTCTTGTTGAAACATGACATAACTAAGATTATCTCTAGCATTAGCAACAGATGACTACTTCTTCCTTCTCTTTAAAACCAGGGGAGGATGGGAGGGCTGCTATTTTTGGACACTGAAGATGTTCCATTCCCTTTGGGTTGCTGAGGTTAAATATCAGAGTTTGTTTTTGATTTCTGACCGTTGTGTACCGTTGCTCTTCTCCTATCACTGCTAGCTTTTCTCCTGATAGACATTACCCTCTCTTTGGGCGTCAGAGAAACACAGAGTATGATGAAGAAATAGAAACGAATCCTTTGTTTTGTGGACCAAAACAGCCAGAGATCATACATCGTGGGGAAGAAGGCATAAAAGCAGTTGTGCAAGATTTAGTTAAGGTAGAAACATGTGGTCTATCTCCAAAGCCAAAGCTAGAAGAATATGGAGTCTGAGCTTTTCAGACCTGCTCCTACTCTTACCTTGGTCTTGTTTCCAGAAACCTCAGTGAGAAATGTAAATAACTTTGCTACAATCTGTGGATGATGTAATGTTTCAAGACCCAATCCGATTTTCTTCACTGACAGAAGTGTTGCCCTATATAGAATGTCATTGTGCTGGATCAAGGGCAAGGCCTTCTAGGGCTGTTTAGCACTGCAAAACAGCTTCTGATGTTTTCTGTTAGGAAAGTGACATCCAAAGTCTTATGCCATTAACTAGAAGATAAAATGGACCTAAACGACCTTTTTCTGAGACAATTAGATGAAGTTATAGCATTTACAAGTATTTCTGTCATACAAGCAAATTCATTTACATAAAAATAAAGCAATTTGTCAAAGATAAAGGCATCATTCTCAGACAGAAGTCCAAGAGAAGACTTTGCTTGTGGCAAACCGTGTGCTATTCAGTCGACTAGCCCTGCTTGGTAGTATTCTTGGAGAGCAGAAGTCAGATCATGAAGGGCAACAAATTGGCTTGTTCCCACTGATGCCAACGGATCTGTGTTTGGGTTTGGTTTTTTTTTGTTTGTTTTTTTTTTTTGTTTGTTTGTTTGTTTTTTGTTTGTTTTTGTTTGTTTTTGTTTTTGTTTTGTTTTTGTTTTGGTTTTGTTTTGTTTTGTTTGTTTTTTTTTCCCACACTGGCCACAAGTCTAAATCTTCTTTACTACAGAAGGTTTTCCAGAAGCAGAATTTGATAATTTTTGCCCCCAGCCAGATAAGAGGCATTTTAAACTTTAGAGTGGATGCTGCCTGTAAATCTAGCTAAGCTATGAGAGAAGGTGCTTTGAGGAAGGGTGCTTCCCTTTGTCTCCCTTCCTTGGGCCACTAACTTCACCATACTGGGGTGCAATCTTCTGTCAACTGTGCCTACGAGCATTGGCCACAACTGTCACATGCTTTGTGGAGTATGAGTTTTAGAAGTTCAAATAATATTTAAGATGGCATAAGAAATGCAGAATCTGAATTGTTTTCTTGGAGCTCCCTGGATCTTGGAGGAGCAGCTTGTTTTCACATGCTGAAATGGAGGTGGTGGTTTCAGATCTGGCACCTTCAAAAATACACTGGAGTAGGTTAATCTGGAGCTAACCTCTACATGAGTCTACTACTGTTGGTAGAATTACCCTAGAGACACATCTGATCTGCCATGGCTGTCATCCAGTAAGATACGTAGTCGTATGCCTACCTTTGGGCCAATAAATAACTTCAATCAGGTTGCTTCATTGCAGCTAATAAGGCTATTCATATCTTCAGATTAGGCATGCACATTTGAATATCCTGCTTAACTGAAGTCCACGATTCCTTATATTGGCCAAGATCTAGGTGAAAGAGTTTTATTAACAATGAACTCGAAATTACATATTTCAAGTTCCTTTCATTATCTCACCAGGGAGCATTTGTATCGTTAATTAATGAAATGATTATCTCAAATCAGCTTTAAAAGTGCTTGAGAATTTTGCAAGTATCACACTGTAACTAACAGAAGGAAGAGATCAACTTTGTTTGTATAGCTAAGCCTTCAGAATTTATACATTACATCATAGGGAATTTAATTTAACATTCTCTAAAGAGTTTCATGGATCTTTTCCTGCTAGATATTTTTTCATATCAATCTATTTTAGAGCTGTGGTTTTGCATTTCTATTCTAGTTAGTTCATTTTTATCCTTAAAGGCACACTGTATTTTAAAATTTCTGAATCTTCCCTACACTTTCACTTCCAAAACCAGTAAAAATATTTTTTTGAGAAGTATGTTATTTATTTTGTATTTGTCAGAATGAGTTAATAATGCATCACGGTGTTATAACTAATGCCTGCAGGTTTGCCAACCGCTGTACTGGAGAAACAGCCTGGTTTTAAACACACTGTAAAAGGTAAGAGGCCATCTAATCTCTTGTTTTTCCTTCTCAGACCTTGAAAACTCATGTGCCTCTGCACGCACAGGGACAGATATTGTATTATTCAGCCAGCCCCGTGAAAAGTGAAGTTGTTGGTGTGGGAAGCGGTGTGCAAGTCTCTCTTGGTTCAAGTTTCAGACTATCTGGTCAAGCTGTGCTGGCTGTCCAGGTGACACAGGACCAGACTCAGGGGCCCTGATTTTGTAGGTTATGTGTGCTAAATTGGAGGTTATGACTTTTAAAGATGAGGGGGGATTTGAAAAAGGAGAAGCAGCCAGCAGGGCAAATGTAAGATTTACTTTTTCCCATATGTCTTTTTCTTGGCTGTCATGGCCTTTTCATGGCCTTTCTAGCCCCAGGGTGTTAGTTTAGACCAGTTCACATTTGGACTAGAAAATGAATATGCAGTGCACACGTTGGCTTTGGTGAGCTTTGTTCTTCATGTCTGCAGGTGCCCTACTTTTTCTCTGTCTACACGATTCCACTTTGTGTCTGTTCAGGTAACAGGCTGATGTCTCCTCACACCTCAAACTTCCCTTGATACATCCCTTCTCTTGGCTTCTCCCAATGTGTGCCCCAGTGGTTTTGACATTCAGCCCCTTATACTGCTACTCCTCCACGAGCCCACTCAAACATTCCCAGGAGTTGTTCTTATAAACCCTTGGCCCATGAGCAGGGCTTTCAAGCTCTCCTTGTGTGTGCCCTGAAATGTTCCTTAATATTTGGTTTCAAAAGCTGGTATGGAACATGCTGGTAGACACCACTTTCTTCTGGAAGTCTGTGGGTTTCTGGCTGAATCCTTTTCTCTGCATGTCCATGAAACTCCAGATGGGTGAAACAAACCCTGCTCTTGGCATTGCTTCCCTTAAAAAAACCTATTGTTGTTTAAAGCCCTCAGGCTATAAACTGTTGCGTCTCTGAAATGCATTTGTACTGCACAAAAATGCATTGATGTACTGCACAAAAATCACAGAACAAGAAGACATGCCTACTTAGATAGGGGGATGCCTATTAGATATTATGAAGAAATTCTTTACTTCCTTAATTCTTTACTTACTTAATTAGATATTAGGAAGAAATTCTTTACTCTGAGGGTGGTGAGGCACTGGAACAGGCTGCCCATGGAAGTTGTGGATGCCCCATCCCTGCAAGTGTTTAAGGCCAGGCTGGATGGGGCTTTGAGCAACCTACTCTAGTCAGAGGTGTCCCTGCCCATGGCAGGGGGGTTGGAACTTGATGATCTTTAAGGTCCCTTCCAACTCTAACCATTCTATGATTCTACTTTCAACTTATTGGGAGGCAAGGTAAAAGTAGTACATCACACGTCAGATTCTTGATCAGCTCTAAGGGAAAAAAAGCCCAAACAGTAGTGGCTGGATGAATGATGTCTTCCCAAAACAGAATTAATTTTTGCGTTGCGGCTGAATTGACTGATGATGGGATGGCCAATATATGATGAGGTGTTGCTGTCAGCAGCATGGCAATAAAACACTGCAATAAGGGACAGGGACAACACTCAGGCAGCTGAGCAACATTTGTAAAGGTGATTCTACAGCCTTGCTGTTGCTGAAACCATGTGCTCTGATATGCTAAAGTTGCATGTAAGCTCAAAGCCAAAGGTTTAAAAAACTCTTATGGTATTTAGTAAATGGAAATGACCTTCAAAGGAATAGCATGAGCATAAATGCAAGAGACCAGACCTTTTTTGAGAAGAAATTGTACCTAATGATGGCATTTTTCAGGGCCCTGTGCCACACAGGCAAATCCAATGAGGGTAAATCCTATCTGTTATCCCAGGATAAAGTGGCAGATCCTGGAAAAAGACTCCGTCCCACCTTGCAGCAGCTCACCCAAGCAGTCACAGCGCTGTAGCTGGGGGCAGGCTGCCACCTCTGCCTGCCACCCTGGGCAAGTGCTCGGCAGCTGCTGCCAGGCCATTGCCTGTGGAAGCAGCTGGTTATTTAGATCTAGCCTGGAGGTGATTTTTGTGAGCTGCAGACTTTCTGCAGACCTGTGGCTCTAGACTCCCTGGAGGAGCGGAAAGAAGTGGGTGCGTGGACACGCAAAGGTGAATTGTGAGCTTCTCGTTGGGCTCCTGACTTGCCTATGAGATTTTTTATGGCCAGTTTTTGATGAAACAGTTCAACAAACTTATTGTTGATGCTTTCTGATAAAGTGGTTCTCACAGGCTGCAGTTCAGCCAGGCATTTCAAGATGTGTTGAAACCCACCATCCTTTAGAAAAGCACTGGAACATTAAAGTCAGCAGTTGTAAACATGCACTTAAAGCTTAAATACCCAAATAACCAAATCTGGTGATGTGGCACTGTACATCGTAGAAAATCTACATGCAAGACAAGTGCCTCAGGTGCCCAGACATGATATCTAGTGCTTTTTAAGATGCCCCTGAGCATGGCTAGACACATGGCAAAAAATCTGTAGAAAACTTGCATCTATCTGCAGCTGGAGGCCCAGGGGTGTATGCTTGAAATGCATGTGTGAGTTCCCACCTCCTTGGACATTCACAGTGGTGTAAACTTGAAGGAATGGTAAAGTCAGTTGAAAGTGGATTGTAATGTGAGAAGTTCTCTTATGAGGATATATTTCCATTTCCAGCTCTTAAGATTCTTTTTGGATATGTTTGTTAGTGTAGATCTTGATATATTTCTAAGAAGTCATCTTCTAACGCCCTAAAACCTTCTCCAAATTCCATTGTGATGTTACTGTGGCATACGATAAGCTAGTAGGGGAATTTGCTACCATCTTAGAATCATAGAACCATAGAATCATTTAGGTTGGAAAAGACCTTTAAGATCATCAAGTCCAACTGTAAACCTACGACTGCCAAGTCCACCACTAAAACACGTCCCTAGGTGCCACATCTATACATCTTTTAAATACCTCCACGGATGGTGACTCAACCACTTCCCTGGGCAGCCCAGAAGTTCCAATGCTTGACAACCCTTTCAGTGAAGAAATTTTTCCTAATATTCAATCTAAAGCTCCCCTAGTGCAACGTGAGGCCGTGTCTTCTCGTCCTATCTTTTGCTACTTAGGAATCTTCTGACAATGTTGCTCTGTTTTATAATATCAGAAAATATCTGCACTCACCTGCCTATTCTTCCAAGGAGCCCGTAAAAGGCGCAGGCAACTCAAGAGGGGAACTGCATTGATGATTGATGTGACAAGGACAATCCTTGCAGAGACAGAGGGAATCACAGAATCACAGAATCACAGAATCACAGAATATTTTTGGTTGGATGGAACCTTTGAGATCATCGAGTCCAACCAACAAAAAAAACCCAAAACAACCCCCCCCCCCCCCAAAAAATCCCAGAACACCAACACCAAAACCAAACCAAACCCAACCCCCACAACCACACCCCACCCCACCCACAAACAGACACAAACCAACAATCTCAGGCACTAGAGCATGCCCGAAGCACCATGTCTACACGTTTCTTAAATACCTCCAGGGACAGCGACTCCACCACCTCCCTGGGCAGGCTGTTCCAGTGCCTGACCACTCTCTCAGTAAAGTAATTCTTCCTAATATCTAATCTAAACCTCCCCTGCCGCAAGAAAGTCTTCTTCAGTTCTGAAGTAGCTTATAGAGACTTGTAATTCTACTCTATTTTGGGAGAGAAGTGGTGAAGGGAGATTAACACTTTACCAGTGAACAGAGGCAGTCACATAAGCAAATAAACTGAAGGACTTCAGGAACTTAAGAATCTATCTCTTTGATTTTAATCAGTAGTGATTATGCCAAAGTAGTCAAGAGAGAGCCAGTGTGACAAAATGAATGTTCAGGCTTTCCTACAGTTCAAGGTTTCTGAAATTTACAATGTTTGAAGCACCTCCAGGTAAACTATACAAAACCCAGACAATGTTTGCAAGATTGTATAAGATACTTGTTATCAAAACAAGGGAAAGGGAGAAAGACTCATCACTCATCTGCAGCAGTTGTATTTGTTGTTCTGTGATACCCTCTAGGTGCATGCTATACCCATCAATCCTACATAAAATATGAGCATTGAACAGATAATGTTATCTCTGCTGAGCAACAGTGATGACATGAAATGAGAAATGTCAGATCAGCAGGCTGAAGCACTCTTTTGTTTAAACAAATTTCAGGAATGGGCACTTGTCTGTGTAACATTTGCTTCTAATAATGCTTCCACTCATTAAATACATCAAAGCAACTTACCTGGACAATTCATTCCAAGCCCATGTGCAGTCAACTCATTGAGCCTTCCTGCAACACTGGCATACTAATTGAATTCTCTTTAGAGGTACTTTATTTAAGCAGAGAAGGATTATATCTACACAAAGTCATTTGGATACTGGCGAAGCAGTAGAATGGATGGGGCAGAAAGGTGCTTGAGCAAGTGTGTGGGTGAAGGAACGGACATTTCCTAGGGCAGCAAGCTCTCAAATGTTTCCATAGGGCTCTGAATGCCGCCAGTAAAAGTTCCATTCACATGGAGTCTCAAGTGTACGAATCTTGTTTTCTTTATCTGCTTTGTCACGTTTTGTTTGCCTGGTTTAAATGAGAAGAAATTTTGTACTCTTCCACAATATGAATATAAAAGCTAGAAGAAGACCCTGAGTATGTTGTTGCTAACTGAAGAAGCTGAACTTCAGTGAAACCTGTTATCTTTCATGCTTAGCGTTTTCATGTTAATAGAGAGCATGTAAGACCACTTCCAGAATTCATCAGATATTTGCTCTTCCAGCAATATGTTCTTCATTCTGTAGTCTGGTTACCTGTGAAAATTTATTGCTTTAGTCTCATTTGGCTGCATCTTCTGTTGCAGAAACACATTTCACGAGCCTCCATTTCCACTGTCTTCAATGCTGGTAAGTTGCAATAAATATCTTTCCCCGTCAGGCCTGGTGAAAGAGTTAGCTCTGGATGTAAATTAAGCACACAGCAATGCTTGCACTGCATATGCTAATTCTTAAAAAAACGGGTCAAGATTGTAGAGGTTTGCTGCACGATCCACAGAGAAACAGCTACTGCACCAAATGCTGCATGACATAACCTCTGAGGGGTGTGTGGGAATAGGTTTATAGACAGCTTGGGAAGTAGCTGTTCTGTAAATTTGGTTGTGAAATGTCGTTTCACCATAAATTAATGCAAGACTTCCAAAAGAGAAATAAATCAAAAATACATGAGAAATTTCATATTAATGCTGCAGTTGAGCTTTAAATACTAGGAACTAAAGGGGGTTGAAGTTCAGGATAAATGGCATTAAAAATGCCTAATGGTGCAAAGACGGAATTACAGAAGTCTAAAAGAATCATGAGCAGATATTGAACTCCCAAATGGAGAAACATCTGAAAGGATGTGATTGTAGCGACTTACACAGGCTCCTACCTGCTCTTGTAGTGACTCAGTGACACAACCATGGAGAGACCACCTCTTGCTCAGGAGCAGTGGGGCATCTGTATTGCCCTTTGTACACTCCTCCCCAGTTCAGAACCACAGGAACATGTAAGGGAGGCAATGCTTGCTGTGACCCTTACTCCTCATAATAAAAATAAAATAAAATAAAATAAAATAAAATAAAATAAAATAAAATAAAATAAAATAAAATAAAATAAAATAAAATAAAAAAAAAAAAAATAAAACTAGGAGAGGCACAGTGTAAACCTCTACCCTACAGCCATGTTATTGGCCACAGCTTTATGTGCTGGGTCCTGTGTAGACACAGACCATATCATAATCCTTACAAGTAAGGTCATTGCCTGGAGAAAAGGAGACTCAGGGGGACTTTATCTCTCTCTACAACTACTTTAAAGGAGGTTGTAGCGAGGTGGGGGGTCAGTCTCTTCTCCCAAGTAACAGGCAATAGGACAAGAGGAAACAGCCTCAAGTTGCACCAGGGGAGGTTTATATTGGATATAAGGAAAAAATTCTTCACTGGAAGGGTTATCAAGCATTGGAACAGGCTGCCCACAGAAGTGGTTGAGTCACCATCCCTGGAGGATTTAAAAGATGTGTAGATGTGGTGCTGAGGGACATGCTTTAGTGGTAACTTGGCAGTGTTAACTGTTGGACTTGACGATCTTAAAGGTCTGTTCCAACCAAAATGATTCTACAGTTCTATGATTCTAAGGATTAGAGGAAGTACAATATAGCATGAAGCGCAGAGACCATGGAGTATTAAGCATACCTTCTCAGGGATTTCATCTAGCTGGCTACGAACCTTTCACCACACAGCCAGCACAGCCAATTCCAGCTGACCAAAGGGATATCCCACACCATATGATGCTGTGCTCAGCAATAAAAGCTATGGAGAAGAAAGAGGAAGGGAAATGTTTGCAGTTATGGTGTTTGTCTTCCCAAGTAACTGTTAGGGATGATGAAGTCCTGCTTGCCTGAATCTAGCTAAACTTCTGCCTGATGCTTAGCCAGATCCAGGAAAGCCGCTTTAGTTTATCTATTAAACTGTGTTTATCTCAACCCACGAGTTTTCTCACTTTTACTCTTCTGATTCTCTCCTTCAGCCCACCGGGTGGAGTGAGTGAGTTGCCATGTGGGGCTGGACTGCCTACTGTGGTTAACCCACAGTGATAATGCTCTTCTGAAAGACCTTTGGCAAAATATAAACCAAGAAAATGGCCATATTTTCCACTCATTTTACCCAGTACAATATATTTCAAAGGACTTGTGGAAAAATCTGGAACTGTTGTTAGCAAAGTCAGCCTGGAAACCTTGTGTGCTGGCTGCTTTCTTCAAGAATCATAGAACAGTTTGAATTGGAAAGGACCTTTAAAGATCATCTAGTCCAAGAAGTGACTATTCAGCCTTACTATGTATGCACTTTGGTGGAGCCCCTTCTGTTGAGGGCATTTGTATTCTGAACAACTCAGGCAAACCGCTTGACTGGGAAAGTCTGAACTTCTGAACCCAGTGCTAGTGATTCACTAACATCTGGCCACCAGCACCATAATTGCATTGGAGTAGGAATGAAAAAAACCCGGTACCCAGCAAAGGTTGTTTAAGCAGTCATTAGACTCTCAAATAAATATGGTGAAATATTTTCTTGCTAAAATATTATTTGCAGTAATTGTGTATTTAATCTTTAACAGCTCGGTGTGTTTGTTACCTGTCTGATTTTTTATTCAGACTTAAGCTGTAACAGCTTATTTAAAACTGCATTTATTATTTTTCCTATGCAGGCTGCATAAATGAGTGTCAATAGTAGCAGCATGGAAATGAATCAATTTGTAATTGCAATAGCATTAAATATATTTTTTCTAGTGTCTGAATAGAAAACATTTCAGATGAAAAATTAATTCCACCCACTTGAAACAGGAAATCAAAAGTTGTGCTTTAGTCTTTGCCCTTTAAAAATATCTGCCAGTCAGCTTTTTTTTTTTATATATATATGTATATTTTAGCTTTTCTGTGAAAATGAAAGTCACTGTTCATGCTTTAAAATGGAATTATTTAAAGAAACAAGAACGAGGTCTGTGTTGGAAATATGTAATACCATACTTCAGAAAAACTTAGCTTAAACTGCAAAGCACTGGTAAATAAGTTTGTTTGGTGAATATACCTGAAAGGAATTTCTCAAACAAACAAATGGCAAATGAAGTAGCCATAAGGTATTTTGTGCTGTTGTCCAAGCCTCATGATTTGTGCATGTCTTCGTACTTCCTGTGAAAGACAGGTAATTGCAGTTGCAATTTGTCATTTGAGTGCCTAAAGCTCCAGCTATGCATGCAAGTGTGAGGGAGCAAGAGTATGCGTATGTTCATATATTCATATTCAGGACTACTGCCTGCTGAAAAACCCCATGTTAAGAATACGGGCTTGGAATGATGTACTAGAAAAACTCCTATAAATAATGAGGGAAATGGCTTGATAGAAACATTCTTAATGCCAGATGAATCCCAACTCAATTAGCAAGTCACGCATAGGCTGTCTGTAGTGTTCATTGGGAGATAAATGTTTTGGATATAACAAATGATATGTACCACAATTTCTTAAGCATATTATGAACAGAAAGAAAAAAATATCTTGAAAGTAAAAGTTATGAAGAGACTGCAAATGAAAAAATGCTAGAAAGAAAGAGAAAAGCCCAAGAGCAAGGCAAGGGGGCAGATGGGATAGTGCCTTGTTTCTTACAGTTCTTGAAGCCTAGTTGCAGACAACCAAGTTCCACGAGGGTGAAAAGCAGCTGAGAGAGATTAATCAAGGCCACTTTGACATGCTGGAGAGAGAGATAATAAATCTGTGTCTTTGGTTCCATGCTGGTCCTGGCAGCCAGCTAGCAACTCCTGGCAAGAGTCTACAGGAACCTGGCTATGAGGTGGGCTGGGGAATGGGGCCTGCGTTATCTGTTTCATAAATTACTTAAGATGCTGAAATGGTTAAAGTAATATATCACTGTTAAATAAAGTCTAGACAGCCACTTTCTGTTTTAGCCCCTCACACTTGTAATTCCATTTCCTAATGTGAGATTTCGGGTTTAACTGTTAATTTATTATAGTAAATTTTATGTTTTTTCTTTGTCTACAAGTCTGGACTATGCAAACATTGGATATTTCACTTCTTTGTATTTTGTAAACCCAGTGTAAATCCATACCTATGTAATTCTCTGCAGAGCTCTTCTCTTCATTAGTGGCTGATAACCCTATCCTCTTTGCAAGAAGCAAAAGGTGTTTGAAGATGGAATCTAGCTCAAAGGATAATTAGGATAATATTAGTAACAGCATAAAATTAGAATAATTAAATAATTTAAATTTAAGAACTATAATGTCTTTAACAATTAATTGTCCTAGGTGTGTGAAGATGGAGTCTGGCTCAGCACAGATGAAGGAAAACTGATTTTGTTTCCTGAGATTCCCAAGTGAAAACAAAGGTCTCCTGAGGGTCAACTCCCAAAGATAGTTTTAATTGTCACTGACAAAATTGCAAGTGCTGCATGACACAATGAACATGTCAGAAGTGAGAAGCTACTGTCCAGCTGAGGACACATAAACTTTGGAGTTCGTTAATGTCTTTTTAATGTATTTCCACTGAAATGTTACTTGAGGTAGTTCCACTGAAAAGTAGGAGAGAACCAGATTGTCCTTTTTGCAGGAGTTTTCAAAATGTTAAAATTTGTTTTAAACTAAACCTGTCAGATTTTGACACTTCCCAGAAAAATAATTAAGAAATATTTGGAAATCTGCTTGAGTGTTTTAGTTTAGTGATAACACTAAAATACTTCGAGTAATTTTTGCTTTTTAATACCATGATGCTGCAAAATCAAATGTCATTTCAAGCTGAAAACTCAAACTTTCTGTTTTGAAAAGGACTGAAAGAACTACATTGGCAGAATGTCCCGAGAGGACTGATTTTAAATTTTTTTTTTCTTTTCCTTTTTTTTCAAAATGATATTTCACTGCGAGTGATATGTGCCTACAGAAAGGTTCAATTTTTTCAAAGCTGTTTTTTTTCAGTGGAAAAAATATTCTGTAGGAAAATGTTTGACTGGTGCTAGTCCTCAAAACTTGTTGATCCATAAAACTTGAGGTGCCTAAATCTTATATAACTGCTGCATAATGCATGATTTAAAGAAGATAAGATTTTACAGTTTTTTAAGATTGAAAGAATGAACTGCAGAGATAAGAGGCTTAGCCTGAATATGTTAATTCTATTAACATACTCTATACCAGTAATGTCTTTCCTTTGCTATTTTAGACACATATTTCTGCCCAGCCAGAAGGAATAGCTCTGTTGCTTTCATTTCTGCTAGGTTACGGTATGGGTTAATTTTTCAATAAGGAGCTTTAGTGGATCTATTTGTGCCCATATGAATTTACATGGAAGACTGCATTTAGGCTTTTTTTTTTTTTTTTTCTCTTTAACTGCTATCCACTACAGCTTCAGCTGCAGCAGGCTGTATCCAGAAAGCTGCTGAACAGAGCATGCCCTTTGTATGGATGCAGAACACAGGCATAGGCACTTGAAAACAACAGGTATTGCAGAAAAACAGGTACTTACGGATACATGCCCATTTAAGATGAAGCTCTCAAATATGTCCATTTTCTTACCCAGAAATCGATTGCTATTCCCTGTTTAGTTATTGGACTCGGGTAAGGTACACAGGGGGAAGGACAGAGAGGCTGTTGCACAAAACATGTTCTATCTGGTGGGGCTTGTGAAAGGCATCAAGAAAAGGCTGTATGAAGGCAGGAGAAGGAAAGAGGCAAATACAGCAGATGACATGGGGCAGGCCCATGCCTTCAGTTCCTTTTTTTTTTTTTGCCTTCAGTTTTTCCCAAAAGGTTATCTGTGAGTGGATACTTAATGTGAGGAGTTGCAACATAGGGATACAAGTTTACACCAGAAAAAGAAAAGGTCATGATAAAGAATACTTCTATTCAAGTAAATTTGAGGCATTTTAACTGGTCACTCCCAAAGGACCCCTCCCAATGGGTACTTAGGGAGGAACTGTAGCAAACCCACCTGCAGGCATATCTCTTAGATCCTGGCAAAGAGGGCCCCAGAGGGCAGGTGAAGGACATTGTACAGATCTCTAAGAAGGAGAAAAAGGAGGACCTACAGGCAGAGCAGCCTACAGGCCCACCCAGAGAATAATTTGGTGATATACGGCAACTAATATGGGTTAGTCAAGAACAAGTCATGTTAAACCATCTATTTGGCTGATTAAAGGGAAGTAAAAGGTGTGATATATCTTGACCTGAGTACGACTTCTGGCACTGTCTTGCATAAGCAAGTTAGGGAAATATGATCCAGGTGAAACAATGATGAGTTGGGTGAATAATTACTTTAAAATTGCTCTAGAAACTCTTAAGAATGATTCTATCTTAAATTAGCGGCACATTTTAAGTGGAGTCCTGCAGAGGTCTGTCTGTTTTACCCAGTATAGACACTAATGACTTAGAGGATGGAAGATGACTAATGCTTATAATCTTTTCAAATGAAACAAAATTGGTAAGAATTGAAAGCACTTTGATGGGCAGGATTTTTACTCAAAATAATCTAGATATATTGGAGAAGTGATCCAAAATCAACAAGAAAGAGTTCAGCCAAGGCAAGAGCAAAGAACTGTGGCTAGGAAAGAGAAATTGTAAAAGGCAGCTATAAAATGAGAAATATCTGCCAGTGCAGCTGTACTGTGAAAAAGTATTTGAGAGTTGGAGTGGAGTACAAGCTGGATCCTTTCTGGGGATGTATTAGCAAAAGTGTAGTGTACAAAGCACATGGAAATAAACGTATGTTTCTCCACAGTGCTGGTGAGACCTCAGTTGGAGTACTGGTATTAGCCTGTAAAGTGGAATGAGAATATGGAAGAGACGTACAGAAAACAGGAACAAGAATGATAAAAACTTTGGATTCTATAAGAGAAGCCTGGAGGGATTGGCTTTTTCCTAGAAAAGAAGATCAATGTGCAGACATGACAACCGTTTGCAGTGTTTAAACTGATTGCTACAACAACTAGAGTGGTGATCATTATTCTGTGTAGCTGGGTGATAGGGTAGGAACTAATCAGCTTAACTAGCAAAAAAGAGGTTCAGATGTGAACTGGAAGAGACCACTGTGGGAATTTGTTGGATCATTGTTTTTGGACAGTATTACAGATCAAGATAGTGTCTAATAGAGAGGTTTTCCTGGGCATTGGTTATACCTATGAGGGATCAGAGGAAGGTGTTGAGAAACACGACTTACAGATCATCATCCAGACCTGTTTTCGAATGATTTTGTTAAATAGCATTACCTCATCGGGATACTCTGTTGAGAAGGAGATTTTTAAATTAACAGCCTTCTTATCACACAAGGACTGATGGACTGAGCAGGAGAAGGTGCTGGCAGGTGAAGACCTTGGTGCATAATATCTCATGGTACCTGGTGTTGGGAACGGCTGGCTGCACAAAAGCATGTGTGCACTCTTCTTGTCTGTCCGTCCCAAGACTGGCACAGTCTCTGAGAAGAGAGAAATTGCTTTGACTGTGCATATTCTATATTTTAACTGGGACAGTATTCTTGCTTGAGTTTTAAATTGAGTGACTAGACTTGGGCTGTGTGGAAGGAAGCAATTTTTTATCACAGAAAGCAATCCTTGCCAATCTCCTCAGCTAAAGATACTCAGAAATTAAATAAAAAGTTCCGTCAGCAGACTGACATTGCCAGTTGCTAGCAGGAATGCCTGCAAGGAGAAATACATTTTTTTACCCGGTATGTTTTTACAACCTGTGCTGAACTGCATCACCTCCTACCTTTTGAGTCTGTGAAAATGTGTAACAGTTTTCGTTTCCATTTGGGAGGCCTCCTTACCAGATAGGTAGTGCTAGATACATAATCTGGATACCTAATAATCAGGAAAGAAAGTATTAATTCACAGGTAATAGTGGCAGACAGTTGGTTTTAAGGTTGTCAAAGCCTGAGGACAGTACTCAATGACAATGACTTACCTGAGAGTGCAGTCCTGCCTTACATTAAGCCTGATGCAGTGGCCTTTTCTGCTACCTGGGAGAGCGATGAATTCCTGTCCAAAATGCAGAACTTGAGCTCCTTAACCCCGAGATCAAGCTGAAGTTCAGTACCCTGGAGTATAACTGCCTGACACGCTGGGTCAGAGATGACTTGCGAATATTGTTGGCAGACAGCAGTCAGTTTTGGGGCTGAAGTGTTGCAAGCTCATAAACCAGAAATGTCTTAACATTGTTGCCTGAAAGGTGAAACTGAATAGGAGCAAGTTCTCTTACAATTCCATTTCTTTGAGATCATCTGTGAATAGCCATAAAATCTCTTCGCATTTATGTGCGGGGAATATGAACTCATCCTACTTCAGCTACTACTTTGAGGGTAAGAGGAGGTTTAGCCAGTCAAGCCAGTGGGTATTCCCTTTCATCCTTATCATCGTAGGGTGCCTTTTGAACTAAGGTTGTAATCCTATGATCTGTTGGTGAAAACTTTGTGCTCTTGCCTGCTATACAGGACTGAGTGGCTGAATGTTGATTTGGTACGTTTTAATCAACAGACCGTTTCTGGAGGAAAAGTTTTTGTAAACTTTATATGTGAACATGTCTTCAAATGAAGTCACTTTCAGGGCTAGACCTGTACTTTATCACACTGGCCATAGGTTTCTCTCTAGACAAATAAACTAAGAGTTCAGTTTACTCTCCACAGATAAAAGTAGAAAGGATTCCTTTGCCAATATTGAGAGTTTGACTTGGTTCCTTGACAGTGAATTTTTAAATAGAAAATTATCACTTGACAGAATTATCAGTGGCAGGATGAGGGGCAATGGGCACAAGTTGGAACATAGGAAGTTCCATTCGAATATGAGGAAGAACTTCATTATGGTGAGGGTGACAGAGCACTGGAATAGGCTGCCCAGGGAGGTCTTGGAGTCCCCTTCTCTGGAGATTTTCAAGACCCGCCTTGATGCAGTCCTGAGTCATGTGCTCTAGGCAATCCTGCTTTGGCAGGGGAGTTGGACTAGATGATCTCTAGAAGGTCCCTTCCAACTCCAACAATTCTGTGATTCCGTGATTATTTGCTCTTTTCTGTATTGTGAATCAATCTGAGGGAGAGACTGCTGTGGGAATAAATATTACAATAATACTGAATAAAAGTGAGCTCTGAGAGTACAATAAAAAAAAGTAAGACCCGAGGGCACTTGAAAAAAAGATTACTTCTTACTTTAATGTAGATTTTTATGGATTTGTGCTGAACAAATACAGTTATATATATCCCAACTTCTGGAGCAGGTAGAGGATCCATCTGTAACTGAACTCCAGTAACTACTTGGTTTAGGCAGTCTAAAAATCACCAGATAAAGCATCAGATAAAAATACTTATCTAAGGAGTAGCTTAAAATTATCTGTACTGTCTAGACTCCTTGATGTTATTTCAGACAAGTCTTTTTGGTGCAGATTTGCCTTTAGGTTGTGAGGACACACAATTTTACAATAAATTTTCCAGCTTTTGCTGAATGGGAAATCCTGTGATCTCCTAAAAAACCATGTAATCCATGCAGCAGGCTCTTTGAGACTGTCCTGAAGTTCTTGCTTGCATTTGTACTAGGGTCAAAGATTTTTTGAAATTAGAAGGTATCACCAGGAAAACTCTTCAGCATATGCAGAAACGTATCCCTACTCAGGAGAATACTGACGTGCGTACTTTAAATTAAGTAGATGTACTGGCAATCCCTGCTTCAGTGGGACATCAGATTATGCTTGATGTTAAGGAAATGGCATAAGCATGTGTTTAGTAGGTCTGTTTTGATGTAGAACTTATGGAAGGACTTCAGGATTTGGTTTCATGTGAAGCCTGTCATTTTAGGAGAGCTGGGAACAGCCTCTCCTCTTTTTAATCATGTTTGCAAACACAGAAGCCCAAGCCCATCATGCTATAGTGTGAGGGACCTTACTGAGGGCTAACACGGGAGGCTGGTCTCCCTGTGGACTTTTCTAGGCAGCAGTGGTGGCAACCCTTTGAGAGGTGACTCTCCCTTCAGAGGGTCTAACTCTCACAAATTTGGGTGGCTGAATCTCACTCCTTGTAGCAGAAGTCAAATCACATCTAGCGAATGATCAACCCCTGTGCTGGCAAAAGGACAGCAGAACATGGTAGATGCTCACAGAAGAACTTTCATTCAAGAAAATCAAATATCTGCCACTTCTTACAGCCCACTCTGTTGCCATGTCCCAGGGCTGAGATGTTAAGAACCAACAACAATAAAGTCTCGGGAGGTTTACAATCTTAAGAATATGATTGGTAATGCAGCCTGGGAGTTAATGAAAAGGCTGGAAACCAGAGGTCCATTATTTTTTGGAAAATCTTTTGCTTCCCAAAGCAAGCTCCCAACTTCATAGGAAATGGGTCATGAATTTGACTTCCTCAAGGCTGGTATTACTGGCTGATTGTTTTTCAGTGCCAATGACCTAATTACAAGCTTTTAGCCATAAGGGCCATAAGATGGCACTAAACACAATGAGCCTACAATGCCTCTAGGCTGCACTGCATTTCCATGGTCCCTGGGCTGCACATGTCAGTTGGCCAACATACCCACAAGCCATGTTGCTGTATTAGGGTGGTACCAAGCTCGGTTTGAAAGGCACAGTCTCTCAGAAGGTCCTACTAGTCTGGGCTCTGTGCCTTTGCTAAATGAAGCTGTACGCCTTCTAGACAGCTTGGAGTGCAAGCAGCATTCATCTGAGTGTGGGCAGAGCCTACCAACACCGTAACAACTGGAAAGTCCATAGGCTGTATCCTGCTACTCTGTAGTAGGGGTGGATGGGACAGCTGCTGTACCTCCACAATGTGATGTAGAGTTCGAGGGCGTGAGGGTCCCTTTTAACTCTCCTCCCACCATAAAACCACACCTGTGGACCTCTGTGAAATAATAGCAGGACTGTCACAGAGTCCTGCATACTTAATGGGGGATCTCTCAGGTTACAATTTTTTAGGAGAAAGCACTTCTGAACTTAAATGTTTTGCTTCATTCTACAAAACAGAAATCCAACATTTCTCACAGTCCGGTGCAGGAACATGGAGAATAAAGCATCTACAAAGTGTTTAAACGAGGAAAGGGACCAACAGTAGACAGAGGAAAGAAAGAAGTCCATGAGAAGCAACAGGAGTTTCTCACTCCTGATAACTGTGCAAACCCCCAGTCCACATGAAAATTTGTCCTGACAGCCTGCAAAGTTGATGGCTGGTGTTTGAACCCTGATGAAGAGTGAGCTGCAGAGTAGGAGTGAAATTGCAGTCATTAGAAAGAAATTAACAGATTTAGATGAAACCAACAGGTACTAACAAACACTGCCACATCTCTTCCTTGGATAAAAATGAGGCTGAACACCAGGAAGCATGAAGCAGCAAAAGGAAATTATCCCATAGAGAGATAATATGGAATGTCTTCATTAAACTGTTAAAACTGACAAGTGAGAAAGAGATTAAACCTGAAACTGTTCAATTAAATAGTGAATTGCTGTATTTTTAATAACTAAAGATGAGGAACATTAATGAAAATATTGGCCTCTAAAGTGAATCTTTGACATTAATGAAAACATTTTAGCATACAGAAGAGCTTATGTTCTAAAAAGTTCCAAATGATCATAGAATCATAGAATCATAGAATGGCTAGAGTTGGAAAGGACCTTAAAGATCATCTAGTTCCAACCCCCCTGCCATGGGCAGGGACACCTCTCACTAGAGCAGGTTGCTCAAAGCCCCATCCAGCCTGGCCTTGAACACTTCCAGGGATGGGGCATCCACAACTTCCCTGGGCAACCTGTTCCAGTGCCTCACCACCCTCACTGTAAAGAATTTCTTCCTTATATCTAATCTAAATCTCTTCTCTTCCAATTTAAAACCATTGCCCCTTGTCCTGTCACCACGCTTCCTGACAAAGAGTCCCTCTTCAGCTCTTCTGTAGGCTCCCTTCAGGTATTGATAGGCTGTTATAAGGTCTCCCCGGAGCCTTCTCTTCTCCAGGCTGAACAACCCCAGCTCTCTCAGTCTGTCTTCATAGGAGAGGTGCTCCATCCCTCTGATCATCCTCGTGGCCCTCCGCTGGACCCGTTCCAACAGGTCCATGTCCCTCCTGTGTTGAGGACTCCAAAGCTGGACACAGTACTCCAGGAGGGGTCTCACGAGCGCAGAGTAGAGGGGCAGAATCACCTCGCGAGACCTGCTGGCCACACTTCTCCTGATGCAGCCCAGGACACGGTTGGCTCTCTGGGCTGCCAGTGCACACTGCCTGCTCATGTTGAGCTTCTCATCCACGAGCACTCCCAAGTCCTTCTCCTCGGGGCTGCTCTCCAGTCATTCTCCACCCAACTTGTATTTGTGCCTGGGGTTGCCACGTCCCAGGTGCAGGACCCTGCACTTGGCTTGGTTGAACTTCATGCAATTTGCACGAGCCCACCTCTCCAGCCTGTCTAGGTCCCTCTGGATGGCATCCCTTCCCTCCAGCGTGTCAACTGCGCCACTGAGCTTGGTGTCATCAGCAAACTTGCTGAGGGTGCACTCTATCCCACTGTCCATGTCACCGACAAAGATGTTAAATAGTACTGGTCCCAGTACCGACCCCTGCGGAACACCACTCGTTACTGGCCGCCACCTGGACATTGAGCCATTGATTGTAACCCTTTGGATGCGGCCATCCAGCCAGTTCCTTATCCACCGAGTGGTCCATCCATCGAATCCATGAGTTTCCAATTTTGAGACCAGGATGTCGTGCGGGACAGTGTCAAATGCTTTGCATAAGTCCAGGTAAATGACGTCAGTCGCTCTGCCCTTGTCTACCAAGTCTGTGGCAGTATTGTAAAAGGCCACCAAATTTGTCAGGCATGATTTGCCCTTGGTGAAGCCATGTTGGCTGTTTACAATCACTTCTTTATTCTCCATGTGCCTTAGCAAGGATTTCAGGAGGATCTGCTCCATGATCTTGCCAGGCACAGAGGTGAGACTGACCGGCCTGTAGTTTCCCAGGTCTTCTTTGTTTCCTTTTTTGAATATTGGAGTTATGTTCCCTTTTTTCCAGTCAGTGGGAACTTCACCAGACTGCCACGATTTCTCAAATATGATGGAGAGGGGCTTAGCAACTTCGTCTGCCAGTTCTCTCAGGACCCGTGGATGGATTTCATCAGGTCCCATGGACTTATGCACCTTCAGGTTCTTTAAGAGGTCTCGAACCTCGTCTTCTTGTACTGTGGGTGGTTCTTCATTCCCAGAGCCCCTGTTCTTGCCCTCCGTGACTTGGGCAGTGTGGTTAGGGCCCTTGCCAGTGAAGACTGAGGCAAAGAAGTCATTCAGTAGCTCAGCCTTATCCATATCCTGGGTGACCAGGTCTCCCGTTTCCTTCCGGAGGGGACCCACAGCTTCCCTCGTCTTATTTTTATCCCTGATATATCTATAGAAGTTCTTCTTGTTATTTTTCACATCCCTGGCTAGATTTAGTTCTGCCTGGGCTTTCGCTTGCCTGATCAGGTTTCTGGTGACTCGGACAGCTTCTCTGTATTCTTCCCAGTCTACCTTTCCCTGCTTCCACCCTCTATAGGCCTCCTTTTTGGTCCTGAGTTTGTCCAGCAGTTCCTTGTTCATCCACGCCGGCCTACTGGATATTTTGCCCGATTTCTTCTTTTTTGGGATGCACCTCTCCTGAGCTTGGAGGAGGCAATCCTTAAATACCACCCAGCTTTTTTGGGCCCCTCTCCCTTCCAGTTCTTTTTCCCATGCTACCTTACCAATCAGATCTCTCAGGAGATCAAAGTCTGCTCTTTTGAAGTCCAGGGTAGCCAGCTTGCTGCGCACCCTCCTTGCTGCCTTATGAATCTTGAATTCTATCATCTCATGGTCACTGCAGCCAAGGCTACCCTTGAATTTGACATTCCCGACCAGCCCCTCCTTGTTGGTGAGGACAAGGTCCAGCACTGCTCCTTTCTTCGTTGGTTCCTCTATTATTTGTAGAAGAAAGTTGTCGTCGACACATTCCAAGAACTTCCTGGATTTCCTGTGCTCTGCTGTGTTGTCCTTCCAACAGATGTCGGGGTGGTTGAAGTCCCCCATGAGGACCAGAGCATGTGAGCGCGATGCTGCCCCTATCTGTTTGTAGAGGGCCACATCCTCGCTGTCACTTTGATCTGGTGGCCTGTAGCAGACTCCTACTGTAACATCACCTGCCCCCGTGCTCCCTTTACTGATCTTCAAATATTGCATTGTCCTCCTTTACCTTCACCCTTTTGCCTTTCTTTCCTTTCGTTCAGCCATTTGATGTAATTTATGTCATTCTTCTTTCTTGCTTCTTCCTCTGGGTCCCTCTGGGTGGTTGGTTGTCCTCTGACTCAGATGTGCCCGTGCTCCCCTGTGCACGGAAAGCAGAGCTTAGGAGGACAAACAGCCTGGAATTTAGGGACTTGCCTTAGTGATAGTTTACTGGTGTCAGCTTGCATCACCATGAATTTTGGCTTGTGCACTGGTGTTTTGGGGCATCTACTACCAAGTCATAAAGTAGAACCAATTTTCTGGCTAAACTCTCTCAGTTTCAGTGTTTAAGGCTGTTTCATTAATGGTGCAACAGGTAATGACACTGTTGTCTGAGCCGTCAGGATTTGGGCATTAGGGAAACTGAAGAAAACATTCTATAAATTACTTTTTTCAGTTTTCCCCCCTCCTGGTTGAAATAATATTGAAATATTCCAATAACCTTTAGCAAATTCTTACTCAGCATCTCTGAACTGTTTATTTGTAGGGTTGTAAATGCCTACATTTCCATTGGCAGTGTTTCAGCTTTCTCCCTCTCTCTCTCTCATCTTTGAAAAATCTACTAAGGCAGCTTTGAAATATATCCTTAAAATATATATTTGGAATGTCTTTTACTTTCAGTTTTACCTTCATTCTCTCTTCTATGTCTTTTCCTTCCTTTTAAAAAACACTAATTTCTGTACTCTTCCAACTTGCTGATCGATTTGTTTTTTCTTCAGAAGCTGTCTCAGAGTTGTATAATGAAGCTCAAACGAATTCATTTCAAACCCTTCCATCATTCCCCCTTGGAATTTTATGACTGTTGTATCCAGTTCTAAAATGTCTGAATCTAAGATGGAAGAAGGTTCCCAAACAGTAATTCATCTAAATGTGGTCCGCTCCATAATTTCCGTGTTTGTGCTTGTCTCTGCCTCATACAGTTAACACGAGCAACATTACACGAGGGTAATATATCTGGAAGCAAAAGACAGATTTTTTCTTCACAAAAATTTAATATTGTACTCAGTACCTTATGTACTTTCTGTAATACCTAAATTAACATCTAATTTAAATTATGCAGAAACCAATGAAATCTAGGACTAAACCCCCTGCTCTTGCTAAAACAATGACAATGCAAGTTATTTCTTACTATTATTGAGGCAATAAAAGTAATAATGATGGATTATTTTGCAGTGCTTTGTGGATACACAGCAGGCATGAAGTATTATAACTATTGTTTTCGCTGTTGTTTTGAATACAGATAACAAGTTGTCATTCTTCTTAGCATCCTCCTTACTTTAAAAAAGAGAAGACTTGTGGAAGACTATAAGCATTCTGAAATGCACATGCGAAAAGTTCACCCTCCCCCAGTTTTCAACTATGAATCTATAGATCAAGGAAAAAATGCTGAGTTTCAAGGTGTAGTAAGAAAGAAAAAGTTAAAGGGTGAAAAATTTGCTCTTTTACTGATGGACTGTTTTTTCTTTGTCTTCTAATTTCTGAAATAGCTCTGGAAGTCTGAAGATTTTCTTTTCAATCAACAGTTCATCGTCCTCCCAACAATGAGTGTAAAAGTGACATAGTTTCCTGGGAGAGGTTTTCATTGCTGTTCAACAGCCACCAAGCCTGAGCTGGCACCTCTCTGCCAAAGCTGAACTTTCAAGCCTGGTACAGCTCACAGTGGAAAGGAAAGAGACATGACAAAGTTATCAGGCTGGTCATGGGATTTGCAAATAAAGACCGTTAAAGTGATTTAGTTTATTAGGCAGGCAGTGGAGAATGTGAAGTCCATCTTTAATTTATTTCTTTGATGTTATTTTTTGCTGCTCAGCAATGTACGTTTGTGTCATATGCGTTTCAGCAAGGTCTTCATCATGCGTCCACTGGGAGACTTCCAGTATTTTAATGTAAAGGCAATTTGTTTGGTCCTTGCCTATTATTAATGCTCTAGTTTATCAGAAAAGTCAGAGCTTATTGTGTGTTGTTCCTGGCAGTTCAGGAGCTTAGAAGAGAGCAGAATGATTACTCCATGCCCCATAATGCTTTCTTTTTTTAGGAAAGCAGAAGCATCTTTTTATTTGTCATTCAGGTGTGATCTCTGCATGAGTTGGGGTGGATCTGGGTATCTGTGGTTTTATATGTGCTCTTGCTTCGCTAAGCCGGTGACCTATATGGGGTAAGACACAGCATACTGAGTGCAAGAGATGGAGCTTTGGGTCTTTACCATACAGGTCTTCATCATCACGCCTTGGCTGCCCACGTATGTTAATTATCACAGAATCACAGAATCACAGAATCACCTAGGTTGGAAGGGACCTTTTAAGATCATCTAGTCCAACCAATGAAAAAAAACAAAAAAACAAAAAAAAACCCCACACACACACCCCACCACACCACCCAACACTAATCCATATTCCCAAGCACCATGTCAACTCCTCTCTTGAATACCTCCAGGGATGGTGCCTCAACCACCTCCCTGGGCAGCCCATTCCAATGCCTGATAACCCTTTCAGTAAAGAAATATTTCCTAATATCTAACCTGAACTTCCCCTGGCGTAACTTGAGGCCATTACCCCTTGTCCTATCATCTGTAACTTGGGAGAAGAGACCGACCCCCACCTCTCTACAGCCTCCTTTCAGGTAGTTGTAGAGAGTGATAAGGTCTCCCCTCAGTCTCCTCTTCCCCAGACTGAACAACCCCAGCTCCCTCAGCCTCTCTTCGTAAGACTTGTGCTCCAGACCCCTCACCAGCTTCGTTGCCCTTCTCTGGACCTGCTCCAGCACCTCAATGTCTTTCCTGTGGTAGGGGGCCCAAAACTGGACGCAGTACTCGAGGTGGGGTCTCACCAGTGCTGAGTACAGGGGGACGATCACTTCTCGGGTCCTACTCACCACACTGTTCTTGATACAGGCCAGGATGCTGTTGGCCTTTTTGGCCACCTGGGCACACTCTTGTTCACTCATGTTCAGCCGACAGTCGACCAACACCCCCAGGTCCTTTTCTGCCAGGCAGCTCTCCAGCCACTCTGCCCCAAGCCTGTAGCGCTTGAACGATGATAGCCCTGAGCTCTATAGGATGTCCTCAAATCTCTCCATTCTTAGGGCTTATGAATCATTATCTGCTTCCTTCCCTTTGAGATCACTTGGGAAGGGAAGAGCAGGATCAGTCAAATGAACCTGGTCTTCTCCTTCCAGGCAGTTCAGTGAGCTTAGTAGAGAGTGATGTAGGCTGCTGCCAGCTCTGATAGTGTTCACCGTGGCAAGTTCAAGTTTAACTGAAACCTGGAATGTAGCTTGTTCAAAAGTTTCCTCTTACTAAAGAGAACACTTTCTACCAGGGTGTACAGCTTAAGTACATCACGACTTTACACCTGTTTTTTTCCAAAATGCCCTAGTATGCATCTACCTTCCATCTTTTCCCCAAGAAAAAGTCACAGAAGAATCTTCCTGGTAATTTGGGAACAAACACATCAATCCATCTGTCAGCAACTCTGACCAACATGACAGAATGGAAAGAGCAGCATGAAGTGGAAACAGTATAGCCAAAGTAAGTGTTAGTCTAAAGGGCAAGAGTGGTACATCCCCATAGAAACGTTTTTACATCACTTGCCATCTGAAGCAAAGAGGTGTGTTTTTTCTAAAAGCCAGCTGCTATTTTGCAAAACAGAGTGGTCATGATGTGAATTCCCATTCTCATTTTAGATCTATCCAGTGGCAAAAATAGGGTGATACACAAGGCATTTCACGCTGGTCCCCTTTTTAAGTATTTTGTAGTAAATAGGATGAAGAGGTTCCGAAGTTGGATACCTGGCTCAGACAGGTCTGAAAAATATTCAGCAGAGTATCAGTAGCCATGGAAATGGACTAAAGGGAAGCTTGCAAGTCTGGTGGAAGAGCATTCAGGGAACAGACTAGCAGGCAGGAGGTCCGCAGTCTTTCAAAGGATTAACAAAAGCGTATCCAAGCTTTTGTGCTTTGCGTGTTGTTATTGTGCAGTAATAAAACACACCAGGAAATGTTCGGATATGACATTCAAAGACGTTTTGCATGAACTGGTAGGTATGCTGAGATTGCTAACGCCTAGAGACATGACAGAAGGTGATAACCCATAGGAAAACGTGTGGTAGTTGCACCCCTTTAGATTATCAGATTCTGTCTAAGAAGTTTCTTAGTGAACACACAAAGGGAATCTGTGGTGTGGGCCTTTGAGATTCAGGCAGGTGGATCCTGCTGGGACTTTTTTTGTTGCCAATATGCAGTAGCATGCTGTGGCATGCTCTTTGGTCTTGACACCCTGTTGGAATAAAAGACCGTACGTGACAGCCTGTTTTGAAGGGACAATTTGACTGAAAGTATTGGAGTGAGCTGTGGTGGTCAGAGAGACAGAGCCTGCAACAGACACTACGAATATTCATCCTCGGATGGAGGAGGACCTGGTGGTGATTACTGTAGAGCAAGTAGTAGCCTCTGAAAGATGCAGGCACTGGAAAGAGAAAGCTGCCAGCGGCTCATTTAAGTAATTGACTCCTGGAGTTTTCCTGGTGGAAGGATGCTGGACAGCAGGGTATCTTTCCTTAGTTTCACAATATTGATAAACTGTCAAAGCCAGTTCCCTGCAGAGTCCACAGCATGGTGCTGATAACGATTTGACATGAACAGATCTTCTACAATCTGGGAATCCCCAGGACCTCTAGGAACTCAAGTGTAGGGACTCCATCTGTGAATTTAATCTATAATTATACAGAAAGTAAATGGTAACAGCTTTATGACTGTAAAAAACTGCTTCTCTGTTTCGACTTATCAGGTAACTATGGCTGGGATCCAATGTGACACCAGTAAATCAACACTAAGGCAAGTCCATAGCGTCCAAAGCTTCTATTATTTTATTTAAACTTTTTCTCCTAACCTGGATCAGATTCTGCAAAACACCATCCTGACAGAACAGTTCTGCTGGATCAGTGCCATGCAGGGCACAAGGGAGGAACCTGGGGTAGCTCCAAAGATGATGCAAAGATCTAGGAAACCATGTTTTATTAACTCTACTGGGCATGAAACTGCTGTGTTTCTTAAACTTTTTGGCTACAGTTGAGGAGGAAATCTCACGGGTTCTTTCTGGATCAGAAGTGACAATACCTTCCTCTGGTTAGAAAAGAAAAATTGCAGAGTTTTCAGAGTAAAATGTGAGAGCATATGAGGACACACAGCAAGCTCTGGTTTTCTCCCAGATGCAAAAGCAAATGACATTTGTCCTTAACATCAATGTGGCTGTACACAGCAAAGAGTCAAATGGAGATCCTGCATTTCCCTTTTTCAGTGAAAAATGGGTATCATGTCATCTGCCCATTAATGTGGAACCAAACTGTGCTTTCTTGCTCTGAAGGGACAAGGACGGTCCCCATTGCCTTTTAGAGGCACACTCTTTCCTTGAGAAGCTTGGATGTGCTGCGGGGATGGTGCTTGCTCTGAACCTCTCAGAGCCCTTTGTGAAGTAAGGGCAGCAGTTAACTTAGGTTTGGATTAATTGGAGGTTTTCAGTACAGCTGCTGCTCTCCCAGGCTGGCTGCATTCACTCCACGGGGATTTTGGAGAAGTTGTGAAGAACTTTTTATGAAACTAATTGGCCAAAAGATTTCCAGGTCCTCTCTGGAAATATTTGGGCTCCTTTGACAATAGAAATACCATGTCCTTTTCCTCCTCGGTGGCTCTGTTTGTAAAGAGAGCTCACCCAAGAAGTAGTTATTTACACTGCACTGCCACACAATTTACAACTCGCCCCCAGGATTAGCTCTGGCAGTGGTTGAGCTCAGCACTTGTTTGAAACCTGAGGGAGGTCAGATTCGGTCTGCTACCTTTCCACCGTGTGGGAGAAATGTCAAAGGGTGTCTTTCAGAGTGGGGTTAATGGGTTTAGAACTCATGTCACATAGCAACTTGTGACTGGAAAGACAATGGCCAAGGGAGGTGATGCAAAGGAGGGATGTAAACAGAGAATCAGTGTGAGGCCAGACCCTGCCAGTAGAGATAGGAGGGTCTATGTGTAGAGCCTGCATGTAGAGGCTACGGACACATAGCCTCCACTGGCTGAGATCTGCAGCAAACCTTTTAGAGTAGTAAATACAAAAATTGCACGTAATGTTTATGTCTAATCTTATGTACTGCTAGGACTGCATTTCTAAAAATGAAATGCAGCAAAAGATTTTTTTTCCTTTTGCAGAGAAATTTTCAGGACTAATGTTGCATTTTCCAGGCTGAGTCCTTTTGGTATTTGGTTTTAGGAATTTTTCTCAATGCATTTCCAGTTTCTATAATCCTATTTCCTTCAATAGCAAAAACCACAATTGAAATGAATTAAATGAAAGAGTTTCTACATTCAAGTCAACGCTATTTTACCTTCTTTTAAGATACAGTTGTTAATACTGAAGTAATTTAAATTTAGCAAAATGTATTCAAATGGGCATGTGTTCGTGAACTTTTCATTCTTTGTGCAAGTTTAAATATCACCCTTATCGCTTTACAATAATAGTTACAAATGAGATAATGCTGTATATTAATATTTGAACATCCTTTTCAATATTTATATTTGCTTTATTTTACTGACCCTGAAATTTCAGAGGGTGCTTTGTACCTCTTATCTCTGTTGTCTGCTGCTTATCTCTATATTCGCACATTTTGTGTGATTGCATTCTGTGTTACAGATGAGGGAGTCAGCCTGAAAAACCTGTGTACTGAAGACACACTCTTGCATCAAACTTCCAGCCTCCACAAACCACCAGGAAGATCATAGCCATCTATGAATAAATAAAATGCTAAAACCTGTACTGGATTTTTTCTAAGACAGGTGATTGCAGTTAGGATCCTAACTGCATATTTAAATACCCAAATAACTTACCCAGATTTCAGAAGCAGGTATAGGCACCTATTGACATTAACGACCGAAACTACTGGAAGTAACTGGGGCGCTTCTCTGCGGTATTGTCAGTGTTGTCTACAGAAAGCAAGAATCTAGTTGTACCCCAGAAGACTGTACAACTGCAGTGCAAGGACACATCTACCTGCCTTGGCTTTTTGGAGCTCCCTGTAGTTGTTTTTTTGCAACAGGTACAGAGTCAGCGTCTTCCCCACACGTATCATCTTTGTGCAAGTGCTTCAGAAATGGTGACTTCCAAAAAAGGACTGCACTTGCTTAATTTCTTGGGGATATCCTAAAACAATCATCTGACTCAGATGATGTTAAATGAGATTGTTCAATGGGATGATGTTAAATGAGATTGTTCAATGGGATGATGTTAAATGAGATCCACAAGAGAAAGGAATTTGGTATGGCAAATGGAACAAAAGAAAATTACTCATTTCAAAAGCATGAAAATTTCTCTTAAATAGAATGTACCTTGTAATTTCTCCCTATTTCAAATGGAAAGAGGTGATCAGTCCCCAGGGTGACCTAAGGTTTGTATGTGAAGGAAGCTGTTTGGCTGGGGATATACCCTACCCATGCATACCTTGGATGAGGTGGCTCATTCTTGTCTATTTTTCTCCAGGGATGGAACTGGTGACTAGCTGAGATTTAGACATCTCATTTGTAAGCTACCACAAGCTAGATGATAAGTATTTTAATGTCTGTTTATTTCTTTCTCACTGATAAAAGGCAGCCTTACAATAAAATTCTTTTCTTTGCTGCATCTTCCTTTTTTTGCACACGGAGATCAAGCGGGTAGGCACTATATTCCATGCAGTCCTTTTATTAAACTTATTATCAGAACTGATCTTATAATTTTAGCATGAAAAAATATTCCCTTCATAAAAAGTCTTTGAGTGAAACACCGAATGCTGTAGAGCTCAGTGATAAATTTTATTTACCGTTCTCCTTGAAACAATGTTGATGTAAACTTGGGTAAAAATACCTTAGAACAGGAAATGCCACAGCAAAATAGTAAATGCTGCAGAATGGGAAATGAATCTGCCTTGAATCTAGTAACAGAAATAGCTTTGAGCAAGGTATAAGTGCGATTGTTTTGCACACCATTTCCCACCGTACCTCTTCTGTCACTGTCTAGAAATACCTACACCTCTGTGCATAGTGACACTTCTTTCCTCCCTAGTTTCTGCTCTCCCCTCCTCATTCATTCATGTCGTCAAGGTGTTTTTATATACATGTATACATGCACACACTCGGACCCCCAACTAGTTATTTAAGTATAGCCCTTATCATAATTACAGTAGCAAAAGTAGCTATAGGAAGACTTCACATAGGGGTTGAGGATGTAAAACATCTTTGTTGCAAGAATTTTGGGTGCATCCCTGCCCTACAGTGTCAAAGATGAGAGGTGACAGTTCAGTGAATTGCTAGTTGCACACTTGGTTTTAAGCACCTGAAAGTCCCATCAGAAACCTACAGGCACAATATATGTCTAGTAACCCAAGTTTGTGCATCAGTGCCCTGGGGGACAGGGGTCCTCCGCTGCTGTAAATACAGAGCAAATCCACTAAATTACTGAGCTGTGGTGATTATCATCACTGGGACATAAAAGAGTTGTGGGAGTTTGGGTATTGAGATCAATGGGAACAGCAAAAAGCAGTAAACTGCTTTGGAAAGAAAGGGCTTGACTTGCACTCCCACATGGTGTTGAAGCAAGCTATGGTTGGGAGGCTCCATAAATCACTTCGCCCTTGCATCCTATTCACTATACTGTGCAACTTTAATCTTATCTTTATGGCCCAAAGCTGTTTATTTCAGTTGATTGTCTCAGAGACCTGAAGGCTCTTTCCAAGTCAGCTTTCTGTGCTTGTTCTGCCTCTAGTCAGAGCCTCCTGATATTCATCAGTGAGAGTTTGTTAAAGCAAATGAAAACCGTGGTTGCAGTGAGCTGGGGGCAGACTATATCCCATGGGGGTCTAAGGAGGAGACGTCTTTTTCTACAACTCCTAACATCTCCTGTGGGCTCTTGGAAATTACAGGCTGGTTTGGGGACAGAGGTGAAGGGGAGGTGTTTGACTTGTTGAACTTCTCTCCATGGTGTGTCAGGAGAAGGCCATGTGGGCCGGAACAAAGGTCTCTGCTGTGGCTTGCTTTCGGTAACAAAGCTCCTGTTGGCAGTGGGTTTCCAGGGAAGCCCTGGGCAGTGGGAAGGGGTCCTTTGGCGTGCAGAGAGCAGAGGTGTGGGATGACTTTGGGTCTGAATGGAGTACGCAGACAAACTCATCCTGCTGCAACACCACAAGCGTTTGGAGGGGTGTGTTAATTATAACATTCCTCAATCGTAGACGTCAGGTGTTGAAAAAAATGGAAATTCCCATATGTAAGTCTGGGAGGTTTCTTTTCCGAATCTCAAGGACAGAATTTCCTTCAAAACATTATTTTTTTGTTTGTTTCTTTTTCAGTGTTCAGCCTTGTGTGCTCTTGAACAAGTTTGACCTATTTTTTCACACTAAAATGAGCAGGAGAAATAATTGGCAGAGAACAATTCCTTTGTTATACTTCTGTCTTTCTTCTGCTTGAGAGTTGTCTTTGCACAAATTATAATATTAATAGATCTGTTCCTTGTAAGTCTAGAGAAATGTGTGTGCAAATACATTTTACCCTTTAACAGCTTCCGGTCTAATTATGACTACCAAACCAAGACTTTGCCATTAGATTTTGGGGGAACTTATCCTCAGTGAAATAACTATTTTCATAAAGAATATATTTAAAATATATTTAAAATATTTTTATGACTGAGTTTAGAAATATCTTATATTTAAAAAAAAGAGCATTTCTGGAGGTGCACAGCAATTCATACAAACCGTCTTGATGTTTAGTCTCACAGGTATGTGAATAAGATCCCAATTAACACGTTTTTATTTAACAAACAGAC
This sequence comes from Numenius arquata, assembly GCF_964106895.1. Lineage (NCBI taxonomy): Eukaryota > Metazoa > Chordata > Aves > Charadriiformes > Scolopacidae > Numenius > Numenius arquata. The sequence continues at coordinate 110,135,724 of NC_133576.1, read as the reverse complement.
CTTCTTTGATTTGGAGTGACTCCTTATCTCTTCATCCTACAACAAATACATGATTTGCCTTACAATTAATATAGATATTTTTGCCAGGAATTAAACATTAGTCTTACAATCATAGAAACAGCAAAGTAATAAAATACACATTTAAGAAACACGCAGGTTTACAGTAAAATAGACTTAGCAAAACTAACCCCCCCATCTTCTTGAAAAGACACATCTTCTCTTATTCACTACAGAGTGATTTTGATCATGAACTTCCAAAATCAGCAGTGAAATGACAGCCCCAGGTTTAAGCCATTTTTCACAAGTCATGCCAAAAATTGAGAGCCTGAAAATATCAGATATTTTAATGCTATTTGTGTGGTGAAAGAGGCAGCAATGATGGTACCAGGAGTAGAACAACCAGCCTGGCGTGACATATTGCCTAGAGTTCAGTGAGAACTCCTACAATATGAGTGGTCAAGCTGAGTCAGACCAAAGGCCCACCTAGCTCAGTATCCCATTTCTGACAGATGCCTAGAGGAGACCCTATGGACAGTGCACCATATATGGCCTTCCCTGAGTGCTCTCCCAACCTCCAACCATTTGTGACTCAGAAGAATGTTATCCTAAATCAGCTCTGCTTTCCGTGAAGTGGTCCCATGAGCAGGACTAAGGTGACTGTGTTGTGTGGGTCCGAAGAATACAAACATCAATATAAAAATATAACTGGGAAGAAATTCTACTTTTCTTGCTGTTCATAGCAAGATTTTCCCTTACTCTTCTAGGCTCAGGAATTCTCTGTTGGCAGTCATTTACACATACATATGAGACAATATGTGGGGAATATACAATAAATGGTTGAACCTGATGAGACAGTGGTCTAGCAAGTTTTTTTTTTTTTTATGGAGAAGACCCAACTCTAATCTGTTTCTACAACCTGGCCGTCCTGTAGAGAGTGAATTGTATATCATTAGGTGCCACTGGCTTTGTCTCATCCATGAGGAATCTAGTTCACACACCCTGAGGTTGCTGTGTGACGTAGATCAGCCTGAGATTCACTTCCAAGCATTTTCCTGCTCCCACATAAAATACTGAAGTAGATACACACTGCTTTTGCTGGTGTTCCAAACTAGTTCTATCATCCATAGTATTAGAAAAATTGCCTGGCATCCAGTGTGGTGTTCTACATACACTAACCCTATCCAAGCAGTATGTTATCATAAGTAGTATCGTCTTGCTTTGAGCATTCTGAAGGATTCATAAAACAATCAAATGCAGTTTTGGCTCTTCCCTTTTTGGGTCATCATGTTTCTTGAATGTTGTGGATGCTAGATATTCTGAGGCAGAATATGTGAAACTCATAAAGGACATACCCAAGCTGAAGCTGAGAAATGTCAGTTTTGGCAATGACAGTGATGTGCTTAGAAACATTGCCAATATTCAGTGAATTTCTTTTACTTAAGGGCAAATTAATTCATCTGGGGAAAAAAGGGGATCTGAGAAAATCTGCTGACCTTATCTAAAATGAAGGGACAATTCAACTGTTTTCTCTTGTAATTTTTAAAGACTTCTAGATGAAAACTCTTTATCTTTAGTCTTGACTGGACTTCTTACATTGGTTCAGATTTCTTCCTTCTGTCCTGAACAGTTTATCTGCTTCCACTGCCCTGGCTTCTAACATCCATTCAGCCTGAACGGAGAGATTGCAGGATAGATAAGTTTGAATCTGCAAGATTTTAAAACCACAACCAGCAACAGGCTGAGAACCCGCAAAATCAGGTCAGGGTTGGTTTAAGTCTCCCTTGACGTGTGGGCAAGCCCACATTTCGTTATTCTCAGGATAAAACTACCCCTGCTTGATAACTACTCCCTCCTTACAACTTTGTCTCCACAATCAGCAGCAAACCCCCAGCTTGTTTTTTCAGGACTTGGCAGCACCATTCCAAGGCTTTTGCCACTCCTGGCAGGCTGCTGGCCTCAGCAGTCCATACCTGTAGTATGATACTTATCAAAGCTCACATAGTTTCTTCCAGGATAGGAAGATAGAGTTTTGGAAAGAAAAATAATTTGATGAGGCAGGAGGGAAAGTGCCAACTCAGTGCTCGGGGATGGTTCCCAGCCCTTGTGCATGGCTCTGAGGCAATATGGGGATTGATGAGAAAAGGTGATTTTACTGATTGTTTCAAAGGACCAGGCTAGCAGGAGAGAACTGTGGTTGTTCTTTTGTGTACACCCGTTCTCACTTGACTCAGTCGTAAACATATCCTTGTTAAAAAGTAAATTCTAATTAAAAAAAAACGCCAAGAAAGTCAAACAGCACAGAAAGAACATTAATCTACTGCTTCCGAACTGCTGTTGTGTATCTACCAGCATTAAATTTTATCCACAATGGCTGTTTGAAGGGCTGCCCATTAATGTTATAGAAGATTGCTTAAGAAAATTCAGCTGTTCTAGATGATATTGGATTCGATTTTTTGGAAGGAGCAGTGTTTGGAACAGGTGATCGAACAGTGTCCTTGGTCCTAATTCAGAGTCTGTTCCTCGTCCTATTGAAGCTGTTACAGGATTTTGCTGTTAATTTTAACAGAAAGAGGATCAGCCCTACTGGTTTTATGTGGGGGTTGGCAAGAAGATTAAACAAAACAAGCACCGCTGCTTTGAAGGATTTATTTCACTCTAAGCATTTATTTCATCTCAACAAAGTAAAATCATTGAATTCATTTCTCTTTATGGTAATGGCAAGGTATCTTCAAAAGACAAGTCAACATAATAACATGAAAATCTTGCTGGATATTGAAACGATTTGGGATCTATGTCATTTTATGGTTTTCCTCCTACAATGTCTCAGTGTTCCTCAGGTGATAATTACTTGGCTTTCACTCTGTTAACCTTACTATCTTTTGCTAACACTCCTCCTTGGCTCTGCAGATACCAGCCACCGTTACTCTGAAATCATCTGCTCGATTAACATTAGCATGTTAAACTTACCACAGTTGATTCCAGCCTGTGCTTTGCTTGGAGCTTGTGGCTTCTGTCTGGGATAGGAAAGGCAGCCTGTGTGCTTTGAAGTTTTACTGTATTTTCCAGCTGCCTAGTAAGAGGAATTACATCTCTCTACAAAGCCTATTTTGCTTCTAATGTGGTGGACAAAAGTGTTCAACAGAGGCTGAAAAGAAGCTCCATTCTGAATAAGGCCTTGTAGGGACACCAGATGAATCTGATTCTTCGCAGCCTTGTGGAACACGTTTCCCTCAAAGTCCTCGTGCTTCAGGTCGATGTGAGAAACCCAGGATCTGATCTTCTCCAGATAACAGACTCCTAACACCACCCACAGCTCTTTTGCCATGTGCATCCTCCTACACATGTGGTACCTTCCTGGAAAGGGATGTTCCTGTGTGGTCCTTGATGCATAGGACCGCCACCCCCGAGGCGGGGGGAGCAGGCAGTGTATGCAAAGGAAGCTTTGACCAACCTTTCTTGTTAGGCCATGCCTTACCTGTAAGATCTACTGTGAAGCCTATTCTATTGAGATTTTTATAGACATTATCACTTAGTATCTGAATGTCTTCCAACAACACTTTAAGCAATATGAATAACATCTGTCATGTGTTGTTTGTTCTCTCTTCCTTTCCACACTTGGGGACTGGAAATGAATGCAGTGACATGTCTTGTTCCAGAAGGGATTTTAAGGAAAAATAAACATATATTTACATGTATTTGTATGTATAAAGTTGACAGAGTCAAAGTAACCTGCTTCATCTGGAAGAACCATGTGTTAGGTTTGCAATGGTCCCAACCTACTGGGGTACTTCACTTCATTACCTGACTCAGCCCCAAAAGACACTGAAAGATCCTGCACGGACAACCTGGATAGTTGCGTTGCCTTCTTGAATATAATTGCCAGCTGCAGCCTTCATCCTAAGAATTTCAGAAAGCATTTTTTTTTCAGGCCATTGAAGCCTCAGCAGAGAAATCACAAGCACTACTTCGAGTGAACAGAAATTTATTTGCTGATCAATGTTTCTGAAGTGTAACGTGCAGTTGGTCTCGATGTATTGTTACCTCAATTAAGTCTCCCTTTTGGGGAAAAAGGATGTTATTTTTTACCTTAGGCAACATGATATAGGAATCTTGTAGTATGGGGTGACATGGCCTGCCATCTTCGCAGCCGGTCAAAACGGGATATAGAAACACAGAAAATTTATGATAACACTGGACTGAATCCGTCAGAAAAGGAGGATTTTTTGCCTTTCTTTCTTTCCTTTCTGTCTCAACAGATGGGACTGAAAAAGATTGGCACCTTTTTCCTGAGCATAATAGAGGAAGATGATGCTGGGAAGACTGGACTTCACATGGAAATCCTGGGGTTATTTTGTTTGTTTATTTTAGTCCCATTCTGGTTTAACACACTTTCCAGCCAGCATGGAGGAAGGCAGGTAAGGAAAATCTGGAGGGATCTACGGGGGCTCTTGTAGCTCTCCACACCAAGCTAGAAGGACTTAGCATAAATGAGGACAACCCAAACTCTCCTAATCTGCAGGATGAACTGATCACTGGGTGGGCACCTATCACAGAAATAACACTACTCTCCAGTGTTAGATTCATCACTGTCTTTCCTCTGCCCACCACTCAGGTGGGCAATGCTCAGGTTTGGCTCCTGCTTACTCTTCTTCATCTTACCTGACCTTCCCACAGCTTTTGGTCGATTTGGTGACAGGATGTGTCTGTATCTCCTGCTGGGTAAAGCTGTGTCTCCCCTGCTTATCGCTCGTGTTGGGCTTATTGCTGGTGTTGGGCTCACTTGGTGTAACCAGTTTACTCAGGGGCTGCGTATGGCTGCTAAGAAGGATCACAGAGTCAGGCAGCCCTTCACATTTCTGCAAGGCAGGTGCAGGCTCAGTCTTCTGTGAGCACCTATTAGATGACTCTCCATCAGAAGAACTACTCAGGTCTACTATACTTTATTATACTAGATTCTTATCACTTCTCCTGAGACTTCACCCATATCAAATGGCTCAGGAGGATGAGAATTGATACCAGCCTTCTTTTCTCCATGGAGGAAGTCCCTCTATCAGTGACTGTGAGCTGATTTCATCTCCCAGCGCTGACTTGAATCCAGATTATGTTGAGACTAGAGGACTAGCTTTAGTTAGGTGCATGTGTCAGCTGTCTTTGGCTGGCTTCTTTTCTGTTGTGCTCAGGAATAGGAGTTATTTAGTGAGAACGTGATGTGGCTTTCTTCAGTGCTGATCTTCATATAATGCACTGTTCCTTGAAAACACATGATAAAACATGAGAAATCACTGTTTAATTGTAGGTCTAAATAGGTGTAAACCAGATGCTCCTAGAGAGTGTGTGGCCATCTTTTGTTTCTGATTTAGGCAGTCCGTCTAGTCCTTGCTTGTGCATCATGCCTTCTTACTGGAGCGAGCCTCAGTGAGGCATGAAGGTCAGGTGTTCAATGTGTTTTGTTGCTACAGTATTATTGTCCTGAATACTAATTCAAGTATTTCCAAAAAGGCATACCATATCACATATGTTTTGGCATTGAAAAGCATTAGCACAATCTTTTCCAAAGAGCACATACCTGACAGTCATTTTACAAATTGGGTCTTCGAGGATGGATTCATCACAAAATGGAAAAAACAAGTGTAAATTTTAAAGAGCTGTCTGCATGCAATCATCTATGCACCAATTACTATCACAAGAAGGATGCAAAGGCCAGACAAGAAAAAACAGCAGCCCTTTGTTAAAGCACTATTTTGTGTCACAGAGATCACTCCTCTTACAAATTTAACCCCGTGCTTATGGCCCAATTATACTGCTAAAAAGGTGCTTTTTCATAGAAGAATGATAGCATTTACTTTCTTTTTTCCTAGTGGGAAAATGGGCATGCAGTTTGAAAAGTAGAGCACTGAAACTATTTTAATTACCAACTGTGTTTAGCTCCCTTGTCAAAGAGACATGTTTGGAAGAAGACAGTTAACTATCCTGCCCAGCCATAAAGCTCAACCATGAAGAAAGAGTTTTTGTGAATATTAAAAAACAAAAAAGGGACTGAATCTGATTTGCACTCTGAAAAACTGTTCAAATTTTTAAAAAGTTATGGTAAAAAAGTAAGTCTGCTCATAATGCTGGTATCTGGACACTTTGTCATAACTGCAGTGAAATCTTGGCATAGTGTGAGACTGCTGATCTTGAAGGATAACGATGACATGACCCACTGTAATGCAGAGCTATAGTTTATCTTAATGCAACCTGATTGCTAGGAATGAGAAGAAGCCTCATGGGAGCAATGATTTGGTTTTGTAATCTCAAGCCGTGGTCTGTAAACACTAGAAACTCAATTCAGTTACCTAAAAGTCATTTGAGGCATCCAGGAATAGCCTGGCAGGGAGGGGGCTGGTGAATAGGATGCAGGAGCTGTGGGAGACCTGTGACCTTCTAGGCTAGCAGCTGATGACAAGAAAAAATATCCTTGGGCACATCAAATAACTGATGTGTCTATGAATGAGCAATTGTATCTTTCTGTATCTAGGGGATAGACTGGACCTCCACCATATTCACCAAGTGTCATCTTGGTGAGAATCATGTAATAGCTGTCTTTTGGGGGCAAATTCATTCTCCCAGCACCATCTGGCAGTGCTGTATCTAAGGTGTATCTGGCAGGCTGTAGCCCTCAAGGCTGTGTAGCATGTAAGAAATGTGAAAGAAATACACAGGACCTTTCCGAGATCTTCCCCTCAATAGCAGCTTAAGATAGATTGCTTTGCATTTTTCCACAGGTCAAGAGAACTGGTGATGTCCCAAGTGGTGCTACTGGCACAGGTGGGCTGGGATTCAGCTCCACAGTGTAGGTATGTCAGTTCGGGTGTCTAAATGTAGATGTGTCCTGTTATAGTGAGTGGAGGTTCAATTTCCTATACACAGCCACTTGATACTCTTTGAAATGCCCTTGGATATCTGAGATTTCTTCAAGGGTCTAGGAGATATGACATGGGAACTGCTGGAAGTTTGTTCCTTTCTAGAATGGCAGCTCCAGAAAGTGGCAGCCAAGTGGGATCCCCAAGGACATCTCAAATGGTGTTACACCCTTAAGTGTGGGGAACTGGTCTGAGATTACAGGACAGTTTACAGGACAGCTTAATCTAAAGTAGATACGTGCGTGGTCATTGGCTCACCAAACTCCACTGCCTGCATCACTCTTACATGAGGAGGTCAGTACAGATGTTAAACAGTGCTTCATCCATGTCTCTCCCACTTCTGCAGTAAATGCCTGCAGATTTTGATACTAGAAAGAATAAAGGGCTCCTAAAAATATAGGATGGGTTTGGCTCAGGTAATGATGCTGAACTCTATGAACAGATGAAAGTTTAGTCCTCTTCCTCACCTGGGGCAGCAGACATCTGTTGAGCTGCCTGCTGAGCCTGTGCTCCTACAGCTTGGAGACACAGGCATAAATTGACATCAGAGGCTGTTCTGCAGCGCTCATGAGGGTTGTGTGTTATGTTTCACATACAAAGAACTACATTAAAGAAACCAAGGCATTCAAAGTGTCTGAAAAGAGGCTGGACAAGCTCTTTCCCTTCAAACAGTTATTCCTTAAGTTACCTTCCTATTGAGAGATTAGCAGCACAGATATCTATGCAACTGCCCAGAGGTGAATGAGATTCCTTCCCTTCAGTTTATTTTTCCCATGTGTCTCTTTTCTTGCCAACATGTAAAGCCAGAAAAGGCTTGAGCGCCCCACCAGTTGGCCCACTGAAGAGAGACGGCTTTCTCCCTTGAGTCTGGGTCATCACGAAAATGATAGGATTTAAAATACTATTAAAGACCAAATCAGTTCAAAGGCTTCTGAGTTGAGAGTTTGGGTTTCCTAGAGAGAGATAAAACACCTCTTCTGTTAGGAAAATTGACTGTGAGCTTTCTTTTTTGGCTTGAAAGCTGGCCTATGATCCTTGAAGAGCTTTCTACAATTTTAGGAAAAAATGAATGTGGTCTATATTTAGTTTCAAAGCTCATATGTATTCCATTTAGGAATCATATACATATCGTCTCAGTCTGTGTTTCTGCCATAAAAACAATGTAGCATCAAATCCAATTTTTGAGAAAAGCTTTTTCCACTAGTAAATGTCAATGCCATTCACAGTATTAAATATTTTCCTTTATTTACCTGCACCTTTCCTTCAATTTGGAACATGTCTCTCCGAGGAGCCTAATGCATGTGATTTGGTGTCATGTAGGGGACAGACAATGGTAAATGGATCTCCAACTAAATTCAATTGCTTTTCAAAGGACTGCTGCCCTAGTTTGAACAGAGTGCATGGGTGAGAGTTTGAAGTACTGCAAATGCATGTTTTCAGAACTGTGATTAAACTCAGTTAAAAGTTTTGACTCCTCTTCCTCTACCTCCCTCCCCTACTATGTCTCCCTGGGGTTTAGAGAACTTTCCATGTTCTGTGTGCCGCAGAATAACGTGTCTCTGGCTGGCTTGGAGCTGCCAATGGTAAGTGAAAGAGGGAGTGCAGAGCCCACCAGTGACAGCAGCAAAATTCAGAGTGGCAGTGGTTCAGTAGGAGGGTGCTGCCATATGTCACGTGGGTTTCAGAGGGCCAGGAGGTGATACAGAGAGGGTTAGTGGTGCTCTGGGAGATGTGAGAGGAAAAAGATGGAAGGTGCTGCATAGGGAAGAGTGTGGCTAGTAGGTCGAGGGAAGTCATTCTCCCCCTCTACTCTGCACTGGTGAGGCCACAACTGGAGTATTGCATCCAGTTCTGGGCTCCCCAATTCAAGAGGGATAGGGAACTACTGGAAAGAGTCCAGCGAAGGGCAACAAAGATGATTAAGGGATTGGAGCATCTCCCTTATGAAGAAAGGCTGAGAGAGCTGGGACTCTTTAGTCTGGAGAAGAGAAGGCTGAGGGGAGACCTTATTAATGCCTATAAGTATCTCAAGGGTGAGTTGAAGGAGGAGGGAGCCAGACTCTTTTCAGTGGTTCCCAGTGACAGGACAAGGGGCAACGGGCACAAGTTGGAACATAGGAGGTTCCACTCGAATATGAGAAAGAATTTCTTCACGGTGAGGGTGACAGAGCCCTGGAACAGGCTGCCCAGGGAGGTTGTGGAGTCCCCTTCTTTGGAGATTTTCAAGACCTGCCTGGATGCAGTCCTGGGTAGCATTCTCTAAGCAATCCTGCTTCAGCAGGGGAGTTGGACTAGATGATCTATATGGTCCCTTCCAACTCTAAAAAAAATTCAGTGAAATTCAGTGAAAATTCAGTGCTTTGGGCAGGGCAGCTGAATTTCTCAGTATATTGTCTCCCTGACCTTCAAGCCATCTCTGTCCCACCTTGGCCCCCAGCCAGTTTGGTATTGTTGGAAGGCTAGGACCTGTTCATGGGTCACTTCACCCCAGAAGGGCTCATCTTCTGGTATACTTGCTCCTTCGGTTCCCATGTCCCTCTGAGATGTGAGGTACCCTATGCCTCAGGCCCACACCTACCCTGTGCATGCTTTCAACCTATCCTAGCCATGTTCTACCACACTCTGCCTACCTCCTCTTCTCCCCATCTGCCCGTGCTGGAAGCCCAAAGTTGTCTGGGGAGGATCTGCAAGGTCTCAGTACAACTCCAGGACAAAATCAGGGACAACAGAGCCAGGGTGACTGGCAACAGCTTGTCACAGTGCAAGGCAGCCATATCCCCCAACCCAGCCTTGGGAGGGTCCTGCTTAGAGACTTGTCTATATGCTTTGCACGTTACTCCCTGCGCAGGGTATTATAAAGCAAATGGAGTGAGAGTGCCACACTTTCAGAAAAGCATGTTTTGTTTCACAGTTGATGGAATACTTGCCTTCTGTGTACATGTCATGATAGGTCTCAGGTCCACAAATGGTATTTCTAGTCCCTGACTATGAATGCTTGTATGGTTCACTGCAAAGCGTTAACTGGAGGGCTAGCTGTCAGTCCATTACTACACTGCTGTAGCAGAAATCAAAATCTCTCCAAAATGTCAACCCCTTTCAAAGTGATGCAAAGAAATGACAGTTTTGCAGAATTTGTACTGTCTAATGCAAATACCATTAATTTGAAAAAATAAAACAGGTCAATAAAAATCTCACTTCATGTGTAAAATTATTGTTTCAAACTGAAGAAGTGATTGTGTAAAATAAGATAATCAAAATGCACTTTACAAGGTAGAAAGTCATTCTGGTCTACTCAGGCAAATGTTTTTATTGTCAGCCCTGCGTACGATTGCAACCTTAAAGACAATAAAGTGCATAGAATGACAAACACTTCTGGTGAGCCCTCTCTCTGCAACACTATTGAAATGTTCAACCCATGAAATAGGCAAACAGCATTTGTCAGATTAGGCTAATTCTCTATGAGAAATAATGTTGTTTCAGGAGCCAGAAGAGACAAGTTGGTGATCAAAGGAAATGCCTAATGAAGCAAGATGGCTGAAAAGTGACAAGAATCAATTAAGCATCTGAATGTTTTTTTAACTCCAGGCTGTAGAAAATGCCCGCTGGAAGATATCCTTCCTAGTTCTCAAGAGGTGGCAACCTGCCACCAAACTGCAAAGATAAAGTGGGTAAACAACTTAGAGGATCAAACAAGTCTCCCATTGCTCTAACTGCAGGTGCCACATTTGGCCCAATCTTTATTGCATGAAATCCTGAGAAAACGTCTCTCCTTCTCTTCAGAATCAAAACTTAGTACAACTCCAGAGTTCAAAAAGATGAGCAAAGGTTTTGTGGCTGTTTAAGAAAACTGGGAAGGCTATGGGGGTGGAATCCAGGCAGGTTTAGTTCAGGGTTTTCTCCATATTGAGTAAGGACAGGGAGGATGTTCTAGTAGTCACAGGTATGACTCCTCTATTTCTCATTGTGTAGCATGAATGGCATACACTGGGATAATACTGCGTGGTTTATTTGCAAACTTCTATGCCTAACCTCACTAAATATTGCCTAGTGATGTCAGAAATTAGTGGGAAGTCATGAAAAAGCTCCTTTCCTGGATTTTAGCTCATACCTTGCCTTCCAGTATTCCCCACCTCCTCCCTGTCAGATTTGGCTCACCTCATTGTACATTATTACAAAGTCTCCAGAAAGGATGTCAAAATACCTATAAAAAGCTAAAAAACTAGAAATCTCAATTTATAGGAAAGAAATGAGATCTGACAGCTTGTGAGGCAGTAGAGAGAGGATGAAGCAAAATTTTTGTACTGAATGTTGCTCATGTTTTTCCACATTATTCTCAGTGATATTTTTTCTTGGTTATTTTAAGATACTGGTATTGTTCAGCTATGAGAACTGGGATATAAGTGTGAATTGGGACTAGTTACCTGCCATACATGTTGTTCACAACTCACAGAGATGAGCAAATGAAATAGAGATTACCCATCTCCAGACTGGTTGGAGACTAGTCCTGCTTAGGTAGAGTTGAGGATTTCTGTCATCTTGGTGAATGTAGTTGAAGTATGGATCCAACCCACCAGCTGTGTAATTCTGGTCAGCCTTCTTGGCTGGAGACAGGAGATGTGTTGCCAGTTCCATAATTTCTGCAATTGCTTGAATGCAACCTGTTATATCCTGACAATTGCTTTTGCGTCCCTTCTTCATTTTCAGTACATCTCATCATTAGAGGTTTAGCAATGAGGCCAGAGGAATAGACTGGGATCAGTTTTTGCTTTCACGAAAACAGAACGACATGTGCAATTACTTTTAGTGCATTCCCAGCATCTCTCATCTGTGTTACTTGTGTCTTTGTTAAATCCTTTCATGTGTAGGAGATGAAGCATGTCACACATCCAGAAGGCACTCTGTATTCTGCGTCGATGGTGGCAGTGTACTTTTTCATAAATTATTTCCAAGATGCATTCTAACTTCTTCAAATCTTTCACACTGAGTTATTGAGCAGCACGTCAGATTTTTTCATCTCACATTTTAGTGAAAAATCAATCCATCAGTCATCGTTAGACACACTGAATCAGATTTTGCAGTGTGGCAGAGGAGTGCTCATCTCAAGGGGAAGGTTCATGAACCCACGCAGACTGGTGACAATAGTTGCTTGACTTCACTGACACGACTCCCATGAGCCCTACAGTGGAGAGAGAGACAGATGAGCAAACTCTGCAGATCTGCTGGAGGGGAGGGAGAAGGGAGATAGCAGTGAGGTCCTTGCTTAGGGGCCCTGAATCATGCTTGTGTGTAAGGGCCTAAAATCAGACAATGTAAATACCCTGGCACAGGAGTATGGAGGAGACACCAGAGTATGGAGGAAACATCAGAGTGTCTCCACAGCACCAGCAAAGCCTCAGCGTAAGGGAGACCTTGCAGAGACTGGGTTGGAGAGTTGGCTTTAGGCCAAATGCGGGTCTATAAAGTCTTTAGGAGTAACCAACGATTGTATCTCCTGTCTGTAAAATTGTGGCCATCCTACCCTAAACTGTTTTAAGCAAAATTAAAAAAACCCAAACATTAGCACATCTTACTATGTGTCTCTTAACAGAATCATAGAATAGCCCAGGTTGGAAGGGACTTGAAAGATCATCTGGTCCAACCTGTCATGGAAAAGGAAGCCTTATCTAGCAGTCTGTCCAACCACAGCTGAAAACCTTCAGTGATGGGGACTTTACCACATATCTGGGGATGTTGTTCCAGTAATTAATTGTTCTCACTGTAAAAAATTTCTTCCTTATATTGAGATAAAACCTCTCCCAGTGCAACTTGTACACATTTCCCCTTGCCTTCTTCATGAAGCTCCTTATGAAGAGAGAGCCTCCCTCCTCTTTGTAGCTGCCCTTTAAGTTCTGGAACAGTGTGATGAGGTTCCCCCCTGAGCCTTCTCTTCTCCAGGGGGGAGAGACCTAACTCCTTCAGTCTTTCTTCATAGGGTAGGTTCTCCAGCCCTTTGATCACCCTCATGGCCCTCCTTTGGACCCTCTCCAGTCTACCTGCATCTTTCTTGAATTGTAGGGACAGAACTGGACACAGTACTCCAGATGTGGCCTGACAAGAGCTGAGTAGAGTGGGATGATAACCAGATTATTGGATGAGGGAAAGACTGTTGATATTGTATACCTGGACTTTCGAAAAGCATTCGATACTGTCCCCCATACAATTCTTGTGGAAAAACTGGCTTCACACAGCCTGGATGAGCATACGATCCGCTGGGTCAAGCAATGGCTGACTGGAAGGTCCCAAAGAGTGGTGCTCAATGGATTTAAATCCAGCTGGCGGTTGGTCACAAGTGGTGTGCCTCAGGGCTCAGTATTAGGACCATTTCTGTTTAACATCTTTATTGATGATCTCGACAAGTACATAGGGTGTATCATCAGCAAGTTCGCAGACGACACCAAGCTAAGCAGGAGTGTTGATTCCCAGGAGGGTAGGGAAGCTCTACAGAGAGACCTGGATAGGTTGGAGCATTGGGCCAAAATCAATGGCATGAGTTTCAACAAGGGCAAGTGCCAGGTTCTGCACTTGGGCCACAACAACCCCGTGCATTGCTACAGGCTTGGGGAAGTGTGGCTGGAAAGCTGCCTGGAAGAAAGAGACCTGGAGGTTCTAATTGACAAGCGGCTGAATATGAGCCGGCAGTGTGCCCAGGTGGCCAAGAAAGCCAACGGCATCCTGGCTTGTATTAGAAATAGCGTGACCAGCAGAAGTAGGGAGGTGATTGTGCCCCTGTACTCAGCACTGGTGAGGCCACACCTCGAGTATTGTGTCCAGTTTTGGGCACCTCAATACAAGAGAGATATCGAGGTGCTGGAGCGAGTGCAGAGGAGGGCAACGAAGCTGGTGAAGGGCCTGGAAAACAAATCATATGAAGAGCGGTTGAAGGAGCTGGGACTGTTTAGTATGAGGAAGAGGAGGCTGAGGGGAGACCTCATCACTCTCTACAACTACTTGAAAGGACACTGTAGAGAGGTTGGTGCTGGTCTCTTCGCACAGGTAGTTAATGACAGAACAAGAGGGAATGGCTTCAAGCTCCAGCAGGGTAGGTTTAGACTGAACATTAGGAAAGAATTTTTCACAGAAAGAGTGGTCGGGCATTGGAATAGGCTGCCCAGGGAGGTGGTTGAGTCACCATCCCTGGATGTGTTTAAGAGACGTTTAGATGTGGTGTTGGGGGATATGATATAGGGGAGAACTTTGTAGTGTAGGGTAGATGGTTGGACTCGATGATCCCAAGGGTCTCTTCCAACCTGGATGATTCTATGATTCTATTCTATGATTCTATTCTATGATCATGTCTCTATCTCTGCTAGTAAAGCCCCTGCATTCTCCCTTTCTTCCTTACTGGAACTTGTATTTTTTGGAGTGAACGTGTCCCAGATAGATACGAAGCATCAGGGGAAATTGCAAAAGTTGATGAACCAGTCTCCGAGTCTTGTGTTATAACCTTTCATGCAACACATTACTTTTAATTTCATGTCCCTGAGGGACCTCAGTAATTTATCTGAATAAATGTATAATTTGCCAGTGAGATTTCTTTTTAAGTTAACCTAAAGTAACTTGAAAAATTCATTTGCTGAATCTAAACCTCAATGTTGAGCTGGATTTTTTGTAATCGATAATCAGACAGTGGGTGAATAATGAGGATAATGGTTAATTAGAAAAAGCATATGGCTTCCTGCAACTTCATTATTCATGCCAGAAAATCTCTGGGCAAACAGTGTCAGTACAATATATTCCCTGAGCGCTGAGTAAGTGAAACACAGCTAAATCCTGAGCAGTGCTCAGACCGGATAAAGTGTGGGAGTAGTAAAGAAAACCCCCACAAATGGCACCAATTCTACTTCTTGGGAAATATCAGTGAACTTTTCTTATTATTATCTACCACACCCACTCTCCAGCAAAGCCCCAAGATCTGGCTAGCTATGCAAAACTCTTCATCAGGACACTGATTCCTTGTGTGCTGAACATGTGTTGGATTTCGGTGGAGACACTTTCTGTGACAGTGGGCGTCTCAAGCAGATGACTAGACAGACAATAGGTAACATTCAGCCTGTGAAGGACCAACACGTAACTTGGTCTTAAAGTGACTAAAAGTAGGAGGAATGGATGGAATAGCTTGCAGTTTCTCGGTAGATCTGAAATCTTCATTGTTGCAACATGTCAAAAATGTCATGAGGTTCAGAAGTTCAAATTCTGCTCTTCTGTAAGGCAGTAGGGATAATATCCCTGAGATCACCTGATTTATCCTGTTTAGGTTCTTGGACTGCTTAAATGTTAAAGGAGTGCTGAAATCATGATTAGTAACGAGAACTTTTGGACTTTTCAAAAATATATTGATTTCCACAAATTTTGACCTCCAAGGTATCTTTTGGAGAAGAGATTATAAATGAATCTACCAGTGTCATTCCCATATGATTTCTAATGGGACTCAGCTGCTCAATTAATAATGATGTACTGACATACAGGCTAATTTAAGTGTGATTGACTCTCCAGGATGGATTCGAATTTAGCACCAGAAACTTGTTCATGGAACATTTTCCAAGACTGTTTGTCCAGGATGTAGTCTCCTCAAACTGTGAGAAAGGTCTCACAATATTTAACAGCTGTCTTTTATTCCCTGTTGGCACAGTGATATGGTATGTTTCTGGTTCAGTTCTGTGAAAAGCAATCCCGAGTTGACCAAAGCAGTGATTCAAGAATAAGGCTTAGCAACATCTGCATTCCTCCCTTTCCCTTTTAATTTTTTTGAATAGGAAGATCCAGTAGTGAATGTTGCCCCACAGTTTTTCAGTCACATAAATGTACTTTATTGAAGCCTTTTATCCCTGATCTCACAAAGTTTGTAACAACATAAACTTAAAACTGGGTGACTCTTTTCCACTTGCAGTAAATACTCAACTTAGGTGCAATGTTAACAGGTCTTTGAGCAGGACAAATAGAAATGACTGGCACCTAGGTGCTTATAATTAGCATCCAGCTATATTTAATGGATGCTGGAAAAAGAATTACAAAAAAAAGAAAAAAATCTTTAGAATGAGAGCAAATTGCCAGTGGTGGAAAGGGCACATGAGAAGTTTAGCCTATCTACATGTTGTGTATGCATTTCTGTCAAAAACAGGCAATAAATTATACGTAGAAATGGAAATGGCAGAGGAAGGCCTCTCCAGCCTGATAAAAAACTTCATACTTTTCTGGATGAATGCCATTTTTGTCTTACTCTTCTGTTTTTATTTATTTATTTATTTAATTCCAGTGGTTTTCAAGGGCACCTGCTATCTAAGGAAACTGAAAAACTGTGAAGAAATCTAAAAATTCACATATTTAAAAAATGAGAAAGAAATAGCTTATAGATGCATGAACTAAGTGTGTTAAATAGCACATGTAACTGAGCAATAAGGAAAAAGTAATCAACACCCTTTGAGTATAAATGCAACACAATTCACAATCCACAGCTGTGACTCAGAAGGGAAGTTCTCTATTAAAATGTCAGCCTTGTCACTTATTCCTTTTACCATTTACTTAATTCTTTGAGGAAAACTTTGTTCATTAATGCTGTTCTTTATTCTTGGTAGAAGTCATGCTCTGGTGAACACTTCTATTTGCATTCAGTCCTGAAATTTGGAGTCTCTTATAAGAAGTTCACGTATGGTCCTACGCTGCACGTAGTGTTTGACTCTATGCAATTTTGTGTGTGTAAATAGCTACAGCATCACACAGCAAATAATTAAGTTAAAAATAAATACCAAACTTCATTACAAAGAAATTGCCACGGGCCTGAGTGGTATGAGCTACTGTACTTGGACATCTTTTGCATCTAAAAAATTATAAGGGTATGTTTCCTGGGAGGAATGAACACTGTGATTATGCTTCTGTTATGCGAATTTGACAAGAAATGTCATGCTCAAAGGTACAGTGCATTGTTTCTATAAGCCTGATCGTGAGTGGCACCCACTAGTCACCTTTCAGATGAGTAGATAATTGGAAATGTGCACTTTTATCATCTCTGACTGGGTCTCCCAGGAAATCTCTATTATCTCTCTATTATGTCCTTTAGGGAGAACAGAGCTGCTTCTTTAATACGCCCTCTCCAGCTTCCAACCACTGTGATGAGCTACTGACTCCATATTGCTTTACTGTATAGGTGACCTCTGCTTCAGTCTTCGGAGCTACTGGCAGAGTAAGGGGCTGCTCTGTGTGAGCAGCCGTTTCATAGTCCATCCTGTAATATTTTCCTGGGACACATGACAGCTCTTGTAAATTAACACCACTCCATGGACTCCACTGTGAAATGAACCTGCAGTGATTGGCATCAGTCTGTCCTAGCCTCTCTGTACATCCTGCACCATGCCCTGGACCACTGTTCCCTTGGGGCTTCTTTATCGGCTTTCCTCCACTACACATCCCCTCCTCCTTTGCTGTTGTCTTTCCCAGAGGTTGCCATCCCCTCTTCTTCATATTCTCCCACCCTGGACCACTGTCAGTGCCTTCTTACTTGCATGTTGGCCAGCTCTTAGCTCTGGTGGTCCCTGTGAATAGCCCATGGTAACTGGCGTAGCCCAACCCACCTGACTGCACCGGGATGCTGCAGAGGTTTCCTCTCTCCCTGTCTCATCTCTGTATGAAAAGTGTCAACGGTTGGGAGATGGGAGTTCATGACACCTGGGAACTGGTTGAAAGCAAGCTTCTTGCTTTCAAGTAAGCCGTAAGTTTGCGGATGACGCCAAGCTAGGTGGGAGTGTTGATCTGCTTGAGGGTCGGAAGGCTCTACAGAGGGACCTGGACAGGTTGGACCAATGGGCCAAGGCCAATGGGATGAGGTTTAATAAGGCCAAGTGCCGGGTTCTGCATTTCGGTCACAACAACCCCAAGCAACGCTACAGGCTTGGGGAAGAGTGGCTGGAAAGCTGCCCGGCAGAAAAGGACCTGGGAGTGTTAGTGGACAGCCGGCTTAACATGAGCCAGCAGTGTGCCCAGGCAGCCAAGAAGGCCAACGGCATCCTGGCCTGTATCAGGAATAGCGTGGCCAGCAGGAGCAGGGCAGTGATGGTGCCTCTGTACTCGGCACTGGTGAGGCCTCACCTCGAGTACTGTGTTCAGTTTTGGGCCCCTCACTACAGGAAAGACATTGAAGTGCTGGAGCGTGTCCAGAGGAGAGCCACCAAGCTGGTGAGGGGTCTGGAGAACAAGTCCTATGAGGAGAGGCTGAGGGAACTGGGCATGTTTAGTTTGGAGAAGAGGAGGCTGAGGGGAGACCTCATTGCCCTCTACAACTACCTGAAAGGAAACTGTAGAGAGGCGGGGGTTGGCCTCTTCTCCCAAGGGAATAACGACAGGACCAGAGGAAATGGTATGAAGCTGCGGCAAGGGAGGTTAAGATTAGATATTAGGAAGAATTACTTTACTGAGAGAGTGGTCAAGCACTGGAACAGCCTGCCCAGGGAGGTGGTGGAGTCACCATCCCTGGAGGTATTTAAGAAACGTGTAGACGTGGCTCTTCAGGGCATGCTCTAGTGCCTGGGATTGTTGGTTTGTGGTGGGGTGTTGTGTGTGGGGTTTAGTTGATGGATGCTGCTTTTTTTTTTTTTTTTCTTTTTTTTTTTTGGGGGGGGTGTTGTTGTTTGTTTGGTTTTGTGTTGTGTTTTTTTGTTTGTTTGTGTGTTTTTGTTTTTTTTTTTTTTAATGTGGTTGGACTCGATCTCAAAGGTCCCTTCCAACCACTAAGATTCTGTGATTCTGTGATTCTGTGATTCTTGGAGGGCAGGCAGGAGAGGAGAGCTGATTCCGCTCCCTGTTCCTGTGAGGTTTCCACCACTGCCACTACCTGACAGCTGGACTGTATGTTGCTTTCCTCCAGAGAGAACCGCTCCTGGGAGACATCACTTGCCCCTCCTTTGGTCCTGATTTACCCCAAGTTGAAGGCAGTAGTCATACCCGCATGAAAGTGAGACTCAGACGCCTTAAAGTGAGGGCCGGGTGGCTTACAGAGAGCAGAATTGAAACTGTATTAATCTCCAGTTTCTTACGACCACCCTGTGTGCTGAGCTGGCTATCCTCATTTTGTAGTTATTAATGGTTTCATGAAGTATGTGTAAACACTGCAGTGTCAGCACACACTGACAGCATTACAAAGCTACCCTCTGTATTGGACAAACTCTGGCGAAGCAGAGGTACCTAATGTGTTTGTAGGATTTCAATAAGTAGGACATTTAGGACATTACTTTGCACCTCAGTAGCAGTTTATAATCTGAACCAGGTACTCGCCTGCTTATATGTGAAAAACAATCATCTCTCACTTTGACTCCAAAAAATATCCCTGTGCTAATACCTTTTTAATGGATGTATCCTGCTCATTTCTTTTTTTAACAAAAAGGGATGGTGAGAAGAAACACAGACTGACTTTCATCTAACTGACTTCCAAAAATCTTCCCGCAGACTAATCTATATTTCATTAGATGAAGTACATAAGAGGCTGTATCCCTCTTGATTTATGAGAAAAAGTTTTATGAGAAATATGAACTGTATAATGTAGCCGATCCATCATTCAGAGATAAGTATTAGTAACCCTAGCCAAAATCAAAATTCTCTTGAGCTGCTATCCAGTTATTATATGAGATAATTTTCCAGAGGTCCCAGAACACTACAACATAGGTAAATTGGCCTTCAGACCAAGTGCTATGCTAGAATGTGTAATTTATTGAAAAAGGATCATTAATCTCAATTTTGACCTGAATTAATATACTTCAAGGATGACAACACACTTTGGCTTGAGATTTGTGTATGGCAACAGAGAAAAAGAAAGGGACTTAGAAAGACCTGATGAAGGTCTTGTCTTCCTGCATGCAATAATTGGTCCAATAGATGAAGTCAATTCTCCTTAACCCTTTGAGATATTTAGACAGCTATGTTTACAGCAACACACTTGCTATTTCCAGATATGTACAGATCATAAAGGAACTTCCACCATTGTTGAAGGATGGGTTAGGACCCTGGATACAAGTGCAGGTTGAGAACGTCTCTGTCTGCTAGACGGTGGCTGTGTGAGGCTGCTTGTGCATCTTCTATGTGTGGCAAAGAGAGGATGTGTCACTGGTTTTGTGTAGGTCTATGAGGAGGACTACATCTAGGATGGACAGATCTGTGCTGTGGGTCACAACTGCAATGATGATTCTGGGTTGAGGGGGACCTCCAGTTCCATGGGGACTTTGTCCAGACAAGGCAAAGCTATGACTTACCTCAGTAGCATTCCTGGTTTTAGTCCTTGCTTCCCACCCAATGTACAATTTTGTCCAGGGATACTTTCACACAGGGAGGACAGCTGGAGCTGGAGCCCCAGACTTCCCCTCTGCACATTGACACCGAAATTGTTGGGTTGCAGGATGGGACTCTGATGTCCTATCACCAGAGCCGGCACCAGAGACTATATCACAGAGTTTCTATATCATAGGCAAAAATGAAGGATGTCATCTTCCTCTCCTGCTTACTTCCAGCTCCATGCCTCAGGTACTGTTTTGTAAAGAGAGGAATACAGGAATCTGCACTGTTTCATGGTGGTACCATGGCCCATTGCTTCCCAGGCAAGGGGGAACTAATTTCCATTCCTTATGGGAATGGCAAGGACGCTCCCTCCAGCCTCTTTTAAAAGACCGAAGCAGTTGTCAGCTCCTGCCCCAAAGGGATCCCTTTGTGCGGGGGCCTGATGGAGATCCTGGCTTCATGTAGGTGCCTGCTTCTGAAGGAGAATGCTCCCTCCCCTTTGGAGTTTCCTATTAGGTGATTTTGTACCCTGACTCAAAACATGGTGTGCTGTCTACTATGAATCCTATTTTGAGTCACTGTATTCTAGCATTTTAGGTGCCAAAAATCCCTTTCATGTGTTTGGCCCAAGGTGACTCTCCAGAGTCTCACACGATGCATGAAATGAGGAAATGCGCTGGTCCCAACACATGGCCACCACTCTCACTCATGGAGTGCAGGCTTCCCATCTACTGTGTTCTGTACTTGGCTGTTCTACTCAGGCTTTTGTCACCCTTCCTATCACCATCCACATCCCCCAGAAAGCCTAGATGACTGCTCCTCCTCTCCAGTGGCTCCAGGACTGCAGCTAATCCCAATGAGCAGGACAACAGGCATTTCTTTCAGAGTCTGTTGGTGCTGTGCTGAAGTTGATGTTGCAGAGCAGGTCAGCCTCCTGCAGATATCTCAGAAATCACAGGGCATCCCAGATGATGCTAGGCACTCAGGTTTGTTGAGCTGCTCTCTGCAATTGGTGTCTACAACCTACTGCTGAATCTCACCTCTAAAACTAGACGAGATAAACCTTACCTAGCCCAAGGGCCACATGACAGCTCTTCCATTTTCAATGTGTAGCACCATCCTTATCTCCTCATACCTTTACAGTTCTCATATTGTTAGTGAATTAGTCCTCAATGCTGCTATGGTTTTAATTTATTTTCCCCATGCTTGAGTTTCAAATAGGAAAAGGAAAACCTGTGATCATCACCCTAGAAGAAGAGTGAGAGAGACTCCTGAATCTCAGTCCTACCTATGATATTGTTTTCTTTTGTAGTATTGAGTAGGTCACTTATAATGACTACTATATGTCAGATATTGGTGGCAGCATCTGTAAAATGGTGATGACAATGGTCCCAAGGGTTTTTTCAGGAAAGAAGTGATTAAGGAAAGCTTGTAAGAGCACTTAAAAACTGTAAAGCAGCATCCAACCGGTAAATTGCTATTTAATGATGATGCTAATTGCACGGAGCTTCAGGAATGAGGAGAAAAAGCAGAGTATGGGCAGATTGGTTTGACTGGCAGAATGAGGCAAAGGTGAACTCGTGGCTTTTGCTTGGATTCATTGTAAAAAACAGGGAGGACTGAGATGTTTTGACTCATAAGGCTCTGTGAGGACCTGGATTTGCTCAGTTCAAAATCTCCACCACAGCCAGATGGTCAAAACCTAATGAGCTGAAAATACACCATTCTTCCAGCTTCTGATCTCTCTTTCATAGAGGACATGGACCTGTCATACCATCTGTTCTGAATACACTCTAAAAAATCCTGATGGATCTTCATAACACTGCTTCTTGACAGACTTCCACATTGCATTGTACCTGCTTTCTCATTGCACCCTGCTTTACAGAATACTGTTTGGTTTTATCATGTCTTTATATATAATGAATTTCATCCATTTGTAGCAAGACTTCTGAGAGGATAATTTAGCTGCTGGACTATATATAGCTATATATTTAGGAGAGATCTTCTATGTCCATCTACAATAAAAGTTTTTCTTGTAACTGTAAAACAATGTAAACAAAAACTGTAAAACAAACTGTAAAACAATAAACAATTTAAATGTCATTGTATCTGTTGAAAAGATCTTGCAGAAGGTTCTTTCTGTAGTACTTCTGGTTGCATTTTCAGAATTAGCTACTTGGAGGCAATGTTTAGGTAGTCATTTTTGCTTCTTTTGAACATTGAGCATAATTGTTCATTTAAGTTCAGTTACAAATCCTCTTTAGTATTCTTGAAAAAGATAAAACTCAGAGAAAAGAGTAACTTAAAAATAGTTTTAAGAAATGAGTAATTTTTCCATGTTGCCAAGCATCATGCTAGTCACTAAGGCCATTACTTCTCATGCCATCTCTGGGGAGTTAGTGTTGTCAACTTTATTATTTATCTAGGTCATCATATTCACAGAATATGTATAAGTATTGCTTTTTACATATAATACTTCCTTTTTGGAAGAATAAAAGCAAAAGCATCAAAGCAGGTCTAGGCTAGATGTAGTTTTTCCAATTCAGTAACATGGTCTGTTAAAATCACAGCTTATTCCTGAACCACCTTGAAACTTGTTCTAGAAAGCTTATTTTTCTGCTGCAGCTATTTCTTCTTCCAAAAATTTTGCCTACCAGATCTCTCCTTATTTCTCTGTATGTCTGCTCAGATTTGCTTTGGCAGTCCTTGCTGTTGGCTCTGCCCCTCCAAGCAGTTACTACCTTGATTCTTAAAGTAAAGGGAAAAAAAAAGGAGGAGGGGTGGGTGGGTTGGCACTTAGGGGGCTGCTCCCACCTGCAAAACATGAACTTGCACAGGAAACGGAAGAGAGAATGTTACAATGGCAAGAAATATGAAGATGAGGAGCGCAGAAAAATACGGGCATCACCTTAAGTGTAAATGGTGACCAGACAAACATAAAAATTGCTATCTTGCGGACACTTCAATCTTGAAAATAAATCAACCCAGCAAAGTTTGGTGTGTTGCACACAGCATCTACTGTCTGTATACATCAAGTGGCCTTCATCTGACAAATAAAGAAATTTACAATAAAGCTGTTCACATTCAAACTACTTGTCTAAGCTCCCTTTATAGCCAGGATATGATTATAATGTTAGGATGTGATTTGTCTTATTTTAAAATAAATGACTGTCGTTGATCACATAAATTGTGTCCTAAAAGTACCTGTTTGCCTTTGCTGTGTGTAGAAGGAGCCGGGGAGAATAATTCAGGCACAGACATCTCTGCATTTCAAACTTCAGAGAGTCTGGTTCCTACCAACACAGCTTTTGAAGGGATAAACTTGAACCGCCTTCCTAATCAAACCTGAACCCAAGCTGAGCGATCTGTCTACCAGATACTTCAGATGGCTTTGGTATTATTTTATAGTTCCAGCAGTTATTTTGTACTTCTCATTTCTCTTATACTTCCAGCAGTTACGTACCACTGCTGTTGTGCTGCTAATAATTGTTATCAACCAGATACTTACACAAAAGGCAGCTCCATTTCAATGCTGGGTAGAGTGACCTCTCTTAATTAGTTTCCCTGTTATGCTGCAAAATGTTGTGGGTTCCCTTGGGCTGAGAGTCATACAAGCTATTATTGTTTCATTACCATGTTTTTCTCATCATTCTCAGTTTTTCCAGAGGTTTCCTCATTTTGATATTTTTCCTAGTCACTTCTGAGCAGCTGTTTTCAGTGCAGCTTTCAGCCTTGATTATCCCTGTCTATTACCATTCAGAATGGGTTAATTAGGGTATATCTCTCTGGTCTTAGATGCTGATTTAATCAGAACTGTATTCTATTCCACTGTGTTTCACAGTGGAACAATAGACAATAGGTCAGGACAGATACGTTCTCTCCCAGTGGAGTGGCCAGGTCCATTTTTACACTTCTGCCTGTCTTTGGTGTCTGCTCATTATGATGTTTGAGGTTATGGGGTTTTTTAGTGTTTGGGTTGTTGGATTTTTTTTCCTGGTTTTTTTTTTTTTTTTTTTTTTTTAAGGTATTTAAACCTTTAAACCCCTTTCTCTTCAAGGGTTTTTCTCATCCTTTGCTCTTTTTATTTTTTATGTTAGAATACCAAGTATCCCATGATAACATGGTAGCAATCAGATCTCACCTGAACTACCAAGCAGAGGGAAAAAGAAATTGTGACTTTGCATTTAAAAGGGTTTTTTTGAGATAATCTTTCACTTGTTTCTCAAGAGTGGTGATTTCCCAGTACTTAAACTTGAACAATGCTTCATTTCATCCTTTTACTTTGCATTATTGGTTGATTATGTTCATTTAATATACCCAAGAGCACTGGTAGAGATTAGTACCTGGCTTTGCTAGCTCATGCCACCGTGGCAAGAGAAAGTCCTCCTTCCTGAAAGCTTCCTGCTTTTGTCCTCCAGTTGTGAAAGAAATTTCAGTGAAAGCTTCTGCTTTCTGCACTGGGCAGTGCTACCCGCGGCTGTGACTGTGGGTGCCTGTCGCCTGGGCAGGCTGGCTCCAGTTCATCCTTGCCAGTTTGGGGTGCCCAACTGGAAGATGTCTTCTTCCCTCCACTGAGGCAGCCTGTGCAGATCTCGGTGCCGGCCTGGTCACCTCCATTAAGTGCCCATACTGGAGGTGGGGGTGAATAGGGACCAATGTCTCCAGGTAGAAAGTTTGAAGCCCTTGTGTCCCCCTGGTGAAAGATCCAATTGTACAACGGTTCTGTGCCTCGGCTGGATCCGAGGGCCCCAGCTCACCCCAGGGGACCAATAACCCACTTGGTAGGCCAGGATTAGGGAATTTTTCACTGGCTGATATCCTCAGCCCCTGCTTCCTTCCTCACTCTTCCTTTGTACCCATTCTCTGTCCTCACTCATTCCCTGTACAGCTGGGGGCTCCTTTTCTCTTTGCTTGACTTAGCTATTATTGGCATCTTTGTTGTTTAGGTAATACCACTGATGGCCACAAAGATCGGTGGTAAATGGGGTGTGACAGATAATAGCTGTGTACCCTGAAGGCCTTAAAGTGTAAAGCTAATGCATCTAAACCCAAGCAAACAAACAGAGGGGAAAACAAGATCAATCACAGACTAGGTAGGAGTGCATTGCAGTCAATATGTTTTTTGGAATATTTTGGAAAGACTTTGAAAGACTTTGCTGAGGCAGTAAGAAACTTGAAGAACATTAAATAAAGGATATTACAGACACTTGGGGGAGATTAAATATCGTTTTCCTTCCTTTTCTTTATTCCTCCTTCCACAGTTACATTAACAAAAGATAGGTAGTCAAGGATGGAGGGTCCATTGTTAAGCCAGATGATGGAGTGAGTATTTGTCCCTTCTGGAGAAGCCCACTCTTCAGGGACGGGCCGGTCCAGGGAGACCCCAGTCTCCTGTGTGTGGAAGCTTTGCTCTATTACCAGATTGCTTCCAGGTCTAGGTGAGGTTTAAGCATTCCAGGCCCTGGCCGTGTGTCACTGGTGGAGAAATACATCTGTTCATTCACCACTAACAGATCAGTTAATTTCTAATCAGAGCTTGTCAACAATTGTAAATGTAACAGCTTTCCATCAGCAAATGCTATTTGAAAGAAATGAAATTAACTCATGGTTGTGTACCGTGGCTGTGTCAAAATATTTGTGGAAAATTATCAAAATATTTGTTAGATAAAAGATTGTAACATGTCAGTTTGACTTTATTATTGCACTCATTTGTTTCAGAGTGAGACAACTGAAACAAAATATGTAAGAACAGTCTAAGCAAAGTATTTTTTTATTTTTCTTCTGTGATGAGGGATGAAACCAAATGCCAGTGCCTTGAAGTTCCCCCCAGGACAAGAAATCTGGATTTCACCAGCTTGAATTATAATTCTAATATACCTTTCTATGTAAGCAGCTTGGCTTCCTTGTCTGTGCTGGAAAGCAAATGAGAGCCAGACTTCCTAACATACAGACAAGAAAGAGGGGCCATTTCTAAGTATAGAATCATAGAATGGTTAGAGTTGGAAGGGACCTTAAAGATCATCTACTTCCAGCCCCCCTGCCATGGGCAGGGACACCTGCCACTAGACCAGGTTGCTCTAAGCCTCATCCAGCCTGGCCTTGAACACTTCCAGGGATGGGGCAGCCACAACTTCTCTGGGCAACCTGTTCCCATGCCTCACCACCCTCACACTACAGAATTTCTTCCTAATATCTCATCTAAATCTCCTCTCTTTCAATTTAAAACCATTACCCCTTGTCCTATCACTACATTCCCTGATCAAGAGTCCCTTCACATCTCTCCTGTAGTCCCTCTTCAGGTACTGGAATGCCTTTATGAGGTCTCCCTGGGGCCTTCTCTTCTCCAGGCTGAACAACCCCAGTTCTCTCAGCCCGTCTTCATAGGAGAGGTGCTCCAGCCCTCTGATCATTTTTGTGGCCCTCTGCTGGACCCGTTCCAACAGATCCATGTCCTTCCTGTGTTGAGGACTCCAAAGCTGGACACACTACTCCAGGTGGGGTCTCACCAGCGCAGAGCAGAGGGGCAGAATCACCTCCCTTGACCTGCTGGCCACACTTCTTTTGATGCAGCCCAGGATGCGGTTGGCTTTCTGGGCTGCCAGCACACACTGCTGGCTCATGTTGAGCTTCTCATCCACGAGCACTCCAAAGTCCTTCTCCTCAGGGCTGCTCTCCAGCCATTCTCTGCCCAACCTGTATTTGTGCCTGGGATTGCCACATCCCAGGTGCAGGACCCTGCACTTGGCTTGTTTGAACTTCATGAGGTTTGCACGAGCCCACCTCTCAAGCCTGTCCAGGTCCCTCTGGATGGCATCCCTTCCCTCCAGCGTGTCGACTGCGCCACACAGCTTGGTGTTGGCAGCAAACTTGCTGAGGGTGCACTCAGTCCCACTGTCCGTGTCTCCAACAAAGATGTTAAACACCACTGGTCCCAGTAGTAGATACCATATACTTTCTCTCCTGCTCCAGGCTACCCTTCATTAGGCCAATAATGTGATTAAAACCCATCTTGCCTGCACCTTTAAACACAGCTCCACTCTAGGAATAGCAGTATAAACTACCCAAACAAAATGTAGCAATTTGTCTTTCATTTAATGATGAACATTTGCTCTGATATTTGTTCACTTTTCCAGAACTGTCTTAATTAAACTGCTGTAATCTATGTTTTCATACCAAACATGGTGATTTCATTATTCAAAAGACACAGAGCTGGCACACATTCTAATGCTTCTGAAGTGAGGGTGTATTATGGAAATGAAAACTTATCTCATCATTTCTTGAGGCACTTAAAAAGAATTAATTGTGTTTAATGTGGAATTAACTCCATCTGAAAATGCTGCTGTTTTGTCTCCAGTTGAAAAGAAAATCATGATAGTATATCACAGAATCACAGAATCTTCTTGGTTGGAAGGGACCTTTGAGATCATTGAACAAAAAACCAACAAAAACCCAAAACAAAACAACGAAGAAAAACCCAAACACCAAAACCAAAACAAAACCAAAACCCACACCCACCCACAAACAGACACAAACCGACCATCTCGGGCACTAGAGCATGCCCTGAAGTGCCATTTCTACACGTTTCTTAAATACCTCCAGGGATGGTGACTCCACCACCTCCCTGGGCAGGCTGTTCCAGTGCTTGACCACTCTCTCAGTAAAGTAATTCTTCCTAATATCTAATCTAAACCTCCCCTGCCACAACTTCAGACCATTTCCTCTGGTCCTGTCATTATTCCCTTGGGAGAAGAGGCCAACACCCACCTCTCTACACCCTCCTTTCAGGTAGCTGTAGGGGGTAATGAGGTCCCCCCTCAGCCTCCTCTTCTCCAAACTAAACATGCCCAGTTCCCTCAGCCTCTCCTCATAGGACTTGTTCTCCAGACCTCACCAGCTTGGTGGCTCTCCTCTGGACACGCTCCAGCACTTCAATGTCTTTCCTGTAGTGAGGGGCCCAGAACTGAACACAGTACTCGAGGTGAGGCCTCACCAGGGCTGAGTACAGAGGCACCATCACTTCCCAACTCCTGCTGGCAACACTGTTCCTGATACAGGCCAGGATGCTGTTGGCCTTCTTGGCCACCTGGGCACACTGCTGGCTCATGTTAAGCCGGCTGTCCACCAACACTCCCAGGTCCTTTTCTGCTGGGCAGCTTTCCAGCCACTCTCCCCCAAGCCTGTAGCATTGCCTGGGGTTGTTGTGACCGAAATGCAGGACCCGGCACTTGGCCTTATTAAACCTCATCCCATTGGCCTTGGCCCATTGATCCAACCTGTCCAGATCCCTCTGTAGAGCCTTCCGACCCTCAAGCAGATCAACACTCCCACCTAGCTTGGTGTCATCTGCAAACTTACTGAGGGTGCACTCAATCCCCTTATGTAGATCATCAATGAAGATATTGAACAAGACTGGCCCCAAAACCGAGCCCTGAGGGACACCACTGGTGACCGGCCGCCAACAAGAGTTCACCCCATTGATTACAACTCTCTGGGCATGGCCATCCAGCCAGTTTTTTACCCAGTGAAGAGTACACTTGTCTATGCCATGATTCGCCAGCTTCTCCAGGAGAATGCTGTGGGGGACAGTGTCAAAGGCCTTATCAAAGTCCAGGTAGACAACATCCACAGCCTTCCCCACATTGAGAAGGTGGGTCACATGGTCATAGAAAGAGACCAAGTTGGTTAAGCAGGACCTCCCTTTCATAAACCCATGCTGGCTGGCCCTGATCCCTTGGCTGCCCTGCACTTGCCCTGAGAGCTCACTCAAGATGATCCTCTCCATGATCTTTCCTGGTACCGAGGTCAGGCTGACAGACCTATAGTTTCCCGGATCCTCCTTCTGGCCCTTCTTGTAGATGGGCGTCACATTGGCCACCCTCCAGTCATCTGGTATCTCTCCTGTTGACCAGGGTTGTTGATAGATAATGGAGAGAGGCTTGGTGAGCTGTCCCGCCAGCTCCCTGAGTACTCTTGGGTGAATAATGAGCCACAGTAACACGCTTCTCTGTTGTTTGACAGTCACTGGCTAGAAAATTTCAATCCAAATTTAAGTAAAGTAAATGTCTCACAGTCACTGAGGTGATCAAGTGCATTTCGTTGGTGTGTGTGTTGAAGACTGACTGTGTCAAAGACTGTATGAGGAAAGCACTTCTCATTTAAACTCTTTCAAAATTACTGTCATCTTTGAGAAGTAGGGCCTCTACATTACAAACATGCACTTACTTTTGAGTCCTAGATACTTAAATCATCAACCCATAGCCATGTTTGGGTGGGTTTGGAGCCCAAATCTAGACCATTAATCCAGAGCTGTGTCTGAGCACAGTTTGGACTCCAGAGTGCCCAGGAGCACAGTGCAGAAGTGCAAGAAGGCAGGGTTGTTGGCTAGCACTGATGCAGAGCTCATTAGTCCTGCTGGATCCAGGCTGATGCCATGCAAAACCATCCAGATATCTCTGTTCTCTGTCCCAGAGTCAAACAGCCCCAGGTTGCTCAGGCCCAGAGTGATGAGAGCATGGCATCCTGCTCCCAGGACCTGTGGCAGGGGACCCGTGTTTGTCCTGTCATTTATCCGCAATAGGGTTTTCATCAGGTTAACTCTGAAAAGTCAATATTGATTGTACTTCTTGACAGTCTAGCAGAGATGAGCCCTTCCTGTCTGAATCTCAGAGATGGACTAAGGATGCTGTTCTGCAATAACTTGTTTATGCCCTGACAGAGCATCTCTTCATGTCTGCCTGCCACCAAACCAAAGGGAAATGCTGCAGTGAGTTTGCATGCACAAACCACCCCTCACTTAACAGCTGGATCACAGGACAAAAATCTGAACAGATCCTTTTCTTTTATGACTCTATACACATTCAGCTAAGGGACAGGATATTTATCTTCAGATGGATAAGGATAAATGGATGGTTAAGTTTTACTTCTTGCCATAGAAAACGTGGTCTCTTTTGCTATTCTAGCTTCCAGTGTGAAAACAGAGTGGTTGGGTACAACATTTGGGGCTGACCAAGCCTTTCAATAGCTGTGGACATAACCAGGCTCTATCTCACTCCCATCTCCCTCTTCCTAGAAAGACATTTGCTGAAGCAATTTATTGATGGACTTTGGAACACATCAATTTATTGATGGGCTTTGATGGGCTAAGGAGTTGTCTGAACTGTATGTATTTCAGTTACTTTTTCTAATGATACAGTTGATGACCTGAGTAGTTTAGCACACAGGGAACCGTGCAAGTCTGTAGCCATCAGTCAAAGAATTTATCTCAATGTCTGTAAAGTGATTTTCCCCCAAATCAGAGCAAAACACAGATTCTTCTGCTGTCTAAGAGGCCACAGAGAAAGTGAAAACTGTCTGCGAACAGTTTTGAATTGGCTTGGGGGGAAGAGAGAGGAGTTCTCTTCTGATTCTGAGACTTCAAGGCTGACAGGAGAGTCAAGTTTGGAGGAGAGAGAAAGTCGTGCCAAAATCAGGCACATGTCTTAGTTGGATAGTTTAAGTCCACTGCTGACTGTGGACACACCAGAACCATAGTTAAACTGCAGTTAGCTATTAGGCACAAAATGATCATGGAAAGACGTACTTTTCCACTGCTGAAAACCTGGAAACTGGATTGGTTTTGGCCCCCCAGGTCTTAATCAAAGGACAGTCACTGTTGGCTTCCACTTTTGCCTTACTCAGTGCTCTCAAAGTGTCTCCAAGATAAGTTCCAACAAGTCTGTGGACTGATTATATATACATATATACATATATACAATATACATGTATACTGATTATACACAGGTCCTTCTCTAATATAATTTCTGACTTTTCCATACAACAGATAAATAAAATGGTTTTGGATGCTTAAAGACACTATCTTATTTTATGTGAAGAATCTTAGGTTAAGAAATCAAATTCAGGGGAATAAAAATTGTGCTTTTGGAGCACTTCTAGATGGAGTGCAAGAAAGAAAAAGTACATGCAGAAGGGTCCAGTGTGCGTCCTGTGTTTAGGTGAATACCAGGTCAGGATGTTAAGAGAAAAATCAAGGACAGCATAGGATGCTGGGTGAAATAAACTGCGCTGGGAGTGTTCCCCTGAACATCCACTCCCCAGCCCAACTCACATAACCTTGCACTTACCAGAAGCTCTCTCTGTGCTCCCCATGCTGAGAGACAAAAGCAGTTTCCTAAATTGTCTCTCAACAGTGATCCCATCCCATTTGAACTATAGGAGAACCTGGGGAGCTTGTAGCATTGAGCTCTGAGCACAGGGCCCCCAGGATATAGACCACAGAATTGGGAGTGTTTGTCAGGAGTTATACAGTTTGAAAATGGAAGAAGTTAAGGGCTAAGCTCAGGGCCCAGCTCTGCTTTAATATGCAAAGCATAACTCAGTGAGTGTGCCATATCTCACCACATGTGCTTCTGGGAGTTTTGCAAATGAAGTTGTGGTGTCATGTTGACACGAGATGCTATCCACATATTGATAAGCCACTTGTGAAAAATAATGAGATTTCAATGTAGATGGCTCAAAATCTGTTTGAGGCTATTTCAGAGAGCCCCTTGGGGTGGTTAATTACTTCTGCAGCCAGAGCAGTAGCCAGCATAGGTGGGCAAAGTGTCCCTCTCTGTTGAAGGCCAGGCACACAAGAAGTTTATTTGTTTGAGGAGATGAAGAGTACTTTTCCTTATTCTACTAAAGGATAGTATGGTCTAGAACTTATCCTAGGCCAGTGAAGCTTTGTGATAACCCTGCTTGATCTGCTGTTGAAGCTGCAACAAGCAAGCCCATCAGTACCACTACAGCCTGGAAAGGTGGGTAGGCCTAATCGCCCCATTCCACCTATGTGTGAATATTGAAGTTAAAAGATTTGCTCCAATTCCATAGAAGGAAGCAGAGTGGGAAATCTGCTCTATTGTATATATGGCACACCCCAAGAAAGTTTTGAGAGTACATGTACAGCTACAGGACAGCATGGTGTTTCTCCTGTCCTAAAAAGCAGAAAATAATTTTACCTCAGTGCTGCTCTAGTATTCTGATATCTGACCCACAAGCAGAGATAACCAGCTTGGATTTGGTACCTTTGTCTCAAAGCTGGTTTTAGCTAACAGGTCTTTCTCCTGTAGTCCCCTGTGTGCTGCAGGTGTTCTCCAGTCCTACCACCATCCCCCTCTGCACCCAAAGTGACAGTCCAGCCTCACTGTCACATGCATTCCTGCTAAGCGAGCTTGTACGCTTTGCTCTTACAACCTGAAAGAGAGCATTTATGAGAGTAACTGGCTTCCCAGAGTTAATGGGTCGGTGAGTGTCCTCATTTATGCACTCTCAAACTATCTGT
Source organism: Numenius arquata (assembly GCF_964106895.1). Classification (NCBI taxonomy): domain Eukaryota; kingdom Metazoa; phylum Chordata; class Aves; order Charadriiformes; family Scolopacidae; genus Numenius; species Numenius arquata. The sequence goes on along the minus strand of NC_133576.1, from coordinate 110,103,210 downwards.
TACATTTCTTATTCGACTCTTTCTGCTGAGACAACTGGAGAAATGTGAGGCCCCCTGTAACCTCCTTAATCAAGTTCTGGTGCAGTATCAGTAAGGTCCAGCAGATCCCTATGAAGCTTTTCATTTTCATTGCTTTTTTCCTCTGCTTTCTGGATATGGGCTTAAGAGAAGGATTTCTCATCTCTCCACAGAGGTAGGCTGGAATTAGACTGCCAATGATGGGCTTGCGTGTGCTCTGGCAGTGTAATTTAGGAGGTCATCAGTCTATAATGAAAACTTAGGTCCCTTCTGGCATTTTCATTCGTTTGAGATGGCTGAGTGCTTTGCCTCCTTTCTTTATTGCATGATTTTTGTATAATTGTTCCAACTTACACATAATTACATTAGATCTGCTGTTTAAATGCCATCTAGTGCTCTTCTTTATTCAAAAGCCTGCTGCTGTTATCAAATTTAAAAGAACACGGAAATGTGAAATACTTTCACAGCAATAGTAGACTTCCAGTCTACATTACCCATTTATACTCACTTCATAACCCGAAGCACTGAGCACACAATCATGTACCACTCAGCACTGAAATCCTGCTGCAGTGAGGCAAACCTTCGTGAGGGAGAGTGAAGCAGGAGGATAAACACTTGACCTCCCTTTTCTTAGCTCTTATTTTTTATATTCAGGTAACCGCTAGCTTCAAGCCGAAGATATGAGTGTCAGTGTAGTAACTTTTCCAAAAGCAACCACTTTCGGGGTTGAAGGATGTTGCCTTCTCTTTCGAAAGCACTTTATCTCACAAATGGTTTTGGATTGTGCTCTGCTCATGGATCTTTATGGCACAAAGATGATGCTTTTTAGCCACTAGAACAGTGCCTATCTTCTCTTGAACTCAGGCACTCCTAACTCTTTTATTGCTCCAGTCTTATTTCAAGCATCACAGTATTAATTTGCAGAAATATTTTTTTCCCATGAGCTGAGGTTACTGTTTTGTTTCTGTTAATCATTTATTGTTCTGTCTCCCCTGTTTTTCTAAAAGATACTATGAATGATATGGCTCTGAGTTGATATGATTTCATTAAAAAGATAATTTCCTCCAAGTGTAGTTTCACTCTTTAGATTTCTTTGTGTGTTGCTGGGCACCAAAGCAACCCAGGAAGCCAGCAAGCCAAGCAGGGTCCTGGTGAGAGTTTGTTAAGTTTTAACATTCAGCAGTCTGTAAATTGCTTATCAAGAACTGTGGCCCAGCCTATGTGGGATTAGATAAAAAGGTATTAAAAAGCATTCAGAATGAACTATGGATGCAACACATAAATACAAATATAATATATATTTATTAAAAATATAATATATGTATATAAATATATATATATAATATATATAAATATAATTTGCCTGTTGGAGGGAGAAGGAGTGGAAGTGATGTTCCTTCTGTATGTTTTGAACGGTTGCAGTCAAACTGGGCATGCACCAAATGCATAATTTTAGATGCAGCTGCTTGCTGTGCAGGTTTATAAAAGTGTCTGATGTGTCTCATGTTTAGATCCCATTTTTAGTTGTTTCTTATGTTGCCAGCATTTAACCATCTGAAGTGAAGCTTTGCCTGTCCTGTCTAATCAGGTGGAATTAAAAAGAAGTTTTCTTTCTTCTTTTGACTGGCTTACAATTTGTGTTGAGAGTATGCCATTTATCCTTCTGGTGAAAATCTGTTCAAATCTTCCCACTTAGAGCTTGTTGAAAAACAAGCCTGTATGTGCTCAAGAGGCACTTGTTGCAGTTTGATTTTCTCTGTCTTGCTGTTTTCAAGAGTAGACACTTAAGAGTCTCTAAGGCAGATTCTGTGCCATCGCTGCTTTTAAATGGACTTAAAGGATGCGTAAAGGGATCAAGCGCCTCTAGCACAGTATAGTTGGGACCAGAGCTTTTGTCTTGATTGCTCCTTCCGAACCACTGAAGCAATCTTAGCTAAATCTGCTGATCTTCCCACCCTGTGCTTCATGTAAGACTAAAGGATGGGGCAGCCATGCAGTCTCACTTCCAAGGCTTCAATAAGCTCAGTTTCTATTGCAAATCTATCGGCTGTTCTAACTAATATGGTCTTTTACAATGGCTTTGGTGTCTTTCTGGTGGTCAGACCAGCTGGGTGGAAGAAGCTCTTAGGTGTGGGGCCAATTTCTTTTTTTCTAAGAAAAGGTGAGAAAAGGATCTGTAGGAGGGGCTCTACCGCCAAAATCCTTCAAAAGTCAATGCAAGAGGCTTTAGGATTGCTATTAGGATTGATAGTGTTAAGCTATCTGAATAGCACTGTGATCTATCCTCATTAAGAGAAAATACACCAACGTATCTATTAATTTTCCTTCAAATGTTAGAAAACTCTATTTGAAATCCTCCACTTCCACAAAATGAACAAAATTACAAATGTCTCCTTTCTCCCCCTCTCTGCCTCTGACACGTTCATCTTGCCTATCTCTAACTGAAGTTCACACTGTGACCACCACTACATTTTCCTCAGTAGAATTAATGAGATTTTAGACATCTGTATTTGCAGCCAGATGATTCTCCCTGGTACAAAAGAGCAGTTTGTTTCAAAACCTCTTAAGAAGCATGTTACAGAAATTGCGCATGAGATGCAAAGAGAACTGCCTGAGATAGAGAAGGAAGATCTCAGGGTTCAAGCGCTTGGAGGATAATGCAGTATCTCAAAATTAAACTCTTTGTTTGATATTGAAATAGCTTTCATGTGTGACAGGAGAGAATTAGTCATCTTCCTTTAAAATGAGTCGATCGCTGGCCACCTGCTGTTCTAGCTGTCACGAACTGTCCTCTATTTCATTTTTAAAAAAACAAAACAAAACAAATCTGTTTTTAGACTGTTGGAGCCTAAAAAAATAATAATCAAGATGAATAACCTCTTGGTTTTCCATTGCCATGGAAGTGACACCAGTCACTCACTGATACCAGATGTTATTGTTAACAACATGTTTTTGGCACGCTAGTCATTGTAGAGGGCTTCATGACTCCTCTGGGGAACACTGGGACTGTAGTATACGGTGCAGACTTGCCTAAAACAATTTTCTGCTATACTCTAGGCTTGTATTTAGGTAAAATCTTGAACACAGAGAGGTGCAAAGCAGGTAGAAGCTTGAGTGCCAGAATCCTAGGCCCCTCAATGAATGGGAGGGAGACTCCCTTGTTGTTGCAGACTTGGTCTTGCTGTGGCCAACCCAAGGCATCCTTCTTATAGGTTCTGCTAATATTTTCCGCTCTCTGGGTTTGTCTGCTGAGTCTTTAAATACTAAGAGCTTCAGCATAACTCTTGAATGTTAAATAGTGTTGTGCAAGTTGGGCAAAACCATCTATCTTCAATGGTTAACCTCCCACTCTACTCCGCCCTGGTGAAGCCGCATATGGAGTACTGTGTCCAGTTCTGGGCTCCCCCAGTTCAAGAAAGACAAGGAACTACTGGATAGAGTCCAGCAGAGGGCTACAAAGATGATCAAGGGACTGGAGTACCTCTCTTCTGAGGAAAGGCTGATAGTCGTGGGTCTGTTTAGCCTGGAGAATACTGAAAGGGGATCTCATCAATGCTCATAAATATCTAAAGGATGGGTGTCAAGAGAATTGGGCCAGACTCTTTCCTGTGGTGCCTAGCAACAGGACAAAAGGCAACCTGCACAAACTGGAACACAAGAAATTCCACCCCAAAGTGCAGAAAGCTTCTTTACTCTGAGGGTGACAGGACACTGGGACAGGCTGCCCAGAGAAGTTGTGGAGTCTCCTTCTCTGGAGATACTCAAAACTCGCCTGGATGCATTCCTCTCCAGCCTGCTCTAGGTGGACCTGCTTTGGCAGGGGGGTTGGACTAGATGATCTTTGAAGATCCCTTCCAACCCCCACAACTCTGTGATTCTGTGTTGCCAGAGAGGAGCAAAAAAACTACTGCTGCATATAAAGCAGGTGAAATTGAGAGGGACTTATTAGAGGGAATATAAGAATCAGCTGCTAGCCCATGAAGTGCACAGTAAGTACCCTTTGCTCTCCTTACCCACAAATAGCCCTGATGCTGTCATATTGAGAAAACTGAGCTAATCTGATAGCTATAGAAGATTTAAATAATTGAATGTAGTTTGGAAGTGGTAAAAAATAACAGCTATGCTGTGCTCCAGAGTTGAAACTGTGCCTGTCACAACATGTAGGGAAGGGTAAGAAGTGAATGTACCCCTTATTTGCAGTTAGTCAGGCATGGCAAATGCTCTTTCAACCACTCCAAAGAGCTGGCAAGCTCCTCCAAGCATTGTGTTGCTTACGGTGCTGCTGGGAGTTGCCTCTTTGGTCAGAGGCTCAGAGTATGTGCTGACGCTCTCCCCGTTTTCTAACCCAGATTATTCTTAAACAGATAGCAAAGCAAGAAGGCAAACCAAGACGATGCAGAAAGAAATAACACACAATGGAAATGAAAAATAAAGTCTTGTGTCTAGGTGCTCTTCAGTATGTAGGTGAAGCTGATGGCTGTGGCTATATAAAGGATTTCCTCTCTGTGCTATAGGTAGTAAGTATCCGAGGAGGAGGGCCCCAGGAGACTGTGGGCTAACAGTCATGAGGATAGTAGAAATCATTGCTTCAGTCTCCAATTTTGCCTCATTTGAGCTATTTTTAAGTCCCTCAAAAGATGAGGGGGATGACATTAGACTATTCCCTCATTGTTTTGCTCACTAACTAGGTCTAGTTTCTGCCACAGCTGTTTTGGCTCATTATTTTTCAGTTTACTGCTCCTCTTGTTTATCAGACGTGATTTCAGCATGTTTCCTTGTGCTATGTTTGGGACAATTTGTCTTAAACCTGAGCTTCCCTCAGAACAGCAGGAGTAGCTGCAGCAGACCTCAGCAGCGGTTGTCTGCTCGAATATTTACCCGCCTTCCCAGCAAGACCTTGAAGTTGTTCCTGAATTCTCAGCTGCTACAGAGGTGTTTTTATCAGTATGCCACCTAGCAAACAGAAAGCCAGTTGGGTTACGTCTGCAGGGCGGTCATTAGAGGGTGGCTGCATGTAGATACGCTATAAGGGTAAATGCTTCTGGCAACAGGGGTCCTTGCAGCCAAATTCTTTGATGCTAGTGGCAGTCACTGGCACTGTGGGCAGTAACACAGGATGACTTCTGCTTATTTCCTCAGCACTGAAGATGCTGCTAGCAATGGAGGAGGTATTTTATCAAATCCAAGCTCTTTCCCTTCAGCCCATGCACTTTGGCAAGCACTGTGCATCGGCAAAGAGGGAAATTGACTCTGGTACAGTGAAAGACAGAAAAAAAAAATCAATGTCATGTAATTATCAGCAGTTCCAGCCCAATAGCCAGCATCCTGCACTGCATCAAAAGAAAAATCATGGAGTCCAGTATTGGAACATTAGTGCCAGCTGAATACTGCACCTTTGAAGTTATGTTGTCTTCAGTTTCCCCTGTTATTATTTCCTTTATTGTTTGTTTTAGTAAGACAAAAACAGGGAGCATGCCCAGTTTGCCCTACTTTTCAGCAGTTTTTAGTAAGCAGCACTACACTTGTGAGAGTGGCATTACAGCAGCTGGAGCAGACGCTAGGCAGGAAGGACCCTCCTGAGCCTCAGAGCCGTTCTCTCTTGCTGCAACCGTAACATATCAACTAGTTTAGCTCTGTCTGAGCTCTCGTTAGGTTTTGTGCCCCTGCTTTGACCAAAACAGTGTTCCATAATCTCCCTTCTTGAAAGGCAAGAAACCTTCCCATTTCCACACTGAATGTGTGCACAGTCAGTCATTTTAACGTATTGTTTAACCCACTTGCTCTTAAACCAATGCCTTTTATATATATATATATATATATATATATGCACAGATCTTTCCTCCACCATGTCTGGGTTTAACCTACTTCTCATATTTCTCTCTTAAACGATACACAAATCAAGTTGTTTTCCTTTTTTTTTCCCCCAAGACAAACTACCTATTGCTTTGGCCACCTGAACAGTGCTGTTCTGTATCTGTTTAAATCTCAACTCAAATTCTTGAATATTGATGACCATAATTTTACCCAGTTCTCCAGTCTTTTGTACATTAGTGCTAGCATTTTTTTTATGTCCTTCTCCATTAAGAAGTAGTTCTAAGCGAACAGCAGAAATATTTGCAATTAGTCACGACATAGATCTTTTCAGCATCAGGTGATTTAATTAATTTCCTTCATTTCTAATAATGCTCTGTCTTCAGTGAAGAACTTGCAGACCTACTTTCCCATTTAATTTAATATAAATTCAACTTCCTAGTCTTTGGGATTTTATTTTTAATGATCAAATCTTCTAAAATGGTTTCAGCAATTACAAGACCAATAAAAATAGCATACAGTCTGTTGGGTTTTTTGGCTATTTGGTGGAGGAATCTGCCACCCATCCCATCTAGAAGTAACTTACCCTGCTATTACTCATCACAGTTATTTTACATTCTTTATCTAGGACATTGAAGTGTCCCTTAACAATACTATTATTAGTAAAGCTCTCTTTCTAATAACATTACCTAAATAATGAAATCATCATGAAATTATATAGTGATTTCTCAGCCCAGTAGAATATGTACTCTTTTATATGTATTATTTTTATTTTTTTTTTCCCAATGAGTTTGAGACACATACTGTTTTGCCCATGCCATTGTTTCTACCCTTACACTTTTATGCTCCGTTCCTTTGTTGATGCACCCCACTGCCTTTATCTTCATCTCTGTCTTTCGGCAGACTGCTTTTCCTCGATACATCTGCTCTAAATGTGGCTGCTATTTTGCTACATGCTGTTATCCCTTATAGTGTCTGATTTCACATCCTGTTCCAATAGTTTGACCTTGCCTGGTCTGTTTGCCAGGCCTCCTATATTAGTGTATGACAGGGAAGCAGTTTCTTACCAGCCATGCTCAGTAACCCAGCTGGGAGAGAAACAGTCCCTTAGAATTGCTATCAGCTTCTTGACTTTGGTTCCTATCAGTACAGATTTTCTTCTTCATGCTCCATCAGCTGTAGCCTTATTTTTGGTTACCTCATTTGTTATTCCTGAGAACTAAATCCATGCCCAGTTTCCCCCTTCATTTTTTTCTAGTCTAAAGTCCTTTCTATAAGCCATGCCAACCCTGTTTTGTAGGAATTCAGGTTTCCATTCAGCAAGCTTCATCCTCTTTCCATGACTGCCTCCCTGCAGCTAGTTTCTCCCAAATGTTCTCAGATCTGCTTTTCTCAGTCTGCAACAAAAACATGAAACCTGGTAGACTGAACCCAAAGGTGTCCCACTTTGCAGGTAATACAATAACAGTTTGGAGCTCAGTATGGAAGTATTAACAAAAAATTATATTATTATCTTAAATGTCATGTGATAAACTATAGCAAAATTCCTTTTGTGCAACAGCCACGTTAGTAGAAGTTCATTTTTCCAGAAATATCTTTTATCCAGATTGTTTATTTTAAGTTTCTTTTCCAACTGGTTTAAGGAGTGAAGAAGGTTTTATTTGCAGCTCTTGTTTCACTGTTAAGCATCTTAGAGGCTATCACTCTATATTTCAACAATAACAGTATGTTGGATGGTGATAAGGTGTTACCTGGAGCTGTGAAGGGGAAAATCCCAACACAGATACATGACTAAATTACATGACAGTACATAAACTGCATCCTACACTCATGTGCACCTCCAAAATGTTACAATACATGTAGGTATCTTAAGCTTTCCTAAGCATTTAGACTTGAATCTCAGTTTATAGCAGGTATTAGTTGAGGGGACTCAAGCTTTTCCCAGCAGGCCAGGAGCAGAAAAGCTCCTGCTGCAAAGCAGTCCCACGGGTCCCTTCCCCAGTCTTTGCACCGGCAGTATAATTTCATCATTTTATGCTTTTTCAGTGACTCAGATACACTCACCAAGCTTGACAATCTCTGCAGATTTCCTGTTGGCACTGTTGCTGCAAAGAGAGGCAGCACATAACAGATTTCAGTGTAGCAAGTCCTGGTTTAAGAGCAAGGAAATCCTGATTACCTCCATGGGTACATCCTATGGCTGATATGTTGGATTATTTTGATGGACCTGGTTCTCAGAAACGCAATAGAACAAATACATGCATAGTTAGTGCATGAAATTACCTGGAATTCATTCATGGTTACTTGTGAGTCCTAATATCTAATCAGACATTGCTCTGGGGACATGTGTGCATTGGTACTTGTGATTAGGAAGTCATCACAGACCATGCACGTACATTTCCGAAAAACTCAGTTCTGCATTAAGTGGAGCTGGCGTTGCTTGCTGGCACTGCACACGAAGCTGTTTGGAAAAAAGCTAATTGCATTGTGTTAAGTGCATATGTGAACTGATGAGTTTCATTAGTGAAAGTGCCTATGCTTATCACTTTACTAATATTAATATTTTCTATTAATGACACTGTTGACAGCTGTTTGTGCAATAGAGCACAACATATTAGAATTTATATAGAGAATATAAACAATATATGTTTAACTGCTGTTTGGTTTCAGTGAGGCTTAAGCAGATACTTAGATGCAAACTGTTCCAAAAGTGTGGGGCCTCACTGTGAACAAAATGAATATGCAAGGCCACTTCAGGGCATACAAAACCATCCTGAAGCAAAGCACTGGGAAGGCGACTCTTTGATGGAACAATACGAGATTTCGTTGTAGGGAAGGTTTTTAATTACAATGCCACACTCAGTGTTTTGAGAGGTTGCAGACACCAATTTTGTGTGTGCTTATTTTTTGTGGAATGTAGTGGTTCTTCTCTATGTTTACACTGCCGGAAACCACCAGGACCCTGATTTTCTGCAGGCTGAGCCAGGTGGGCAGATATCAAGGTGAAGAAAGTAAAGCCCTTCTAAGTCAAAGCTTTGTGGGAAAACATGTGCCCTGGTTTCAGCAGGGATAAAGTTAATTTTCTTTCTAGGGGCTGCTCTGTTTCAGATTTGCTGTGAAAGGAATGTCGATAATGCATATTGATTTAGTTGTGATATTTATACTAGTCAAGGACTTTTTTCAGCTTCCCATAGAAGCTGAGAGGGAGCATAGACAGGACAAGCTGGCCAGTGGAGTATTCTATACCATAGTTATTGTGCTTAGTATATAAATGGGGGTTTGTCGGGGGGGTGGGGTGGGGAGGGGGTAGGAATCCGTAATCATTGCTCAGGATGGGCTGGGCAACTGATCACGGGGTCATGAGAGCAACTTTAAGTTGATGAGCAGGCAAATGAGGAAGATGAGCTGCAGTGTTCAAGTCTAGTACTCTGTGAAAACATTGAGTAGTTTCCAATACAGTTTTCAAAGCATCCAAGATAAAGAGATGGTTGATGTTATCATTTTGTCCTCATAGCTTCAGCCTGATGCTCAGACATTTATGTGATATTGTTTTTGTCTCTTTTTCTGTAGCCTGTCAGTTTTGAACTCCTATTGAAAGTTCTCTATTTGGAATTGATCTCTACCAGCATTTGGCTTCCTGAATATTTGAGTGTGATACTAGATTAAATAATATCCTAATTGATGGTTGCCTATACCTGGAATGCTGTTAGCTCAGTGCAGTGTGCAGGGGTTCATGTGCCAGTAGATTTGATATATAAGAAGCATTTGTCCGTTTAGCTTTCTGCATTTCATAAGGCTATGGATTTCTTTGTTACTTGTGGGAGCTGTCACGCTGAATCAGAGCTGTGGTGATTCGTTGGCTTAATGCTACCGGAACCAGAAGCAACATTCCCACGAGAATTTCAATTAAAAATCAGAAGAGATGCAAGATACACACTTTTAACAGGCAGAGTGATTCATCATTGGGAACGAACTAGCCTTGAAAGCAGCAAATTTTTCATTTGTGTTTGCAAATTAGCACTGGAGGTCTCTCCGGCAACAAGTCATTGGGTTCAGTACAAGGATAACTGAGTGAAATTAGGTGGCATATGATAGAAGAATGGGTTACATGAAGAGACAGTCTTTTTAGTTCATTTGTCCTACATGCAGAAGAGTAAAGTCCCTAGGAACAGAAAAAACTGGCTTTCTCAGAAGGGCAAGGGCTACCTCTGACTTGTCCTCCTCCCCCAGTCATCTGAAGCTGTGAAGGTTTCATGCTGCTGGCTTGGTGCCTGCCTTTGACAGAGATCATTGGCACAGCAGTGATTCAGCGCTGAAGTTGTGTCTTTCACTGCAGGGCTGGCTTTAGAAAATAGGTGGCCTTCTGCAAAATCAGCATATGTTTTGCATGGGAGAAAAAACGATGTGGCAGAGCATGTGTGTGAGGAGGAAGGCAGCTAGGAAGATCAAATTAATCATTTTGTGATCCTGGCAACTGGGAAATGTAATCACCTGGGATTTTTTTGCGGCTTTAAAAAGTTCAGTAAATTTGAAATAAATTGTGAATATGCTCTAGTACATGGTTGTGTGTAGGGACTACAAGTAGCACATATTTGGTTTTGTTTATATGGATTGCTTATGTCTCTGAATTTGTTATTCATGCATGCCAGATCCCAATAGGTGTTTTTGTCTACAATCTCTTTTTTAGGACCACTGTGATCCCCTGTTGTTTCCTATCCTAGAAAGGGCTGTATTTATTTGTGGCAGTAAAATAAATTCATATTTTAATCAAGGCTTCTCACACTTGGATCAGGCCTCATTGAACTGCAGAGGGACAACATCTACAAGGTGATGTTCTTTCATGTCCTTATTTTTTTGTTGGGATGGTATAGAGGCTTTCATTTTGGTATCATTTTCCTTTTACATTTCCTGGTCTTTCCTCTAATTTATCCTTTAAGATTTACACTCCTTGATGGCCACCAGTAGAGATCAAACTGAAAAGAGAAATCCCACAGTCCTCCATGTGCTCTAGAGTTCATGTCTCTTGTAATTAGCACATTTATGGGAACTGAAGAAAAGCTCAGGTGTTCACGGCAGCTAGAAATGCATATAGTTGCAAAAGTAATAGCTCTTGTCTCAATTATATACCAGATTTGGCCAAAGTGGTAAAAGCTAGCTGCCAAAACTTCAGTTGCAAAATCAGCCTATAAAAGCACACTACTGAAAGTGTCGTGTTTCTCAAAGTTACTGAGTATTCTCCCATTAGGATTCAGAGTGGCTGTAGGGCTGTAAAGGATGTGAAAGATTGCTTTGGCTGAAAGCGGAGTGCTGTGTTGTCTAACTTTACTCTGCCAGATCCTAGGAGTGAAATCCAGCAATGTGTGTTCACTAGGTATGTGCTGCACATAAAGAGGCTGAGGGCACGTCGATATTACATTACCTTGTGGCACTGTTTTGGACAATGACAGCAAGTTCTCTTCCAGGGGGCATTGCTCCTGGGGATGATTCACTCCAAGCATCCCTTGCTGCATGCAGCAAGTATGAGATATAGCCCTTCCAAGTATTTCCAACAGCTTTACCCCACCAGCACTCAGAGCTACCTTCATGCCACACACCATGATCTGCTACACACGTCTTTAGCAACACCACTCAGTTGGGCTGCATTTTCAGTATTTCAGGTACTTTGTACTGCTAAAACACACATAAAGAATAATAATTTTGTCTGAGTGTCACCAGGGTGGAACATGAAGACCAGCTGAGTGCTGTGTTGGGTGGTTGGGGTCATTCTGCTCTGCAGAGTGGAGCGAAGATCCTACTCTGGTCCTTCTTAATAAATTTTATAGACATAGACTAAGATGTGTCAGGAGAAGAGCCAAAATAGCAGCATGTTCAGCAGAAGCTCCCTCATTGCTGAATGCCTGGAATGGAGTTAGAGGACATGTTCAGACAAGACCTGGCCTGAAATTGTGCACGTCTCTGGAGCTTAAACATCTGACCTAAATCTTCAAGGAAGCACTTCTGCCAAACTGGTGGCCACTGGTCTGATAGGTGATAGTATCCTTCTTTAAAAGAGGATGTGATGCTCATGGTCTTCCCTCAAGATGATGCGACAACTTGGTGATGCTTCTTTTGACTAACATTGTGAGATATCAAGCCACTAAGCTCTACCTAATGTGCCAGTTTCAGTTCCTCTGAACTGAAGCTCATCTTCCTCTCCTCCTGAAGTTATGCCACTGTGAAGCAAAGATGTGCTTGATGCTTAGAGCTTTTCCTTAGATCTATCCTAAGCCGAGGTGGTCACTAACAGGATAGGAAAAAGTCCTGTGGTGTATGTCAAACAAAGTCTGAAAGCAAACTGGAAAGCTGGGACCGTGAAGTTCAATCTGCAGGTGAGCCATTGCTGCACCGCACACGTATGGGCTTTTTCCACCTTTAGCCTCATAGAGGGAGGATGAGAGAGCACTCACTGTCCCTACCCTGTTAGCCCATAATCTGGTATTTAAGTGGTAACCTTCTCCAAGAAATGGCTTTGAACCACCTCAAGTTTTCAAGGCTGGCCAGGTATCTAATGCCAAACTGTGGGTAGGTAAACAGGTAGAAATCCCCCAAACCACTCCCACTACCTTCTGGCTTTTGATAGAAAGAAAACAGCAGCTAATTAATTTCAAAAGAAGCCTGATGCTGGCTGTCTGGCAGGTTTTGAGAGTGGTGGTCTTGTGGGACATATGCCATAGGAGGAGGTCTTGATCTGGCTCAGTTCCTGGGCTGTATAGGCCTGGGCTCGCTCCAAACATGAATTAAAGCTATAGGTGCTGTGAACTTTATTAAAAACAAGACACAGCTGGAAGTGAAGTGGCAATGGGATACTCCATCTCCATGTAGGTACTTTAAGCACAGAAGTCCTCTTGGGTCCTGGCCCTAAGTAGCCACTTGTCTGTACTGATTTTCTATAGAGACAAAAGTGTTTGACCTATGGGCTTACCTTTCACTGCGTTGCTGTCCTGAGCACACCTCAGACTATTTGCCTGCACTGAAAAATTTGTGCTTAATAGCCGGTCATTTTGAGTGAGAGTAGAGCCTGTTCAGTACTATGGGTGTTAAAATGTGAGGGATGAGACTGAAATCTAGCTAAGGTGACAGAATGACACGCTCAAGAGGAACTCAGAATAGTTCTGTGGCCATGAAAAGGAAGACTACACCAAAAAGCCTTTCTGCTAGTCCCTCTGTCTCACCTTGTTCCAGGAGGACTGAACAGGAATGTGCAGCCATTCTCTCCATTACATTTTCTTCATACCAGCACTGGTCTATGTATGTACGATTTTTGAAGATAGTGGCTCTTATTGAATTACTGAGCTAGTATATCAGACAATATCCTGACTTCATTGGAATTTTATGTCCTGAATTTGATGGTTGTGTTGTCTTTTTCATAAGGCTGTCATGGCAACAAAGGGACAGCAAGATTTTCTTTCAAGTCCTGCCTGTTTGTTATCCAGATGAAGTGATGGTGTGCCTCTGGTTATTAAATGTAACTGCCCTTACTAAACACCTTTCACATGGGCATGTCTAACCAGGTATTTGCTCAGCTTCACCATCTCCTCCTTTTCCCCTTCTGTGGACAAGTGTGAAAAGGGAGTTTGTTTTAAATAGTCAACTCCATAATAATAGCTGACTCCTATGTGTTTTGTCACAGGGTATTTCCATCCTCTTGGTGGAGGTTACATCTGCCATTCCACCTAGGATAGGGTCAGCCAGCGGCTCCAGCATCCTGACCATGGTGAAACCCCAAAACAGCAGCTATTCCTCCACATGCTCTGCACCGTGGACATCGACAGCTCACCTCCTGCATGAACCCTCAGCAAGTTTGCTGACAATACTAAGCTGTGTGGCACAGTCAACACACTGGAGGGAAGGGATGCCATCCAGAGGGACCTGGACAGGCTTGAGAGGCCTGTGTGAACCTCATGAAGTTCAAACAAGCCAAGTGCAAGGTCCTGCAGGCACAAATACAGGTTGAGTGAAGAATGGCTGGAGAGCAGCCCTGAGGAGAAGGACTTGGGGTGTTGGTGGATGAGAAGCTCAACATGAGCCGGCAGTGCACACTGTCATCCCAGAAAGCCAACTGCATCCTGGGCTGCATCAAAAGTGTGGCCAGCAGGTTGTGGGAGGTGATTCTACCCCTCTACTCTGCTCAGGTGAGACCCCATCTAGAGTTCTGCATCCAGCTCTGGAGTCCTCAACACAGGAAGGACATGGACCTGTTGGAATGGGTCCAGCGGAGGGCCACGAAGATGATCAGAGGGCTGGAGCACCTCTCCTATGAAGATGGGCTGAGAGAGTTGGGGTCGTTCAGCTTGGAGAAGAGAAGGCTCCAGAGAGACCTTATAGCAGCCTTTCAATACCTAAAGGTGGGCTACAGGAGGCATGGGGAGGGACTCTTGATCAGGGAATGTAGTGATAGGACAAGGGGTAATGGTTTTAAATTGAAAGAGGGGAGATTTAGATGAGATATTAGGAAGAAATTCTGTAGTGTGAGGGTGGTGAGGCATGGGAACAGGTTGCCCAGAGAAGTTGTGGATGCCCCTTCCCTGGAAGTCAAGGCCACACTGGATGGGGCTTAGAGCAACCTGGTCTAGTGGCAGGTGTCCCTGCCCATGGCAGGGGGGTTGGAACTCGATGATCTTTAATGTCCCTTCCACCACAAACCATTCTATGATTCTATGAGCCTTCTTTTTGTCCCACTTGCTGCCATTGTTGCCCTGAGCTACAGGAACTGCAAACAGTAAAGGAAACATGATTTAAGTACGAACGGATAAATTGCTGCAGACTTATGACTGGAATATACCAAATTAAAAAAGAGGGATAAACTACCTCTGCTGCCAAGAAGTGCAATATAGTTGCCTGTGAGATTTTGTCTTTGCTCATATTTTCTTTGTGGCAATTTTGGCAGCTTATTCTTAGACACTTCACAGTCAGCTGCTTTATCGCCGATATTTATGTTTTATTTTCCACTGCCTAATTTCTTCTCCTAACTTTTAACTTTTACCTCCTGTGTGGCTGAAGTAATACCTTTCCCTATTTGATAGCTAAGCCCAAGGTATTTGGGTTCACATTAGCTGTGCAAAACTACTAAGCTTCAGCAGTTGTTCACCGTACTAACAAAGTTGGTCTGAAGTTTCTCAGTGAGTTATGTAAAAATGATCACAACCTTCATTTCCTCTCCCAGACAGCTTTTTTCTAGGGTATGAACTTTATAATCCAGTTCTTAATGATTTGCTATAACCATGAGACAAGGATCTGGCTCTTGTGGCATTCAATTTATTTTAAGATTTCACATTTCACAGGAAACATGGGTGCAGATCATGAACTAGAAATTCCTTCTTGCATGCTGATACTCCCAAGAGATTGCTTTTCCTTGCTGTATGTTTTGTTGTATTTGAAAGGCATTTTGAAAATTCATGCATAGAAAAATTTTCCATTTTCCTGGGGTAATTCAGATCCAGCAAAGTATATAAAATATGTCAACAACACATGAAAATTGCACCAAATTAATTAATGCTAAAGCTAACTAATTCCCAATGTATTGCTAGACAAACATCATTACAGTAATGTGAACTGAATTTATTAAGAATGTCATCACCATGGATTTCCCTGTTAAGAAAGGATGCACTTGCAAAGACTGTGTTTCTTCTTGTTACTTTTGCACATAGAAAAGCAAATACGCAACACTTGAAAAGTCACGTTGCCCTTTTTAACAAGCCTCAGTAGTTTGTCTATAAGTCTATTTTTTATTTTGTGATAAACTAGTAATGGCCCCAGGCCCTCCCAGAATATTTATGCAAAACAAATAATCAACCAAACAGGAATTTAGTTCTTTTTAGCAATTACTTGCAGTCATTTCAAGAACAAATCTCTACTCTTTGCCTATAGATGCCGGTTTTGAATAACTTTCATTTTCCTTTGTTTTCTTGAGCTTCTGGTATTCAGGACTAAACCTTGCTTCATATTTTGAATTCTCTTTTACCTTAATTCCATTAAACAAATACTCAGCAGTGATGCTCACTCAATGATTTAGATTTCCTTTCACTAGTCACGTAATTTATATCGGCTCATCAAGCCATTGACAACTGCTTTCTATGAAAATACCTTAGAATAATGTCTAGAACCATCTCAATCTAGTATCAGGTTGTAATATTCCTGTTAGTGCCTTCCTCTGCCACTGTCTTGCAGCATTTGTGTGTCACCTGTGTCTCAGAGCCATGACTCGTCTCTCCTCCATGTCCCTAAGTACCAAATGTGTCAGGGTGGAGAAAAGGTGTGACTCAGAGCTTGGAAGGTGAATGCTGTATAGAACAATGATGGCCTAAATGTGTTCCAGCATGCCTCCTACTCTCACCATGTCTTAAGGCCACAGGGGGCTCAGTCTGCTCCTCTTGTTTACATCATGGCATCCACTCATGCATGTGTATGTTGGGGTGAAATTCAGAAATCCATGTGCTGCAGAGAAGGGGAACAAGAACAGTGGTCCAATTTACTCCACTTAACCTTGGGGGGTTTGGTGCTCCGGACCATGAATTGATACCATGAATTGATGCCAATTTGTCCACAGATCCCAAATTAAATTAAAGTCACATAGCGACCTTGGAGCGTGCAAATTGCAAGTGTGTTCACACCGACACTGCTCCACAGTGCACCTTCACCCTGCAGTAAGTGACCTCCCTTGCTACGCCCTGAAGGATAACCAAGGCTTTAAAACAACAGTAGGGATTTTGTACTGTGGACAGACAGCCATGGTCATCGCAGGCTGGGCACTCCAAAGTGGAAACGCTGAAAGTCCTTGAGCACTTCTGAACTTTCTGTCTCACATTTCTCTGGACTCATGCTCTGCCTTCCCTGCTTCCACCGCAATCCAATGTAGCCAATGGGACTTGGTGCTTCTCGTGCCCTGCTTGACAGGATCATGTCCAAGCGGAGCAGGGAGAGATGGAAATGACATAAAGCAAAGATAGAAAGGAAGGGTAAATCATGGCACAGTCAGGAAAGTCAAGGCACAATAGGACTTAAGTACTGATGAAGAAGCAGCAGAGGAAAGAAACACCTACCTCTGAAAACAACAGAGAGAAAATAATCCCATGGGATTTTGTCTTTCCAGACAATGAAGTCAGCAGCAGCCCAGTTTGCTGTCTGTGGAAAAGGCATGTTGGCAGAGGGAAAGCATGACAAGTGTGTTGTCATATCCCCCTCCGAGCAGAGCCACAAATGTGCTTCTGAAATCTTATCGATGCAAAGCAGTGCCAGAGTATGAAAAGGTGGGAGAGTGGCATTCCAGGTCTCCTGACAATATGTGCTGTGAATGAGCAACAGATTGAGCAGCCAGCATCACCAGCCTTTTCAGGCAGGCTTGCTCACATTGCAGGCTTGTTAGGTACTTGAAACTCTGCAAAGGGCTCTGATGATGACGTTCCTAGCACCCATATGTAGCCTAAATCCTCTTAAATTGGAAGCGATGCTTAAGTACCACTAACCATTTCCCAAGAGCGTCGACTATTTGTCCTTTCATGGCCTCTCCTAACATTGCATATATCCTTCATCTTGCTACATACGAGAGATTTTTTGGGGGAAAGGATGAATGAAACACCTTGAATATATGATGCTACTCGCTAAATTTTGATACACCACATAAACCAGGTTTCAACTGGAGCAGCATGTCTGATGGTGACTGGAATCTGCACCCTGGTGCCAAATGGGAGCTGTGAGTTTATTGTCCAGCTAATGTTTAAAATCCAGCA
Source organism: Numenius arquata (assembly GCF_964106895.1). Taxonomy (NCBI): domain Eukaryota; kingdom Metazoa; phylum Chordata; class Aves; order Charadriiformes; family Scolopacidae; genus Numenius; species Numenius arquata. Next base: position 110,085,616 of record NC_133576.1, on the reverse strand, counting down.
GTTACTACCCATCATCCTCGCTGTGATTCTTTCTGTAGTGCGACAGAGAGAAACCAGGTGAAGGTACAGAAGCTGGCTCTATGCAGAAAGTTCCACATGCTCCCAAATTACAGACGACAGATAGGTGGAAGGCAGAGACGCGAAGCTCCTCCAGGCTCTCCGGCAGACCTGCTTCCCTGACACGTGATGATTTGTCCCCTTTCCTAATAAAAATGAGTAGTAGGGCCTACAGTTTGTGCTGCCTCATTTTGAGCCTGAGGAAGGGATAATTTTAGCTAATGTGTCACTCTTCTTTTTTTTTTTTCTTTTTCTTGTTTGTTTTATAGGTTTAAAGGTTTAGAACTTTGCTTGATTTACTAGCTGGCTTAAAATTTATACTTCCTTTATTTCCCAGATGGAATGTCATGGCTGATGGCTAGGATTTTATTTTAATGAGCTATCAGTTCTGAAACACCCCAAATATATGCCATAATTACACATAAACATGATGTAGGGTAGGGAAATTGTTCTGTGAAGGAAGAAGACTGCCTCTGATGCAATTATTTTTTTCCCCCAATACAGCAGAAAGCTTTTCCACAGCAATATTAAGGAGACAGCTACTGCCCACAAGACATCTGCTGAAGTCGAAAGTAATAATAAAGATCAAGTACATTTGTGCTTTTACAGTTTAAATGAGTTGTGAGACAAATAACCAGAACACCCTCTGACTTGGGGCGTGCTACTCAGTGGCTGCTGAACGGGGCTGGTGGGACTCGGCCATGCTGCTGCCAGTGGGACCTGCTCACCCAAATTCTCAGGGGCTCACTGTCAGCATATTGCTGTGCTGTGGCTGTCACCAGGCTGTGTGTTTCTACAGCTTTTCTCTTGCCTTATTTTTTTTTTTTTCCCTTCTGAAAATGAGCACTGCGGTGCCAAACAAAACAGAAGGAACAATGACTCTGAAGTGCATGCTGAAATCCAAATATTCTTGCGGGGACTGAAGTGGCAAGAGTGGGACAGGCAGCAGCAGGTTGTCATTCAGAGGAGTGATTTTCATCGCATACCTGCGATTTCCCTGGAGACTCGTGCTAGCCTGTAGGAATTCACAGTCTTCAAAAATATATTTATAGATCAGTTCTGGTTTAGAGAAGCTCTTCATATGCTGTGTTAGTCTTTACATGGCATGGAAATTATTCGAGAAGGGCCCAAAGTTCTTCTTAGGGAGTAGAATAGGAGGTTGTCTCGGGAGATGAAGCAGCAGGACATAAGGATTACAGGCTTCACCTCTGTGTGCTGAAATTAAATGATGATCAGAAAAGAGGGGACTTGCACATGGGATGCAGCTGCCTTGTCCACTCTGGAAGCCCATCCTGTCCCTGGGGCAACCCGTCCCTGTGTCAGGTCTGCTTTTTTCCAGGAGATCAGAGAACATGGGGAAGGGAAGGGTGAGAGTGTAGGGGTGGCAGATGAAAGTAACATCCCCTGATGTTATGCTTTGGTCAATATGAAAAAAAATCATTATTTGACAACAAAATTCCTGTCCCCTTACACTGTCTTGTATGTGCACATGCTCTGTGTGTGTCAGCTCTTGCTTTGATACGTCTGTATCTGAACCTGTCACCCTGGCATCTCCCTATGGTCAGCAGAAAGGACAAGGTACCTCCAGAGGAATATTTTTCTTGTCCAAGAAAGACAGATGTTGAAGACAAGTCACAGGAGTAGCATTCACTGAAAGTTAAACTAGAGGAACTACATTCTTCATTCCTCTGTGATACAAAACCTGGGAACTTTTATTCCTCCTCTCTGCACCACACGATTGAAGAGCTGGGATGTTCCCCAGCAAATACCCTAGGTGTTTGGAATGTGTCTTTGAGTTCAGACAATGGACATTATTTTGATGCTGTGGTTCATGTTCCCAGGCTATGTGTCCCTGGGCGATTTGGAGTGACAAAGTGTGCCAGGGGAGCAGCTCACCCTTGTCAGATTTACCTCCTTTACAGGTGCGGCTCTGTAACTCCCCAGGCTGCACCCGCGGAGACTGTAGTTATTGCAGCAGATCTAAGTAAGTTTGTTTAACATGTAGATGCATTGCTTCTGGCACTTCTGGGCTTGAATGGATAGAAAAAGAAGTAATGTTTTCAGATGAATTTAATTTGAGTAAGAAAAAAGGTGAGGAAAACTCATTTTTTCATTGTCTTTATGGTTCTATACTGACAAAACTAAATCCTGGAAAGGGGACCTGGAATTCTGGAAAGGGTTCCTCATACCTTCACAGAGGATTGAATTTTTATCATTTGTCTATGACAAAGGTCTTCAAAGGCAGTGTGAATATCTGTGAAGAACAGAAAAGTCAATGCAGTGGCAGGACCCAGGCTCCCACAGAGTTTCCCTTTGCAGTTCTGGAGCAATTTGAACATCCTCATGTACCTCCCTTGGACAGTGTAGGCTCTCTGATCCCAGTTTGTAAGCCCACATGCAAAGAGGTTCAGCTCGTGGTAATCAGGACAAAAAGCTGGCAACCTGGAGGCTTGCCCAGGCCATCTTTCTCATGTTCTGTGTGTGATAACATCATTCTTTGAATGGCAGCTTGACTATGTGACCTGTGGTCCTGAGTCCAGTAAGATAGTAGATGTGTTTAAGTGCGCTTCCCCACTCTCGAGATGGTGTCCTTGCATACACTGAAGATTACACGTAAACTACTATATAACGTTCATATTAATATCCAGGACCTCTCTATTATATAGTTTTTTTTCCTTGTTGGTCCTCAGCAGTGGGCACTGCTGGGCACCACACTCCCTTTGCTCTGTGTTCTGATTATGGGGACCGTACGGTGAAGTTGCCTGGGGAAAAGGCACAAAGAGAGACATATCTTCATCTCCTGGTTGACGTTGCCTGCTACAGCAAGTCCCAACTGCATGCCACTTCAATGCAGCCCGATCCAGCTGTGTGTGACACCCATTTCTGCACTGTTATACCAGAACTGGCTCAGCTATTTCCTAGTTTCACATAAAATCAAAATGGGGTCCTTATAGCTGGATCCTGCCTTTTTCAGGCAGAGGCACAAAAACGAAGAGAAGAGTAAGCATACTCTGCAGCCTGCCAGCTGCCTCCTGTGCAATATCTCTTTATTGAATAGGAATAAATAGAACAGGGCCCAGATGGGCTTCTTATGATTGACAGGTGTCAGGATGTGGGTACAGCTTTGTCAGTCAAGTTGTTCCATGTCAATTGAACGACTAAATGGTTCGGTGTTCCACTTGTTGAAATCTGAAATGCTTACTAAAATCAAGCTAGAAGATATACATTTCAGTATTTAGCATTTTTAACCAGAGCTATTTTCTGTCTCATAGAAATTCAGCCAGATTCTCAGTAAATGCTCTGGTGCACGGTTTGGGTTCATCTGTGAGAACAAGGATATCAGTGTGAAGTGTATTCACTAACTGCATGGGTATCATTCAGCATTTTTATTGCTTCTGCAGGTGATTCAGGAAAAAAAAAAGCAGTTTCAGATTGCACGTCTTCCCAAAATCTGCATAAACAAACATAGCAATACAGCTCTGACTGCAGATTTGTTATGATTGCCACTTTGAGAATAACAAGCATTGTAACTTTTCACTTAGACAGAGAAAGATGTCATTTTTGCAAGTGTTACTCAATCCTTGTTTAAAACTGTTTATCTGTAGCTGTACCAACAAACATGTTCTGTTAGCTATGTTGAGGGTTTTTTTTTATTTTTAAAAAAATATCATTCATTATTCCTCTCTTTCGGAAAAAGTAGTTTTCCAGGTATGCAACAGGAAAAATGTTGTCATATATATGTGATATATAACATTAGAAAGGGGGATCAGTGAATTCAGGTAAATATTTGGAAAGTCTACATAGGCTCTGTCTAACTTTGATAAACTCATTAGGAGGTACTTGCCCACAAATAGCCAATGGATTTCCTTATGTACCACATTCACAAGGACCGTTTTTTTTCCCACCCTAGATGTCTGTGTTGTATTTTTGCACATTGTCCTTTTGTTAATTCCTTCCAAGAAGTGAACAAAACACGGTAGTTACAAGCTTGAGACAAAGCTGTTTTCTAGGAAGGAAGCACAGGGATTACCTCTGAAGTCTTGGAAAGTCTCTTGCTGTCCATATTCTCCAGTTTTGCGAGATTATGTGTGGTTTTGGTAGATTTTGCAAGGTAAATAAAATGATGGCAAAACATCACATCTGTTGTGTTAAGAACTTGTTCTTCATTTGAGTCTCAAAGCAAAAAAACAAGTAAACATTATTTTTTCTTGTATGCAGCCAGTTCACAGGAACTCCCCTGTGAAAACATGCGTGTATACTTAAGGTTGGAGGATAAATGTTCTGACTCAGAGTCCTAAGAAATAAGTTGTTGTTCCCACAGCAGGCAGCTGCTGCCTTACAGCTCAGACAGGTTCTGTTGCCTCCACCGGTTCCCTGCCAGACACATGTACAAGCCATCTTCTGTCTCATATCCTAGGTTTTGGTTTTCTCTAACGATTTGTTTTTTGCTCGTTATGTGTTTGTTCTATGACTGGGAGAAAGCCATGCTTCCTTCACCAGGGGTGACACAGCTTGCACAATTACCGGCATATCTCATTTTACTCTCAGTGTCTTCCTTCAATTCTGTGAAGAAAGGTAACAGCTTAATACACATGTTATTTTTTTTTTTTGGCAAGGAGAGAGAAGGACTCAGTGCACATGGGTGTGACTGAATTCTTTCACTTGATAGTACAAATCAGGCTTTATAATGTGTTCAGCTAAGTTTGGCATTTTACTCTGGTATTTCTTGATAATTTTCTTCTGGGTCCAGTGTTTCTTGGCATACCATAATGCTCCAAAGCATTTTAGTTTTATGTTGATGATCACTCATACATTTCAGGAGCACAGACAATAGCCATAGACCTCATGCGCAAAACTGAGTCAGTTATTGAAAAGATATGTGTAAAGCCTAAAAGCTGTTCCTAATTGCAGAGCATTTCAAGAAAAACATCATCCAAAATCCTTCCTCCTCCTCAAAAAAATACATAAAGTAACAATCAGCACAGAGTTCTTTGTTCCTTATAACTACCACCATACTCAGCTCCAAGTTGACAGGATCTAATAATAAAGACAGGTTAATATCATCTTGCGGTTGGGAAGCCTTTTTGCTATAATAAAAGACTAATTAGGTCAGCTCATCCTCAATATTAAATTTCAGTAATTCTTTCAAGCTTTCAGAAAGATTGGGTAAGGAACATTCTAGATCTTTTTGAACTATAAGAAAAAATAATTTTAAACCATGGTTTACCTCTCTTTTGGTGAGATAAGTGGTACGCTTCCAAAAGCCCACTTGCCTATGCAGCATTTGCCTCTGGCTATTCTTTTTGAGTTATTTCCATGAGCATGTGCAACTTTACCTTTTTTCTTACATAAAAGAATAGTGACATTCAGGAGTTTCCCACCTGTTTTATTTAATGGAAAGTGATTTTTTTCAACATGGACATTTTTATACCAAAATTTAACTGCTGATGATTAGGTTTACATTTTATGTGGGAGTTTAAAACTAAACCAAAGCAAACAGATTTTTTTTTTTTTTTGAGGGAGAAACCAACCCAAATTCACACATTTAAGCTTTCTATATCCATCATCTCACTCCATTTTGGTCAACAGAGTGTTTATGTGTATTTGCATGAGATCCTACAATGCCTCACAAAACTAATAGACCAGACAATTCCATGTTCTCTTAGTCGCTTAGTGATTTTTCTTCTTGGCTGGGCTATTCCTCCAGGGCAAAGCATTTTGTACACATTATTTGACCATCCATAGTACAAAGCCATTGGCGATCTAATTTAAAGATGACTTGAAACCTTTAGGAAGAATAGGAAACTAAGATGCCTGAATTACAGTCTGCATGGAGTTTGCTATAGCTTAAGATGGACATATACCTGATACTGACGTGAAACAAGCTGTTTTCACACAGAAAACTATAAGGAAATAGTGCATGCTGAGAAAAATAAATGCCATAGAATTGAGTGTAATGCTTCAATATCAAAACCAACTGCCTAAATATCTGAATTTCCCACAGGACGAAAATTTTTATGTTTCTATTGACCCTACAAAAATGCAGGAGTCTGAAGCTCAGTTGGGGAAAAAAAATCCAGGGCAAGTATATTAAAAAATACAAACTATATTTTCTGAAACTGTATAACTTTCATCAGCTCTGAAACTATATAACTTTCATCAGGGATTTTAGGTACATTTGAAAGTGAAACCACTTTTATAGGTACCTAATCTATGCTCAGAGGCCTAGGAGGAAATACCCAGTTTTGAAAGTCTTGCTTATTACACTTTATAATGTTCCAATCTCATGCAAAGCTGTGAAGCCTTCTGTAATATTGAGCTGCTTTGTTACTCTGAAGATGGTGAAGTTTGTTTCTGAGTTACCCGGTACATGGAACTGCTCAACATAGATCAGCTAGCTGGGATAATTTGGCTGTGTGAGTCCTGCCCTAGGACATCCCAAAAATCTTCAGCTCCATTCTTATTCCTAAATGCATTTTGGGATGGGATAGATATCGTATATCTGAAATGAGGATGGCAGCAGCACAGCATGATAAGTCTTATCTGTCTGTCTAGTAGTATCAGAAAAGACTTGTCAATAGATGCTGTATAATGCTAAGTTTCGATTTTGCCCTAGTTCAGCAAAGTATAAGGAAAATGTACAGACCGAAGAGCATGCTGAAGATTAGGCAGGTATTTGAAAAGTTTTGCAGAAACGTGTCTTGCAAAGTTGTCTCCAGTCACATTCATGTTTAACAGTAAGAAGAGCTTTACATTAAACCAGTTAGTGTAGTTTTCACAGTGTATTTAAAATGTAATTTTTCGCTTTAAGCTGCCAGTGTTGATTAACAAACCAAAATATTTTATGGCTCATTAATCGCAGGTAGACAAGTTCCTTATACAAATAACAACCCTTTAACCCTTTGCCCCAAACAAGCTTCCTCTGAGATGATAAAATACTTTAAATAATTGAGTCGTTACTTTTCATCTCTGTGCACTAGTGGGGATCTAGAACAAGGGTACAGTGTTTTCCAGAAGACCAACAGTCAATGTTATATGCAAGTTCAGTTCCCTGAGGTTTCCAACCAGTTTTGCAGGCTTAGGGGTGCAGGTATATGCTGCAGCACTTCTGGCTGTGCAGCTCCATGAAAGCCGAATGCCACAGTTGTCTCATTCTCTCTAATACTGATGGTACTTGGGAAGATGGAGTCCAGGCAGGTGAATCATAAATTTGCAAAGAAGTGAGCTATAACATAGTAAAAATAATAGCCTTTTCTTTCAGATTAAAAAAAAATAAAAATTAGGTTTTATTTTCTAATATTTTATTCACAAAGGTTTAACATTCATCTGCCGCTGGTATGTCACTAATTAAATTAAAGAGAGAAGATTATTAATCTTTCTCCCCTGTAGTCAGGCACTTTCTACAGGCAGTTTGATAGTTTTTGGACAGGCATGCAAAATGTGTTCACTTGCCAGAACACCTAGGAAAAGACTCACCTTCCAGTAAAATGGAATTTGGTTTTTCTCTCTTGTAAGCAAAGGTGACTGCAAAATAGTTTCTGTGCCTTGTTCAAGAAGTCTCTTTGGACAATACAATTGAATTATTCTTTAAAGATGTCATCCCTCAGTGGGATACAAGACTGCCTCACACGTGGCTGGTCAGGCAATAACTCCTCCTGTGTCAACCACAGGGTAAACTGGAACAGGGTCTTGAAGGGAAAAAGAGACCTGGCCAAACTCTGTAACTTAATGGTGACCTTTGAAACAGACCTTTCTTCCACTTCTGATAGCAGGCAAGAAGAGTGGGATATCAGTCAAATTTGTTTTGTCCCTGGTTAGCCTCAATTTAACCAGCATGTTAAAATACGGCACATTCCCACCCCTGTTCCATTCACAGATGCAAAGGAAATCAGTATCTTGCAGTCATCTTCAACCAGGAGTCTCTTTGCCCACCTTTGGAGTTATTTTGTGCCATCCTACAAGTCCTAAATTAGTGTGATGAGGTGGAAACATATAGCACTGCAACTGTGATTCACTTCACATGAGCAGCAAACTTTCGCCTAGCAAAATAAAAGAACTTTCAGTGACTAAAAGAGCAAGCACTTATTAGATTTGAACAAGAAATCTATAAGGAAAACACACCATTAGGAGAAAATGGCAATACATCAGGTAGACCATTCCAAACCAGGAACAGATATGAAGACTGCGCTGGATACCTCTAAGCAGTTACTTTCTTCAAGCAGCCCTTGCGCAGCACCAGCTTGAACCAGAAACACGGGACCGCAGCGGGATGACCATCAAGACTGTAGTGTGCTGCCTGGACTCTTGCCTCCTAGCCCATTCCTGGCAGGGTGATGGGAAGCCCAAGGAGGCAACTGAGCAGCATGAGTGGGATGTAAATGGAAACTTTGTGAAGCGGTATGTGGGCACATATGTGTAGCAGAGAAACAAGGCCCCTGCTACATCTTAAAGACGTGTATGCACCAGCTGAAGCTTAGGATTTCTGTCTTTGCACTCATCAGCTAGAAATCAGAGGTATGCAAGGGAGCTAAATACATCAAACTCATTGAAATTTGGATTTGGACTACATTGAAAATCCAGAGCCGTTACTGCCCAGAACTCCAGATGCTTCACTGCGGCCCTACAAACAGAGCCAAGGATAAAAGACAGGTAAACACCCAACATGCAAAGGAGTCAAGAGTTGGTATTTGTTTGCAGCCAAGTGCTCCAGCAGAGGCAATGCAGGGGACACACAGGATCGCTGCAGGACCCATGTCACATGAAGTTGAGCAAAAGTAGACCTGACAGACGTCTACATGTCTCCAAGGCAAGCGCTGAACTGATGCCTTGAGCCGTACGGGGGCAGCACAGCCGTACTGTCATGAAGCAGCTCGTGCTTCTCGGGTACCCTAGCAGCAAACCAGCACTCTGGAAGCAGGAGAAGGCGCCTTATCACTACATCATCCATGGCAGATGTGTTTCAGCCCATGTGGAGACAAAAATGTTGTTTGAAAAGAAAGATACGTCTTTCAACACAGCAGGAGATAAAATAAGATGTTAACAGGCTCCTTACCTCAGCTACCCAGCAACTATAAAGGATTAGATCTTTTCTGAAAATCTTCCTGATAACAGCACCTGCTGAGATTTGGAAATTCCTGGCTTTTAGCTCATTCAAATGCAGACACAGCCTGTTTGTGCATCTTGATTTACAGTTGCAGTACAAAGGGGACAATCTCACAGCCTTTAATCATGCACATAATCCTTTTGCTGCAACTGAGTTTGAATAACAGCTTCATAACCAATCCACAGGGGCTAAAATTTAACCTGAAATGATTGCTCAGGATAGAGAGCTCTTGAAGCTTCTTTGCCTGTTAGACAGAAACGAAGGAGCCTCCACAAATGAGTAGAAGATTGTGCAACTGGAGCATAGTTGCAGAATTTCAGCTAAAACTGTCCTTTGTGATTGACAATATAAAGCTCTTCCAGAAGTGATCTTGGAGTCTCACAGCAGCGAGCTGCCAGATATATGGATACCTGAACACTACTTTCCAGCCAGTCTGAAAACAACTTTCCAGTTTATGTTACTCAGGAGTTTGGACCACATGATCACAATTGTCTCTCTGGTCCTAAAAATCTAGTCAATCTGCTTCAACTAGAAAGTTAATATTCTTCTGGTTCTTTCTTTATTTTAAGTATGACTATGTGGTTTGTATCACATGAAGTGAGAATTGTGTCTGTTGTGAGCATCATTTCATATTAACAATCTGAAACAGGAGCTGTGTAAATGGTATTATAGCATCTCCATCCTTGGGGATACTGAAAACTTGATGGGAGAAGGTCCTGAGCAACCTACTCATCATTCTGATACAAGGGGTTTCAGTTTTGTTTGTATGAACTTCTGTGCCTGCATTAAGCTGTTTTTATTATGCAGGCTGAACACTCTCCCTCACCCATTCCCCCAAAGGACAAACGTGCCTGAGCTTAATTTTGTGGATTGAAAATTTTAAGATCTTAATTCCTAGAGTCTTCAGTCCTCTCTTGTGGGGTTAGGACTCACTGCCATGAGTAGACCCATTGAACCAACTGAACTATCAGTGCTTGCTCTCAGCTGTGTATGAACTTCATCTCTATCCAGGGGATCAGTGCAAATTCCATGTATTCCAAGCAACTACCTGTGCTTCCAATGTGCACTGCAGACATACTACAACAAAACCAAATGTCTAAGGCATACAGTCTTGCAGGGATGCTGAATGAGAGCTGACAGCTCTGGTTAGGGGAGATAGATGTGTGTAGCAAAACTCACATAGTTATCCAAGCATCACTACAAAGTAGTTATATCAGTGAACTTTATCTTACTATTCAGGGAAAGTAAGATTTTTCTGGACATGAATTCTGGTAGTGATCTTGTTAACGTCAATTAAGCCTGTGTCCATTTTTAAAAATTATTCTATCTACCAGTTACCAGAATGTGCTTTAAAGCTAGACTTGTTAATCATTTCAACAACAACCTTGCAATTTAAACGTCAATTCAAAACAAATCACGTTTTACTACCTACATACGCTGATTTAGGCTGGATGCATTCCAGAGCCTAAACACATACTCTGAATGTAAATGTATTTAATCTGCTATCTAATTTCACCTGATATTTTACCAGTCATAGAAAGCTTCTGGCAAATTATGAGTCAGCATTCTCCTTCTGTATTTTAATAAAAAATAAATTTAACCCAAGTCAGTTATAAACACTTGTGCTTTAAGATCTGCATTGCTATGGACTATATATCACTTGCACACGAAATGAGAAGACCAATGGCTGAATGGAGCAGCAGTGTGCTCCAGCAAACTCATTAGAAACAAATTTTCTCTGGAGATTTTGTAGGGGTTGGTTAGAGCACGCTCAAATTGCTGTCTCTCTGTAAGGGACAACGTATTCCCTCTACAAGCACTTTCTCCCAGTTGTTTTGGGCACTGCAGGGGTCAGAGTGAAAATCTTACCCAGCCTTTCCCAATTCCTTGGAGATAGAGAAAGAAAAATGCTGTTTGGGCAAGTTCTCAGACAGTGTGACTTAAATTCACAAGGATTTTCATGCACAATCCCCCATATTGCAATGTGCGTGGTTTCCCTGTGAATTCTCTCTCTGCACACCTGCAGAAGTGACCAAAATCTAGCAGCAAATGGGCCAGGGATATTACTGCTTTGTTTTTGTTTAGTTTCTGATGGCATGACCTGGTACCAGATCATTGTCAAACCTCATTACATCTCTGAGCTGCCTGTGACCTGCTTCCATACCTTACCCTCCAGGGAAGCTGCCCCCTTCCCGTTTGAGCAGTCCTAAGCTGTGCTCATCCATACCCTGAGCTGTGATTGTTTAATGTTATTTCTTACTGTTAGGAAAACATAAGGTGAACTTTGACAATGCAGCCTATGATTTTCAGCTTGATCCCTCGTTTGAAAGGAATCCAAAATCTCAGGGGAAAAGCACAGTCTGATCCCATACCCAAGTCCATCAGGCTTTTGTGTCAATCAGAAACTGCCTTCAGTCTACCTTTACGTTGCCCGTTAATTGCTCTCAATGCTTTGTGAATGTACTGTGAACTTGTTTGGACTGTGAGGCATGCTGGGTTTCAAGCATGGTCTGAAAGAAAGAAACAGGCAGTACTACTCCTCACTAAGCTAAGCAGTGCCGCGTGTTACACTTCAGTTTCCGGATTCACATCTTCCTGGGGTGCAACTCATAAATGCTGGTTTCCCTCCTTTGCTGCAGATCCTGGGTGTGGTGGGTTGGAAAAGCTGAGCCGAGGGCCAGAAGATTCTCTTTTTCTACAGAAATTTCAGGCAGGATGGGGATAGGAAGGACACAAAAATGCCTTTTTTTTTTTTTTTCAGTGAGAGCAAAGGAGAAATTCATAAAGGCAGAATGAGCAACCTATGGAAATCTAGTCTTGGTTTGGAAGGTCTTAGTATTTTCTTTTTCTTTCTGTTGATATTTTTTAGGGAAAACAAAAGTTTTTTAACCTACGTTACTACAGCTACTGAACAACGGTCCTACTAGTTTAAGAAGGTTGTTTCAGGAGACACAGTGCAGGTGTGAGGAACTGTCAACACAGGGATATGTGAGTGCACGCATGCATGCATACATACATGCATACATATATAGTGAGGTTGCGATAACCTCCTTCACATAACCTCCTTATGTGAGGTTATCACACTTTTTCTTCCACTGTGTTGTTGTAATTCCTTTTTTCTTCAGGTCTTTATTCATTGTGCCCATTTCTAGAATTGAACGAGTAGTACCAAATTGAGGAAGGACTGTTAAAGAGCCTGTACCTCACATCAGGCAGAACTGGCTGAGCTCAAAAAATCTTTTGAGTGGAAAGGATTTTACCCTTATCATTTTGCATTTCTCCATCAGAACATGTGCCAGAAGTTACCTTTTTTTCAGGAGCAGTCATTAGAACTGTTTAATAAAGGAGTAGAAGGAAACTGAGGCCGCTCGAAGTGCACAGCCAAAAACCTCCACCATGATCATTACTTATTCCCTATAGAGGAAGGATGAGAGAAACATGCTTTGGGGAAAGCAACTCATACAGCTGGGAAAATAATTCATGCCAAGTTAATCCAGGCATAACACAGAAATATCTCTGTTAGTGATCGTTCTGTATAGATGCCATTCTTGATTTGTAAATACCCAGCACCAGAGACTGGGAAAGTGTCTCATATTGATTCATGCATTCCTTCATGGGTTATTCATAAATAAGTGGTGCTATCTAATTCTGGCTAACAAAAATGCCTTGTAAAATTAATAGAAGCAAAACCCAGAAGGATCCTTCTGCATTAAGAGTCTGTCTCTCAAAAGCAGTCATCTGATAAAGTCTAAAAAACCATGTTCCTAACTACTCAGGGTTCCCCCTGCGAAGGGGAAGTGCTGGCACCCACAAGTATGAACTACTAACCTTCCATTCTTTGTTACTGAGGATGGAAGAAACAATACTCCAAGCAGTGAAATTCAGAACATTTTTTTCCACTGTCACTGTCTGTATACAATGTACCAGCTACTGAGACATTACAACGTTTGCTTCTTTTTACTTTTATGTGATATACAAGAAACATTAAAACACCAAGAACCCCAACGAGCTTTGTCTTATGTTAATAACACAGATACTCAGTGCACCTCTGAGCAAAGCTGAGGGAAAGCAGTTGCTGGGAATCAGAATTTTTGTAGTACTAAAACTAGCACATTTGTAGGTCAAAGAGAAGGATTTCAAATGCACAGACCTTGTGTGGGGATTGTCTTGACTCTCACTTTCTCACTTTTGAAAACGAACTCAAATCAAAACAAGATTTCTGCTCCAGATACAGGTAATCCACTGATTATAAAGGGACCCTAACAAAAACAGCCTCTGTGACCGATGTCAGTCTCTGAGGCTACTTCTGTGACTGGTTAAGAATTGTTTACAAAAAAAAGAGCCCCAAAACCAGAGGTTGGAAAAGGCCCCTTAAAGAATGCTGAAGGCAGGGATTAGAAACTTCTCTGGGGTGTGGGAGCCCTTGGTTGCTGTCAAAGTGTTTATCAGGCAGAGAAAGGACACGAACTTAGGTCCTTCACACCCTGAAGAAGTGCCCTCAGGACCAAATGAGGGGTGGATCTTCTCTTCTGTAGTTTTGTGAACTGAACTCATGTCCCATCCCTAACCTTGTACGCCATTTTTATTAAAATGCTTGGGAAGATGAATAAAACACAGAATTTACAATTCTTTTTCTCTTCGGTTTCACTTAAAACTCCATGAACGTTTGACTGTGAGCTGATGCACACACACACACACACAGATTATTTTTTTCATTCTGCAGTTGTGATTAAAACCACATGATTAAGACAGCTATCGTACGTATAATTCCCATAGCTGGTCAAGCTGTGGTTTCTGCAAAGCATGTGGACTTTGGCAGCTGAGCCAACTAAAGGCCCTAAATGGCCAACACCCGAAGAAGACACTCCAGGTACTAATGTCATGAATTCTTTACCAGGCTGAACCTGAGTGAAGTTTGTAACCTGAGAGGGTTCCCCCTGGTCTCCATGGCTTTATGTTACTCAGGGTGAACTACATGAGTGCTATTCATAGATGAGTTAATCTACTGATGGACAAAGGCAAAGGGGGAGCCTTACCAGGGTATCTCTCTGAAGGTCCCACCTTCCCTTCACCGAGACCTCACAGTGACAAACACAAATTCCCTTGTGATTGCTGTGACTAGGTCAAAAGAGTCGGCCCTCCCCTGACCCAGCACCAGATGAAGCAGGGCCAGTAGCTCAACCACCTCCCTGGGCAGCCTATTCCAATGCCTGACCACTCTTTCTGTGAAAAATTCTTTCCTAATGTTCAGTCTAAACCTACCATGTTGCAGCTTGAAGCCATTCCCTCTTGTTCTGTCATTAATTACCTGTGCGAAGAGACCAACACCAACCTCTCTACAGTGTCCTTTCAAGTAGTTGTAGAGAGCGATGAGGTCTCCCCTCAGCCTCCTCTTCCTCATACTAAACAGTCCCAGCTCCTTCAACGGCTCTTCGTAAGATTTATTCTCCAGGCCCTTCACCAGCTTCGTTGCCATCCTCTGCACTCGCTCCAGCACCTTGATATCTCTCTTGTATTGAGGTGCCCAAAACTGGACACAATACTTGAGGTGTGGCCTCACCAGTGCTGAGTACAGTACAGTGCTACCACCCGGTTCTCTCCCATATACTCCACCCATGCTGTTGTATGGCTTTCCTGCCCCGGTTCCAGCTTGGATCATCTTCTGCACCTTGTGTTTCCTCAGTGATGACTCCAAGTGCACTGTAGAGCAGATCCGGAGATTCCTGAGTGTTACCCCATAACATCCCTTGCTTTGTCACATACTTGGCATTTGTACACTCCGAGGTTTTGACCTCACCATACTCTGTGTCTCCTTCAAGCTAAGCTGCAAACCACCGAGGACACCAAATGCTATCTCTGTTTTATAACATCCTCCAATGGTAAAAAAGGCCAGCTCAAGCCTGCCCCAAGATTTTGGGCCCCCATGGGAAAAGTAAGCTCATCTGCGTCCTGTTTTGGGTACCTGGGTTCCACATTTAAATCCAGATCCTACCTGACCTTACTCAACAGCGCAATGGGTCATACCGCTCAATCAAAACCCAGTATTCTCAGTTAGTAAAAGGAAACACTTGTGCTTCAAAGAAAAAATAAGGCCTACCCAATATCCACACTAATATATTGGTTCAGCACAAGCCTTTCAGAATGTGCACAAAAGAGCTATAGAAGTGGGGACTTATTTTTTGGGAAGGTGGGGAAAATCAAGGGGAAAATTGTCATACATTTGAATAAAAGCATAATGTTTACAGGGAATAGAATTTAAAACAGTGTTGTCTTAGTAACAATGACAGAACACACCAGCCACTCCCCTTGATGAATTATGTGTTGGATCTATTTTTTCAGTGTATATATATGTGTCTATGGACCATACCCCGGGCGATAAAAAAAAAAGCGTAAACCAAATAGTTTCTTAATTAATTCCATTCACTAATGATATATTACTGGAAAAAAAAGAATTGGACTCATCAACCTTTTCACTTGAATAATCTCTCCTTATTAGGCAAGGTCTGAAGAAAGCAACAAACCATTTGCTGAGCCCCCATGGACAAACTCAGAACTGCTGTGACTCAGGAATAGTTGAATTCCCTATGAAAGGCCATTAGATCCTGATGTCCATGCACGCAAATAAGGACAATGAAAGTAAAAGCAACTCATCTTTCCCAGCAGCACAGTCGCACAACAATACATCTTAGAGATCTCATCTACAACAAGAAAACTACCTATCATTTGAAGCTGTCAGCATGAAAAGCACTAGAGGTAACAATACTTAACAGTGCCAGAGGCACAGGGAAGGCCAAGCCATATTCATTAGCACTTCAGAAACTGTTTTTAGGCCCATTTCAAAACACAGGTCTGATGGCATCTTCCAAAATGGTCTAAAACCCAGTACATTCTGATTTAAACTTCCGTGATGTTTTTCTGCACCGTAACTCCCATAATTGTTGTCTCTAGAGTCCAAAGCTCCAGGACAGGAACTGTGCAAACAATTGACTTTTTCATCTCTTCAGCTAACCAGAAAAATTGAGATTGAAATGAGTTTCAGTCCCTGTCAAATAGCAAGTTTTCTTTCTTTTTTTTTCTCATTTAAACAATAGACAAAATAATTGCAGAATGAAATCCATTTCAGGATTCAATTCTTTGTCCAATCCAAAATGCAATGTTTTCCTTTGATTTTGGGATTTTAATTTGTTGAAAAAGCTTTAAAATTAAATTTTTAGTGTTTTCATCTGTCTCTTTCCCTCCTGGGAATGAAACTACTTGCTGAATTTTACTCCTATGTGCAAGCAGCTATGCCCCGCCTTGTCCCTTTGCCCTAGTTGCATTTTCAGTGTAGAGATATGCTTCTCTCCCGCTGCCAAGTTGCCTGTCCTCTTCAGGGCAGCCAGAAGCCCATCACACAAGGCTGTGGTTCTCTCAGTAGTATGCATCTTACTCGGATCTTCTAATTTTGTTCTCTAAGCATGTCTCTCCTAACCCCCGTTCGGGAGAGGAAGGATGCCAGAGTGTGTGGCTAGCACAGTTAGCAACATGATGTCTTCACAGCAGCTTTCACCTAAAGAAGGGACAGTCTTGGATATAGCTAGCTGAGAAAGAAGTTTTCTGGAGAGCTAGGTCTGATGGACCATTATCAGCGACAGCTCGTGGGGCGTGTGAGGGTCCAGAAGACTGGAAAAGGACATATGCGGGGCCTATCTTGAAAAAGAAGGGCAAGGGAACCGAAGAATTAAAAAAACCCAGTTAGCTTAATTCAGTTCTTGGAAAAACTCTGGAACAAAACAAGTAAAAATGAAACTATAAAGCTCTAAGGAGAGACTGAGTGCCTGTCTGTGTATTAGTCAAGAGCAAACTATTTGAAACCAGTGTATTTAATGAAGTAAAGAAAAGTTGGTATAATAGGGTGGACAACCTTTCCAAAAAAAAAAAAAGAAACTGTTGACGGTTCATTGTCAAAAAGGAATAGGCTCCTTTAAGACTTTCATGAAGTCTGAGATAACCTCAGTGTTGTTCTGTTATAGGTGTTTTCGTCTGTTTCTTGCATGGTAGAAGAGAGAATACAGATATTAAGCTGGCTTATGAAAGAAGTTGTGAGAGACTGTGAAGCAGGCTCGAACTCCAAAATAAACTTCACGAATTGAAAAGTGGTCTGTGAAAAAAAAAAGCATGTAATTTAATAAGGACAGGTGCAAGATACAATAGAGGTAGAAATGCTTAAGTAAATACAGAATGGAGGACAACTGGGTGGGTCAACGGGGAGATAATGTTTTACATCATCTCTAGATGTGACCTTTTAATGACACTGAGCCCATGGAAAAATCACATACACAGATGTGAGCATGCAAGGGGTGAGCAGGAGGAGTTGATATCAGTCATTATGTTTCTACTGGATTCCAAGCCTGTAATTCCAATAACAGTTAGCTGCTGACACTTCAGCTGGGTTTCAGACAGACCTGCTTTCAGCAATGATACCGCAATACAGCAGGAAACACTGAAACTGTTGGACTGACAGAGGCAGCGGTTATTTTGATGCCTGCAGATTTCCAAGGGGAATGAAATGTCACCACATTAATTTTGTGGATTTTTGCTCTCCGTTCGATTCAAGCCAAGCGAAAAGGAAGCTTTCCAGCTGCCAGCAGACAGGGCAACTTGCAGTCTGGACTGCTGCAAAGTTTATTCCCCTGCCCCATGACCGTGAAAGAGAGCAGCCCATGCAGCAGTGACTCCATTCTCACTGGTGGCTGCGGGAGCATGAAGGATCAGACGTGCACCGCTCCCTCTGCCCCTGCAGCTGGCAGGAAATGCCTGTCCATAGAGGAGCAGAGCAGACAACTGTATTTGTAACATCTTGAACCAAACAAATTTCGCTACAACTGCCATAACACAATAACACGCTATTACAGCCTCCTGCCCTTTCCTGTGGTAGTAGACAGTACTACGCCTTCCAAAATATGGCTTCACATACTGGCTTTTCTCCCCACTTCACTCAGCAGTGACCTTCACCTTGCAAAGCCCAGCTGCCTACTTTGCGGCTGCAGTGGCAGAATGGATGCCACCCTTTGTCCCCAGATGTCCCCCACCCTAAACAACCGACTACATTGCCTAGACATGGAGCTACTCTTGGCTACTCTGAGATGCTCTCTGAATTTCTAGGTGCTCAGGGCTTGCATAGCTTGTCCCTGTGCAGAAATGCTGCCTGAATACTTTACAGAGAGTTATATACCCAACATGGGAAATACCGCAATGAAAACTGATAACATGAAACAAGTAGAATCTCTGGAGAGCAACAGACTTCATTTACTGACAATAGACTAGATGATAAAGTACAGCAGCAGTAATGAAAAGCAAGGAATGCAAAGAAGGAAATAATAGCTAGTTAAAGGTGCTGGTGAGAGAACAGTAAATGGAGTTGTGCTCCATAGTAGCTGTGGCAAAAGATTCCAGCAGTATCTAGGGGGTTTAGTGGCACATGTTAAATAATGTGCAATAGGTTGGTGAAATGGGCAAACCCAATAACATTTAGATACCTGCCAGACTTCCCTAAGTCTTTTGAAGACCTCCTCAGTATCTTTCCCTTACTCTGATTTTTACTATTTGTTGATGGTCTCTACTACAAGAACACATGCAGGAAGCCTAGGGGTACACACTGGGTAATTCCCAGAGGAAGAATTTATCCATCTTTTCTCACCCTTGCTGAAAAGGTCAGGAAAAATGACCTTGTGGGAAGTCTGGTAACACAGGAATGTTTCCTGGTGTTGTAGAAAAACCTATATAAAGTATATCTCAAGATTGAAAGTTGCTGGATCAATGCAGTCATTGGTGAAAGGGCAGCTATAATTGCAGGCTGTTGTGCCTGGGACTTCTCTTTGCCAAGCCACACTGGTTTAGGGAGATGGTTTTCTGCCATTGCTTCAGCAGAAATGACTCTTGATTCAGGGACTCTCACATACTTAGTTAAATGACCACAGATCTGGAAATAACAATTAGTTAAATAATGAATAGCAAAGAAAGTTTGCAGGTGGTAGCAAGAAGTGTTTGGAGAGGAACAGGTGTGTAGAAGCAAAATTTTTGGACAGATAGCTTCCAGATCCTGCATCTTTTGCATTTCTGTCATGTGAGAGAGCATCCGTGTACGCTAGTGTTGTATCTCATCCAGCAAAGACTGGGTGCTGTGCTGCCTAAAGCTGGGCAAGGCAGAAGGAACCATTGCTAGAAGTTTCTTCAGCTGCTGCATTCAGCATCTTGATAAAATTGGTCCAAGCCTGGCAATCAGGAGCCTCGCAGAGGCTCTCAGGTGGGAGCCTGACAGTGCTCCCACTAATTAAACCAGTCGGTCATTTTCAGCTGAACTCACTGCCATTAACATTTTGCACGAAAGCTCCCTCCTCCCTTCGCTGCAGTACGGCACGGAGTCACAGCCTACCTTCCGTGAGACCGTTCTCCTCTTCTTCACCTTCATTTTACTTGGGAGAGCTGTTTGCAGAAGCTGAGGACTTTCTCAGCTTGCTGCTCCTCTCTACATTCTCGGAGGAAGGAGAAAGTCGTTTGGTGGTGCTGCCTAACAGCTGTTTCTCTTGGCTGAAAGGGACCCAAAACACCCTTTGAGAAGGCAGCTCACGCTGGAGGCAGAGTTTTAATGCAAATGCAAAATGCTAAAGCCATGTCATTGTTCTTCTGAGCCTGAAACTTGAGTGTTTGGGGGACTGATGGCATTCGTGCACTGAAAGAGGCAAATCAGCATTTTGCAACTCAGAGCCCCTCCATTCTTGGCTGATAAATGACTTTGGAACATCACTTGCAGCATTAAAAACCAGAGTGAAATTCAGACTTGTCGTGGTTTCGGCCGAATTTACCAAAACCAGACCAACAGATGGCCCTTCCTCCCCGCTTCTCCCCCCGCCCCGAAAGAGGAGAGAGGAGGAGAAAGAGATAAGGAGATTCAGAAGTTTAGAATGAACTAAACTACTTTAATGAAGAATTAATATTAAAATAAAAATAGAGAAGAAAATAATGAAATAGATACAATATATACAAAACCGTATCAAGCTCCCAGGATGACAGTCACATCACCGGCAGGTACTGGGGAAGTCCCAGACTGGACTCAGTGACGAATGGGAACTGGATTCCAGCTCTGGAGTCAGGAACACACGGATCGGGATCAAAGGCAGATGAACAGACAGAGTCTCTCTGGACGTCGGCCATCGCAGGAAGGGGCTGACCCTTTGATCCCTCAGCCTTTATACTGAGCATGGGGCAGATGGGATGGAATACCCCAGTTGGTCAGGTTTGGGTCACCTGTCCTGTCCACTCCTCCCCACTGATGTGACCCCTCTGTGTTTTTTCCGTTTCCAACCCTCTAAGGGGGCAAATAACAAAATTGGCTGACCTTGGTTGTTATAGCAATAAGTATAAGCAAGGGCCTCCCTGCATACCATTCCTTGGCATGGAGCACAAACATTGGTCTTAGCATTCTGAGAACGAGCAGTTTTCTCCACAATACGCCGTTACTTTCAGAGAGTTAGAGGAGGCCTAGCTAGGATGTAAAGTTACAGAACAGAAAATTGGTTCGGTTTTACTTCAAACCGGGACAAGACTTTAGCCCATGGCAAGGCTCTCACTGACTTCACCAGAGACAGCCTTATGTCCTCAGGGGAACATGAGAAAGGGAATAAACACAGACATGTAAGTTGATGCATGTTCTTATTTGCAAGACATTTTTTCTACTTTTTATTTATTTATTTTTAAAGTGGATATTTAAAAGAATTTGCCAATTACCCAGCATGACAGTAAATGAGGTTGCCTGCTCACTGACTGCAGAAATATGTCACTAGCCCAGTGACAAAAGGCAGCTGAGCCATGAAATAATGGAGCACACAAAGAGCTAAGTGAAAGGGGCAAAATGGTAGTTGCAGAGATATTAGCTGCCCTATGACAGGGTGAGGTATGTGAACTGGAGCAAATAGAGCTGGAGGATATGTTTGTGGGACTATTATTTTTAATGCAATGCAAAATATCCAATGACAAGGAAGGAAGTTACACTTCAATATAATAGATGATTCAGACAGTAACAAAGGTCAGATGAGAAGAATCTGGGAAAAGCTATCAAGACAGATGCCTCTGTGATGTCTTTTATCAAGTCCTTGGTTGGCTCTGAACACAAAAATGAAGAAAAAGGAGCAACTCCTTTTGGAGTATGTGGTTTGAAAGGTTACCTAGACTAATCTAAATCTGGAGCTGATGGTTAGGAGGAAAAAAAGATACTTGCTGTGACATTTAAGCTTTTAATGATTATAGGGCAAATTCAGCGTAATGACTATATCTAATCAAGGGAGCAACTGTAGATCTAGAGCTCAGCGCAGCCAGCTAAGGTGTCTAAAATGCAATTTGTCCAGACGACATTAGGATTTTAAGATTGTTTAATAGCAGTCAGACTTGAATGGGTGTCCACGGGCACTGATGGATTAGACATCCAAGTCAAAAGCCCCTGGCACACCCCACGGTTATCTTCTGTGGGGAAGTCAGAAATAGTGTCCGAAAAGAGCATGTGGAGTTTTAACAAGTGCTTTTTTCTTGTTGGCATTGGGAGTGATGGTCCTGCATCTGCCACATAAACGTAAGAAAAATAGTCCATAGAAGCATAAGGAGAAGAAAAAAATGAAATGAAGGAAATCCATTGTACATTTAGACTCTATTGTAGAGTGTACATTTAGACTCTATCAGGCTCCAAGGCCTGATGCCAGTTAATTTCATACAAATCTTTCACCTGACAGTACCATCAAATCATACAGGGCAAAATACATGCCACTTCTTGTTGCTGGCTTCCTTATCTTTTCAAGCCTGAGCTTTTGTATTTTATGTAGGATTTAGAACTCAGGAAGAAGCACTTCAGGATTTCTTTCTCCTTCAGTTTTTTGTATACAATAGGAAATTTGGCTCCTTTGTCAAACTATATCTACTTTATCTTATTCCAGCTGTCAGGTGAAAGTTGTCCAGCTGTACAGGGCATTGCAGAAAATGGACAGCTTGGGCTCCTGGAAGGCATGAGGGGCAGCCATAACATTAGAATTTGTGCTTGAATGATAATGCCAGAATTTGATGTTCATCTCTTGCATGGATATGCCTACAGAAAAAATGGAGCATTTTTTTTCTCTAGAGAGGGAAATTGGAGACACGGGAACTGTCAAGGAGAAAATGTTTTAGAGGGCCCAATATCCTAGCGCCCACTTTTTGTGATAGTAAATTACACCCGCAGTTTTGCATCTACAGATTGAAATATTAGTTGTAAATCCAAGTGTTTTTTTTCTCTCATCCTGTGAATCACATTGTAATGATATTACCAGCCATACAAGTCTCCCAAACGTCTCTGTAGCTGGGGTGTTTGGGCAAATTTAGGGTGCAAAGGAAAAGAAAATAGGACCATCCTCTTTGTGATCTCTCTGCAGGGACTGCCATTTAAAGGAATAGGTAACAGATAGGAGGTCAGGATGTTTTGGTTCCAGCTCTCCCAATATGAGTATCGGTGACTACACCATTGTAATAATTCAGTACTGAATAGAGGCTGTTTGGCAAACTTAAGGAAGTCAGTCCACCTTTCTGAGCTCCAGCTTTGCCACCAGTGAAGGAATCACGTTTTTACAGAAAGTTTTTACATATTGTAAATTAAGCAGGAGATGGAAAATCCACATTAGAATAGATAAGATCTTTGATGGGAGCACTTGCTGGTACTATACTAAACTTGCCCAACATTGTCGTTTCTAAGGGTAGGATCCACATGTAGAGGGTAGTAGCCACTCTAAAGTTCTGCTGTAATTAGTGAGAAAGAAGTAGATTAATTTAGGCTGCTAATCACATCATCCTATTGGAGATATCTACAATGGATCAGAGAAAACCCACCTTTAAAATGCCAATAATGGCTATGATGGCAATTTGGGGTGACTAACTCAGACACAGACATCACAGGTTGTGAGAGCAGACTTATCCTCAAACTGACACTTGCAGGAAAAGACTCAACAGCTTTGTGGACTTCACATCAAAAAATTCTTCCAGTTTTTCCCAGCATTCAAGACCAGATGTATCTGACAAGCTGGAAATTAACCATCAAAAATAAGACAA